>NC_086205.1:0-600000 GCF_035770615.1 Melospiza melodia melodia | reverse complement strand
CAGAAACAGCAATGAGAGAGAATAAAACCAACAGAAACAGAAACAAGGTTCAGAGTCCAAATGGTCAAAAAAGGAACAATTTCCAGGGAAAGCCACAAAAGGAATAAACCCCAAACGCTGTCCCCAGCATGTTTCCTCCACCAGAGGAACCTGGCAGAGCCCTGGACTTTCACTGCTCTGATGGCCACAGCGGCCTTCAGGTGGCTCTGGACTCTCTTGTCCCCTGTTCCAAACCCCTCCTCTGCCCTGTACCCAAGATGATGATCTCACAAAGGCCCTGTGAGGGTTCCAGAGCGTCGCTCTTTACCAAGGCAGTCGGGATTAGGGCATGGCACAGGGTGGGGTGTCAGAGACAGGAAATGTTTGATGTCTGGAGATATTTTGGAACACCTGTGTGTGGCAGGGGTGGGTCAGGCCTTGCTTGTGGTGAGAGACAGGGCCCCATCTGTCCATCAGTCTGTCAGCCATGGCACACTGGGGACAGTGTGACATTCTACCAAAGCCAGCTCCTGTGCGACCACATGAGCAGAAGTGCCATCTGAGGAGAGGGCCCTTAGTGTCCCAACTGGCTTAAAAGGAAGAGCATGAGATGGCCAAGTCCTTGACCCTGTCTCCTCTTGAGGTCTCTGTCCCGTCAACTCTGGAACCCAGAAGTTGGCAACTCTTTAATTGACATTTAAATTAGAAATGTCAGCCAAGGAAAGTAAGAACATTCCTGGAATGGAAAGAAGACCCATCTCTTACATTTTTAAATTTGGAAAATTATGTGGCTTCCAGGCAAAAGTGTAGGAAAAAGAATATCAGCTCTTTACTAAGAAATTTATAAACCAGAACAGAACAAACAACACAAACCCAGAACTTTCCCTTCCACTCAGCGCTGTTGGTTTTTGTGGCTGGCCAGGGAACGGCTTTTCCTCAGGCCTGGCTCTCTCTCTCTCCTTGCCTTGCCGGGGTGCTGCTGGCATTGCTGAGGGGCTCTCTGCAATGGCAGTTCCAGCTGCAGGTCCAGGTCCAGCCCTTGGGCTCCTCCTGTGCAGGCTGAGCACAGCAATGGGGTGTCCCAGCTCCCTGCGCCCAGGGAGCTCTGGGCAGGGCAGCCTGGGAGGCTGGCAATGAGCCCACTCTCCTGACTCTGGGAAGGCAGGAGCCACTTTGTGTGCCAGGGATCCCTCTGCTCTCAGCTGTATCTCCTGGCTGTCCAGGGTAACAGAGGAGTGGATCTCAGAAAGGTGCAAGTCCAGGGCAGCTGGAACAGGAGAGAGGGACAGAGCAGCTCCCCTCATTCTGCACTAAGCCTCAGACAATCCTCCTGCCTCTCTGGACTCTGTTCTTCCACAGTGCCGCAGAATCTCGCCTTCTGCCTCTTGCATTCCCCGTCCCATCACCCAGGCAGCTCCTCTGCCACAGGAGAATATTCTTTATCCAAGTCCTAACACTAGGACTGGCCTCTGCCCTCACTGTTCTCCTGCACTGACTGGGAGTCAGGGCTGATTCCCAGGTGTCCTGCAGGTCAAGGTCCAGCTCCTCACACAATATTGGCCAGCAGCAATCGGGGCTCCAGCAACAAAGGTGAAGGAATGTCTCCTAGACATGGACAGGGGGAGGTGTCAAGTGGCAGGAAAGGGTCTATGAGAAACAACTTTGATTTTCTGTGAGAAATCTCCCCTCAATTACCACTCTAATTCCTTCTTCAAAAGGTTCCAATGTCTGGAGACAGCAAATGTCCAACAGCAGCTCCATCAGCCACTTCCTCCTGCTGGCATTGGCAGACACGCGGCAGCTGCAATTCCTGCACTTCTGCCTCTTGCTGGGCATCTCCCTGGCTGCCCTCCTGGGCAACGGCCTCATCATCAGCGCCGTAGCCTGCGGCCACCACCTGCACACGCCCATGTTCTTCTTCCTGCTCAACCTGGCCCTCAGCGACCTGGGCTCCATCTGCACCACTGTCCCCAAAGCCATGCACAATTCCCTCTGGGACACCAGGGACATCTCCTAGTCAGGATGTGCTGCTCAGGTGTTTCTGTTTGTCTTTTTCTTTTCAGCAGAGGTTTCCCTCCTGACCGTCATGTGCTACGACCGCTACGGGACCCTCCTGGGCAGCAGAGCTTGTGCCCACATGGCAGCAGCTGCCTGGGCCAGTGCCTTTCTCAGTGCTCTGCTGCACACAGCCAATACATTTTCCCTGCCCCTGTGCCATGGCAATGCCCTGGGCCAGTTCTTCTGTGAAATGCCCCACATCCTCAAGCTCTCCTGCTCCAAGTCTTACCTCAGGAAAATTGGGCTCATTGTGGTTACTGCCAGTTTATCATTGTGTTGTTTTGTGTTCATGGTTTTCTCCTATGTTCAGATCTTCAGAGCTGTGCTGAGCATCCCCTCTGAGCAAGGACGGCACAAAGCCTTTTCTACCTGCCTCCCTCACCTGTCTGTGGTCTCCCTGTTTTTCAGTACAGGCACATTTGCCTACTTGAAGCCGCCCTCCATCTCCTCTCCTTCCCTGGATCTTGCCCTGTCAGTTCTGTACTCGGTGGTGCCTCCAGCCCTTAACCCCCTCATCTACAGCCTGAGGAACCAGGAGGTCAAGGCTGCAGTGTGGACACTGATGACTGGATGGTTTAAGAAACCCTAAACTGCTGGTCATGTTCTGCAATATGCTTGCAATTCAAGTTGTCTTTGATAGTAGTTAGGTTTGGTGCTTTATGTGTTGTCTTTTTCTTTTGTTTTAGTTTTTTTAAGATTGTCCAGAAATAAATGCCATTGTTTGTGCCATTTCTATATTTGTTTCTTTCCACCTTTGCTGTAGTCATAGACTGTGTAAATGAGGTGCTGCACTCTCGGTGGCTTCAAATGAACTAAAGTATCTCCCAGCAGTTTTCAAGGGAGATCCCCTTTTTTTCCTTCTCTGGAGCTGCAGCAGCAATATCTGTGTGCAGAGCTGGGGGCAGATCGGTGCTGGCACAGCAGCTGTGCCCAGTAGCAGCAGCACTTGGTGTTGCCAGTGCTGCTGCCGTGGCCCTGCCCCACTGCCCTGGTGGCCCTGGTGTTGCTGCAGGGCCTGAGTGCTCTCGGGGCCGGGCGCAGCGCTGGGGGTGGCAGTGCCGGGGCTGCAGCAGGGACAGGCCATGGGCACTGCTGGGGCAGTGCTGACGGCTCAGCCCAGGGCCTGGGGGCTCCAGGCTCCTTGCCCAGGCTCTCTCAAGAACACACCCAGGCCAATGCTCAGCACAGAAAGAGCCCTGTGAGCAGCCCCAGGCTGGCCGTGGGCAGGCTGGGGGCAAACAGCATGGCTGGGGCTCTGCAAGGGCCCTGGGGCAGACGGAAAGGAGCAGCAGAGCAGGGGCTGATCCATCCCCAGTGCGCTGCACAGCCCAGGGCAGCGTCCCAGAGCGTCCTCATGGAGCTGCCAACAACATCCCCCCTCTGCAGCCCTGGCCTCTCCCCAGCTCACACAGGTGCCCCATCCTTGCAGGCACAGACACGGCAGCACTGGCTCAGCAGCCCCTGTTTGCATTGCACAGAGCAGGGGGAGCACCCCCATGCTGTTGGTGTGGGGACATGAACCTGAGGGAGCACAAATGCCATCAGCCCCTGGGGCCAGCAAGGGCTGGGGGACACCAGGGAAACCACTCAGGTTTCTCTTGGCCTCTGCAGTCAGCCAGAAAGTTTGCTCCCATCAGCTGGGAGTTTTCTGTCCCACTGCAGATGCTGTTGCTCAGAGCCAGGGCTGTCTGGCAGCCACCCCAGACTGCCCCAAGCATTTCCTTTCCTTCAACTGTGCTTTCGTTCTTTTTTCCTGATCCAGATTTCTTCCTCTTGCCCACCCCTGTTCCCTCCCCTGCAAACAGCCCATCCCTGTTTGCCCTTTCCCCTCTGGCCCCACTCCCCATTGCAGTTCCTGACTTGGCCCCATGGGAACGTCCCTTGGGCAGCAGGATCATCCTACAAATGCTGCAGGAATTGTCTGCAGGCTCCTGCAGTGCCTGGTGCTGCTCCCTTGCCAGAGGCACCCCAGGCCAGGGGGGCACATCTGGGCTGCTGTGTCTGGCTCTGGGGCTCCCTGTTCTGGGCAACGAGGAGGAGCTGCAGAGGCTCTGCAGGACTGACAGGATGGGCTTTGGGGCTGGCAGGAGAAGCTGAGGGACCTGGGCTGCTGGAGCTCCTGAAGAGGAGGCCCAGGGCTCCTCCTGCAACTGCTCCAAGGGTGGTTTCAGAGAATCGCAGAATCAACAAGGTCTTAAAAGACCTTGGAGATCATCAAGTCCAATCTGTGCCCTGATACCACCTTGTGTCCCCTGAGCCTCCTCTTCTCCAGGATAAACAACCTGAGCTCCCTCAGCCACTCCTCACAGGACTTGTGTTGCAGACCCCTCACCAGCCTTGTTGCCCTTCTCTTGACACACTCCAGCCCCTCAATGTCCTTCCTAAACTGGGGGCCCAGAACTGCAAACAGCACTCAAGGTGCTGCCCAAGCAGTGCTGAGCACAGGGGAAGAATCACTGCCCTGCTCCTGCTGGCCACACCATTCCTGATCCATAGGAGTGCCAGGGGTCTGATGAGAGAAATGGTGGGGAGGGAGTGGGGATAAGGTCTAATTGATTGTCAGGCATGAAGGGTCTTGATTTTCATATATGTTCAAATTGCATTAGAAGGTGCAGGGGGTCAAAATCAATTGCGCATTGCTGAAAATCTATCTCTAAACAGGAAAAGAAAACAGGACAAAACAATTTTTTCCGTCTTGTTTTCAATACCATATATTGACTTTCAATATACTTCTGGAATGTGCATAATTAACCATAAGAGAATTGAAAACAAATTATTCCTAGGGACTTTTCATGTTCAGGTGTTTTGAACAAATATTTATGTGCTTTTCTCACTGAATTCCTGAACTTAAGAGCTCAAGAAAGAAGAGGCCACTGGAGTAATTAAATTCATCAGCAACCTCCAAGTGGCTGAGGATCCATCCTCATCAGAGCAGCAATGAACAGAAATGGGCACAACTTTGTGGCTGCCCCAGCTTTGGCATGGGCCTTGGGCCTGGAGCATGAGGGCCCCAAGGCCGGAGCTCTTGTGCTGCCCTGGGCAGATGGGATGGCAGCAGGGGCTGCAGAGCTCTCAGCACCTCAACCCAAGGGGAGCAGGGCAGCCAGGGAGCCTCCTTTGGCCTTGGCCAAGCACCTTCCCCCATGGCTGGGGCTGAGTCCTGTGGCAGCTGCAGCTGCTGCTGTGCCCTTGCCAGGGGCTGAGGCCGTGGGGCAGTGCCCAGAGCAGCCTGGCCTGAGCAGAGCTGTGGGGCCAGAGCCGGCTGGGCTGGGCTGGGGAGAGGCCCTTGGTGCTGCCCAGAGCTCAGGGCAGCTGGCAGAGCTTGCAGAGAGCTGGGCTGGACTCAGAGAGCCTGGCCCAGAAACCATCAGTGTCCATCTCAGCCTGGCTGAACGTGCAGGGGCAGGACTCAGGCCAGGCCTTGTGGGGCAGGGCCAGCGCCTGTGCAAGGCATTGCAAACAGGCAAGTGGCCCAGAGAGGAGGCTGCTCTGTGCCCTTGGTGGCATGGACAGAGCAGGGAGGGGGCCCAGGACATTTGTCAGCCCCAGCCTCTGTGCCCAGCACTTGGCAGCCCTGGCTGATGAGCCCAGCTTTGGCCTGGGCTGAGTTTGGCTGTGGCCCAGCTCCATCCTCCTGCGGGGCTCAGGGCCTGTTCCCGGCCATGGCCAGCCCTGGCTGCCTCTCTGCTGGCCCAGGGGCCGGCAGAGCCCGGGGCAGGGCGGTCTGTGCAGCCCCACAGGTGCCACGGGCTCTGCAGGAGCTGGCAGAGGCTGCCCAGCAGGGAGGCCATGGGGCACAGAGCCCCAAGGCTGCTGTGGGCACCACGGCACGGGGGCCATTCCCAGCCGCAATGCTCCTGGCCTGGGCTGGGCCTGCACAGGGGCTGGGCCACCATGGCTGGGCCAGCACAGGGCCACAAAGGGGCCATACAGCCGCTACCAGGGCTGACAGCAAGGCCAGGCACACAGAAGCAATTGCTGAGCATGGCCTGCGCTGGCCAGGCCTGACTGTGCCAAAGGCAGAGTTCAGCTGTCCTTGGGGGCTGCAGGAACAGTCCAGAGCCCAAAGAGCCTCCATGGCTGTGCTGGAGACCAGGGCTACAGGTGGGAAATGCAGGGATGCTGAGGGATGGGACAGGATGGAATTCCAGCCGACTCATCAGCTTGCAAGGGGCCAATCTTAGCTTGGCACCTCAGGGCACATCGGCCCTACAAGTAGAACTGCCTGGATGAACAGAACATCAGAACAACTGATGTCTGCCTGGAAAGGAGCACAGGTTTTATTACCTGTTGTGTCCTCTGAGTTGGATGTACTGCAGAAATACCAACAAGACATTCTCAGGAGCTCAAAACAACCAAACAGCCTTTACTGAGAAATTTAGAAAATCAGTGAAACTTTGGCAAAAGATTTAATATGACAGTCAATCAACAAACACTTCTCAAAGCATTAACTTGGCCCATTCAACTTCAGGAACCCAAGCCTTTTCAATTTTAAGTTAATCAAAATTTGCAAGGGGAAAGAAATAGAAGTAGACACAGAAAGAGAGAAAGAAAAATAAGATATAGAGAAGCACCCACGCCCAGATTCCAGTGTTGTTCAGACGGAAATTCGAAGAGGAGGTAGGGTCAAAATATGTGCTTGCCTTGTGGTTAGCCTTAAATACCCCTTGGTCTTTCTGGGCCCTGCCCCCAGGTGGGCCTTGGGGTCATTTGGTCCTTCAGGAGCTGGGCTGGGGGCTCCAGAGGTGGCTGTGGAGCATTGCCTGTGCTGTGCCAGGCACTGGCAGACACTGCTGGGCTGGGATAGAGGCTCTGGGGGGGATTGGGGTTGCAGGGCAGGGCAGGGCTGGGGTTCCAGGGCAGGGCAAGGCTGAACCTGCCCCTTCCTCCCCACACATGAAATGATTCAAGCCAACAATCTCCTCCAGTTTGTCACAATAGGCAGTGTTGGAGATGGAACCCAAATTTGGCCATGGGCTCCTGGCTGAGAAGGACAGTTCCTTTCCACAGGAAGGAAAGCACAGAGCCTTCCCCAGGGCTTTGGGGACAGGTGAGAGGTGACCCTTGTGAAACCACTGCCAGACAGATTTGTCCTGGCAATATTGCTGTGGGAACAATCCCTGGATATAAGGAAATTTGGAGGTGAAATGCCAGTTCTGGCCATGGGCGCCTGGAGGAGAAGGACAGTTCTTTCCCATAGGAAGGAAAGCACAGAGCCCCAGTGTTTCAGCAGCAGATGAGAAGAGACCCTCAACATGCCAAGGTCAGCTGGACCAGTCAGGTGGCCCACGGGAGGCCAAACCAGCCAGACCTGTTCTGTCTTCCCTTGGTTTTGTGGGGCCCTGACGTGTCACAAGGGTGTCTTGGTTCCATGGGGTCCCACAGTGTCACAATGGCCCCCAGGTTCCTGAAGGTCCCACAGTGTCTCAATGGTCCCAAGGATTCCATGGGGCCTTGCAGTGTCACAATTGTCTCTGTGGTTCCACAGGCCCCACAATGTCATGTCACTCCTCGGTTCAGTGAGGCCTGCACTGTCACAATGGACCTTTGGACCATGGGGGTTTGTGGTGTCCCAATGGTCTCCTTTGGCTCCACAGTGTCACAATGGACCATTGATGACAGGAGGCCACTCTGTGTCACCCTGGAGCTTTGGTTCCATGCAGCCCTGCCATGTCACAATGGTCCTGCTTGGTTTCTTAGTGTCACAATGGACCACTGTGGACAGAAGGCCTCGCAATGTCACAAAGGCCCCTTAGTTCCATGCAGCCCTGCAGTGTCACAAAGGCCTCTTGGTTCCATGGTGCTCCACAGTGTCACAATGGTCCCTGGGTCTCACAAGGCCCCACAGTGTCACAATGGTCTCCATGATTCCATGAGTCCCCTCAGTGTCACAATGGCTGCCTGGTTCCATGAGGCTGTGAAGTGAGTTAATGGTCTTTCCATGGATCCATGAGGCCTTGCAATGGCACACTGGACCTTTGGTTCCATGGAATCTCACAGTGTCACAATGGCCCTTTGGTTCCATGACACTCCCAAGTGCCATAATGGTCTCCAGGGTTCCATGAGGCCCAGCAATGTCACAAGGGCCCCTTGGTTTGATGGGGCCTCTCAGTGTCACAAGGACCCCTACATTCCATGGAGTCACACAGCATCAGTACAGTTCCCCTGGTTCCATGAGGCGCAGCAATGTCACAGTGCTCTCCAGGATTCCATGAGGCCCCACAGTGTCACAATGGTCCCTTGGTCTCACAGGGCGCACAGTGTCACAGTGGTCCCTTGGTCTCACAGGGCCCCACAGTGTCACAATGCTCCCTTGGTCTCACAGGGCCCCGCAGTGTCACAATGGTCCCTTGGTCTCACAGGGCCCCGCAGTGTCACAATGCTCCCTTGGTCTCACAGGGCCCCACATTGTCACAATGGTCTCTTGGTCTCACAGGGCCCCACATTGTCACAATGGTCTCTTGGTCTCACAGGGCCCCACATTGTCACAATGGTCCCTTGGTCTCACAGGGCCCCACAGTGTCACAATGGTCGCTTGGTCTCACAGGGCCCCACAGTGTCACAATGGTCCCTTGGTTCCATGGGCCCTGTGCTGCTACATTCCCCCCTCCCCTTCTCAGGCCCCCCTGCCAGCTGAGAAATGCTCCCTGGGCCTTAGCCTTGGCCAACAGCCCCTGGGCTCAGCTCCTCTGCAGCTCATCACAAACACTGTCTGCTCCAGGAACTGCTGCTGCCCAACCAGCTCCTGGTTCCTGTAGGAGCAGCCCTGGGAGCTGTTTGTGTTCCCTGAGTGGCACAACATCCCTGTTCTCACTCTGCCAAAGAAAGCTGCTGATGCCAAGTGCGGCCAGGATGAACCATTGCTGGGACTGAAGCCCCTCTCTTGGGGCCCTGCAAACAGCGCTCCAAAAGGAGCCCTTGGAGCTCTCCTGGGCCAGCCACTCCCTCTGAGTGGGGCCTCTCCCAGCCGGGAACTCTCCCGTTTGCTGCACTCGGGGATCCTGAACAACGACGGAGCCTGGGCCGATCCCCCCACTCCTCCAGGCTCAACCCTTCATCCGCTGGGGAGATGCCAAAGGATCCACAGTGAGCATTTCCTGCCCTCAGGGGAATTTCTTACAGGTGCCTTGCACTGACTCTTTGTGTCTGTGTGCACACAGGAGTGCCTATGCTGAGGAAATGTGGCAGAAATTCTGCACTCTGAGGGGCTTGAGTGCCTTGGATAGCTGAGTCAGTCAGGCCTGCAAGGAAGGGTGAGTCACAAGCTCTAAACTGTGTTAAATGCTCCTAAGGGTTGTTCTTTTAGTAAGTAATGAAGTTTAGTATAAGTTATAAGGTAAGTTGAATATTGTTAAGAGTTATTCCACTGTGAAATCATTAAGTCCTAGGTTATAAGTAAGGTTAAATACTGTCAAGTGCTGTTCTTTTGCTAAATGCTGAAGTCTAAGGTATCAATCAAGGTCTGTTAAGTTTGAGCTCGGCTTAGCTTTTTGGCTGCATTCCTTTTATCCTTGCCCACACCGTCCTTTAGTCACACACACATGCACGCACACACACACGGAGAGTTCATGGTTCACTTCTGGTTTTATTGCCTGGATTCTGTTTGGTTTTGTTGTTGCTTTGTTTCCTTGGTGTGCCTGAAGTGCCCAGTCAGGAACAGAGTGACTTTTGCCAAGGAAATTTGTGCTTCTGTCCCTTAATACTAAATCGGGTTTTGGCTGATCCCTTGCCAGGGGTTTTTCAGCACTCTCAAGACCTCGTTTGTAACAGGGTGAAGGAGCCCTGGCCCAGGCTCTGGCCCTGGGGGACACGGAGACGCTGCCGGGGGGTCCCTGTCCCCCTGTGCCACCCCCAGGGCCCTGTCCCCCCGTCCCCGTGTCAGGCTCTGGGGTCGATCTCGTGGAACATCCTCTGGAGGAGGCTGCGGGACCGGGGGCGGGGGGACCGGGGGGACAGGGGACCCCGCTGTGCACGAGCAGGGTTGGACTGCTCTGGGGGGAACTGTGAGGGGGGCCGGGGCAGAGTGACCTCCCCAGTGCCCTCACACAGCCCCTGTGATGTCACACAGCTCCTGAGATGTCACACAGCCCCTGAGATGTCACACTGCCCCTGTGATGTCATACTGCCCCTGTGATGCCACACAGCATCCTTGTGAGGTCACACAGTCCCTGTGATGTCACAGGCTATCAGTGATGACACACAGCCTCCTATGATGTCACACAACCACTCTGTTATGTCACACAGATTCCATATGATGCCATTCAGCTGATATGTGATGTCACAGAGCAGATTTGTGATGTCACAGTTTCCCTGTGATGTCACAGCCTTGTCTGTGATGTCACAGCCTTCTTTGTGGCATCACAACGCTGCCCTATGATATCATACTCTATGTCACAACCCACAATGTGATGTCAAAGAACCACCTTCTAGGATGTCACAGCTGGCTCTGTGATGTCACTCCCCCCTCAGTGTTGTCACACAGCCCACTCTGTGCAGTCACACAGCCCCTTGCTGACATCCCAGCTGCTCTGTGCCTCTGTGACACAGCCCCAGAGGGGCTGCTGTGACACAGCCCCCTCGGGGACATGCCACAGCCCCTGCCAGTGCTGAGCCTCTGTGAGCTCTGTCTGTGCCCTGCTGGTGTCCCTGAGGGGCCCTGGCAGCGTGCCAGCCCTGCTGGGCTGTGCTCAGGAGCTGCTCCTGGCCAGAGCTGTCTCTCTGCAGCGCTGCCCTTGCCAGGAGCTGCCTCTGGGCCAGGAGCCCGGCCCAGCTCAGCAGCACAGACACAGCACAGGGACTTAATGACCCTCTGGGGCTTTGGTGCTCTTTGCATCAGACCCAGTCCCTCAGAGTGGGCTAAAAGAACTTCTCAAGAGCTCAAAGTGAGATTGAAACACTGAAGTTTCTTGTACTTTAAATAGATCCCTGTGAGGGACAGGACTGAGAAAGTGTCCCCGGGTTCCAGGGAGAGCAGAACACTGGAGGCAGTGATGACAGCTGGGGACAAGCAAGGCAAAGATATCTCTGTGCTGAGCACACCTGGATGTGTTTCAGGAATTCAAAGGGCCAAGGCCTGAGCCCCAGCCCCTGGCCAGGCAGATCCTGTCCCGCCCTCCTTGCTCAGGGCTCTTCCCGGGATGGGCACTGGCATGTGGGCATGTGCAATGCCAGGGACACGAGCATGGGGCGGCCCCTGCCAGGCTGCTGCACAGGGACAAGGAGGCAATGAGGCCCCAGGCCTGCAAGGGTCACTTGTCCCATCGTGGCCTCAGGCCCAGGCCCAGCAGCCATGGCCAAAGTGCTGCCCAAGTTGGCTCTGGCAGGGCTGTCTCACAGCTGCTGCCCATCCCTGTGCCCTGTGCAGCCCAGGCTGTCCCACGGTGTCCCTGCCCTGCGCCTCTGTCCCTGCAGGCTGTCGGCATCCCCCGGCTGCCCCACCTGGCTGGGCCCTTCCTTTGCTGACAGCTCTGCCTCCTGCCTGCCCCTGCCTGCCCACACAGAGCCTTGGGCTGCTCCAGGCTCCTGCTGGGGACGTGCTGCACCACAGCCCTGCCCTGCCAGGGAAATTCCTTTCTGCTGCTGCCCAGGCTGGGCCTCCCCAGCTGCCCTTGTGCGGGGTGCAGAGGTTCAGGGATATCACACCACAACCAATATGATCCAGTGAAGCCAAATTTATTATCCCTAAAAAGACTGTATTTATAATAAATCTCTACTGTCCACGTGTCTCTAGCTAATACATGATTGGTTAATCCTAGTTCTTTACGCATCTAAAAGAGAATGCTGATTGGATCACCTAATTTTTCACGCGTCTTGCTGTCGTCTTCTGGCCCACTCATGGTTCAATGTTTTCCTTCTTTCCCAAGCTTGCTGTTAAACTTGCTGAGTCCTGATGACTCTTCTTGTATTTTTCTCAAGGATATACCAACCCCATTTCTGAATATGTCCATTATCCATTGTTTGTGAATGTGTCCATTGTCCATTAGTACAAGCAGGTTGGATTGTGCATCGGCTGAATATGGCCCTTGTCTAGCAAGAACTCCTCAATCTGCAAAAATCTCTCAACAGTTCCCCGGTTTTGTTTTTGCACAAGCCAGACTGATTTAAAAGCATGCTCAATATTTTCTGCACAGCAAGGCACTACAAGCAGAATTGAAAAAAGAAGACAAAGTATCATCATGCCAAAGGGTACTAAATCCTTGAGCCAGCCTGTTATTCCCCAGGATTTTAGCCACTCATCAAAAGAATTCTCAACCACTGTGAGCTTTTTCATATTCTCCTTAAGCAATGACAATTTCTTGTCAATAGATCCAGAGTGGTCAGAGAGATTCATGCAACACATCCCTTCAAAATCTTCACGCTCATCTCCTTGTGCTAGCAACAAAAAATTTATAGCAGTCCTATCCTGTAACACAGCGTGGTGTATGCTACCTACATCAGTGGAAAGCTCATTCCGGATTGCAGATGTAATGTTAATTTGTTTTCCTGTCCAACAAGCCAATCGTTTGAATGATGTAAGGGCCTGTGATGAAGCTGATCCTGGTGTAAAAAGTGATGCCAGGATAACCGAAGGCCAATTCCACAATTCTACATTATCCTTGCAGTCTGAGCCTAATAGATGCTCACTACATTTTGGACGTTGGAATTTGTGCCTGATGTCAAGCATCTGTTGAATACTAGGGGCAAACAGTGTCAATTTCCCAAAGTAGCATGGTCCTCCTAATCCTTTCTGAGGAATTGCAGGCCAAGCTTTATCTTCACCAAAGAGAAACAAAAGTAGAAAAAAGTTATTGCAGAAGCTATTGTAGAAGGGACTTTTCTCTCCAATGATGTGGAAGCTTTTCTTGTAGTAACTAATGCTGCAAGTAGAGTTTGAGAACCTTTCGATTGGAAGATTTTAGAAAAGATGAGAGCTGCATTTTCACAATTTGGTTGAAAATGCCAACTTGCACAGTCACTTCTGCAGTATATTTTTCCATCTAACGCATTAATTCCAGCTGATGTGCATACCCTAATAAGACTTAGAATGCCACCCTATCAGCAAGTGATGTTTCATAAAAGCTGGGAGGAAAAGTGTGCTCAAGAAGCTGCAAGAGCTAGAGTGCAGGGTGATCCTCTGTATGGTTTAACAGCACAACAGTTACTTGGCAAAGGGCCCGGGGCTACTGCCACTGCCCAGGCTAGGAGCATTGAGCAAGTCTTACAGATGAGCCAACAACTAGCATGTAATGCATTTCTTGCACTTCCAGATAAGTTACACACTATGTCTTTTACACAGATTTGTCAAAGAAAGAATGAAGACTTTGATAAATTTGTAGACAAATTGCATGAAGCTATCTATAATCATTCTGATTTCAATTCAGACACAAAGATACAATTGGATGGACTTTGGGATCATTTCTCCATTCCAAATGGCTTTCCCTTCAGTCACAAGAGCCTTCCATCTCTTCCAAAAATTGCCTGCTGAAACTCTTCTGCTCCCATCCTAATCAGTTCACTACTCCAGCATAACCCTTGAAGCCCAGACAGATGACTCTTCAACTAATGATAGTAGAAAAGAAGGGTATTTATTGCAGCCGTGGTCACATGTGAACTAGTTTCCAAAGACATGTGCAAGGAGTTGCAGACTCCTGCTCTCTATTTCTACAGAAAAGGATTTACATTAGGTTTCTAAGGACCCATAATACATAATTATTACCTGCCTGCTTCACATTTTTATCAGCTGAATATATATTACAGCTGCACAATCGTATTCCCTTAACTGGATTGGTGGGACTTTGAAATGAGGGAGTGGTTGTATGGGAGGAAGAAAGCAGTCTTCCTCATGGTGAACTCTCCTCCCACGGCCAGTTGGCAAGACCTTTTGACCTGCTGCTCATGGTCCAAGCCTCTCCTAACTGTTCAATTATTCTTAAGGCAAGGTCTTTCTATGGTCTCAGCTTCTTCACAATTGCTTCCTCTATCCCTGTCACTCCTAGCTTTATGTTCCTAATATATTTGGTACTCTTTAACTAAGGCACATGATTTCTGCTACCTGTATTACTAACTTAGCTTCTTACCTCATTTTAAAATCTTAACTAAAATATGCAATCTTCTACTATCCCAATTCTATTCCCAGCTGGGCCCTCGACCCATCTGCACTTTTCAATTTTCCTCATTACATTTTCAGCTAAGCCCTTGACTCACCTCAGGCACATCCCCGACTGCCTCTCTCCCAGCAGCTCAGAGCTGCATTGCACAGCGCTTGCTGTGCGCCACAGAGCACAAAGCAGGCTGGCCTGCTGGGCCTGAATATTTCTGCCAGACACTCTGCATCTCACACCTTTGCTCTGGCTCAGTGCAGAACTGCAGGGTTGCAGGCGCTTCCTCCCAGAGCTGCGTGAGGCGCTGGCTCCTGCAGATGGGCCCTGCCAAGCTGTCCCTGCCTCACGCTGGCCTTGCTTCCCTGGCACAAGTGCCGGGCCTGAAGGAGCTGCCCTGTGCTCCAGCCTGCCAAGCAGCCCGGCTCCCTGCCCCGGTGCCCAGAGTGCTGCACACACTGCTGGCCTTTGCCAGGAGTTGTAGGGCAGCCGGCAGAAGAGGAGGAATCCTCAGGCAGCCCAGCGGCCCACGGCTGCCCTTGGCCTTTCTCTGCTCCTGGGCACACTCCAGACGGCCATGGCCCCCAGGCCGAGCTGTGCCCAGCACGGCTGCGCTTCCCCTCGGCAGCAGCCAGCTGCCACCTGGGCTCTGAGAGCGGAGGATTCGCCCGCTCCCAGCAAGAGGCACCCAGGGCCCGGCTGCTGCCTCTTGCAGCTCCAAGGGCCTCCTTCCAGCCTGCCTCTGCCGGGGCTCAGGCTGCTCCGGCCCCTGCTGGGGCTCTGCTGGGGCTCCAGCCCGGGCAAGGCCGGGCCCGCTCTCACCTCACAGGCGCTGACAGCTCTGCGCCACAGGAGACCTTCCCGAGCACCCTCTCTGATCTTTCTGCTTTCTCACTTGAGCAAGGCTCTCCTCCAGCCAAAGAGATTATTGCATTTAGGGATACAAATGCAAGTGGCAGGAACCCCATTGCTCTCCAGTCACAGCTGAAGGCCTGCATCGGCACAGGGTGTTTGGGCTGCCTCATTCTTCCTTTGGTTTTGCCTTCAAATGCCATTGCCCTTTCTGCCTCAACTAGAAATACCACAGCTGCGCCAAAACCAGCCAGTGGGTCATATTCCAAAGGCAGTGCGGTCTGGAGAGGATGAATGAAGAAGAGCCCTCCTCACTTATGAAACCATACAAAAAAAGCCATATGTGTGACTTAGTGCCAATAAAAAACAATTGGTAATTCAGAAAAAAATGTTGAATTTTCTGAAGGGGTCAGAAGGAGGAGGATCTTCCAAGTGAGTTGATGTTTCAGAAACTTTATTAATTACAATTCTAATCTATAATTCTATGCTACAAATCTCTTAAGCAACCCTACTCTACAATCCTACTCTAAATTGGTAACAGAGATAACATCTTGACATGATTGCTATGTTCTCGTCTCCTAGGGTTAGGGTTAGGCTTAGGTTTAGGCTTAGGCTTAGGCTTAGGTTTAGGCTTAGGCTTAGGCTTAGGCTTTGGCTTAGGCTTAGGGTTGGGGTTAGGGAAAGGGTAAGGGAAAGGGTAAGGGATAGAGATAGGGATAGGGTTAGGGTTTGGGTTAGCATTTAAGGTTAGGGTTAGGTTTTAGGTTTAGAGTTTAGGGTTATTCGTCTTCTTCACTGAGTTGATGACTTGTGCCAGGATGAATGGTGGCTTGGCTGAAGTTACAAATGGATGCTGTCCACCGGAAAAAAAAAAAAACCAAAAAAAAAACAAAGAACAGTGAACCATTACTTTCCAAGCTCATTGCTTCAGGGACTCAATCAGGATACATCAAGTTCCTGGAAAGACCCAGAAAGAGGAGCAATGGGACCATCTGCTCCCCAGTCATCCCCAATGTGCAAGACCTTGCCATCACAGGCAAACCTGGCCCAGAATCCCACTCATCTGTTTATTGCGATGTCTTCATCATGCTGGGATTTTTGCCCTGCCAGCGCTCTAGAAATGGCGCTTTCTGTCCCGGGGTTTTCTTCCTTTCAGGAAACTCCAATGACTCACATAGGTCCCTGCCTTTGAAAGACAGGCACTGTGCTGATTCCCACAGGGACAGAAAGCAGTGCCTGCCTTTCCATGCCCTGCCCCTCGTGTGCTGGATGGCACCTTCCTTCCCAGCAGGGCCAGCCCAGTGGCACTGGGCCCTGCAGTTCCCTCTCTGCCACACAACCTGCCAGTAACCCTGGCACAGTTCCCGTCTGCTTGAGCGTGCCAGGCAGCAGATGGGGCTGGGACAAGTCCCTCCCAGCTGTCCCTGTTTGCATGGCAGAAACCTCTGAGGGTGGGCTGGGAGGCACCAACCAGGGCCCCTCAGAGGCTCACAGTGAGCCCCCCACAGCCCCTCCTGCCCACAGCCAAATCTCTGACCCCTAGGCTGGGACTGGCTTCCTTGGGTTCCTCCACCACCATTTCATGTCTCTGTACCCTGCATTGCTCTACTTCAATTCTTTTGCCATTAGATAAAGCTGAACACTCCACAAAATCACAAAAGAGGGCAACAGACACAGTCAGAGGACAGAGCACCTCTCCTCACAGGAAATGCAGAGGGAGCTGGAGTTATTCAGTTTTGTGAAGGACAGGCCCCAGGGAGACTTTATTGCCACTTTCCAAGACTTCACAGTGGCTTTGAAGAAAGTGCGGCACATCTTTTTTAACAGGGCCAGTTACAATAGGATATGGACAAATATTTTTAAACACTAAGGGCATCTAATGAGAGTAGGTCTAAGGAAGAACTTGTGTACTCAGAGCATGGTGCCACACTGGCACAGCTTGCCCCAAGAGCTTGTAGGTGTCCCATCCCTGCAACCATTCCGGCTCCGGTGGCAAAGGGCTCTGAGCAACCTGATCTCTTTAAAGATGTCCCTGCTCATTGCAGGACACTTGCACCAGAGGACATTTACAGGGCCCTGCCAGCCCAGCCCAGCCTAGGATTCCTCACCATTTTCATTTGAAGAGCAGCAAGAGTGGAGGTGAGGAGGAAGGGGGCTCCTCTGCTGCCTTGGGCTTGAGTGGAGGAGGAGCCCCTCCCTCAGAGCCTGTTTCACCTGCAGCCCCTTCACATTTTACCTGCAGGAGCTCCTTGGCAGACCAGCGCTGCTCCTCGTCTGTCTGCAGGCAGCAGCTCAGGAAGTCACGCAGCAAAGCCGAGAGGAGCTTGGGCTGCCGCAGCTGTGGAGTCCCTACTGTGGCTATCAGGTATGTAGCCTGGAGAGAAAGGAGACACCAGGCTCCACCTCCTGCTTTCACATCTCTAAGGCTCTCCCAGATCCCTTTGTTTAACCTCTGTTCTTCAGTGGCAGTTTCTGCCCTGGCACAGACCCAGAGATGACTTTCCTTTACCAACCAAAAACCCAAATGCCGATGCAGCCACAGCTTTTCCACCATCCTGCAGATCTTGCCTTGGCAGCTGATTTCATTGCCTGACCTAGTTAGTGGGAACTACATCAGCAAAAGGACATTTGCTTCTCTGAGGATTCATGCCAGCTTGAGATGGGTTTTGGAAGAGGGACTTTGCTATACTAACTAATTTCAAGGGTTAGTACATGAAAGGCATCTCTGTGGTGCTTGTTGGTCCTTTAAGTGCATGTGCCCTAGAACAAAACTCATCAAGGTTTTTGTGCTGTTCTTGAAAACAATGGGAATTGGAAGAAAAGAAAGGAAATCCATCAGTTAATACCCAGGTAGGGAAACAAACATTTACAATCTCCTCTTCAACACAGACACATTAAGATGCCTGCACAAATGTATTGGGATGAAAATGCCTGCTTGGGCACACAGGAGCCACTTGCAGCTCTGTCTCTCAGCAGTCTGAAAATTTCAGCTTCCCATTTTTGCAGCCAAAGAAAAATTGTCTAGGTCAGAAGAAGGAGAGGTTCCATCCCTATGGACACCCTCTAGTCATTTGGCTGCTCAAGTCAATGCATTAATGGTAGGCCCATGCCAGAAAGTGCCAGGAAACAAACAGGAGGTTTTGGCAGGCTCTCCACATCACCAGGCTCTGGCTTGGTGACGTGCAGAATGTTGCTTGGGCTAGGAGAGAAACACGGTCACTGAGTGTTTCAGCAGCACTGCACAAGAAGCAGAAGAGACTCTGTGCATTACACCCTCATGCCCATGTTTTCCAGTGAGAAGAAACTGCACACAGGGTTAGGTTCCTCTCTAAAGACCACGGTTTTAGAAACTTTGTTGGGTTTGGGTTTCCTTCCTTCATTTCTGGAAAGATAACAACACTTTTAAGATGCCTTTTCCCTGTTATTAAGGCCATCTACACAGACAAAAGAACTGGAACCACTAACCCAAAGGAAAGCGTTGAGTGAAAATGGAGTTTGTTTGGAGTTTGTTTGCATGTGGTAAGGCTTGAGTTCCCCCACTGATGCAAGCAAAAGTACAGCAGATGCTGATGTGTTGCAGGGACATTTGTAGGAGGGGACCTTGGTGGAAGTAGTTCCAGCAGATGGCAATGGGATTTTGTCCAGTGGCACACAGGACATGGGACAGGTGAGAAAGACAGTGGGATCAGTGAGTATTTGCTCCTTACCGTGCCAGAACTTTCGCCCAAGTAAGGAGGTTCTTGTTCTATCATTTCAATTCCCACAATTCCAAAAGACCATATGTCCACTTTGGGGCCATATGGTTGACCTGTCACCACTTCAGGCGCCATCCACCAAGGAGTCCCGGTTACCGAGCACCGTCTGCTCTGCTCAGGGGTGAGCTGAGTAGCGAGGCCAAAATCAGCTGAGGAGAAAACAAAATACTGGTTTTATCTGAATTCTGTGCAATTAGGAAAGCAAGCAAAAGAATTCCCCGGTAGAAGTTTGAAATTGCTCTGTTGAATCTCCTGGCATTGGCGACTTTAAAAATCCCCCCATGTTTTACACTGCCTCTAGCAGTGGCTTTTGTTCTTTGGAAACTTTAGACTTGTAACTCCCTCCCTCTGGAAGGGACCCATACAGAGCAAGGCCACTCTTGACTGCTTGTGGCTCCTTCTACCTCTGTGCACGTTGCAACTGTGCCCTCAGCTCGCAGCAGGGGTCCCTGCACTGCCACCAGCACCATTTTTGGGGAGCTGGCAGTCACGCCAAGCAGCCCCACACCCACATCCCTGGAACGCTGCACCTGACCGAGAATATACTGACCCAGTTTGACAGAACCGTCCGTTCTGAGAAGGATGTTGTCACTCTTCACGTCTCGATGGATCACATCGTTTGCATGAAGAAAATCCAGTCCTTGCAGGCACTGAGCGAGAAAACAGAAACAGAAGGGCAAAAATGAGTGGTGTGATTTCATCACACAAGAAAGGAAACAAAGAATCTAAAAGATTCCCTCTCCAGGGGAATGGGGAGTAATGGCAGAACAGTCATGGCCACTGAGAGGAAGAGCTTGCTGCTCCAACACTTGCAGAGCAGGACCTTTCTGAGGAAAGGCACGTCAGCTTTTGAAAGAGCAACAGCACCTG
Source organism: Melospiza melodia melodia (assembly GCF_035770615.1). Lineage (NCBI taxonomy): Eukaryota > Metazoa > Chordata > Aves > Passeriformes > Passerellidae > Melospiza > Melospiza melodia. The sequence continues at coordinate 580,409 of NC_086205.1, read as the reverse complement.
CTGTTGTAGGCTGTCCCCTGCCAACCAGCCAGGATGACTCCTGCTGCAGCGCATGTGCTCAGAAGCAAAGAGCATTCTGGCTGCACTCCTATCCTTTTTAGCTGAGCACTGAGAGAAACGAGTCTCTCTCTTCTTTCTTTGCTCTTTGTTTCAAATCCTGCCACCAGCACCTTTGCTTTTACAGGCAAGGAATGCAGTGAAGACAGACTCCAGGCAAACATTTAGAGAGGCAAGGTGGAGAACAGCAACTACAAATACAAGAGACAGAGCGAGAATACAACAGCAGGGGATAAGAGTACTGGCACTGAGTACAGGGAGTGCAGGGGCACTGGCAGGCCTTTCACTTGAGATGCTTTTACTTGCCCATAGCATACCAGCAACACAGAAACAAAGCTCGGCACAGGAAACCTCTCCTGTTCTGAGCCCCTCTTTCCCAGACAATCCTGCCCAAGCCCTTGGAAACACAGATGGGATTGCTGACCTCCCGACTGATGGCTGCCATCTCATCTTCAGACAGGCAGGTCTGGCTGACGATGTCGCTCAGGACACCTCCATCCATGTACTCTATAACCAGCAAGAGTTCCTCGCCCAGAAGGTAGCTGAAAGAAGGAAACAAGGGGGTAGAGATGAACATGCATGGCTACGTTGATTTTTTGCTTCCAGGTTTCTTATTTCCAGATGCCTTTGTGACAAGGACAGAATCAAAGGAATAGACATTCCCTCTTGGCTGTGCATTGTTTGCAATCTGTGCAGTCTCATAGAGAAAGACACATCTGTGAAAAAGGAGATGTCTTAGATGGGCAGCAAATGAAAAGTGCAGTTTAGAAACAGCCCAGACATAAAACATGCCAGGCATGGTGTTTCTGGAAATAAGCACCTAGTCTTCCTGGCATGCATAGCAATGGCAAAGAGAGGCAACAATCCAAGGGAAATCCACTTTAGGATGGTTCATCTGCACTTAAGAAACTTTAAAAAATCAATCCCAAATAAATGTGGAGGCAGTGAACCTTGAGGCTATTGAGTTAGGAAGATACAGCTGATCCAGGTTTTGAATAATTTTGGAGTAATTATCAAACTAGGTGTGCCAGGGAAGACTCATGCAGACAAGATGCACTCTCTTCTCATCCATTGGAGATGAGTAGAGAAATATGAATAAATAAAAATTACCAGCTTTACTTGCTGCCACTGACCAAAGTGGGTTTTTAACCTCTCATGTTTGCTTTATGTAAACACACATCCATGGGATAAGACCATGACCTCTCACCTGTCTAAATAATTCACAATATTGGGACTCCTATACGTCTTCATAATCATTATTTCATTAAAGGTTAGCTCCTTCCTCCTCACTCCTTGAAGATTTATTTTTTTTATTGCCACCTAAAATGACATTGAAAATCAGTAACTTGAGGGGTTGGTGGCACGAGACCACAAGGCATGTGGAGCGAGTGGTTTTGCAATGACACAGCTGAGCCGTGCCAAACTGCCTTGTGATTAGGCACTGCAGTAATCAGGAACTGACATTCCAACAGCCCATTTCTCTGCTCCCTTGGGAGCCAGTTATAGGACACGTGGGGCCACTGACATTTTGCCTTGACCACTTGGTATCAACGGTGTCTCAGTTATCACCCACAAACCTCTGACCACACTCTCTGCCGCTTTGTTTGTGACTCAGAAGAAGGAATCCATGCCTTAATACTCTGTGGATACATCTTGTGATATGGGCAGGGCTTAGGGCTTTCAAGGACGCCTTGCAGATCTCTCCCTACGTGCAGTTCCCAAGTGCAGCCCTGCAGGTGGCTAAGGAACTACCAGTAACTTTCAGATGGATTTGCTGGCAGCCAGAAATGAGAATTCAGGACTCTGAAGCTGTAGCCCCAAAGAGCAGTGAGGTGCTCGCAGGCACCACCTTTGTTTTAGCAATGGAGAGCGAGTGAGCGCGTCCTTCTCTGAAAGGAACCGCTGCCCTCCGTGCCTTCCTTTCGGCAGCTGAGGAGGACAAAGTCCCAAATGTGTTCTGTGGGCTGGCACCGGTCTGTGCTTCTTGTGCCTTTTCAGCACAGCTCTGCCCAAAGCTCCAGCCACAGCTCACACCAGAGGGGAAAGCCCTCGAGTGCAGCAGAGCCTGCAGGGGCTGTTGACATTTACCTCTCCTCCTGTGGCACTGTCGAGTGCTCGGTAAACATCTCCAAAAGTCCTAGAAAAAAACCAGAAGCAGAGAAAGGAGAAGCTGTTTAGATCTTGCAGTGAAAGGCAGCCCACACAGGAGATCTCTGCTGGAAGTGTCAAAACCTGCAGGATGCAGGCGGGCTCTGCCAGAAGGGAGATGATGCATTTCCCTCTCAAGTGCATGGGCACTGGGCCTGTTCCTGAAGCACTGGGGTCCAATTTCTAAAGGGAGTTTAGTCTTTCCTCTTGGGTTTCACTGTCTAAACAGTGTGGTTCCTATCCTGACCACAGAGTGTTTCCCTCTTCAAAGCAGGGGAAAGAATTGTTCCTGGGAACTGTTATCTCACAGCTTTGATAGGGCATAGGTTGCTCTTTCAGGCAAACAAGTTTCTTCTCTTTTCATTAGTGTGCCAGTACGATTTTGAGACACACAAAAAATGCTAAAGAAATTAACACAGAGCTGTCCCACACTTGAGAGACAAGGAGACCTTCCAGGTCCTGTTCCTTGATGCAGGCAAGACCTCGGTAGCAAGGCATCTCTGACAATGCCTTCTGAGCCCACTCACAAATTCTGAGCAGCATTGAGAGATGGGACGACCTATCCCCAGTGTGTGATCATCTTTGCAGCTGTCCTGACTTCACGCTGGATAGACATTCCACCCCAAAAACACCTGGCCCACGGTTGTGCAGGAGTAACTGCTGTTGGACTCACCCGCTGCCAATATAATTCAGATGCGTGTATTTCATCAGGGGATTTTCAGTGGTGTTCACCGTTCTCCCTGAGGGAAACAAAATGCAAGATGCTGACTTTAAAGCAGAGATCCCAGCTTCCAGGAGATACAAAAGGCAGCCCCAGCGCCTGGAGCTCTGAGCCCTTTGTGGTCGGCTGAGTAACAACAACCACAACCAGGCAGACAGCCCTGCAGCACAGGTGGCCAGCACAGAGACTGATTTGTACAGTCTTTTGAAGAGTTCTCTTGACAGGAAACAAAGCACAGGGACATACAATCCCAGGAGAGGAGGACATCTTCCCCACCTTTCAGCAGTTTGCCAAAGGAATGCCTTCCCATTTGTAAACCAGAGCAGCTCCAGCTGTAACCGATCCTGACGGGGCTTGCAGCATCAGGACCCTGACCTGTTTGTGAGCAGGCTGAGCTCAAAGATGCCCCTCTCCCAGCTAAGGAAGGCTCCAGCCTCTGCAGTCCCTCCAGCCCTCAGGGACAGGGCAGCAACCACAACAAGGCTGGCAAAGCCCCAGCATGAGCACTGACAGGCACTGATGGGAAGAAGCCAGAGTGAGCCTGAGCCCCAGACAAGCTGTTGCCCCCATTCAGGACACAACAGGATGGGCTTTGAGATCCGAGGCACAGATCAGTGCCCTTTTTGTCCCAACAGGTGATGGCAGACACAGAATCCACTGGGCTCTGGTCTCAGCCCCACCAGGTCTCTTATCTGAGAGCACAGCACTGGCAGCTGTTACGGGCAAGAAGCAGATTCATTGGGTTGTGCTGCAGAATCACAAAGGGCTTGATGTGTTTTCCTAGAGACTGATCTGAGCAGGGCCTGGGCCAATGGGTAGGATTCTAACAGTCATGGGAAAGAGTGGGAATCAGGTATGGAAAAGTGCCATGGATCTGAGGGATATACCATGGCTGGGCTGGAGGCTCTCTCCTGAGAAATGCCTGCAGTACAGTTTTATCTGATCACGCCACTTGGATGTGTCTCCTGGACACATCTTGATAAGCATAAAACTAGAAGATTAAATAAAATTTGTTATCAAAGTCTCTGTTTTTCCTTTGGCAGCACATGGAAAATACCTTGTCCTCTCTATTTGTCCTGTAACCTGATGTTCTTTCAAAGTAGTTCTTATTGACAAAAAGATAGCATTCTCTTATTGACAAAAATATAGCATTCTCATGAAAATAAACTGCAGATGTAGTAGTGGTAACAGTAACAGTCATAAAAATGACATCAGTAAAACGTGGGGTAGAAGGGCTCCTTCAGGATGGAGAAAAACACAACAAAAAACCCCCACCAAAAATGAACAACAGAAAAGCAATCCCACCCCACCCCCCACAAAAAAAAAATCCCCAACCCAAAAGACAAAACTCCAAAGTCAGTCCATTTCTGTAAAGTTTTTTTGCCGTGATGACTGGTTGCAAGTCAGGAGTCTAAGGAGAATTTAGGAAGCTAAAAATTCTGTTCAGTTTGGCCACTAGCAGTTTGTGTATGGGGGCCTATGGCTGGGAGTGACCGGCTGGCTCCTGAAAAGCTACGATAGGCGGGATGGTTACCAGACCCATGGTGGCACCAGTGCCAAGTTGGGCTGATTTGATAGTACCAAGCGGCTCCTGCAATCTGCCATCAAAAAGTTGGCAGGCGAGTTTTGTTTTCCAGGGAAAAGCGCCGTTGTTTGTGTTTGGGGGCATATGGCTGGGAGTGGCCGGCTGGCTCCTTAGAATCCACGATACGCAGGATGGTTCCCAGACCAGAGGTGGCACCAGTGCCAAGTCGGGCTAGTTTGATGGTGCAAAGTGGCTCCTGCAATCTGCCATCCAGAAGCGGGGTAGCTTACTTTTGTTTGCCAGGGAAACGGGCCGAGGTTTTTGTCTGGGGGCCTATGGCTGGGACTGACCGGCTGGCTCCTGAAAAGCTACGATAGGCAGGATGGTTACCAGACCAGAGGTGGCACCAGTGCCAAGTTGGGCTGGTTGGATAGTACCAAGCGGCTCCTGCAATCTTCCATCAAAAAGTTGGCAGGCGAGTTTGGTTTTCCAGGGAAAAGCGCCGTTGTTTGTGTTTGGGGGCATATGGCTGGGAGTGGCCGGCTGGCTCCTTAGAATCCACGATACGCAGGATGGTTCCCAGACCATGGTGGCACCACTGCCAAGTCGGGCTAGTTTGATGGTGCAAAGTGGCTCCTGCAATCTGCCATCCAGAAGCGGGGTAGCTTACTTTTGTTTGCCAGGGAAACGGGCCGAGGTTTTTTCTGGGGGCCTATGGGTGGGACTGACCGGCTGGCTCCTGAAAAGCTACGATAGGCAGGATGGTTACCAGACCCATGGTGGCACCAGTGCCAAGTTGGGCTGGTTTGATAGTACCAAGTGGCTCCTGCAATCTGCCATCACAAAGTTGGCAGGCGAGTTTTGTTTTCCAGGGAAAAGCGCCGTTGTTTGTGTTTAGGGGCCTGTGGCTGGGAGTGGCCGGCTGGCTCCTTAGAATCCACGATACGCAGGATGGTTCCCAGACCAGAGGTGGCACCAGTGCCAAGTCGGGCTGGTTTGATGGTGCAAAGTGGCTCCTGCAATCTCCCATCAAAATGTTGGCAGGCGAGTTTTGTTTTCCCGGGAAAAGCGCCATTGTTTGTGTTTGGGGGCCTATGCCTGGGAGTGGCCCGCTGGCTAATTAGAATCCACGATACGCAGGATGGTTCCCAGACCAGAGGTGGCACCAGTGCCAAGTCGGGCTAGTTTGATGGTGCAAAGTGGCTCCTGCAGTCTGCCATTAAAAAATTGGCAGGCCTGTTTTGTTTTCCAGGGAAAAGCGCCGTTGTTTGTGTTTGGGGGCCTGTGGCTGGGAGTGGCCAGCTGTCTCCTTATAATCCACGATACGCAGGATGGTTCACAGACCAGAGGTGGCACCAGTGCCAAGTCGGGCTGGTTTGATGGTGCAAAGTGGCTCCTGCAATCTGCCATCACAAAGTTGGCAGGCGAGTTTTGTTTTCCAGGGAAAAGTGCCGTTGTTTGTGTTTGGGGGCCTGTGGCTGGGAGTGGCCGGCTGGCTCCTTAAAATGCTCGATACGTAGGATGGTGACCAGACACAAGGTGGCACCAGTGCCAAGTTGTGCTGTTTTTGTAGTACCAAGTTCGTCCTGCAATTTGCCATCCAGAAGAGGGGCAGTTGAGTTTTGTTTGCCAGAGAAAAGGGCCGTGGTTTGTGTTTGAGGGCATATGGCTGAGAGTGGCCGGCTGACCCCTGAAAATCCACAATAGGCAGGATGGTTCCCAGAGCCAAGGTGGCACCAGTGCCAAGTCGGGCTGGTTTGATAGTACTAAATAGCTCCTGCAATCTGCCATCCAGAAGCGGGGCAGCTTAATTTTGTTTGCCAGTGAAACGGGCCGAGGTTTGTGTCTGGGGGCCTATGGCTGGGAGTGACCGGCTGGCTCCTGAAAAGCTACGATAGGCAGGATGGTTCCCAGACCAGAGGTGGCACCAGTGCCAAGTCGGGCTAGTTTGATGGTGCAAAGTGGCTCCTGCAATCTGCCATCAAAAAGTTGGCAGGCGAGTTTTGTTTTCCAGGGAAAAGCGCCGTTGTTTGTGTTTGGGGGCCTATGGCTGGGAGTGGCCGGCTGGCTAATTAGAATCCACGATACGCAGGATGGTTCCCAGACCAGAGGTGGCACCAGTGCCATGTCGGGCTAGTTTGATGGTGCAAAGTGGCTCCTGCAATCTGCCATGAAAAAGTTAGCAGGCGAGTTTTGTTTTCCAGGGAAAAGTGCCGTCGTTTGTGTTTGGTGGACTGTGGCTGGGAGTGGCCGGCTGGCTCCTTAGAATCCACGATACGCAGGATGGTTCCCAGACCAGAGGTGGCACCAGTTCCAAGTCGGGCTGGTTTGATAGTACCAAGTGGCTCCTGCAATCTGCCATCCAGAAGCGGGGCAGCTTACTTTTGTTTGCCAGGGAAACGGGCCGAGGTTTGTGTCTGGGGGCCTATGGCTGGGAGTGACCGGCTGGCTCCTGAAAAGCTACGATAGGCAGGATGTTTACCAGACCCATGGTGGCACCAGTGCCAAGTTGGGCTGATTTGATAGTACCAAGCGGCTCCTGCAATCTGCCATCAAAAAGTTGGCAGGCGAGTTTTGTTTTCCAGGGAAAAGCGCCGTTGTTTGTGTTTGGGGGCATATGGCTGGGAGTGGCCGGCTGGCTCCTTAGAATCCACGATACGCAGGATGGTTCCCAGACCAGAGGTGGCACCAGTGCCAAGTCGGGCTAGTTTGATGGTGCAAAGTGGCTCCTGCAATCTGCCATCCAGAAGCGGGGTAGCTTACTTTTGTTTGCCAGGGAAACGGGCCGAGGTTTTTGTCTGGGGGCCTATGGCTGGGAGTGACCGGCTGGCTCCTGAAAAGCTACGATAGGCAGGATGGCGACCAGACCCATGGTGGCACCAGTGTCAAGTTGGGCTGGTTTGATATTACCAAGTGGCTCCTGCAATCTGCCATCAAAAAGTTGGCAGGCGAGTTTTGTTTTCCAGGGAAAAGCGCCGTTGTTTGTGTTTGGGGGCCTGTGGCTGGGAGTGGCCGGCTGGCTCCTTAGAATCCACAATACGCTGGATGGTTCCCAGACCAGAGGTGGCACCAGTGCCAAGTCGGGCTAGTTTGATGGTGCAAAGTGGCTCCTGCAATCTGCCATTAAAAAGTTGGCATGCCAGTTTTGTTTTCCAGGGAAAAGCGCCGTTGTTTGTGTTTGGGGGCCTGTGGCTGGGAGTGGCCAGCTGGCTCCTTAGAATCCACGATACGCAGGATGGTTCCCAGACCAGAGGTGGCACCAGTGCCAAGTCGGGCTGGTTTGATGGTGCAAAGTGGCTCCTCCAATCTGCCATCCTGAAGCAGGGTAGCATACTTTTTTTTGCCAGGGAAACCCCCAGTGCTTTGTGTCTGGGGCCTATGGCTGGAAGTGACCGGCTGGCTCCTGAAAAGCTACGATAGGCAGGATGGTTACCAGACCCATGGTGGAACCAGTGCCAAGTTGGGCTGGTTTGATAGTACCAAGTGGTTCCTGCAATCTGCCATCAAAAAGTTGGCAGGCCAGTTTTGTTTTCCAGGGAAAAGCGCCGTTGTTTTTGTTTGGGGGCATGTGGCTCGGAGTGGCCGGCTGGCTCCTTAGAATCCACAATACGCTGGATGGTTCCCAGACCAGAGGTGGCACCAGTGCCAAGTTGGGCTGGTTGGATACCACAAAGTGGCTCCTGCAATCTGCCATCCAGAAGCGGGGCAGCTTACTTTTGTTTGCCAGGGAAACGGGCCGAGGTTTGTGTCTGGGGGCCTATGGCTGGGAGAGACTGGCTGGCTCCTGAAAAGCTACGATAGGCAGGATGGTTACCAGACTCATGGTGGCACCAGTGCCAAGTTGGGCTGATTTGATAGTATCAAGCGGCTCCTGCAATCTGTCATCAAAAAGTTGGCAGGCGAGTTTTGTTTTCCAGGGAAAAGTGCCGTTGATATTTTTGGTGGCCTGTGGCTGGGAGTGGCCAGCTGGCTCCTTATAATCCACGATACGCAGGATGGTTCCCAGACCAGAGGTGGCACCAGTGCCAAGTTGGGCTGGTTTGATTGTGCAAAGTGGCTCCTGCAATCTGCCATCCAGAAGCGGGGCAGCTGAGTTTTGTTTGCCAGAGAAAAGGGCCGTGGTTTTTTTTTGGGGGCATATGGCTGGGAGTGGCCGGCTGGCTTTTTAAAATGCTCGATACGCAGGATGGTGACCAGACCCAAGGTGGCACCAGTGCCAAGTTCATCTGTTTTTGTAGTACCAAGTGCGTCCTGCAATTTGCCATCCAGAAGAGGGGCAGTTGAGTTTTGTTTGCCAGAGAAAAGGGCCGTGGTTTGTGTTTGAGGGCATATGGCTGAGAGTGACCGGCTGACCCCTGAAAATAAACAATAGGCAGGATGGTTCCCAGACCCAAGGTGGCACCAGTGCCAAGTCGGGCTGGTTTGATAGTACTAAATAGCTCCTGCAATCTGCCATCCAGAAGCGGGGCAGCTTAATTTTGTTTGCCAGGGAAACGTGCCGAGGTTTGTGTCTGGGGGCCTATGGCTGGGAGTGACCGGCTGGCTCCTGAAAAGCTACGATAGGCAGGATGGTTCCCAGACCAAAGGTGGCACCAGTGCCAAGTCGGGCTAGTTAGATGGTGAAAAGTGGCTCCTGCAATCTGCCATCAAAAAGTTGGCAGGCGAGTTTTGTTTTCCAGGGAAAAAAGCCGTTGATTTTGTTTGGTGGTCTGTGGCGGGGAGTGGCCGGCTGGCTCCTTAGAATCCACGATACGCAGGATGGTTCCCAGACCAGAGGTGGCACCAGTTCCAAGTCGGGCTTGTTTGATAGTACCAAGTGGCTCCTGCAATCTGCCATCCAGAAGCGGGGCAGCTTACTTTTGTTTGCAAGGGAAACGGGCCGAGGTTTGTGTCTGGGGGCCTATGGCTGGGAGTGACTGGCTGACTCCTGAAAAGCTACGATAGGCAGGATGGTTACCAGACTCATGGTGGCACCAGGGCCACGTTGGGCTGATTTGATAGTACCATGCAGCTCCTGCAATCTGCCATCAAAAAGTTGGCAGGTGAGTTTTGTTTTCCAGGGGAAAGCGCCGTTGTTTGTGTTTGGGGGCCTATGGCTGGGAGTGGCCGGCTGGCTAATTAGAATCCACGATACGCAGGATGGTTCCCAGACCAGAGGTGGCACCAGTGCCATGTCGGGCTGGTTTGATGGTTCAAAGTGGCTCCTGCAATCTGCCATGAAAAAGTTTGCAGGCGAGTTTTGTTTTCCAGGGAAAAGTGCCGTTGTTTGTGTTTGGGGGCCTGTGGCTGGGAGTGGCCGGCTGGCTCCTTAGAATGCACGATACGCAGGATGGTTCCCAGACCAGAGGTGGCACCAGTTCCAAGTCGGGCTGGTTTGATAGTACCAAGTGTCTCCTGCAATCTGCCATCCAGAAGCGGGGTAGCTGAGTTTTGTTTGCCAGAGAAAAGGGCCGTGGTTTTTTTTGGGGGCATATGGCTGGGAGTGGCCGGCTGGCTCCTTAAAATGCTCGATACGCAGGATGGTGACCAGACCCAAGGTGGCACCAGTGCCAAGTTGTGCTGTTTTTGTAGTACCAAGTGCGTCCTGCAATTTGCCATCCAGAAGAGGGGCAGTTGAGTTTTGTTTGCCAGAGAAAAGGACCGTGGTTTGTGTTTGAGGGCATAGGGCTGAGAGTGGCCGGCTGACCCCTGAAAATCCACAATAGGCAGGATGGTTCCCAGAGCCAAGGTGGCACCAGTGCCAAGTCGGGCTAGTTTGATGGGGAAAAGTGGCTCCTGCAATCTGCCATCAAAAAGTTGGCAGGCGGGTTTTGTTTTCCAGGGAAAAGTGCCGTTGATTTTGTTTGGTGGCCTGTGGCATGGAGTGGCCGGGTGGCTCCTTAGAATCCACGATACGCAGGATGGTTCCCAAACCAGAGGTGGCACCAGTGCCAAGTTGGGCTTGTTTGATAGTACCAAGTGGCTCCTGCAATCTGCCATCCAGAAGCGGGGTAGCTTACTTTTGTTTGCCAGGGAAACGGGCCGAGGTTTTTGTCTGGGGGCCTATGGGTGGGACTGTCCGGCTGGCTCCTGAAAAGCTACGATAGGCAGGATGGTGACCAGACCCATGTTGGCGCCAGTGTCAAGTTGGGCTGGTTTGATAGTACCAAGTGGCTCCTGCAATCTGCCATCAAAAAGTTGGCAGGCGAGTTTTGTTTTCCAGGGAAAAGCGCCGTTGTTTGTGTTTGGGGGCCTGTGGCTGGGAGTGGCCGGCTGGCTAATTAGAATCCACGATACGCAGGATGGTTCCCAGACCAGAGGTGGCACCAGTGCCAAGTCGGGCTAGTTTGATGGTGCAAAGTGGCTCCTGCAATCTGCCATTAAAAAGTTGGCATGCCAGTTTTGTTTTCCAGGGAAAAGCGCCGTTGTTTGTGTTTGGGGGCCTGTGGCTGGGAGTGACCGGCTGGCTCCTTAGAATCCACGATACGCAGGATGGTTCCCAGACCAGAGGTGGCACCAGTGCCAAGTCAGGCTGGTTTGATGGTGCAAAGTGGCTCCTCCAATCTGCCATCCTGAAGCAGGGTAGCATACTTTTGTTTGCCAGGGAAACCCCCAGTGCTTTGTGTCTGGGGCCTATGGCTGGAAGTGACCGGCTGGCTCCTGAAAAGCTACGATAGGCAGGATGGTTACCAGACCCATGGTGGAACCAGTGCCAAGTTGGGCTGGTTTGATAGTACCAAGTGGTTCCTGCAATCTGCCATCAAAAAGTTGGCAGGCCAGTTTTGTTTTCCAGGGAAAAGCGCCGTTGTTTGTGTTTGGGGTCCTGTGGCTGGGAGTGGCCGGCTGGCTCCTTAGAATCCACGATACGCAGGATGGTTCCCAGACCAGAGGTGGCACCAGTGCCAAGTTGGGCTGGTTGGATACCACAAAGTGGCTCCTGCAATCTGCCATCCAGAAGCGGGGCAGCTTACTTTTGTTTGCCAGGGAAACGGGCCGAGGTTTGTGTCTGGGGGCCTATGGCTGGGAGTGACCGGCTGGCTCCTGAAAAGCTACGATAGGCAGGATGGTGACCAGACCCATGGTGGCACCAGTGCCAAGTTGGGCTGGTTTGATAGTACCAAGTGGCTCCTGCAATCTGCCATCACAAACTTGGCAGGCGAGTTTTGTTTTCCAGGGAAAAGCGCCGTTGTTTGTGTTTGGGGGCTTGTGGCTGGGAGTGGCCGGGTGGCTCCTTAGAATCCACGATACGCAGGATGGTTCCCAGACCAGAGGTGGCACCAGTGCCAAGTCGGGCTGGTTTGATGGTGCAAAGTGGCTCCTGCAATCTCCCATCAAAATGTTGGCAGGCGAGTTTTGTTTTCCCGGGAAAAGCGCCGTTGTTTGTGTTTGGGGGCCTATGGCTGGGAGTGGCCCGCTGGCTAATTAGAATCCACGATACGCAGGATGGTTCCCAGAGCAGAGGTGGCACCAGTGCCAAGTCGGGCTGGTTTGATGGTGCAAAGTGGCTCCTGCAATCTGCCATCCAGAAGCGGGGCAGCTGAGTTTTGTTTGCCAGAGAAAAGGGCCGTGGTTTTTTTTGGGGGCATATGGCTGGGAGTGGCCGGCTGGCTCCTTAAAATGCTCGATACGCAGGATGGTGACCAGACCCAAGGTGGCACCAGTGCCAAGTTGTGCTGTTTTTGTAGTACCAAGTGCGTCCTGCAATTTGCCATCCAGAAGAGGGGCAGTTGAGTTTTGTTTGCCAGAGAAAAGGACCGTGGTTTGTGTTTCAGGGCATATGGCTGAGAGTGGCCGGCTGACCCCTGAAAATCCACAATAGGCAGGATGGTTCCCAGAGCCAAGGTGGCACCAGTGCCAAGTCGGGCTAGTTTGATGGGGAAAAGTGGCTCCAGCAATCTGCCATCAAAAAGTTGGCAGGCGGGTTTTGTTTTCCAGGGAAAAGTGCCGTTGATTTTGTTTGGTGGCCTGTGGCATGGAGTGGCCGGGTGGCTCCTTAGAATCCACGATACGCAGGATGGTTCCCAAACCAGAGGTGGCACCAGTGCCAAGTTGGGCTTGTTTGATAGTACAAAGTGGCTCCTGCAATCTGCCATCCAGAAGCGGGGTAGCTTACTTTTGTTTGCCAGGGAAACGGGCCGAGGTTTTTGTCTGGGGGCCTATGGGTGGGACTGTCCGGCTGGCTCCTGAAAAGCTACGATAGGCAGGATGGTGACCAGACCCATGTTGGCGCCAGTGTCAAGTTGGGCTGGTTTGATAGTACCAAGTGGCTCCTGCAATCTGCCATCAAAAAGTTGGCAGGCGAGTTTTGTTTTCCAGGGAAAAGCGCCGTTGTTTGTGTTTGGGGGCCTGTGGCTGGGAGTGGCCGGCTGGCTAATTAGAATCCACGATACGCAGGATGGTTCCCAGACCAGAGGTGGCACCAGTGCCAAGTCGGGCTAGTTTGATGGTGCAAAGTGGCTCCTGCAATCTGCCATTAAAAAGTTGGCATGCCAGTTTTGTTTTCCAGGGAAAAGCGCCGTTGTTTGTGTTTGGGGGCCTGTGGCTGGGAGTGACCGGCTGGCTCCTTAGAATCCACGATACGCAGGATGGTTCCCAGACCAGAGGTGGCACCAGTGCCAAGTCAGGCTGGTTTGATGGTGCAAAGTGGCTCCTCCAATCTGCCATCCTGAAGCAGGGTAGCATACTTTTGTTTGCCAGGGAAACCCCCAGTGCTTTGTGTCTGGGGCCTATGGCTGGAAGTGACCGGCTGGCTCCTGAAAAGCTACGATAGGCAGGATGGTTACCAGACCCATGGTGGAACCAGTGCCAAGTTGGGCTGGTTTGATAGTACCAAGTGGTTCCTGCAATCTGCCATCAAAAAGTTGGCAGGCCAGTTTTGTTTTCCAGGTAAAAGCGCCGTTGTTTGTGTTTGGGGTCCTGTGGCTGGGAGTGGCCGGCTGGCTCCTTAGAATCCACGATACGCAGGATGGTTCCCAGACCAGAGGTGGCACCAGTGCCAAGTTGGGCTGGTTGGATACCACAAAGTGGCTCCTGCAATCTGCCATCCAGAAGCGGGGCAGCTTACTTTTGTTTGCAAGGGAAACGGGCCGAGGTTTGTGTCTGGGGGCCTATGGCTGGGAGTGATTGCCTGGCTCCTGAAAAGCTACGATAGGCAGGATGGTGACCAGACTCATGGTGGCACCAGTGCCACGTTGGGCTGATTTGATAGTACCAAGCGGCTCCTGCAATCTGCCATCAAAAAGTTGGCAGGCGAGTTTTGTTTTCCAGGGGAAAGCGCCGTTGTTTGTGTTTGGGGGCCTATGGCTGGGAGTGGCCGGCTGGCTAATTAGAATCCACGATACGCAGGATGGTTCCCAGACCATGGTGGCACCAGTGCCAAGTCGGGCTAGTTTGATGGTGCAAAGTGGCTCCTGCAATCTGCCATGAAAAAGTTGGCAGGCGAGTTCTGTTTTCCAGGGAAAAGTGCCGTTGTTTGTATTTGGTGGACTGTGGCTGGGAGTGGCCGGCTGGCTCCTTAGAATGCACGATACGCAGGATGGTTCCCAGACCAGAGGTGGCACCAGTGCCAAGTCGGGCTGCTTTGATAGTACCAAGTGGCTCCTGCAATCTGCCATCCAGAAGCGGGGCAGCTTACTTTTGTTTGCCAGGGAAAAGGGCCGAGGTTTGTGTCTGGGGGCCTATGGCTGGGAGTGACCGGCTGGCTCCTGAAAAGCTACGATAGGCAGGATGGTTACCAGACTCATGGTGGCACCAGTGCCAAGTTGGGCTGATTTGATAGTACCAAGCGGCTCCTGCAATCTGCCATCAAAAAGTTGGCAGGCGAGTTTTGTTTTCCAGGGAAAAGTGTCGTTGTTTGTGTTTGGGGGCTTGTGGCTGGGAGTGGCCGGCTGGCTCCTTAGAATCCACGATACGCACGATGGTTCCCAGACCTGAGGTGGCACCAGTTCCATGTCAGGCTAGTTTGATGGTGAAAAGTGGCTCCTGCAATCTGCCATCCAGAAGCGGGGTAGCTTACTTTTGTTTGCCAGGGAAACGGGCCGAGGTTTTTGTCTGGGGGCCTATGGCTGGGAGTGACCGGCTGGCTCCTGAAAAGCTACGATAGGCAGGATGGCGACCAGACCCATGGTGGCACCAGTGTCAAGTTGGGCTGGTTTGATATTACCAAGTGGCTCCTGCAATCTGCCATCAAAAAGTTGGCAGGCCTGTTTTGTTTTCCAGGGAAAAGCGCCGTTGTTTGTGTTTGGGGGCCTGTGGCTGGGAGTGGCCGGCTGGCTCCTTAGAATCCACAATACGCTGGATGGTTCCCAGACCAGAGGTGGCACCAGTGCCAAGTCGGGCTAGTTTGATGGTGCAAAGTGGCTCCTGCAATCTGCCATTAAAAAGTTGGCATGCCAGTTTTGTTTTCCAGGGAAACGCGCCGTTGTTTGTGTTTGGGGGCCTGTGGCTGGGAGTGGCCAGCTGGCTCCTTAGAATCCACGATACGCAGGATGGTTCCCAGACCAGAGGTGGCACCAGTGCCAAGTCGGGCTGGTTTGATGGTGCAAAGTGGCTCCTCCAATCTGCCATCCTGAAGCAGGGTAGCATACTTTTGTTTGCCAGGGAAACCCCCAGTGCTTTGTGTCTGGGGCCTATGGCTGGAAGTGACCGGCTGGCTCCTGAAAAGCTACGATAGGCAGGATGGTTACCAGACCCATGGTGGAACCAGTGCCAAGTTGGGCTGGTTTGATAGTACCAAGTGGTTCCTGCAATCTGCCATCAAAAAGTTGGCAGGCCAGTTTTGTTTTCCAGGGAAAAGCGCCGTTGTTTGTGTTTGGGGGCATGTGGCTCGGAGTGGCCGGCTGGCTCCTTAGAATCCACAATACGCTGGATGGTTCCCAGACCAGAGGTGGCACCAGTGCCAAGTTGGGCTGGTTGGATACCACAAAGTGGCTCCTGCAATCTGCCATCCAGAAGCGGGGCAGCTTACTTTTGTTTGCCAGGGAAACGGGCCGAGGTTTGTGTCTGGGGGCCTATGGCTGGGAGTGATTGCCTGGCTCCTGAAAAGCTACGATAGGCAGGATGGTGACCAGACTCATGGTGGCACCAGTGCCACGTTGGGCTGATTTGATAGTACCAAGCGGCTCCTGCAATCTGCCATCAAAAAGTTGTCAGGCGAGTTTTGTTTTCCAGGGGAAAGCGCCGTTGTTTGTGTTTGGGGGCCTATGGCTGGGAGTGGCCGGCTGGCTAATTAGAATCCACGATACGCAGGATGGTTCCCAGACCATGGTGGCACCAGTGCCAAGTCAGGCTACTTTGATGGTGCAAAGTGGCTCCTGCAATCTGCCATGAAAAAGTTGGCAGGCGAGTTTTGTTTTCCAGGGAAAAGTGCCGTTGTTTGTGTTTGGTGGACTGTGGCTGGGAGTGGCCGGCTGGCTCCTTAGAATGCACGATACGCAGGATGGTTCCCAGACCAGAGGTGGCACCAGTGCCAAGTCGGGCTGCTTTGATAGTACCAAGTGGCTCCTGCAATCTGCCATCCAGAAGCGGGGCAGCTTACTTTTGTTTGCCAGGGAAACGGGCCGAGGTTTGTGTCTGGGGGCCTATGGCTGGGAGTGACCGGCTGGCTCCTGAAAAGCTACGATAGGCAGGATGGTTACCAGACTCATGGTGGCACCAGTGCCAAGTTGGGCTGATTTGATAGTACCAAGCGGCTCCTGCAATCTGCCATCAAAAAGTTGGCAGGCGAGTTTTGTTTTCCAGGGAAAAGTGTCGTTGTTTGTGTTTGGGGGCTTGTGGCTGGGAGTGGCCGGCTGGCTCCTTAGAATCCACGATACGCAGGATGGTTCCCAGACCAGAGGTGGCACCAGTGCCAAGTCAGGCTAGTTTGATGGTGAAAAGTGGCTCCTGCAATCTGCCATCCAGAAGCGGGGTAGCTTACTTTTGTTTGCCAGGGAAACGGGCCGAGGTTTTTGTCTGGGGGCCTATGGGTGGGACTGTCCGGCTGGCTCCTGAAAAGCTACGATAGACAGGATGGTGACCAGACCCATGGTGGCACCAGTGTCAAGTTGGGCTGGTTTGATATTACCAAGTGGCTCCTGCAATCTGCCATCAAAAAGTTGGCAGGCGAGTTTTGTTTTCCAGGGAAAAGCGCCGTTGTTTGTGTTTGGGGGCCTGTGGCTGGGAGTGGCCGGCTGGCTCCTTAGAATCCACATTACGCTGGATGGTTCCCAGACCAGAGGTGGCACCAGTGCCAAGTCGGGCTAGTTTGATGGTGCAAAGTGGCTCCTGCAATCTGCCATCAAAATGTTTGCAGGCGAGTTTTGTTTTCCAGGGAAAAGCGCCGTTGTTTGTGTTTGGGGGCCTGTGGCTGGGAGTGGCCGGCTGGCTAATTAGAATCCACGATACGCAGGATGGTTCCCAGGCCAGAGGTGGCACCAGTGCCAAGTCGGGCTAGTTTGATGGTGCAAAGTGGCTCCTGCAATCTGCCATTAAAAAGTTGGCATGCCAGTTTTGTTTTCCAGGGAAAAGCGCCGTTGTTTGTGTTTGGGGTCCTTTGGGTGGGAGTGGCCGGCTGGCTCCTTAGAATCCACGATACGCAGGATGGTTCCCAGACCAGAGGTGGCACCAGTGCCAAGTTGGGCTGGTTGGATACCACAAAGTGGCTCCTGCAATCTGCCATCCAGAAGCGGGGCAGCTTACTTTTGTTTGCCAGGGAAACGGGCCGAGGTTTGTGTCTGGGGGCCTATGGCTGGGAGTGACTGGCTGGCTCCTGAAAAGCTACGATAGGCAGGATGGTTACCAGACTCATGGTGGCACCAGTGCCACGTTGGGCTGATTTGATAGTACCAAGCGGCTCCTGCAATCTGCCATCAAAAAGTTGGCAGGCGAGTTTTGTTTTCCAGGGGAAAGCGCCGTTGTTTGTGTTTGGGGGCCTATGGCTGGGAGTGGCCGGCTGGCTAATTAGAATCCACGATACGCAGGATGGTTCCCAGACCATGGTTGCACCAGTGCCAAGTCGGGCTAGTTTAATGGTGCAAAGTGGCTCCTGCAATCTGCCATGAAAAAGTTGGCAGGCGAGTTTTGTTTTCCAGGGAAAAGTGCTGTTGTTTGTGTTTGGTGGACTGTGGCTGGGAGTGGCCGGCTGGCTCCTTAGAATCCACGATACGCAGGATGGTTCCCAGACCTGAGGTGGCACCAGTGCCAAGTTGGGCTGGTTTGATAGTACCAAGTGGCTCCTGCAATCTGCCATCCAGAAGCGGGGCAGCTTACTTTTGTTTGCCAGGGAAACGGGCCGAGGTTTGTGTCTGGGGGCCTATGGCTGGGAGTGACCGGCTGGCTCCTGAAAAGCTACGATAGGCAGGATGGTGACCAGACCCATGGTGGCACCAGTGCCAAGTTGGGCTGATTTGATAGTATCAAGCGGCTCCTGCAATCTGTCATCAAAAAGTTGGCAGGCGAGTTTGGTTTTCCAGGGAAAAGTGCCGTTGATATTTTTGGTGGCCTGTGGCTGGGAGTGGCCAGCTGGCTCCTTATAATCCACGATACGCAGGATGGTTCCCAGACCAGAGGTGGCACCAGTGCCAAGTCGGGCTGGTTTGATGGTGCAAAGTGGCTCCTGCAATCTGCCATCCAGAAGCGGGGCAGCTGAGTTTTGTTTGCCAGAGAAAAGGGCCGTGGTTTTTTTTGGGGGCATATGGCTGGGAGTGGCCGGCTGGCTTCTTAAAATGCTCGATACGCAGGATGGTGACCAGACCCAAGGTGGCACCAGTGCCAAGTTGTGCTGTTTTTGTAGTACCAAGTGCGTCCTGCAATTTGCCATCCAGAAGAGGGGCAGTTGAGTTTTGTTTGCCAGAGAAAAGGGCCGTGGTTTGTGTTTGAGGGCATATGGCTGAGAGTGGCCGGCTGACCCCTGAAAATAAACAATAGGCAGGATGGTTCCCAGACCCAAGGTGGCACCAGTGCCAAGTCGGGCTGGTTTGATAGTACTAAATAGCTCCTGCAATCTGCCATCCAGAAGCGGGGCAGCTTAATTTTGTTTGTCAGGGAAACGGGCCGAGGTTTGTGTCTGGGGGCCTATGGCTGGGAGTGACCGGCTGGCTCCTGAAAAGCTACGATAGGCAGGATGGTTACCAGACCCATGGTGGCACCAGTGCCAAGTTGGGCTGATTTGATAGTATCAAGCGGCTCCTGCAATCTGCCATCAAAAAGTTGGCAGGTGAGTTTTGTTTTCCAGGGAAAAGTGCCGTTGATTTTTTTTGGTGGCCTGTGGCTGGGAGTGGCCGGCTGGCTCCTTAGAATCCACGATACGCAGGATGGTTCCCAGACCAGAGGTGGCACCAGTTCCAAGTCGGGCTTGTTTGATAGTACCAAGTGGCTCCTGCAATCTGCCATCCAGAAGCGGGGCAGCTTACTTTTGTTTGCCAGGGAAACGGGCTGAGGTTTGTGTCTGGGGGCCTATGGCTCGGAGTGACTAGCTGACTCCTGAAAAGCTACGATAGGCAGGATGGTTACCAGACTCATGGTGGCACCAGGGCCACGTTGGGCTGATTTGATAGTACCAAGCAGCTCCTGCAATCTGCCATCAAAAAGTTGGCAGGCGAGTTTTGTTTTCCAGGGAAAAGCGCCGTTGTTTGTGTTTGGGGGCCTATGGCTGGGAGTGGCCGGCTGGCTAATTAGAATCCACGATACGCAGGATGGTTCCCAGACCAGAGGTGGCACCAGTGCCATGTCGGGCTAGTTTGATGGTGCAAAGTGGCTCCTGCAATCTGCCATGAAAAAGTTTGCAGGCGAGTTTTGTTTTCCAGGGAAAAGTGCCGTTGTTTGTGTTTGGGGGCCTGTGGCTGGGAGTGGCCGGCTGGCTCCTTAGAATCCACGATACGCAGGATGGTTCCCAGACCAGAGGTGGCACCAGTTCCAAGTCGGGCTGGTTTGATAGTACCAAGTGGCTCCTGCAATCTGCCATCCAGAAGCGGGGTAGCTTACTTTTGTTTGCAAGGGAAACGGGCCGAGGTTTGTGTCTGGGGGCCTATGGCTGGGAGTGACCGGCTGGCTCCTGAAAAGCTACGATAGGCAGGATGGTTACCAGACCCATGGTGGCACCAGTGCCAAGTTGGGCTGATTTGATAGTATCAAGCGGCTCCTGCAATCTGCCATCAAAAAGTTGGCAGGCGAGTTTTGTTTTCCAGGGAAAAGTGCCGTTGATTTTTTTTGGTGGCCTGTGGCTGGGAGTGGCCGGCTGGCTCCTTAGAATGCACGATACGCAGGATGGTTCCCAGACCAGAGGTGGCACCAGTTCCAAGTCGGGCTGGTTTGATAGTACCAAGTGGCTCCTGCAATCTGCCATCCAGAAGCGGGGCAGCTTACTTTTGTTTGCCAGGGAAACGGGCCGAGGTTTGTGTCTGGGGGCCTATGGCTGGGAGTGACCGGCTGGCTCCTGAAAAGCTACGATAGGCAGGATGGTTACCAGACCAGAGGTGGCACCAGTGCCAAGTTGGGCTGGTTGGATAGTACCAAGCGGCTCCTGCAATCTTCCATCAAAAAGTTGGCAGGCGAGTTTGGTTTTCCAGGGAAAAGCGCCGTTGTTTGTGTTTGGGGGCATATGGCTGGGAGTGGCCGGCTGGCTCCTTAGAATCCACGATACGCAGGATGGTTCCCAGACCATGGTGGCACCACTGCCAAGTCAGGCTAGTTTGATGGTGCAAAGTGGCTCCTGCAATCTGCCATCCAGAAGCGGGGTAGCTTACTTTTGTTTGCCAGGGAAACGGGCCGAGGTTTTTTCTGGGGGCCTATGGGTTGGACTGACCGGCTGGCTCCTGAAAAGCTACGATAGGCAGGATGGTGACCAGACCCATGGTGGCACCAGTGCCAAGTTGGGCTGGTTTGATAGTACCAAGTGGCTCCTGCAATCTGCCATCACAAAGTTGGCAGGCGAGTTTTGTTTTCCAGGGAAAAGCGCCGTTGTTTGTGTTTAGGGGCCTGTGGCTGGGAGTGGCCGGCTGGCTCCTTAGAATCCACGATACGCAGGATGGTTCCCAGACCAGAGGTGGCACCAGTGCCAAGTCGGGCTGGTTTGATGGTGCAAAGTGGCTCCTGCAATCTCCCATCAAAATGTTGGCAGGCGAGTTTTGTTTTCCCGGGAAAAGCGCCGTTGTTTGTGTTTGGGGGCCTATGCCTGGGAGTGGCCCGCTGGCTAATTAGAATCCACGATACGCAGGATGGTTCCCAGACCAGAGGTGGCACCAGTGCCAAGTCGGGCTAGTTTGATGGTGCAAAGTGGCTCCTGCAGTCTGCCATTAAAAAATTGGCATGCCAGTTTTGTTTTCCAGGGAAAAGCGCCGTTGTTTGTGTTTGGGGGCCTGTGGCTGGGAGTGGCCAGCTGTCTCCTTATAATCCACGATACGCAGGATGGTTCACAGACCAGAGGTGGCACCAGTGCCAAGTCGGGCTGGTTTGATGGTGCAAAGTGGCTCCTGCAATCTGCCATCCAGAAGCGGGGCAGCTTACTTTTGTTTGCCAGAGAAAAGGGCCGTGGTTTTTTTTGTGGGCATATGGCTGGGAGTGGCCGGCTGGCTTCTTAAAATGCTCGATACGCAGGATGGTGACCAGACCCAAGGTGGCACCAGTGCCAAGTTGTGCTGTTTTTGTAGTACCAAGTGCGTCCTGCTATTTGCCATCCAGAAGAGGGGCAGTTGAGTTTTGTTTGCCAGAGAAAAGGGCCGTGGTTTGTGTTTGAGGGCATATGGCTGAGAGTGGCCGGCTGACCCCTGAAAATAAACAATAGGCAGGATGGTTCCCAGACCCAAGGTGGCACCAGTGCCAAGTCGGGCTGGTTTGATAGTACTAAATAGCTCCTGCAATCTGCCATCCAGAAGCGGGGCAGCTTAATTTTGTTTGCCAGGGAAACGGGCCGAGGTTTGTGTCTGGGGGCCTATGGCTGGGAGTGACCGGCTGGCTCCTGAAAAGCTACGATAGGCAGGATGGTTACCAGACCCATGGTGGCACCAGTGCCAAGTTGGGCTGATTTGATAGTATCAAGCGGCTCCTGCAATCTGCCATCAAAAAGTTGGCAGGTGAGTTTTGTTTTCCAGGGAAAAGTGCCGTTGATTTTTTTTGGTGGCCTGTGGCTGGGAGTGGCCGGCTGGCTCCTTAGAATCCACAATACGCAGGATGGTTCCCAGACCAGAGGTGGCACCAGTTCCAAGTCGGGCTTGTTTGATAGTGCCAAGTGGCTCCTGCAATCTGCCATCCAGAAGCGGGGCAGCTTACTTTTGTTTGCCAGGGAAACGGGCTGAGGTTTGTGTCTGGGGGCCTATGGCTGGGAGTGACTAGCTGACTCCTGAAAAGCTACGATAGGCAGGATGGTTACCAGACTCATGGTGGCACCAGGGCCACGTTGGGCTGATTTGATAGTACCAAGCAGCTCCTGCAATCTGCCATCAAAAAGTTGGCAGGCGAGTTTTGTTTTCCAGGGAAAAGCGCCGTTGTTTGTGTTTTGGGGGCCTATGGCTGGGAGTGGCCGGCTGGCTAATTAGAATCCACGATACGCAGGATGGTTCCCAGACCAGAGGTGGCACCAGTGCCATGTCGGGCTAGTTTGATGGTGCAAAGTGGCTCCTGCAATCTGCCATGAAAAAGTTTGCAGGCGAGTTTTGTTTTCCAGGGAAAAGTGCCGTTGTTTGTGTTTGGGGGCCTGTGGCTGGGAGTGGCCGGCTGGCTCCTTAGAATCCACGATACGCAGGATGGTTCCCAGACCAGAGGTGGCACCAGTTCCAAGTCGGGCTGGTTTGATAGTACCAAGTGGCTCCTGCAATCTGCCATCCAGAAGCGGGGTAGCTTACTTTTGTTTGCAAGGGAAACGGGCCGAGGTTTGTGTCTGGGGGCCTATGGCTGGGAGTGACCGGCTGGCTCCTGAAAAGCTACGATAGGCAGGATGGTTACCAGACCCATGGTGGCACCAGTGCCAAGTTGGGCTGATTTGATAGTATCAAGCGGCTCCTGCAATCTGCCATCAAAAAGTTGGCAGGCGAGTTTTGTTTTCCAGGGAAAAGTGCCGTTGATTTTTTTTGGTGGCCTGTGGCTGGGAGTGGCCGGCTGGCTCCTTAGAATCCACGATACGCAGGATGGTTCCCAGACCAGAGGTGGCACCAGTTCCAAGTCGGGCTGGTTTGATAGTACCAAGTGGCTCCTGCAATCTGCCATCCAGAAGCGGGGCAGCTTACTTTTGTTTGCCAGGGAAACGGGCCGAGGTTTGTGTCTGGGGGCCTATGGCTGGGAGTGACCGGCTGGCTCCTGAAAAGCTACGATAGGCAGGATGGTTACCAGACCAGAGGTGGCACCAGTGCCAAGTTGGGCTGGTTGGATAGTACCAAGCGGCTCCTGCAATCTTCCATCAAAAACTTGGCAGGCGAGTTTTGTTTTCCAGGGAAAAGCGCCGTTGTTTGTGTTTGGGGGCATATGGCTGGGAGTGGCCGGCTGGCTCCTTAGAATCCACGATACGCAGGATGGTTCCCAGACCATGGTGGCACCACTGCCAAGTCGGGCTAGTTTGATGGTGCAAAGTGGCTCCTGCAATCTGCCATCCAGAAGCGGGGTAGCTTACTTTTGTTTGCCAGGGAAACGGGCCGAGGTTTTTTCTGGGGGCCTATGGGTGGGACTGACCGGCTGGCTCCTGAAAAGCTACGATAGGCAGGATGGTGACCAGACCCATGGTGGCACCAGTGCCAAGTTGGGCTGGTTTGATAGTACCAAGTGGCTCCTGCAATCTGCCATCACAAAGTTGGCAGGCGAGTTTTGTTTTCCAGGGAAAAGCGCCGTTGTTTGTGTTTAGGGGCCTGTGGCTGGGAGTGGCCGGCTGGCTCCTTAGAATCCACGATACGCAGGATGGTTCCCAGACCAGAGGTGGCACCAGTGCCAAGTCGGGCTGGTTTGATGGTGCAAAGTGGCTCCTGCAATCTCCCATCAAAATGTTGGCAGGGGAGTTTTGTTTTCCCGGGAAAAGCGCCGTTGTTTGTGTTTGGGGGCCTATGCCTGGGAGTGGCCCGCTGGATAATTAGAATCCACGATACGCAGGATGGTTCCCAGAGCAGAGGTGGCACCAGTGCCAAGTCGGGCTAGTTTGATGGTGCAAAGTCGCTCCTGCAGTCTGCCATTAAAAAATTGGCAGGCCTGTTTTGTTTTCCAGGGAAAAGCGCCGTTGTTTGTGTTTGGGGGCCTGTGGCTGGGAGTGGCCAGCTGTCTCCTTATAATCCACGATACGCAGGATGGTTCACAGACCAGAGGTGGCACCAGTGCCAAGTCGGGCTGGTTTGATGGTGCAAAGTGGCTCCTGCAATCTGCCATCCAGAAGCGGGGCAGCTGAGTTTTGTTTGCCAGCGAAAAGGGCCGTGGTTTTTTTTTGGGGGCATATGGCTGGGAGTGGCCGGCTGGCTCCTTAAAATGCTCGATACGCAGGATGGTAACCAGACCCAAGGTGGCACCAGTGCCAAGTTGTGCTATTTTTGTAGTACCAAGTGCGTCCTGCAATTTGCCATCCAGAAGAGGGGCAGTTGAGTTTTGTTTGCCAGAGAAAAGGGCCGTGGTTTTGTTTGAGGGCATATGGCTGAGAGTGGCCGGCTGACCCCTGAAAATCCACAATAGGCAGAATGGTTCCCAGAGCCAAGGTGGCGCCAGTGCCAAGTCGGGCTGGTTTGATAGTACTAAATAGCTCCTGCAATCTGCCATCCAGGAGCGGGGCAGCTTAATTTTGTTTGCCAGGGAAACGGGCCGAGGTTTGTGTCTGGGGGCCTATGGCTGGGAGTGACCGGCTGGCTCCTGAAAAGCTACGATAGGCAGGATGGTTCCCAGACCAGAGGTGGCACCAGTGCCAAGTTGGGCTGGTTTGATGGGGAAAAGTGGCTCCTGCAATCTGCCATCAAAAAGTTGGCAGGCGGGTTTTGTTTTCCAGGGAAAAGTGCCGTTGATTTTGTTTGGTGGCCTGTGGCTGGGAGTGGCCGGCTGGCTCCTTAGAATCAACGATACGCAGGATGGTTCCCAGACCAGAGGTGGCACCAGTTCCAAGTCGGGCTTGTTTGATAGTACCAAGTGGCTCCTGCAATCTGCCATCCAGAAGCGGGGCAGCTTACTTTTGTTTGCCAGGGAAACGGGCCGAGGTTTGTGTCTGGGGGCCTATGGCTGGGAGTGACTTGCTGGCTCCTGAAAAGCTACGATAGGCAGGATGGTTACCAGACTCATGGTGGCACCAGGGCCACGTTGGGCTGATTTGATAGTACCAAGCGGCTCCTGCAATCTGCCATCAAAAAGTTGGCAGGCGAGTTTTGTTTTCCAGGGAAAAGCGCCGTTGTTTGTGTTTGGGGGCCTATGGCTGGGAGTGGCCGGCTGGCTAATTAGAATCCACGATACGCAGGATGGTTCCCAGACCAGAGGTGGCACCAGTGCCATGTCGGGCTAGTTTGATGGTGCAAAGTGGCTCCGGCAATCTGCCATGAAAAAGTTAGCAGGCGAGTTTTGTTTTCCAGGGAAAAGTGCCGTTGTTTGTGTTTGGTGGACTGTGGCTGGGAGTGGCCGGCTGGCTCCTTAGAATCCACGATACGCAGGATGGTTCCCAGACCAGAGGTGGCACCAGTTCCAAGTCGGGCTGGTTTGATAGTACCAAGTGGCTCCTGCAATCTGCCATCCAGAAGCGGGGCAGCTTACTTTTGTTTGCAAGGGAAACGGGCCTAGGTTTGTGTCTGGGGGCCTATGGCTGGGAGTGACCGGGCTGGCTCCTGAAAAGCTACGATAGGCAGGATGGTTTCCAGACCCATGGTGGCACCAGTGCCAAGTTGGGCTGATTTGATAGTATCAAGCGGCTCCTGCAATCTGCCATCAAAATTTGGCAGGCGAGTTTTGTTTTCCAGGGAAAAGTGCCGTTGATTTTTTTTAGTGGCCTGTGGCTGGGAGTGGCCGGCTGGCTCCTTAGAATCCACGATACGCAGGATGGTTCCCAGACCAGAGGTGGCACCAGTTCCAAGTTGGGCTGGTTTGATAGTACCAAGAGGCTCCTGCAATCTGCCATTAAAAAGTTGGCAGGCCAGTTTTGTTTTCCAGGGAAAAGCGCTGTTGTTTGTGTTTGGGGGCCTGTGGCTGGGAGTGGCCGGCTGGCTAATTAGAATCCACGATAGGCAGGATGGTTCCCAGACCAGAGGTGGCACCAGTGCCAAGTCGGGCTAGTTTGATGGTGCAAAGTGGCTCCTGCAATCTGCCATTAAAAAGTTGGCAGGCCAGTTTTGTTTTCCAGGGAAAAGCGCCGTTGTTTGTGTTTGGGGGCCTGTGGCTGGGAGTGGCCAGCTGTCTCCTTATAATCCACGATACGCAGGATGGTTCCCAGACCAGAGGTGGCACCAGTGCCAAGTCGGGCTGGTTTGATGGTGCAAAGTGGCTCCTGCAATCTGCCATCCATAAGCGGGGCAGCTGAGTTTTGTTTGCCAGAGAAAAAGGGCCGTGGTTTGTTTTTGTGGACATATGGCTGGGAGTGGCCGACTGGCTCCTTAAAATGCTCGATACGCAGGATGGTGACCAGACCCAAGGTGGCACCAGTGCCAAGTTGTGCTGTTTTTGTAGTACCAAGTGCGTCCTGCAATTTGCCATCCAGAAGAGGGGCAGTTGAGTTTTGTTTGCCAGAGAAAAGGGCCGTGGTTTGTGTTTGAGGGCATATGGCTGAGAGTGGCCGGCTGACCCCTGAAAATAAACAATAGGCAGGATGGTTCCCAGACCCAAGGTGGCACCAGTGCCAAGTTGGGCTGGTTTGATAGTACTAAATAGCTCCTGCAATCTGCCATCCAGAAGCGGGGCAGCTTACTTTTGTTTGCCAGGGAAACGGGCCGAGGTTTGTGTCTGGGGGCCTATGGCTGGGAGTGACCGGCTGGCTCCTGAAAAGCTACGATAGGCAGGATGATTCCCATTCTCATGGTGGCACCAGGGCCACGTTGGGCTGATTTGATAGTACCAAGCAGCTCCTGCAATCTGCCATCAAAAAGTTGGCAGGCGAGTTTTGTTTTCCAGGGAAAAGCGCCGTTGTTTGTGTTTGGGGGCCTATGGCTGGGAGTGGCCGGCTGGCTAATTAGAATCCACGATACGCAGGATGGTTCCCAGACCAGAGGTGGCACCAGTGCCATGTCGGGCTAGTTTGATGGTGCAAAGTGGCTCCTGCAATCTGCCATGAAAAAGTTTGCAGGCGAGTTTGGTTTTCCAGGGAAAAGTGCCGTTGTTTGTGTTTGGGGCCTGTGGCTGGGAGTGGCCGGCTGGCTCCTTAGAATCCACGATACGCAGGATGGTTCCCAGACCAGAGGTGGCACCAATTCCAAGTCGGGCTGGTTTGATAGTACCAAGTGGCTCCTGCAATCTGCCATCCAGAAGCGGGGCAGCTTACTTTTGTTTGCAAGGGAAACGGGCCTAGGTTTGTGTCTGGGGGCCTATGGCTGGGAGTGACCGGCTGGCTCCTGAAAAGCTACAATAGGCAGGATGTTTACCAGACTCATGGTGGCACCAGTGCCACGTTGGGCTGATTTGATAGTACCAAGCGGCTCCTGCAATCTGCCATCAAAAAGTTGGCAGGTGAGTTTTGTTTTCCAGGGGCAAGCGCCGTTGTTTGTGTTTGGGGGCCTATGGCTGGGAGTGGCCGGCTGGCTAATTAGAATCCACGATACGCAGGATGGTTCCCAGACCATGGTGGCACCAGTGCCAAGTCGGGCTAGTTTGATGGTGCAAAGTGGCTCCTGCAATCTGCCATCCAGAAGCGGGGTAGCTTACTTTTGTTTGCCAGGGAAACGGGCCGAGGTTTGTGTTTGGGGGCCTATGGCTGGAAGTGACCAGGTGGCTCCTGTAAAGCTACGATAGGCAGGACAGTTACCAGACCCATGGTGGCACCAGTGCAAGTCGGGCTGGTTTGATGGTGCAAAGTGGCTCCTGCAATCTGCCATGAAAATGTTGGCAGGCGATTTTTCTTTTCCAGGGAAAAGCGCCGTTGTTTGTGTTTGGGGGCCTGTGGCTGGGAGTGGCCGGCTGGCTAATTAGAATCCACGATACGCAGGATGGTTCCCAGACCAGAGGTGGCACCAGTGCCAAGTCGGGCTAGTTTGATGGTGCAAAGTGGCTCCTGCAATCTGCCATTAAAAAGTTGGCAGGCCAGTTTTGTTTTCCAGGGAAAAGCGCCGTTGTTTGTGTTTGGGGGCCTGTGGCTAGGAGTGGCCAGCTGTCTCCTTATAATCCACGATACGCAGGATGGTTCCCAGACCAGAGGTGGCACCAGTGCCAAGTCGGGCTGGTTTGATGGTGCAAAGTGGCTCCTGCAATCTGCCATCCAGAAGCGGGGCAGCTGAGTTTTGTTTGCCAGAGAAAAAGGGCCGTGGTTTGTTTTTGGGGACATATGGCTGGGAGTGGCCGACTGGCTCCTTAAAATGCTCGATACGCAGGATGGTGACCAGACCCAAGGTGGCACCAGTGCCAAGTTGTGCTGTTTTTGTAGTACCAAGTGCGTCCTGCAATTTGCCATCCAGAAGAGGGGCAGTTGAGTTTTGTTTGCCAGAGAAAAGGGCCGTGGTTTGTGTTTGAGGGCATATGGCTGAGAGTGGCCGGCTGACCCCTGAAAATCCACAATAGGCAGGATGGTTCCCAGAGCCAAGGTGGCACCAGTGCCAAGTCGGGCTGGTTTGATAGTACTAAATAGCTCCTGCAATCTGCCATCCAGAAGCGCGGCAGCTTAATTTTGTTTGCCAGGGAAACGGGCCGAGGATTGTGTCTGGGGGCCTATGGCTGGGAGTGACCGGCTGGCTCCTGAAAAGCTACGATAGGCAGGATGGTTCCCAGACCAGAGGGGGCACCAGTGCCAAGTCGGGCTAGTTTGATGGTGAAAAGTGGCTCCTGCAATCTGCCATCAAAAAGTTGGCAGGCGAGTTTTGTTTTCCAGGGAAAAGTGCCGTTGATTTTGTTTGGTGGCCTGTGGCTGGGAGTGGCCGGCTGGCTCCTTAGAATGCACGATACGCAGGATGGTTCCCAGACCAGAGGTGGCACCAGTTCCAAGTCGGGCTTGTTTGATAGTACCAAGTGGCTCCTGCAATCTGCCATCCAGAAGCGGGGCAGCTTACTTTATTTTCCCAGGGAAACGGGCCGAGGTTTTTGTCTGGGGGCCTATGGCTGGGAGTGACTGGCTGGCTCCTGAAAAGCTACGATAGGCAGGATGGTTACCAGACTCATGGTGGAACCAGTGCCAAATTGGGCTGATTTGATAGTACCAAGCGGCTCCTGCAATCTGCCATCAAAAAGTTGGCAGGCGAGTTTTGTTTTCCAGGGAAAAGCGCCGTTGTTTGTGTTTGGGGGCCTGTGGCTGGGAGTGGCCGGCTGGCTCCTTAGAATCCACGATACGCAGGATGGTTCCCAGACCCATGGTGGCACCAGTGCCAAGTCGGGCTGGTTTGATGGTGCAAAGTGTCTCCTCCAATCTGCCATCCTGAAGCGGGGTAGCATACTTTTGTTTGCCAGGGAAACCCCCAGTGCTTTGTGTCTGGGGCCTATGGCTGGAAGTAACCGGCTGGCTCCTGAAAAGCTACGATAGGCAGGAGTGTTACCAGACCCATGGTGGAACCAGTGCCAAGTTGGGCTGGTTTGATAGTACCAAGAGGTTCCTGCAATCTGCCATCAAAAAGTTGGCAGGCCAGTTTTGTTTTCCAGGGAAAAGCGCCGTTGTTTGTGTTTGGGGGCCTATGGCTGGGAGTGGCCGGCTGGCTAATTAGAATCCACGATACGCAGGATGGTTCCCAGACCAGAGGTGGCACCAGTGCCATGTAGGGCTAGTTTGATGGTGCAAAGTGGCTCCTGCAATCTGCCATGAAAAAGTTGGCAGGCGAGTTTTGTTTTCCAGGGAAAAGTGCCGTTGTTTGTGTTTGGTGGACTGTGGCTGGGAGTGGCCGGCTGGCTCCTTAGAATCCACGATACGCAGGATGGTTCCCAGACCAGAGGTGGCACCAGTTCCAAGTCGGGCTGGTTTGATAGTACCAAGTGGCTCCTGCAATCTGCCATCCAGAAGCGGGGCAGCTTACTTTTGTTTGCAAGGGAAACGGGCCGAGGTTTGTGTCTGGGGGCCTATGGCTGGGAGTGACCGACTGGCTCCTGAAAAGCTACGATAGGCAGGATGGTTACCAGACCCATGGTGGCACCAGTGCCAAGTTGGGCTGATTTGATAGTATCAAGCGGCTCCTGCAATCTGCCATGAAAAATTTGGCAGGCGAGTTTTGTTTTCCAGGGAAAAGTGCTGTTGATTTTTTTTGGTGGCCTGTGGCTGGGAGTGGCCGGCTGGCTCCTTAGAATCCACGATACGCAGGATGGTTCCCAGACCAGAGGTGGCACCAGTTCCAAGTCGGGCTTGTTTGATAGTACCAAGTGGCTCCTGCAATCTGCCATCCAGAAGCGGGGCAGCTTACTTTTGTTTGCAAGGGAAACGGGCCGAGGTTTTTGTCTGGGGGCCTATGGCTGGGAGTGACTGGCTGGCTCCTGAAAAGCTACGATAGGCAGGATGTTTACCAGACTCATGGTGGCACCAGTGCCACGTTGGGCTGATTTGATAGTACCAAGCGGCTCCTGCAATCTGCCATCAAAAAGTTGGCAGGTGAGTTTTGTTTTCCAGGGGAAAGCGCCGTTGTTTGTGTTTGGGGGCCTATGGCTGGGAGTGGCCGGCTGGCTAATTAGAATCCACGATACGCAGGATGGTTCCCAGACCATGGTGGCACCAGTGCCATGTCGGGCTAGTTTGATGGTGCAAAGTGGCTCCTGCAATCTGCCATGAAAAAGTTGGCAGGCGAGTTTTGTTTTCCAGGGAAAAGCGCCGTTGTTTGTGTTTGGGGGCCTGTGGCTGGGAGTGGCCGGCTGGCTCCTTAGAATCCACGATACGCAGGATGGTTCCCAGACCAGAGGTGGCACCAGTGCCAAGTCGGGCTGGTTTGATGGTGCAAAGTGGCTCCTGCAATCTGCCATCAAAATGTTGGCAGACGAGTTTTGTTTTCCAGGGAAAAGCGCCGTTGCTTGTGTTTGGGGGTCTGTGGCTGGGAGTGGCCAGCTGGCTAATTAGAATCCACGATACGCAGGATGGTTCCCAGACCAGAGGTGGCACCAGTGCCAAGTCGGGCTAGTTTGATGGTGCAAAGTGGCTCCTGCAATCTGCCATTAAAAAGTTGGCATGCCAGTTTTGTTTTCCAGGGAAAAGCGCCGTTGTTTGTGTTTGGGGGCCTGTGGCTGGGAGTGGCCAGCTGGCTCCTTAGAATCCACGATACGCAGGATGGTTCCCAGACCAGAGGTGGCACCAGTGCCAAGTCGGGCTGGTTTGATGGTGCAAAGTGGCTCCTCCAATCTGCCATCCTGAAGCGGGGTAGCATACTTTTGTTCGCCAGGGAAACCCCCAGTGCTTTGTGTCTGGGGGCCTATGGGTGGAAGTGACCGGCTGGCTCCTGAAAAGCTACGATAGGCAGGATGGTTACCAGACCCATGGTGGAACCAGTGCCAAATTGGGCTGGTTTGATAGTACAAAGTGGTTCCTGCAATCCGCCATCAAAAAGTTGGCAGGCCAGTTTTGTTTTCCAGGGAAAAGCGCCGTTGTTTGTGTTTGGGGTCCTGTGGCTGGGAGTGGCCGGCTGGCTCCTTAGAATCCACGATACGCAGGATGGTTCCCAGACCTGAGGTGGCACCAGTGCCAAGTTGGGCTGGTTGGATACCACAAAATGGCTCCTGCAATCTGCCATCCTGAAGCGGGGCAGCTTACTTTTGTTTACCAGGGAAACGGGCCGAGGTTTGTGTCTGGGGGCCTATGGCTGGGAGTGACTGGCTGGCTCCTGAAAAGCTACGATAGGCAGGATGGTTACCAGACTCATGGTGGCACCAGTGCCACGTTGGGCTGATTTGATAGTACCAAGCGGCTCCTGCAATCTGCCATCAAAAAGTTGGCAGGCGAGTTTTGTTTTCCAGGGAAAAGCGCCGTTGTTTTTGTTTGGGGGCCTATGGCTGGGAGTGGCCGGCTGGCTAATTAGAATCCACGATACGCAGGATGGTTCCCAGACCATGGTGGCACCAGTGCCATGTAGGGCTAGTTTGATGGTGCAAAGTGGCTCCTGCAATCTGCCATGAAAAAGTTAGCAGGCGAGTTTTGTTTTCCAGGGAAAAGTGCCGTTGTTTGTGTTTGGTGGACTGTGGCTGGGAGTGGCCGGCTTGCTCCTTAGAATCCACGATACGCAGGATGGTTCCCAGACCAGAGGTGGCACCAGTGCCAAGTCGGGCTGGTTTGATAGTACCAAGTGGCTCCTGCAATCTGCCATCCAGAAGCGGGGCAGCTTACTTTTGTTTGCCAGGGAAACGGGCCGAGGTTTGTGTCTGGGGGCCTATGGCTGGGAGTGACCGGCTGGCTCCTGAAAAGCTACGATACGCAGGATGGTTACGAGACCCATGGTGGCACCAGTGCCAAGTTGGGCTGATTTGATAATATCAAGCGGCTCCTGCAATCTGCCATCAAAAAGTTGGCAGGCGAGTTTTGTTTTCCAGGGAAAAGTGCCGTTGAATTTTTGGTGGCCTGTGGCTGGGAGTGGCCGGCTGGCTCCTTAGAATCCACGATACGCAGGATGGTTCCCAGACCAGAGGTGGCACCAGTTCCAAGTCGGGCTGGTTTGATAGTACCAAGTGGCTCCTGCAATCTGCCATCCAGAAGCGGGGCAGCTTACTTTTGTTTGCCAGGGAAACGGGCCGAGGTTTGTGTCTGGGGGCCTATGGCTGGGAGTGACTGGCTGGCTCCTGAAAAGCTACGATAGGCAGGATGGTTACCACACCCATGGTGGCACCAGGGCCACGTTGGGCTGATTTGATAGTACCAAGCGGCTCCTGCAATCTGCCATCAAAAAGTTGGCAGGCGAGTTTTGTTTTCCAGGGAAAAGCGCCGTTGTTTTTGTTTGGGGGCCTATGGCTGGGAGTGGCCGGCTGGCTAATTAGAATCCACGATACACAGGATGGTTCCCAGACCAGAGGTGGCACCAGTGCCAAGTCGGGCTAGTTTGATGGTGCAAAGTTGCTCCTGCAATCTGCCATGAAAAAGTTAGCAGGCGAGTTTTGTTTTCCAGGGAAAAGTGCCGTTGTTTGTGTTTGGGGGCCTGTGGCTGGGAGTGGCCGGCTGGCTCCTTAGAATCCACGATACGCAGGATGGTTCCCAGACCAGAGGTGGCACCAGTTCCAAGTCGGGCTTGTTTGATAGTACCAAGTGGCTCCTGCAATCTGCCATCCAGAAGCGGGGCAGCTTACTTTTGTTTGCCAGGGAAACGGGCCGAGGTTTGTGTCTGGGGGCCTATGGCTGGGAGTGACCGGCTGGCTCCTGAAAAGCTACGATAGGCAAAATGGTTACCAGACCCATGGTGGCACCAGTGCCAAGTTGGGCTGATTTGATAGTACCAAGCGGCTCCTGCAATCTGCCATCAAAATGTTGGCAGGCGAGTTTTGTTTTCCAGGGAAAAGTGCCGTTGATTTTTTTTGGTGGCCTGTGGCTGGGAGTGGCCGGCTGGCTCCTTAGAATCCACGATACGCAGGATGGTTCCCAGACCAGAGGCGGCACCAGTGCCAAGTCGGGCTGGTTTGATAGTACCAAGTGGCTCCTGCAATCTGCCATCCAGAAGCGGGGCAGCTTACTTTTTTTTTCAAGGGAAACGGGCCGAGGTTTTTGTCTGGGGGCCTATGGCTGGGAGTGTCCGGCTGGCTCCTGAAAAGCTACGATAGGCAGGATGGTTACCAGACTCATGGTGGCACCAGTGCCACGTTGGGCTGATTTGATAGTACCAGGCGGCTCCTGCAATCTGCCATCAAAAAGTTGGCAGGCGAGTTTTGTTTTCCAGGGAAAAGCGCCGTTGTTTGTGTTTGGGGGCCTGTGGCTGGGAGTGGCCGGCTGGCTAATTAGAATCCACGATACGCAGGATGGTTCCCAGACCATGGTGGCACGAGTGCCAAGTCGGGCTAGTTTGATGGTGCAAAGTGGCTCCTGCAATCTGCCATGAAAAAGTTGGCAGGCGAGTTTTGTTTTCCAGGGAAAAGTGCCGTTGTTTGTGTTTTGTGGACTGTGGCCGGCTGGCTCCTTAGAATCCACGATACGCAGGATGGTTCCCAGACCAGAGGTGGCACCAGTTCCAAGTCGGGCTGGTTTGATAGTACCAAGTGGCTCCTGCAATCTGCCATCCAGAAGTGGGGCAGCTTACTTTTGTTTGCCAGGGAAACGGGCCGAGGTTTGTGTCTGGGGGCCTATGGCTGGGAGTGACCGGCTGGCTCCTGAAAAGCTACGATAGGCAGGATGGTTACCAGACTCATGGTGGCACCAGTGCCAAGTTGGGCTGATTTGATAGTACCAAGCGGCTCCTGCAATCTGCCATCAAAAAGTTGGCAGGCGAGTTTTGTTTTCCAGGGAAAAGTGCCGTTGATTTTTTTTGGTGGCCTGTGGCTGGGAGTGGCCGGCTGGCTCCTTAGAATCCACGATACGCAGGATGGTTCCCAGACCAGAGGTGGCACCAGTTCCAAGTCGGGCTTGTTTGATAGTACCAAGTGGCTCCTGCAATCTGCCATCCAGAAGCGGGGCAGCTTACTTTTGTTTGCCAGGGAAACGGGCCGAGGTTTGTGTCTGGGGGCCTATGGCTGGGAGTGACTTGCTGGCTCCTGAAAAGCTACGATAGGCAGGATGGTTACCAGACTCATGGTGGCACCAGGGCCACGTTGGGCTGATTTGATAGTACCAAGCGGCTCCTGCAATCTGCCATCAAAAAGTTGGCAGGTGAGTTTTGTTTTCCAGGGGAAAGCGCCGTTGTTTGTGTTTGGGGGCCTATGGCTGGGAGTGGCCGG
Source organism: Melospiza melodia melodia (assembly GCF_035770615.1). Classification (NCBI taxonomy): domain Eukaryota; kingdom Metazoa; phylum Chordata; class Aves; order Passeriformes; family Passerellidae; genus Melospiza; species Melospiza melodia. Next base: position 546,123 of record NC_086205.1, on the reverse strand, counting down.
CTGGCTAATTAGAATCCACGATACGCAGGATGGTTCCCAGACCATGGTGGCACCAGTGCCAAGTCGGGCTAGTTTGATGGTGCAAAGTGGCTCCTGCAATCTGCCATGAAAAAGTTGGCAGGCGAGTTCTGTTTTCCAGGGAAAAGTGCCGTTGTTTGTGTTTGGTGGACTGTGGCTGGGAGTGGCCGGCTGGCTCCTTAGAATCCACAATACGCAGGATGGTTCCCAGACCAGAGGTGGCACCAGTTCCAAGTCGGGCTTGTTTGATAGTACCAAGTGGCTCCTGCAATCTGCCATCCAGAAGCGGGGCAGCTTACTTTTGTTGGCAAGGAAAAGGGGCCGAGGTTTTTGTCTGGGGGCCTATGGCTGAGAGTGACTGGCTGGCTCCTGAAAAGCTACGATAGGCAGGATGGTTACCAGACTCATAGTGGCACCAGTACCACGTTGGGCTGATTTGATAGTACCAAGCGGCTCCTGCAATCTGCCATCAAAAAGTTGGCAGGCGAGTTTTGTTTTCCAGGGGAAAGCGCCATTGTTTGTGTTTGGGTGCCTCTGGCTGGGGGTGGCCGGCTGGCTAATTAGAATCCACGATACGCAGGATAGTTCCCAGACCATGGTGGCACCAGTGCCAAGTCGGGCTAGTTTGATGGTGCAAAGTGGCTCCTGCAATCTGCCATCCAGAAGTGGGGTAGCTTACTTTTGTTTGCCAGGGAAACGGGCCGAGGTTTGTGTCTGGGGGCCTATGGCTGGAAGTGACCGGCTGGCTCCTGTAAAGCTACGATAGGCAGGATGGTGACCAGACCCATGGTGGCACCAGTGCCAAGTCGGGCTGGTTTGATGGTGCAAAGTGGCTCCTGCAATCTGCCATGAAAATGTTGGCAGGCGAGTTTTGTTTTCCAGGGAAAAGCGCTGTTGTTTGTGTTTGGGGGCCTGTGGCTGGGAGTGGCCGGCTGGCTAATTAGAATCCACGATACGCAGGATGGTTCCCAGACCAGAGGTGGCACCAGTGCCAAGTCGGGCTAGTTTGATGGTGCAAAGTGGCTCCTGCAATCTGCCATTAAAAAGTTGGCAGGCCAGTTTTGTTTTCCAGGGAAAAGCGCCGTTGTTTGTGTTTGGGGGCCTGTGGCTGGGAGTGGCCAGCTGTCTCCTTATAATCCACGATACGCAGGATGGTTCCCAGACCAGAGGTGGCACCAGTGCCAAGTCGGGCTGGTTTGATGGTGCAAAGTGGCTCCTGCAATCTGCCATCCAGAAGCGGGGCAGCTGAGTTTTGTTTGCCAGAGAAAAAGGGCCGTGGTTTGTTTTTGTGGACATATGGCTGGGAGTGGCCGACTGGCTCCTTAAAATGCTCGATACGCAGGATGGTGACCAGACCCAAGGTGGCACCAGTGCCAAGTTGTGCTGTTTTTGTAGTACCAAGTGCGTCCTGCAATTTGCCATCCAGAAGAGGGGCAGTTGAGTTTTGTTTGCCAGAGAAAAGGGCCGTGGTTTGTGTTTGAGGGCATATGGCTGAGAGTGGCCGGCTGACCCCTGAAAATAAACAATAGGCAGGATGGTTCCCAGAGCCAAGGTGGCACCAGTGCCAAGTTGGGCTGGTTTGATAGTACTAAATAGCTCCTGCAATCTGCCATCCAGAAGCGGGGCAGCTTACTTTTGTTTGCCAGGGAAACGGGCCGAGGTTTGTGTCTGGGGGCCTATGGCTGGGAGTGACCGGCTGGCTCCTGAAAAGCTACGATAGGCAGGATGATTCCCATTCTCATGGTGGCACCAGGGCCACGTTGGGCTGATTTGATAGTACCAAGCAGCTCCTGCAATCTGCCATCAAAAAGTTGGCAGGCGAGTTTTGTTTTCCAGGGAAAAGCGCCGTTGTTTGTGTTTGGGGGCCTATGGCTGGGAGTGGCCGGCTGGCTAATTAGAATCCACGATACGCAGGATGGTTCCCAGACCAGAGGTGGCACCAGTGCCATGTCGGGCTAGTTTGATGGTGCAAAGTGGCTCCTGCAATCTGCCATGAAAAAGTTTGCAGGCGAGTTTGGTTTTCCAGGGAAAAGTGCCGTTGTTTGTGTTTGGGGGCCTGTGGCTGGGAGTGGCCGGCTGGCTCCTTAGAATCCACGATACGCAGGATGGTTCCCAGACCAGAGGTGGCACCAGTTCCAAGTCGGGCTGGTTTGATAGTACCAAGTGGCTCCTGCAATCTGCCATCCAGAAGCGGGGAAGCTTACTTTTGTTTGCAAGGGAAACGGGCCTAGGTTTGTGTCTGGGGGCCTATGGCTGGGAGTGACCGGCTGGCTCCTGAAAAGCTACACTAGGCAGGATGTTTACCAGACTCATGGTGGCACCAGTGCCACGTTGGGCTGATTTGATAGTACCAAGCGGCTCCTGCAATCTGCCATCAAAAAGTTGGCAGGTGAGTTTTGTTTTCCAGGGGCAAGCGCCGTTGTTTGTGTTTGGGGGCCTATGGCTGGGAGTGGCCGGCTGGCTAATTAGAATCCACGATACGCAGGATGGTTCCCAGACCATGGTGGCACCAGTGCCAAGTCGGGCTAGTTTGATGGTGCAAAGTGGCTCCTGCAATCTGCCATCCAGAAGCGGGGTAGCTTACTTTTGTTTGCCAGGGAAACGGGCCGAGGTTTGTGTTTGGGGGCCTATGGCTGGAAGTGACCAGGTGGCTCCTGTAAAGCTACGATAGGCAGGACAGTTACCAGACCCATGGTGGCACCAGTGCAAGTCGGGCTGGTTTGATGGTGCAAAGTGGCTCCTGCAATCTGCCATGAAAATGTTGGCAGGCGAGTTTTCTTTTCCAGGGAAAAGCGCCGTTGTTTGTGTTTGGGGGCCTCTGGCTGGGAGTGGCCGGCTGGCTAATTAGAATCCACGATACGCAGGATGGTTCCCAGACCAGAGGTGGCACCAGTGCCAAGTCGGGCTAGTTTGATGGTGCAAAGTGGCTCCTGCAATCTGCCATTAAAAAGTTGGCAGGCCAGTTTTGTTTTCCAGGGAAAAGCGCCGTTGTTTGTGTTTGGGGGCCTGTGGCTAGGAGTGGCCAGCTGTCTCCTTATAATCCACGATACGCAGGATGGTTCCCAGACCAGAGGTGGCACCAGTGCCAAGTCGGGCTGGTTTGATGGTGCAAAGTGGCTCCTGCAATCTGCCATTAAAAAGTTGGCAGGCCAGTTTTGTTTTCCAGGGAAAAGCGCCGTTGTTTGTGTTTGGGGGCCTGTGGCTAGGAGTGGCCGGCTGGCTCCTTAAAATGCTCGATACGCAGGATGGTGACCAGACCCAAGGTGGCACCAGTGCCAAGTTGTGCTGTTTTTGTAGTACCAAGTGCGTCCTGCAATTTGCCATCCAGAAGAGGGGCAGTTGAGTTTTGTTTGCCAGAGAAAAGGGCCGTAGTTTGTGTTTGAGGGCATATGGCTGAGAGTGGCCGGCTGACCCCTGAAAATCCACAATAGGCAGGATGGTTCCCAGAGCCAAGGTGGCACCAGTGCCAAGTCGGGCTGGTTTGATAGTACTAAATAGCTCCTGCAATCTGCCATCCAGAAGCGCGGCAGCTTAATTTTGTTTGCCAGGGAAACGGGCCGAGGATTGTGTCTGGGGGCCTATGGCTGGGAGTGACCGGCTGGCTCCTGAAAAGCTACGATAGGCAGGATGGTTCCCAGACCAGAGGTGGCACCAGTGCCAAGTCGGGCTAGTTTGATGGTGAAAAGTGGCTCCTGCAATCTGCCATCAAAAAGTTGGCAGGCGAGTTTTGTTTTCCAGGGAAAAGTGCCGTTGATTTTGTTTGGTGGACTGTGGCTGGGAGTGGCCGGCTGGCTCCTTAGAATCCACGATACGCAGGATGGTTCCCAGACCAGAGGTGGCACCAATTCCAAGTCGGGCTTGTTTGATAGTACCAAGTGGCTCCTGCAATCTGCCATCCAGAAGCGGGGCAGCTTACTTTATTTTCCCAGGGAAACGGGCCGAGGTTTTTGTCTGGGGGCCTATGGCTGGGAGTGACTGGCTGGCTCCTGAAAAGCTACGATAGGCAGGATGGTTACCAGACTCATGGTGGAACCAGTGCCAAATTGGGCTGATTTGATAGTACCAAGCGGCTCCTGCAATCTGCCATCAAAAAGTTGGCAGGCGAGTTTTGTTTTCCAGGGAAAAGCGCCGTTGTTTGTGTTTGGGGGCCTGTGGCTGGGAGTGGCCGGCTGGCTCCTTAGAATCCACGATACGCAGGATGGTTCCCAGACCCATGGTGGCACCAGTTCCAAGTCGGGCTGGTTTGATGGTGCAAAGTGTCTCCTCCAATCTGCCATCCTGAAGCGGGGTAGCATACTTTTGTTTGCCAGGGAAACCCCCAGTGCTTTGTGTCTGGGGCCTATGGCTGGAAGTAACCGGCTGGCTCCTGAAAAGCTACGATAGGCAGGAGTGTTACCAGACCCATGGTGGAACCAGTGCCAAGTTGGGCTGGTTTGATAGTACCAAGAGGTTCCTGCAATCTGCCATCAAAAAGTTGGCAGGCCAGTTTTGTTTTCCAGGGAAAAGCGCCGTTGTTTGTGTTTGGGGGCCTATGGCTGGGAGTGGCCGGCTGGCTAATTAGAATCCACGATACGCAGGATGGTTCCCAGACCAGAGGTGGCACCAGTGCCATGTAGGGCTAGTTTGATGGTGCAAAGTGGCTCCTGCAATCTGCCATGAAAAAGTTAGCAGGCGAGTTTTGTTTTCCAGGGAAAAGTGCCGTTGTTTGTGTTTGGTGGACTGTGGCTGGGAGTGGCCGGCTGGCTCCTTAGAATCCACGATACGCAGGATGGTTCCCAGACCAGAGGTGGCACCAGTTCCAAGTCGGGCTGGTTTGATAGTACCAAGTGGCTCCTGCAATCTGCCATCCAGAAGCGGGGCAGCTTACTTTTGTTTGCAAGGGAAACGGGCCGAGGTTTGTGTCTGGGGGCCTATGGCTGGGAGTGACCGGCTGGCTCCTGAAAAGCTACGATAGGCAGGATGGTTACCAGACCCATGGTGGCACCAGTGCCAAGTTGGGCTGATTTGATAGTATCAAGCGGCTCCTGCAATCTGCCATGAAAAATTTGGCAGGCGAGTTTTGTTTTCCAGGGAAAAGTGCTGTTGATTTTGTTTGGTGGCCTGTGGCTGGGAGTGGCCGGCTGGCTCCTTAGAATCCACGATACGCAGGATGGTTCCCAGACCAGAGGTGGTACCAGTTCCAAGTCGGGCTTGTTTGATAGTACCAAGTGGCTCCTGCAATCTGCCATCCAGAAGCGGGGCAGCTTACTTTTGTTTGCAAGGGAAACGGGCCGAGGTTTTTGTCTGGGGGCCTATGGCTGGGAGTGACTGGCTGGCTCCTGAAAAGCTACGATAGGCAGGATGTTTACCAGACTCATGGTGGCACCAGTGCCACGTTGGGCTGATTTGATAGTACCAAGCGGCTCCTGCAATCTGCCATCAAAAAGTTGGCAGGTGAGTTTTGTTTTCCAGGGGAAAGCGCCGTTGTTTGTGTTTGGGGGCCTATGGCTGGGAGTGGCCGGCTGGCTAATTAGAATCCACGATACGCAGGATGGTTCCCAGACCATGGTGGCACCAGTGCCATGTAGGGCTAGTTTGATGGTGCAAAGTGGCTCCTGCAATCTGCCATGAAAAAGTTAGCAGGCGAGTTTTGTTTTCCAGGGAAAAGTGCCGTTGTTTGTGTTTGGTGGACTGTGGCTGGGAGTGGCCGGCTTGCTCCTTAGAATCCACGATACGCAGGATGGTTCCCAGACCAGAGGTGGCACCAGTGCCAAGTCGGGCTGGTTTGATAGTACCAAGTGGCTCCTGCAATCTGCCATCCAGAAGCGGGGCAGCTTACTTTTGTTTGCCAGGGAAACGGGCCGAGGTTTGTGTCTGGGGGCCTATGGCTGGGAGTGACCGGCTGGCTCCTGAAAAGCTACGATACGCAGGATGGTTACGAGACCCATGGTGGCACCAGTGCCAAGTTGGGCTGATTTGATAATATCAAGCGGCTCCTGCAATCTGCCATCAAAAAGTTGGCAGGCGAGTTTTGTTTTCCAGGGAAAAGTGCCGTTGAATTTTTGGTGGCCTGTGGCTGGGAGTGGCCGGCTGGCTCCTTAGAATCCACGATACGCAGGATGGTTCCCAGACCAGAGGTGGCACCAGTTCCAAGTCGGGCTGGTTTGATAGTACCAAGTGGCTCCTGCAATCTGCCATCCAGAAGCGGGGCAGCTTACTTTTGTTTGCCAGGGAAACGGGCCGAGGTTTGTGTCTGGGGGCCTATGGCTGGGAGTGACTGGCTGGCTCCTGAAAAGCTACGATAGGCAGGATGGTTACCACACCCATGGTGGCACCAGGGCCACGTTGGGCTGATTTGATAGTACCAAGCGGCTCCTGCAATCTGCCATCAAAAAGTTGGCAGGCGAGTTTTGTTTTCCAGGGAAAAGCGCCGTTGTTTTTGTTTGGGGGCCTATGGCTGGGAGTGGCCGGCTGGCTAATTAGAATCCACGATACACAGGATGGTTCCCAGACCAGAGGTGGCACCAGTGCCAAGTCGGGCTAGTTTGATGGTGCAAAGTGGCTCCTGCAATCTGCCATGAAAAAGTTAGCAGGCGAGTTTTGTTTTCCAGGGAAAAGTGCCGTTGTTTGTGTTTGGGGGCCTGTGGCTGGGAGTGGCCGGCTGGCTCCTTAGAATCCACGATACGCAGGATGGTTCCCAGACCAGAGGTGGCACCAGTTCCAAGTCGGGCTGGTTTGATAGTACCAAGTGGCTCCTGCAATCTGCCATCCAGAAGCGGGGCAGCTTACTTTTGTTTGCCAGGGAAACGGGCCGAGGTTTGTGTCTGGGGGCCTATGGCTGGGAGTGACCGGCTGGCTCCTGAAAAGCTACGATAGGCAAAATGGTTACCAGACCCATGGTGGCACCAGTGCCAAGTTGGGCTGATTTGATAGTACCAAGCGGCTCCTGCAATCTGCCATCAAAATGTTGGCAGGCGAGTTTTGTTTTCCAGGGAAAAGTGCCGTTGATTTTTTTTGGTGGCCTGTGGCTGGGAGTGGCCGGCTGGCTCCTTAGAATCCACGATACGCAGGATGGTTCCCAGACCAGAGGCGGCACCAGTGCCAAGTCGGGCTGGTTTGATAGTACCAAGTGGCTCCTGCAATCTGCCATCCAGAAGCGGGGCAGCTTACTTTTTTTTTCAAGGGAAACGGGCCGAGGTTTTTGTCTGGGGGCCTATGGCTGGGAGTGTCCGGCTGGCTCCTGAAAAGCTACGATAGGCAGGATGGTTACCAGACTCATGGTGGCACCAGTGCCACGTTGGGCTGATTTCATAGTACCAGGCGGCTCCTGCAATCTGCCATCAAAAAGTTGGCAGGCGAGTTTTGTTTTCCAGGGAAAAGCGCCGTTGTTTGTGTTTGGGGGCCTATGGCTGGGAGTGGCCGGCTGGCTAATTAGAATCCACAATACGCAGGATGGTTCCCAGACCATGGTGGCACGAGTGCCAAGTCGGGCTAGTTTGATGGTGCAAAGTGGCTCCTGCAATCTGCCATGAAAAAGTTGGCAGGCGAGTTTTGTTTTCCAGGGAAAAGTGCCGTTGTTTGTGTTTTGTGGACTGTGGCCGGCTGGCTCCTTAGAATCCACGATACGCAGGATGGTTCCCAGACCAGAGGTGGCACCAGTTCCAAGTCGGGCTGGTTTGATAGTACCAAGTGGCTCCTGCAATCTGCCATCCAGAAGTGGGGCAGCTTACTTTTGTTTGCCAGGGAAACGGGCCGAGGTTTGTGTCTGGGGGCCTATGGCTGGGAGTGACCGGCTGGCTCCTGAAAAGCTACGATAGGCAGGATGGTTACCAGACTCATGGTGGCACCAGTGCCAAGTTGGGCTGATTTGATAGTACCAAGCGGCTCCTGCAATCTGCCATCAAAAAGTTGGCAGGCGAGTTTTGTTTTCCAGGGAAAAGTGCCGTTGATTTTTTTTGGTGGCCTGTGGCTGGGAGTGGCCGGCTGGCTCCTTAGAATCCACGATACGCAGGATGGTTCCCAGACCAGAGGTGGCACCAGTTCCAAGTCGGGCTTGTTTGATAGTACCAAGTGGCTCCTGCAATCTGCCATCCAGAAGCGGGGCAGCTTACTTTTGTTTGCAAGGGAAACGGGCCGAGGTTTTTGTCTGGGGGCCTATGGCTGGGAGTGACTGGCTGGCTCCTGAAAAGCTACGATAGGCAGGATGGTTACCAGACTCATGGTGGCACCAGTGCCACGTTGGGCTGATTTGATAGTACCAAGCGGCTCCTGCAATCTGCCATCAAAAAGTTGGCAGGCGAGTTTTGTTTTCCAGGGGAAAGCGCCGTTGTTTGTGTTTGGGGGCCTATGGCTGGGAGTGGCCGGCTGGCTAATTAGAATCCACGATACGCAGGATGGTTCCCAGACCATGGTGGCACCAGTGCCAAGTCGGGCTAGTTTGATGGTGCAAAGTGGCTCCTGCAATCTGCCATGAAAAAGTTGGCAGGCGAGTTCTGTTTTCCAGGGAAAAGTGCCGTTGTTTGTGTTTGGTGGACTGTGGCTGGGAGTGGCCGGCTGGCTCCTTAGAATCCACGATACGCAGGATGGTTCCCAGACCAGAGGTGGCACCAGTTCCAAGTCGGGCTGGTTTGATAGTACCAAGTGGCTCCTGCAATCTGCCATCCAGAAGCGGGGCAGCTTACTTTTGTTTGCCAGGGAAACGGGCCGAGGTTTGTGTCTGGGGGCCTATGGCTGGGAGTGACCGGCTGGCTCCTGAAAAGCTACGATAGGCAGGATGGTTACCAGACTCATGGTGGCACCAGTGCCAAATTGGGCTGATTTGATAGTACCAAGCGGCTCCTGCAATCTGCCATCAAAAAGTTGGCAGGCGAGTTTTGTTTTCCAGGGAAAAGTGTCGTTGTTTGTGTTTGGGGGCTTGAGGCTGGGAGTGGCCGGCTGGCTCCTTAGAATCCACGATACGCAGGATGGTTCCCAGACCAGAGGTGGCACCAGTGCCAAGTCAGGCTAGTTTGATGGTGCAAAGTGGCTCCTGCAATCTGCCATCCAGAAGCGGGGTAGCTTACTTTTGTTTGCCAGGGAAACGGGCCGAGGTTTTTTCTGGTGGCCTATGGGTCGGACTGTCCGGCTGGCTCCTGAAAAGCTACGATAGGCAGGATAGTGACCAGACCCATGGTGGCACCAGTGCCACGTTGGGCTGGTTTGATAGTACCAAGTGGCTCCTGCAATCTGCCATCAAAAAGTTGGCAGGCGAGTTTTTTTTTCCAGGGAAAAGCGCCGTTGTTTTTGTTTGGGGGCCTCTGGCTGGGAGTGGCCGGCTGGCTCCTTAGAATCCACGATACGCAGGATGGTTCCCAGACCAGAGGTGGCACCAGTGCCAAGTCGGGCTGGTTTGATGGTGCAAAGTGGCTCCTGCAATCTGCCATCAAAAAGTTGGCAGGCGAGTTTTGTTTTCCAGGGAAAAGCGCCGTTGTTTGTGTTTGGGGGCCTGTGGCTGGGAGTGGCCGGCTGGCTAATTAGAATTCACGATACGCAGGATGGTTCCCAGTCCAGAGGTGGCACCAGTGCCAAGTCGGGCTAGTTTGATGGTGCAAAGTGGCTCCTGCAATCTGCCATTAAAAAGTTGGCATGCCAGTTTTGTTTTCCAGGGAAAAGCGCCGTTGTTTGTGTTTGGTGGACTGTGGCTGGGAGTGGCCAGCTGGCTCCTTAGAATCCACGATACGCAGGATGGTTCCCAGACCAGAGGTGGCACCAGTGCCAAGTCGGGCTGGTTTGATGGTGCAAAGTGGCTCCTGCAATCTGCCATCCTGAAGCGGGGTAGCATACTTTTGTTTGCCAGGGAAACCCCCAGTGCTTTGTGTCTGGGGCCTATGGCTGGAAGTGACCGGCTGGCTCCTGAAAAGCTACGATAGGCAGGATGATTACCAGACCCATGGTGGAACCAGTGCCAAGTTGGGCTGGTTTGATAGTACCAAGTGGTTCCTGCAATCTGCCATCAAAAAGTTGGCAGGCGAGTTTTGTTTTCCAGGGAAAAGCGCCGTTGTTTGTGTTTGGGGTCCTGTGGCTGGGAGTGGCCGGCTGGCTCCTTAGAATCCACGATACGCAGGATGGTTCCCAGACCAGAGGTGGCACCAGTGCCAAGTTGGGCTGGTTTGATACCACAAAGTGGCTCCTGCAATCTGCCATCCAGAAGCGGGGCAGCTTACTTTTGTTTGCCAGGGAAACGGGCCGAGGTTTGTGTCTGGGGGCCTATGGCTGGGAGTGACTGGCTGGCTCCTGAAAAGCTACGATAGGCAGGATGGTTACCAGACTCATGGTGGCACCAGTGCCACGTTGGGCTGATTTGATAGTACCAAGCGGCTCCTGCAATCTGCCATTAAAAAGTTGGCAGGCGAGTTTTGTTTTCCAGGGAAAAGCGCCGTTGTTTGTGTTTGGGGGCCTATGGCTGGGAGTGGCCGGCTGGCTAATTAGAATCCACGATACGCAGGATGGTTCCCAGACCATGGTGGCACCAGTGCCAAGTCGGGCTAGTTTGATGGTGCAAAGTGGCTCCTGCAATCTGCCATGAAAAAGTTGGCAGGCCAGTTTTGTTTTCCAGGGAAAAGTGCCGTTGTTTGTGTTTGGTGGACTGTGGCTGGGAGTGGCCGGCTGGCTCCTTAGAATCCACGATACGCAGGATGGTTCCCAGACCAGAGGTGGCACCAGTTCCAAGTCGGGCTGGTTTGATAGTACCAAGTGGCTCCTGCAATCTGCCATCCAGAAGCGGGGCAGCTTACTTTTGTTTGCCAGGGAAACGGGCCGAGGTTTGTGTCTGGGGGCCTATGGCTGGGAGTGACCGGCTGGCTCCTGAAAAGCTACGATAGGCAGGATGGTTACCAGACCCATGGTGGCACCAGTGCCAAGTTGGGCTGATTTGATAGTATCAAGCGGCTCCTGCAATCTGCCATCAAAAAGTTGGCAGGCGAGTTTTGTTTTCCAGGGAAAAGTGCCGTTGATTTTTTTTGGTGGCCTGTGGCTGGGAGTGGCCGGCTGGCTCCTTAGAATCCACGATACGCAGGATGGTTCCCAGACCAGAGGTGGCACCAGTTCCAAGTCGGGCTTGTTTGATAGTACCAAGTGGCTCCTGCAATCTGCCATCCAGAAGCGGGGCAGCTTACTTTTGTTTGCCAGGGAAACGGGCCGAGGTTTGTGTCTGGGGGCCTATGGCTGGGAGTGACCGGCTGGCTCCTGAAAAGCTACGATAGGCAGGATGGTTACCAGACTCATGGTGACACCAGTGCCAAGTTGGGCTGATTTGATAGTACCAAGCGGCTCCTGCAATCTGCCATCAAAAAGTTGGCAGGCGAGTTTTGTTTTCCAGGGAAAAGTGTCGTTGTTTGTGTTTGGGGGCTTGTGGCTGGGAGTGGCCGGCTGGCTCCTTAGAATCCACGATACGCAGGATGGTTCCCAGACCAGAGGTGGCACCAGTGCCAAGTTGGGCTGGTTTGATACCACAAAGTGGCTCCTGCAATCTGCCATCCAGAAGCGGGGCAGCTTACTTTTGTTTGCCTGGGAAACGGGCCGAGGTTTGTGTCTGGGTGCCGATGGCTGGGAGTGACTGGCTGGCTACTGAAAAGCTACGATAGGCAGGATGGTTACCAGACTCATGGTGGCACCAGTGCCACGTTGGGCTGATTTGATAGTACCAAGCGGCTCCTGCAATCTGCCATCAAAAAGTTGGCAGGCGAGTTTTGTTTTCCAGGGAAAAGTGTCGTTGTTTGTGTTTGGGGGCTTGTGGCTGGGAGTGGCCGGCTGGCTCCTTAGAATCCACGATACGCAGGATGGTTCCCAGACCAGAGGTGGCACCAGTGCCAAGTCGGGCTAGTTTGATGGTGCAAAGTGGCTCCTGCAATCTGCCATCCAGAAGCGGGGTAGCTTACTTTTGTTTGCCAGGGAAACGGGCCGAGGTTTATTCTGGGGGCCTAGGGGTGGGACTGTCCGGATGGCTCCTGAAAAGCTACGATAGGCAGGATGGTGACCAGACCCATGGTGGCACCAGTGCCAAGTTGGGCTGGTTTGATAGTACCAAGTGGCTCCTGCAATCTGCCATCAAAAAGTTGGCAGGCGAGTTTTGTTTTCCAGGGAAAAGCGCCGTTGTTTGTGTTTGGGGGCCTGTGGCTGGGAGTGGCCGGCTGGCTCCTTAGAATCCACGATACGCAGGATGGTTCCCAGACCAGAGGTGGCACCAGTGCCAAGTCGGGCTGGTTTGATGGTGCAAAGTGGCTCCTGCAATCTGCCATCAAAATGTTGGCAGGCGAGTTTTGTTTTCCAGGGAAAAGCGCCGTTGTTTGTGTTTGGGGGCCTGTGGCTGGGAGTGGCCGGCTGGCTCCTTAGAATCCACGATACGCAGGATGGTTCCCAGACCAGAGGTGGCACCAGTTCCAAGTCGGGCTTGTTTGATAGTACCAAGTGGCTCCTGCAATCTGCCATCCAGAAGCGGGGCAGCTTACTTTTGTTTGCAAGGGAAACGGGCCGAGGTTTTTGTCTGGGGGCCTATGGCTGGGAGTGACCGGCTGGCTAATTAGAATCCACGATACGCAGGATGGTTCCCAGACCATGGTGGCACCAGTGCCAAGTCGGGCTAGTTTGATGGTGCAAAGTGGCTCCTGCAATCTGCCATGAAAATGTTGGCAGGTCAGTTTTGTTTTCCAGGGAAAAGTGCCGTTGTTTGTGTTTGGTGGACTGTGGCTGGGAGTGGCCGGCTGGCTCCTTAGAATCCACGATACGCAGGATGGTTCCCAGACCAGAGGTGGCACCAGTTCCAAGTCGGGCTTGTTTGATAGTACCAAGTGGCTCCTGCAATCTGCCATCCAGAAGCGGGGCAGCTTACTTCTGTTTGCCAGGGAAACGGGCCGAGGTTTGTGTCTGGGGGCCTATGGCTGGGAGTGACCGGCTGGCTCCTGAAAAGCTACGATAGGCAGGATGGTGACCAGACCCATGGTGGCACCAGTGCCAAGTTGGGCTGATTTGATAGTATCAAGTGGCTCCTGCAATCTGCCATCAAAAAGTTGGCAGGCGAGTTTTGTTTTCCAGGGAAAAGTGCCGTTGATTTTTTTTGGTGGCCTGTGGCTGGGAGTGGCCGGCTGGCTCCTTAGAATCCACGATACGCAGGATGGTTCCCAGACCAGAGGTGGCACCAGTTCCAAGTCGGGCTTGTTTGATAGTACCAAGTGGCTCCTGCAATCTGCCATCCAGAAGCGGGGCAGCTTACTTTTGTTTGCCAGGGAAACGGGCCGAGGTTTGTGTCTGGGGGCCTATGGCTGGGAGTGACCGGCTGGCTCCTGAAAAGCTACGATAGGCAGGATGGTTACCAGACTCATGGTGACACCAGTGCCAAGTTGGGCTGATTTGATAGTACCAAGCGGCTCCTGCAATCTGCCATCAAAAAGTTGGCAGGCGAGTTTTGTTTTCCAGGGAAAAGTGTCGTTGTTTGTGTTTGGGGGCTTGTGGCTGGGAGTGGCCGGCTGGCTCCTTAGAATCCACGATACGCAGGATGGTTCCCAGACCAGAGGTGGCACCAGTGCCAAGTTGGGCTGGTTTGATACCACAAAGTGGCTCCTGCAATCTGCCATCCAGAAGCGGGGCAGCTTACTTTTGTTTGCCAGGGAAACGGGCCGAGGTTTGTGTCTGGGTGCCGATGGCTGGGAGTGACTGGCTGGCTACTGAAAAGCTACGATAGGCAGGATGGTTACCAGACTCATGGTGGCACCAGTGCCACGTTGGGCTGATTTGATAGTACCAAGCGGCTCCTGCAATCTGCCATCAAAAAGTTGGCAGGCGAGTTTTGTTTTCCAGGGAAAAGTGTCGTTGTTTGTGTTTGGGGGCTTGTGGCTGGGAGTGGCCGGCTGGCTCCTTAGAATCCACGATACGCAGGATGGTTCCCAGACCAGAGGTGGCACCAGTGCCAAGTCGGGCTAGTTTGATGGTGCAAAGTGGCTCCTGCAATCTGCCATCCAGAAGCGGGGTAGCTTACTTTTGTTTGCCAGGGAAACGGGCCGAGGTTTATTCTGGGGGCCTAGGGGTGGGACTGTCCGGATGGCTCCTGAAAAGCTACGATAGGCAGGATGGTGACCAGACCCATGGTGGCACCAGTGCCAAGTTGGGCTGGTTTGATAGTACCAAGTGGCTCCTGCAATCTGCCATCAAAAAGTTGGCAGGCGAGTTTTGTTTTCCAGGGAAAAGCGCCGTTGTTTGTGTTTGGGGGCCTGTGGCTGGGAGTGGCCGGCTGGCTCCTTAGAATCCACGATACGCAGGATGGTTCCCAGACCAGAGGTGGCACCAGTGCCAAGTCGGGCTGGTTTGATGGTGCAAAGTGGCTCCTGCAATCTGCCATCAAAATGTTGGCAGGCGAGTTTTGTTTTCCAGGGAAAAGCGCCGTTGTTTGTGTTTGGGGGCCTGTGGCTGGGAGTGGCCGGCTGGCTCCTTAGAATCCACGATACGCAGGATGGTTCCCAGACCAGAGGTGGCACCAGTTCCAAGTCGGGCTTGTTTGATAGTACCAAGTGGCTCCTGCAATCTGCCATCCAGAAGCGGGGCAGCTTACTTTTGTTTGCAAGGGAAACGGGCCGAGGTTTTTGTCTGGGGGCCTATGGCTGGGAGTGACTGGCTGGCTCCTGAAAAGCTACGATAGGCAGGATGGTTACCAGACTCATGGTGGCACCAGTGCCACGTTGGGCTGATTTGATAGTACCAAGCGGCTCCTGCAATCTGCCATCAAAAAGTTGGCAGGCGAGTTTTGTTTTCCAGGAGAAAGCGCCGTTGTTTGTGTTTGGGGGCCTATGGCTGGGAGTGACCGGCTGGCTAATTAGAATCCACGATACGCAGGATGGTTCCCAGACCATGGTGGCACCAGTGCCAAGTCGGGCTAGTTTGATGGTGCAAAGTGGCTCCTGCAATCTGCCATGAAAATGTTGGCAGGTCAGTTTTGTTTTCCAGGGAAAAGTGCCGTTGTTTGTGTTTGGTGGACTGTGGCTGGGAGTGGCCGGCTGGCTCCTTAGAATCCACGATACGCAGGATGGTTCCCAGACCAGAGGTGGCACCAGTTCCAAGTCGGGCTTGTTTGATAGTACCAAGTGGCTCCTGCAATCTGCCATCCAGAAGCGGGGCAGCTTACTTCTGTTTGCCAGGGAAACGGGCCGAGGTTTGTGTCTGGGGGCCTATGGCTGGGAGTGACCGGCTGGCTCCTGAAAAGCTACGATAGGCAGGATGGTGACCAGACCCATGGTGGCACCAGTGCCAAGTTGGGCTGATTTGATAGTATCAAGTGGCTCCTGCAATCTGCCATCAAAAAGTTGGCAGGCGAGTTTTGTTTTCCAGGGAAAAGTGCCGTTGATTTTTTTGGTGGCCTGTGGCTGGGAGTGGCCGGCTGGCTCCTTAGAATCCACGATACGCAGGATGGTTCCCAGACCAGAGGTGGCACCAGTTCCAAGTCGGGCTTGTTTGATAGTACCAAGTGGCTCCTGCAATCTGCCATCCAGAAGCGGGGCAGCTTACTTTTGTTTGCAAGGGAAACGGGCCGAGGTTTTTGTCTGGGGGCCTATGGCTGGGAGTGACCGGCTGGCTAATTAGAATCCACGATACGCAGGATGGTTCCCAGACCATGGTGGCACCAGTGCCAAGTCGGGCTAGTTTGATGGTGCAAAGTGGCTCCTGCAATCTGCCATGAAAATGTTGGCAGGTCAGTTTTGTTTTCCAGGGAAAAGTGCCGTTGTTTGTGTTTGGTGGACTGTGGCTGGGAGTGGCCGGCTGGCTCCTTAGAATCCACGATACGCAGGATGGTTCCCAGACCAGAGGTGGCACCAGTTCCAAGTCGGGCTTGTTTGATAGTACCAAGTGGCTCCTGCAATCTGCCATCCAGAAGCGGGGCAGCTTACTTCTGTTTGCCAGGGAAACGGGCCGAGGTTTGTGTCTGGGGGCCTATGGCTGGGAGTGACCGGCTGGCTCCTGAAAAGCTACGATAGGCAGGATGGTGACCAGACCCATGGTGGCACCAGTGCCAAGTTGGGCTGATTTGATAGTATCAAGTGGCTCCTGCAATCTGCCATCAAAAAGTTGGCAGGCGAGTTTTGTTTTCCAGGGAAAAGTGCCGTTGATTTTTTTTGGTGGCCTGTGGCTGGGAGTGGCCGGCTGGCTCCTTAGAATCCACGATACGCAGGATGGTTCCCAGACCAGAGGTGGCACCAGTTCCAAGTCGGGCTTGTTTGATAGTACCAAGTGGCTCCTGCAATCTGCCATCCAGAAGCGGGGCAGCTTACTTTTGTTTGCCAGGGAAACGGGCCGAGGTTTGTGTCTGGGGGCCTATGGCTGGGAGTGACCGGCTGGCTCCTGAAAAGCTACGATAGGCAGGATGGTTACCAGACTCATGGTGACACCAGTGCCAAGTTGGGCTGATTTGATAGTACCAAGCGGCTCCTGCAATCTGCCATCAAAAAGTTGGCAGGCGAGTTTTGTTTTCCAGGGAAAAGTGTCGTTGTTTGTGTTTGGGGGCTTGTGGCTGGGAGTGGCCGGCTGGCTCCTTAGAATCCACGATACGCAGGATGGTTCCCAGACCAGAGGTGGCACCAGTGCCAAGTTGGGCTGGTTTGATACCACAAAGTGGCTCCTGCAATCTGCCATCCAGAAGCGGGGCAGCTTACTTTTGTTTGCCAGGGAAACGGGCCGAGGTTTATTCTGGGGGCCTAGGGGTGGGACTGTCCGGATGGCTCCTGAAAAGCTACGATAGGCAGGATGGTTACCAGACCCATGGTGGCACCAGTGCCAAGTTGGGCTGGTTTGATAGTACCAAGTGGCTCCTGCAATCTGCCATCAAAAAGTTGGCAGGCGAGTTTTGTTTTCCAGGGAAAAGCGCCGTTGTTTGTGTTTGGGGGCCTGTGGCTGGGAGTGGCCGGCTGGCTCCTTAGAATCCACGATACGCAGGATGGTTCCCAGACCAGAGGTGGCACCAGTGCCAAGTCGGGCTGGTTTGATGGTGCAAAGTGGCTCCTGCAATCTGCCATCAAAATGTTGGCAGGCGAGTTTTGTTTTCCAGGGAAAAGCGCCGTTGTTTGTGTTTGGGGGCCTGTGGCTGGGAGTGGCCGGCTGGCTCCTTAGAATCCACGATACGCAGGATGGTTCCCAGACCAGAGGTGGCACCAGTTCCAAGTCGGGCTTGTTTGATAGTACCAAGTGGCTCCTGCAATCTGCCATCCAGAAGCGGGGCAGCTTACTTTTGTTTGCAAGGGAAACGGGCCGAGGTTTTTGTCTGGGGGCCTATGGCTGGGAGTGACTGGCTGGCTCCTGAAAAGCTACGATAGGCAGGATGGTTACCAGACTCATGGTGGCACCAGTGCCACGTTGGGCTGATTTGATAGTACCAAGCGGCTCCTGCAATCTGCCATCAAAAAGTTGGCAGGCGAGTTTTGTTTTCCAGGGGAAAGCGCCGTTGTTTGTGTTTGGGGGCCTATGGCTGGGAGTGACCGGCTGGCTAATTAGAATCCACGATACGCAGGATGGTTCCCAGACCATGGTGGCACCAGTGCCAAGTCGGGCTAGTTTGATGGTGCAAAGTGGCTCCTGCAATCTGCCATGAAAATGTTGGCAGGTCAGTTTTGTTTTCCAGGGAAAAGTGCCGTTGTTTGTGTTTGGTGGACTGTGGCTGGGAGTGGCCGGCTGGCTCCTTAGAATCCACGATACGCAGGATGGTTCCCAGACCAGAGGTGGCACCAGTTCCAAGTCGGGCTTGTTTGATAGTACCAAGTGGCTCCTGCAATCTGCCATCCAGAAACGGGGCAGCTTACTTCTGTTTGCCAGGGAAACGGGCCGAGGTTTGTGTCTGGGGGCCTATGGCTGGGAGTGACCGGCTGGCTCCTGAAAAGCTACGATAGGCAGGATGGTGACCAGACCCATGGTGGCACCAGTGCCAAGTTGGGCTGATTTGATAGTATCAAGTGGCTCCTGCAATCTGCCATCAAAAAGTTGGCAGGCGAGTTTTGTTTTCCAGGGAAAAGTGCCGTTGATTTTTTTGGTGGCCTGTGGCTGGGAGTGGCCGGCTGGCTCCTTAGAATCCACGATACGCAGGATGGTTCCCAGACCAGAGGTGGCACCAGTTCCAAGTCGGGCTTGTTTGATAGTACCAAGTGGCTCCTGCAATCTGCCATCCAGAAGCGGGGCAGCTTACTTTTGTTTGCAAGGGAAACGGGCCGAGGTTTTTGTCTGGGGGCCTATGGCTGGGAGTGACTGGCTGGCTCCTGAAAAGCTACGATAGGCAGGATGGTTACCAGACTCATGGTGGCACCAGTGCCACGTTGGGCTGATTTGATAGTACCAAGCGGCTCCTGCAATCTGCCATCAAAAAGTTGGCAGGCGAGTTTTGTTTTCCAGGGAAAAGCGCCGTTGTTTGTGTTTGGGGGCCTATGGCTGGGAGTGACCGGCTGGCTAATTAGAATCCACGATACGCAGGATGGTTCCCAGACCATGGTGGCACCAGTGCCAAGTCGGGCTAGTTTGATGGTGCAAAGTGGCTCCTGCAATCTGCCATGAAAATGTTGGCAGGTCAGTTTTGTTTTCCAGGGAAAAGTGCCGTTGTTTGTGTTTGGTGGACTGTGGCTGGGAGTGGCCGGCTGGCTCCTTAGAATCCACGATACGCAGGATGGTTCCCAGACCAGAGGTGGCACCAGTTCCAAGTCGGGCTTGTTTGATAGTACCAAGTGGCTCCTGCAATCTGCCATCCAGAAGCGGGGCAGCTTACTTCTGTTTGCCAGGGAAACGGGCCGAGGTTTGTGTCTGGGGGCCTATGGCTGGGAGTGACCGGCTGGCTCCTGAAAAGCTACGATAGGCAGGATGGTGACCAGACCCATGGTGGCACCAGTGCCAAGTTGGGCTGATTTGATAGTATCAAGTGGCTCCTGCAATCTGCCATCAAAAAGTTGGCAGGCGAGTTTTGTTTTCCAGGGAAAAGTGCCGTTGATTTTTTTGGTGGCCTGTGGCTGGGAGTGGCCGGCTGGCTCCTTAGAATCCACGATACGCAGGATGGTTCCCAGACCAGAGGTGGCACCAGTTCCAAGTCGGGCTTGTTTGATAGTACCAAGTGGCTCCTGCAATCTGCCATCCAGAAGCGGGGCAGCTTACTTTTGTTTGCAAGGGAAACGGGCCGAGGTTTTTGTCTGGGGGCCTATGGCTGGGAGTGACCGGCTGGCTAATTAGAATCCACGATACGCAGGATGGTTCCCAGACCATGGTGGCACCAGTGCCAAGTCGGGCTAGTTTGATGGTGCAAAGTGGCTCCTGCAATCTGCCATGAAAATGTTGGCAGGTCAGTTTTGTTTTCCAGGGAAAAGTGCCGTTGTTTGTGTTTGGTGGACTGTGGCTGGGAGTGGCCGGCTGGCTCCTTAGAATCCACGATACGCAGGATGGTTCCCAGACCAGAGGTGGCACCAGTTCCAAGTCGGGCTTGTTTGATAGTACCAAGTGGCTCCTGCAATCTGCCATCCAGAAGCGGGGCAGCTTACTTCTGTTTGCCAGGGAAACGGGCCGAGGTTTGTGTCTGGGGGCCTATGGCTGGGAGTGACCGGCTGGCTCCTGAAAAGCTACGATAGGCAGGATGGTGACCAGACCCATGGTGGCACCAGTGCCAAGTTGGGCTGATTTGATAGTATCAAGTGGCTCCTGCAATCTGCCATCAAAAAGTTGGCAGGCGAGTTTTGTTTTCCAGGGAAAAGTGCCGTTGATTTTTTTTGGTGGCCTGTGGCTGGGAGTGGCCGGCTGGCTCCTTAGAATCCACGATACGCAGGATGGTTCCCAGACCAGAGGTGGCACCAGTTCCAAGTCGGGCTTGTTTGATAGTACCAAGTGGCTCCTGCAATCTGCCATCCAGAAGCGGGGCAGCTTACTTTTGTTTGCCAGGGAAACGGGCCGAGGTTTGTGTCTGGGGGCCTATGGCTGGGAGTGACCGGCTGGCTCCTGAAAAGCTACGATAGGCAGGATGGTTACCAGACTCATGGTGACACCAGTGCCAAGTTGGGCTGATTTGATAGTACCAAGCGGCTCCTGCAATCTGCCATCAAAAAGTTGGCAGGCGAGTTTTGTTTTCCAGGGAAAAGTGTCGTTGTTTGTGTTTGGGGGCTTGTGGCTGGGAGTGGCCGGCTGGCTCCTTAGAATCCACGATACGCAGGATGGTTCCCAGACCAGAGGTGGCACCAGTGCCAAGTTGGGCTGGTTTGATACCACAAAGTGGCTCCTGCAATCTGCCATCCAGAAGCGGGGCAGCTTACTTTTGTTTGCCAGGGAAACGGGCCGAGGTTTGTGTCTGGGTGCCGATGGCTGGGAGTGACTGGCTGGCTACTGAAAAGCTACGATAGGCAGGATGGTTACCAGACTCATGGTGGCACCAGTGCCACGTTGGGCTGATTTGATAGTACCAAGCGGCTCCTGCAATCTGCCATCAAAAAGTTGGCAGGCGAGTTTTGTTTTCCAGGGAAAAGTGTCGTTGTTTGTGTTTGGGGGCTTGTGGCTGGGAGTGGCCGGCTGGCTCCTTAGAATCCACGATACGCAGGATGGTTCCCAGACCAGAGGTGGCACCAGTGCCAAGTCGGGCTAGTTTGATGGTGCAAAGTGGCTCCTGCAATCTGCCATCCAGAAGCGGGGTAGCTTACTTTTGTTTGCCAGGGAAACGGGCCGAGGTTTATTCTGGGGGCCTAGGGGTGGGACTGTCCGGATGGCTCCTGAAAAGCTACGATAGGCAGGATGGTGACCAGACCCATGGTGGCACCAGTGCCAAGTTGGGCTGGTTTGATAGTACCAAGTGGCTCCTGCAATCTGCCATCAAAAAGTTGGCAGGCGAGTTTTGTTTTCCAGGGAAAAGCGCCGTTGTTTGTGTTTGGGGGCCTGTGGCTGGGAGTGGCCGGCTGGCTCCTTAGAATCCACGATACGCAGGATGGTTCCCAGACCAGAGGTGGCACCAGTGCCAAGTCGGGCTGGTTTGATGGTGCAAAGTGGCTCCTGCAATCTGCCATCAAAATGTTGGCAGGCGAGTTTTGTTTTCCAGGGAAAAGCGCCGTTGTTTGTGTTTGGGGGCCTGTGGCTGGGAGTGGCCGGCTGGCTCCTTAGAATCCACGATACGCAGGATGGTTCCCAGACCAGAGGTGGCACCAGTTCCAAGTCGGGCTTGTTTGATAGTACCAAGTGGCTCCTGCAATCTGCCATCCAGAAGCGGGGCAGCTTACTTTTGTTTGCAAGGGAAACGGGCCGAGGTTTTTGTCTGGGGGCCTATGGCTGGGAGTGACTGGCTGGCTCCTGAAAAGCTACGATAGGCAGGATGGTTACCAGACTCATGGTGGCACCAGTGCCACGTTGGGCTGATTTGATAGTACCAAGCGGCTCCTGCAATCTGCCATCAAAAAGTTGGCAGGCGAGTTTTGTTTTCCAGGGGAAAGCGCCGTTGTTTGTGTTTGGGGGCCTATGGCTGGGAGTGACCGGCTGGCTAATTAGAATCCACGATACGCAGGATGGTTCCCAGACCATGGTGGCACCAGTGCCAAGTCGGGCTAGTTTGATGGTGCAAAGTGGCTCCTGCAATCTGCCATGAAAATGTTGGCAGGTCAGTTTTGTTTTCCAGGGAAAAGTGCCGTTGTTTGTGTTTGGTGGACTGTGGCTGGGAGTGGCCGGCTGGCTCCTTAGAATCCACGATACGCAGGATGGTTCCCAGACCAGAGGTGGCACCAGTTCCAAGTCGGGCTTGTTTGATAGTACCAAGTGGCTCCTGCAATCTGCCATCCAGAAGCGGGGCAGCTTACTTCTGTTTGCCAGGGAAACGGGCCGAGGTTTGTGTCTGGGGGCCTATGGCTGGGAGTGACCGGCTGGCTCCTGAAAAGCTACGATAGGCAGGATGGTGACCAGACCCATGGTGGCACCAGTGCCAAGTTGGGCTGATTTGATAGTATCAAGTGGCTCCTGCAATCTGCCATCAAAAAGTTGGCAGGCGAGTTTTGTTTTCCAGGGAAAAGTGCCGTTGATTTTTTTGGTGGCCTGTGGCTGGGAGTGGCCGGCTGGCTCCTTAGAATCCACGATACGCAGGATGGTTCCCAGACCAGAGGTGGCACCAGTTCCAAGTCGGGCTTGTTTGATAGTACCAAGTGGCTCCTGCAATCTGCCATCCAGAAGCGGGGCAGCTTACTTTTGTTTGCAAGGGAAACGGGCCGAGGTTTTTGTCTGGGGGCCTATGGCTGGGAGTGACTGGCTGGCTCCTGAAAAGCTACGATAGGCAGGATGGTTACCAGACTCATGGTGGCACCAGTGCCACGTTGGGCTGATTTGATAGTACCAAGCGGCTCCTGCAATCTGCCATCAAAAAGTTGGCAGGCGAGTTTTGTTTTCCAGGGAAAAGCGCCGTTGTTTGTGTTTGGGGGCCTATGGCTGGGAGTGGCCGGCTGGCTAATTAGAATCCACGATACGCAGGATGGTTCCCAGACCATGGTGGCACCAGTGCCAAGTCGGGCTAGTTTGATGGTGCAAAGTGGCTCCTGCAATCTGCCATGAAAAAGTTAGCAGGCGAGTTTTGTTTTCCAGGGAAAAGTGCCGTTGTTTGTGTTTGGTGGACTGTGGCTGGGAGTGGCCGGCTGGCTCCTTAGAATCCACGATACGCAGGATGGTTCCCAGACCAGAGGTGGCACCAGTGCCAAGTCGGGCTGGTTGATAGTACCAAGTGGCTCCTGCAATCTGCCATCCAGAAGCGGGGCAGCTTACTTTTTTTTGCCAGGGAAACGGGCCGAGGTTTGTGTCTGGGGGCCTATGGCTGGGAGTGACCGGCTGGCTCCTGAAAAGCTACGATAGGCAGGATGTTTACCAGACTCATGGTGACACCAGTGCCAAGTTGGGCTGATTTGATAGTACCAAGCGGCTCCTGCAATCTGCCATCAAAAAGTTGGCAGGCGAGTTTTGTTTTCCAGGGAAAAGTGTCGTTGTTTGTGTTTGGGGGCTTGTGGCTGGGAGTGGCCGGCTGGCTCCTTAGAATCCACGATACGCAGGATGGTTCCCAGACCAGAGGTGGCACCAGTGCCAAGTCGGGCTAGTTTGATGGTGCAAAGTGGCTCCTGCAATCTGCCATCCAGAAGCGGGGTAGCTTACTTTTGTTTGCCAGGGAAACGGGCCGAGGTTTATTCTGGGGGCCTAGGGGTGGGACTGTCCGGCTGGCTCCTGAAAAGCTACGATAGGCAGGATGGTGACCAGACCCATGGTGGCACCAGTGCCAAGTTGGGCTTGTTTGATAGTACCAAGTGGCTCCTGCAATCTGCCATCAAAAAGTTGGCAGGCGAGTTTTGTTTTCCAGGGAAAAGCGCCGTTGTTTTTGTTTGGGGGCCTGTGGCTGAGAGTGGCCGGCTGGCTCCTTAGAATCCACGATACGCAGGATGGTTCCCAGACCAGAGGTGGCACCAGTGCCAAGTCGGGCTGGTTTGATGGTGCAAAGTGGCTCCTGCAATCTGCCATCAAAATGTTGGCAGGCGAGTTTTGTTTTCCAGGGAAAAGCGCCGTTGTTTGTGTTTGGGGGCCTGTGGCTGGGAGTGGCCGGCTGGCTCCTTAGAATCCACGATACGCAGGATGGTTCCCAGACCAGAGGTGGCACCAGTTCCAAGTCGGGCTTGTTTGATAGTACCATGTGGCTCCTGCAATCTGCCATCCAGAAGCGGGGCAGCTTACTTTTGTTTGCAAGGGAAACGGGCCGAGGTTTTTGTCTGGGGGCCTATGGCTGGGAGTGACTGGCTGGCTCCTGAAAAGCTACGATAGGCAGGATGGTTACCAGACTCATGGTGGCACCAGTGCCACGTTGGGCTGATTTGATAGTACCAAGCGGCTCCTGCAATCTGCCATCAAAAAGTTGGCAGGCGAGTTTTGTTTTCCAGGGGAAAGCGCCGTTGTTTGTGTTTGGGGGCCTATGGCTGGGAGTGGCCGGCTGGCTAATTAGAATCCACGATACGCAGGATGGTTCCCAGACCATGGTGGCACCAGTGCCAAGTCGGGCTAGTTTGATGGTGCAAAGTGGCTCCTGCAATCTGCCATGAAAAAGTTGGCAGGCCAGTTTTGTTTTCCAGGGAAAAGTGCCGTTGTTTGTGTTTGGTGGACTGTGGCTGGGAGTGGCCGGCTGGCTCCTTAGAATCCACGATACGCAGGATGGTTCCCAGACCAGAGGTGGCACCAGTTCCAAGTCGGGCTGGTTTGATAGTACCAAGTGGCTCCTGCAATCTGCCATCCAGAAGCGGGGCAGCTTACTTTTGTTTGCCAGGGAAACGGGCCGAGGTTTGTGTCTGGGGGCCTATGGCTGGGAGTGACCGGCTGGCTCCTGAAAAGCTACGATAGGCAGGATGGTTACCAGACCCATGGTGGCACCAGTGCCAAGTTGGGCTGATTTGATAGTATCAAGCGGCTCCTGCAATCTGCCATCAAAAAGTTGGCAGGCGAGTTTTGTTTTCCAGGGAAAAGTGCCGTTGATTTTTTTTGGTGGCCTGTGGCTGGGAGTGGCCGGCTGGCTCCTTAGAATCCACGATACGCAGGATGGTTCCCAGACCAGAGGTGGCACCAGTTCCAAGTCGGGCTTGTTTGATAGTACCAAGTGGCTCCTGCAATCTGCCATCCAGAAGCGGGGCAGCTTACTTTTGTTTGCAAGGGAAACGGGCCGAGGTTTTTGTCTGGGGGCCTATGGCTGGGAGTGACTGGCTGGCTCCTGAAAAGCTACGATAGGCAGGATGGTTACCAGACTCATGGTGGCACCAGTGCCACGTTGGGCTGATTTGATAGTACCAAGCGGCTCCTGCAATCTGCCATCAAAAAGTTGGCAGGCGAGTTTTGTTTTCCAGGGGAAAGCGCCGTTGTTTGTGTTTGGGGGCCTATGGCTGGGAGTGGCCGGCTGGCTAATTAGAATCCACGATACGCATAATGGTTCCCACACCATGGTGGCACCAGTGCCAAGTCGGGCTAGTTTGATGGTGCAAAGTGGCTCCTGCAATCTGCCATGAAAAAGTTGGCAGGTCAGTTTTGTTTTCCAGGGAAAAGTGCCGTTGTTTGTGTTTGGTGGACTGTGGCTGGGAGTGGCCGGCTGGCTCCTTAGAATCCACGATACGCAGGATGGTTCCCAGACCAGAGGTGGCACCAGTTCCAAGTCGGGCTGGTTTGATAGTACCAAGTGGCTCCTGCAATCTGCCATCCAGAGGCGGGGCAGCTTACTTCTGTTTGCGAGGGAAACGGGCCGAGGTTTGTGTCTGGGGGCCTATGGCTGGGAGTGACCGGCTGGCTCCTGAAAAGCTACGATAGGCAGGATGGTTACCAGACCCATGGTGGCACCAGTGCCAAGTTGGGCTGATTTGATAGTATCAAGTGGCTCCTGCAATCTGCCATCAAAAAGTTGGCAGGCGAGTTTTGTTTTCCAGGGAAAAGTGCCGTTGATTTTTTTGGTGGCCTGTGGCTGGGAGTGGCCGGCTGGCTCCTTAGAATCCACGATACGCAGGATGGTTCCCAGACCAGAGGTGGCACCAGTTCCAAGTCGGGCTTGTTTGATAGTACCAAGTGGCTCCTGCAATCTGCCATCCAGAAGCGGGGCAGCTTACTTTTGTTTGCCAGGGAAACGGGCCGAGGTTTTTGTCTGGGGGCCTATGGCTGGGAGTGACTGGCTGGCTCCTGAAAAGCTACGATAGGCAGGATGGTTACCAGACTCATGGTGGCACCAGTGCCACGTTGGGCTGATTTGATAGTACCAAGCGGCTCCTGCAATCTGCCATCAAAAAGTTGGCAGGCGAGTTTTGTTTTCCAGGGGAAAGCGCCGTTGTTTGTGTTTGGGGGCCTATGGCTGGGAGTGGCCGGCTGGCT
Source organism: Melospiza melodia melodia (assembly GCF_035770615.1). NCBI lineage: Eukaryota > Metazoa > Chordata > Aves > Passeriformes > Passerellidae > Melospiza > Melospiza melodia. The sequence goes on along the minus strand of NC_086205.1, from coordinate 520,263 downwards.
AATTAGAATCCACGATACGCAGGATGGTTCCCAGACCATGGTGGCACCAGTGCCAAGTCGGGCTAGTTTGATGGTGCAAAGTGGCTCCTGCAATCTGCCATGAAAAAGTTAGCAGGCGAGTTTTGTTTTCCAGGGAAAAGTGCCGTTGTTTGTGTTTGGTGGACTGTGGCTGGGAGTGGCCGGCTGGCTCCTTAGAATCCACGATACGCAGGATGGTTCCCAGACCAGAGGTGGCACCAGTGCCAAGTCGGGCTGGTTTGATGGTGCAAAGTGGCTCCTGCAATCTGCCATCCAGAAGCGGGGCAGCTTACTTTTGTTTGCCAGGGAAACGGGCCGATGTTTGTGTCTGGGGGCCTATGGCTGGGAGTGACCGGCTGGCTCCTGAAAAGCTACGATAGGCAGGATGGTTACCAGACTCATGGTGACAACAGTGCCAAGTTGGGCTGATTTGATAGTACCAAGCGGCTCCTGCAATCTGCCATCAAAAAGTTGGCAGGCGAGTTTTGTTTTCCAGGGAAAAGTGTTGTTGTTTGTGTTTGGGGGCTTGTGGCTGGGAGTGGCCGGCTGGCTAATTAGAATCCACGATACGCAGGATGGTTCCCAGACCAGAGGTGGCACCAGTGCCAAGTCAGGCTAGTTTGATGGTGCAAAGTGGCTCCTGCAATCTGCCATCCAGAAGCGGGGTAGCTTACTTTTGTTTGCCAGGGAAACGGGCCGAGGTTTATTCTGGGGACCTAGGGGTGGGACTGACTGGCTGGCTCCTGTAAAGCTACGATAGGCAGGATGGTGACCAGACCCATGGTGGCACCAGTGCCAAGTTGGGCTGGTTTGATAGTACCAAGTGGCTCCTGCAATCTGCCATCAAAAAGTTGGCAGGCGAGTTTTTTTTTCCAGGGAAAAGCGCCGTTGTTTGTGTTTTTGGGCCTGTGTCTGGGAGTGGCCAGCTGGCTCCTTAGAATCCACGATACGCAGGATGGTTCCCAGACCAGAGGTGGCACCAGTGCCAAGTCGGGCTGGTTTGATTGTGCAAAGTGGCTCCTGCAATCTGCCATCAAAATGTTGGCAGGGGAGTTTTGTTTTCCAGGGAAAAGCGCCTTTGTTTGTGTTTGGGGGCCTGTGGCTGGGAGTGGCCGGCTGGCTAATTAGAATCCACGATACGCAGGATGGTTCCCAGACCAGAGGTGGCACCAGTGCCAAGTCGGGCTAGTTTGATGGTGCAAAGTGGCTCCTGCAATCTGCCATTAAAAAGTTGGCATGCCAGTTTTGTTTTCCAGGGAAAAGCGCCGTTGTTTTTGTTTGGGGGCCTGTGGCTGGGAGTGGCCGGCTGGCTCCTTAGAATCCACGATACGCAGGATGGTTCCCAGACCAGAGGTGGCACCAGTGCCAAGTCGGGCTGGTTTGATGGTGCAAAGTGGCTCCTGCAATCTGCCATCCTGAAGCGGGGCAGCTTACTTTTGTTTGCCAGGGAAACCCCCAGTGCTTTGTGTCTGGGGCCTATGGCTGGAAGTGACCGGCTGGCTCCTGAAAAGCTACGATAGGCAGGATGGTTACCAGACCCATGGTGGAACCAGTGCCAAGTTAGGCTGGTTTGATAGTACCAAGTGGTTCCTGCAATCTGCCATGAAAAAGTTGGCAGGCGAGTTTTGTTTTCCAGGGAAAAGCGCCGTTGTTTGTGTTTGGGGTCCTGTGGCTGGGAGTGGCCGGCTGGCTCCTTAGAATCCACGATACGCAGGATGGTTCCCAGACCAGAGGTGGCACCAGTGCCAAGTCGGGCTAGTTTGATGGTGCAAAGTGGCTCCTGCAATCTGCCATCCAGAAGCGGGGTAGCTTACTTTTGTTTGCCAGGGAAACGGGCCGAGGTTTATTCTGGGGGCCTAGGGGTGGGACTGTCCGGCTGGCTCCTGAAAAGCTACGATAGGCAGGATGGTGACCAGACCCATGGTGGCACCAGTGCCAAGTTGGGCTGGTTTGATAGTACCAAGTGGCTCCTGCAATCTGCCATCAAAATGTTGGCAGGCAAGTTTTGTTTTCCAGGGAAAAGCGCCGTTGTTTGTGTTTGGGGGCCTGTGGCTGGGAGTGGCCGGCTGGCTAATTAGAATCCACGATACGCAGGATGGTTCCCAGACCAGAGGTGGCACCAGTGCCAAGTCGGGCTAGTTTGATGGTGCAAAGTGGCTCCTGCAATCTGCCATTAAAAAGTTGGCATGCCAGTTTTGTTTTCCAGGGAAAAGCGCCGTTGTTTGTGTTTGGGGGCCTGTGGCTGGGAGTGGCCAGCTGGCTCCTTAGAATCCACGATACGCAGGATGGTTCCCAGACCAGAGGTGGCACCAGTGCCAAGTCGGGCTGGTTTGATGGTGCAAAGTGGCTCCTCCAATCTACCATCCTGAAGCGGGGTAGCATACATTTGTTTGCCAGGGAAACCCCCAGTGCTTTGTGTCTGGGGCCTATGGCTGGAAGTGACCGGCTGGCTCCTGAAAAACTACGATAGACAGGATGGTTACCAGACCCATGGTGGAACCAGTGCCAAGTTGGGCTGGTTTGATAGGACCAAGTGGTTCCTGCAATCTGCCATCAAAAAGTTGGCAGGCCAGTTTTGTTTTCCAGGGAAAAGCGCCGTTGTTTGTGTTTGGGGTCCTATGGCTGGGAGTGGCCGGCTGGCTCCTTAGAATCCACGATACGCAGGATGGTTCCCAGACCAGAGGTGGCACCAGTGCCAAGTTGGGCTGGTTTGATACCACAAAGTGGCTCCTGAAATCTGCCATCCAGAAGCGGGGCAGCTTACTTTTGTTTGCCAGGGAAACGGGCCGAGGTTTGTGTCTGGGGGCCTATGGCTGGGAGTGACTGGCTGGCTCCTGAAAAGCTACGATAGGCAGGATGGTTACCAGACTCATGGTGGCACCAGTGCCACGTTGGGCTGATTTGATAGTACCAAGCGGCTCCTGCAATCTGCCATCAAAAAGTTGGCAGGCGAGTTTTGTTTTCCAGGGAAAAGTGTCGTTGTTTGTGTTTGGGGGCTTGTGGCTGGGAGTGGCCGGCTGGCTCCTTAGAATCCACGATACGCAGGATGGTTCCCAGACCAGAGGTGGCACCAGTGCCAAGTCGGGCTAGTTTGATGGTGCAAAGTGGCTCCTGCAATCTGCCATCCAGAAGCGGGGTAGCTTACTTTTGTTTGCCAGGGAAACGGGCCGAGGTTTATTCTGGGAGCCTAGGGGTGGGACTGTCCGGCTGGCTCCTGAAAAGCTACGATAGGCAGGATGGTGACCAGACCCATGGTGGCACCAGTGCCAAGTTGGGCTGGTTTGATTGTACCAAGTGGCTCCTGCAATCTGCCATCAAAAAGTTGGCAGGCGAGTTTTGTTTTCCAGGGAAAAGCGCCGTTGTTTGTGTTTGGGGGCCTGTGGCTGGGAGTGGCCGGCTGGCTCCTTAGAATCCACGATACGCAGGATGTTTCCCAGACCAGAGGTGGCACCAGTGCCAAGTCGGGCTGGTTTGATGGTGCAAAGTGGCTCCTGCAATCTGCCATCAAAATGTTGGCAGGCGAGTTTTGTTTTCCAGGGAAAAGCGCCGTTGTTTGTGTTTGGGGGCCTGTGGCAGGGAGTGGCCGGCTGGCTAATTAGAATCCACGATACGCAGGATGGTTCCCAGACCAGAGGTGGCACCAGTGCCAAGTCGGGCTAGTTTGATGGTGCAAAGTGGCTCCTGCAATCTGCCATTAAAAAGTTGGCATGCCAGTTTTGTTTTCCAGGGAAAAGCGCCGTTTTTTGTGTTTGGGGGCCTGTGGCTGGGAGTGGCCAGCTGGCTCCTTAGAATCCACGATACGCAGGATGGTTCCCAGACCAGAGGTGGCACCAGTGCCAAGTCGGGCTGGTTTGATGGTGCAAAGTGGCTCCTCCAATCTGCCATCCTGAAGCAGGGTAGCATACATTTGTTTGCCAGGGAAACCCCCAGTGCTTTGTGTCTGGGGCCTATGGCTGGAAGTGACCGGCTGGCTCCTGAAAAGCTACGATAGGCAGGATGGTTACCAGACCCATGGTGGAACCAGTGCCAAGTTGGGCTGGTTTGATAGGACCAAGTGGTTCCTGCAATCTGCCATCAAAAAGTTGGCAGGCCAGTTTTGTTTTCCAGGGAAAAGCGCCGTTGTTTGTGTTTGGGGTCCTGTGGCTGGGAGTGGCCGGCTGGCTAATTAGAATCCACGATACGCAGGATGGTTCCCAGACCAGAGGTGGCACCAGTGCCAAGTTGGGCTGGTTTGATACCACAAAGTGGCTCCTGCAATCTGCCATCCAGAAGCGGGGCAGCTTACTTTTGTTTGCCAGGGAAACGGGCCGAGGTTTGTGTCTGGGGGCCTATGGCTGGGAGTGACTGGCTGGCTCCTGAAAAGCTACGATAGGCAGGATGGTTACCAGACTCATGGTGGCACCAGTGCCACGTTGGGCTGATTTGATAGTACCAAGCGGCTCCTGCAATCTGCCATCAAAAAGTTGGCAGGCGAGTTTTGTTTTCCAGGGAAAAGCGCCGTTGTTTGTGTTTGGGGGCCTATGGCTGGGAGTGTCCGGCTGGCTCCTTAGAATCCACGATACGCAGGATGGTTCCCAGACCAGAGGTGGCACCAGTGCCATGTCTGGCTAGTTTGATGGTGCAAAGTGGCTCCTGCAATCTGCCATCAAAATGTTGGCAGGCGAGTTTTGTTTTCCAGGGAAAAGTGCCGTTGTTTGTGTTTGGTGGACTGTGGCTGGGAGTGGCCGGCTGGCTCCTTAGAATCCACGATACGCAGGATGGTTCCCAGACCAGAGGTGGCACCAGTTCCAAGTCGGGCTGGTTTGATAGTACCAAGTGGCTCCTGCAATCTGCCATCCAGAAGCGGGGCAGCTTACTTTTGTTTGCCAGGGAAACGGGCCGAGGTTTGTGTCTGGGGGCCTATGGCTGGGAGTGACCAGCTGGCTCCTGAAAAGCTACGATAGGCAGGATGGTTACCAGACCCATGGTGGCACCAGTGCCAAGTTGGGCTGATTTGATAGTACCAAGCGGCTCCTGCAATCTGCCATCAAAAAGTTGGCAGGCGAGTTTTGTTTTCCAGGGAAAAGTGCCGTTGATTTTTTTTGGTGGCCTGTGGCTAGGAGTGGCCGGCTGGCTCCTTAGAATCCACGATACGCAGGATGGTTCCCAGACCAGAGGTGGCACCAGTTCCAAGTCGGGCTGGTTTGATAGTACCAAGTGGCTCCTGCAATCTGCCATCCAGAAGCGGGGCAGCTTACTTTTGTTTGCAAGGGAAACGGGCCGAGGTTTTTGTCTGGGGGCCTATGGCTGGGAGTGACTGGCTGGCTCCTGAAAAGCTACGATAGGCAGGATGGTTACCAGACTCATGGTGGCACCAGTGCCACGTTGGGCTGATTTGATAGTACCAAGCGGCTCCTGCAATCTGCCATCAAAAAGTTGGCAGGCGAGTTTTGTTTTCCAGGGGAAAGCGCCGTTGTTTGTGTTTGGGGGCCTATGGCTGGGAGTGGCCGGCTGGCTAATTAGAATCCACGATACGCAGGATGGTTCCCAGACCATGGTGGCACCAGTGCCAAGTCGGGCTAGTTTGATGGTGCAAAGTGGCTCCTGCAATCTGCCATGAAAAAGTTGCCAGGCCAGTTTTGTTTTCCAGGGAAAAGTGCCGTTGTTTGTGTTTGGTGGACTGTGGCTGGGAGTGGCCGGCTGGCTCGTTAGAATCCACGATACGCAGGATGGTTCCCAGACCAGAGGTGGCACCAGTTCCAAGTCGGGCTGGTTTGATAGTACCAAGTGGCTCCTGCAATCTGCCATCCAGAAGCGGGGCAGCTTACTTTTGTTTGCCAGGGAAACGGGCCGAGGTTTGTGTCTGGGAGCCTATGGCTGGGAGGGACCGGCTGGTTCCTGAAAAGCTACGATAGGCAGGATGTTTACCAGACCCATGGTGGCACCAGTGCCAAGTTGGGCTGATTTGATAGTACCAAGCGGCTCCTGCAATCTGCCATCAAATGTTGGCAGGCGAGTTTTGTTTTCCAGGGAAAAGTGCCGTTGATTTTTTTGGCGGCCTGTGGCTGGGAGTGGCCGGCTGGCTCCTTAGAATCCACGATACGCAGGATGGTTCCCAGACCAGAGGTGGCACCAGTTCCAAGTCGGGCTTGTTTGATAGTACCAAGTGGCTCCTGCAATCTGCCATCCAGAAGCGGGGCAGCTTACTTTTGTTTGCAAGGGAAACGGGCCGAGGTTTTTGTCTGGGGGCCTATGGCTGGAAGTGACTGGCTGGCTCCTGAAAAGCTACGATAGGCAGGATGGTTACCAGACTCATGGTGGCACCAGTGCCACGTTGGGCTGATTTGATAGTACCAAGCGGCTCCTGCAATCTGCCATCAAAAAGTTGGCAGGCGAGTTTTGTTTTCCAGGGGAAAGCGCCGTTGTTTGTGTTTGGGGGCCTATGGCTGGGAGTGGCCGGCTGGCTAATTAGAATCCACGATACGCAGGATGGTTCCCAGACCATGGTGGCACCAGTGCCAAGTCGGGCTAGTTTGATGGTGCAAAATGGCTCCTGCAATCTGCCATCAAAAAGTTGGCAGGCCAGTTTTGTTTTCCAGGGAAAAGCGCCGTTGTTTGTGTTTGGGGTCCTATGGCTGGGAGTGGCCGGCTGGCTCCTTAGAATCCACGATACGCAGGATGGTTCCCAGACCAGAGGTGGCACCAGTGCCAAGTTGGGCTGGTTTGATACCACAAAGTGGCTCCTGAAATCTGCCATCCAGAAGCGGGGCAGCTTACTTTTGTTTGCCAGGGAAACGGGCCGAGGTTTGTGTCTGGGGGCCTATGGCTGGGAGTGACTGGCTGGCTCCTGAAAAGCTACGATAGGCAGGATGGTTACCAGACTCATGGTGGCACCAGTGCCACGTTGGGCTGATTTGATAGTACCAAGCGGCTCCTGCAATCTGCCATCAAAAAGTTGGCAGGCGAGTTTTGTTTTCCAGGGAAAAGTGTCGTTGTTTGTGTTTGGGGGCTTGTGGCTGGGAGTGGCCGGCTGGCTCCTTAGAATCCACGATACGCAGGATGGTTCCCAGACCAGAGGTGGCACCAGTGCCAAGTCGGGCTAGTTTGATGGTGCAAAGTGGCTCCTGCAATCTGCCATCCAGAAGCGGGGTAGCTTACTTTTGTTTGCCAGGGAAACGGGCCGAGGTTTATTCTGGGAGCCTAGGGGTGGGACTGTCCGGCTGGCTCCTGAAAAGCTACGATAGGCAGGATGGTGACCAGACCCATGGTGGCACCAGTGCCAAGTTGGGCTGGTTTGATAGTACCAAGTGGCTCCTGCAATCTGCCATCAAAAAGTTGGCAGGCGAGTTTTGTTTTCCAGGGAAAAGCGCCGTTGTTTGTGTTTGGGGGCCTGTGGCTGGGAGTGGCCGGCTGGCTCCTTAGAATCCACGATACGCAGGATGTTTCCCAGACCAGAGGTGGCACCAGTGCCAAGTCGGGCTGGTTTGATGGTGCAAAGTGGCTCCTGCAATCTGCCATCAAAATGTTGGCAGGCGAGTTTTGTTTTCCAGGGAAAAGCGCCGTTGTTTGTGTTTGGGGGCCTGTGGCAGGGAGTGGCCGGCTGGCTAATTAGAATCCACGATACGCAGGATGGTTCCCAGACCAGAGGTGGCACCAGTGCCAAGTCGGGCTAGTTTGATGGTGCAAAGTGGCTCCTGCAATCTGCCATTAAAAAGTTGGCATGCCAGTTTTGTTTTCCAGGGAAAAGCGCCGTTTTTTGTGTTTGGGGGCCTGTGGCTGGGAGTGGCCAGCTGGCTCCTTAGAATCCACGATACGCAGGATGGTTCCCAGACCAGAGGTGGCACCAGTGCCAAGTCGGGCTGGTTTGATGGTGCAAAGTGGCTCCTCCAATCTGCCATCCTGAAGCAGGGTAGCATACATTTGTTTGCCAGGGAAACCCCCAGTGCTTTGTGTCTGGGGCCTATGGCTGGAAGTGACCGGCTGGCTCCTGAAAAGCTACGATAGGCAGGATGGTTACCAGACCCATGGTGGAACCAGTGCCAAGTTGGGCTGGTTTGATAGGACCAAGTGGTTCCTGCAATCTGCCATCAAAAAGTTGGCAGGCCAGTTTTGTTTTCCAGGGAAAAGCGCCGTTGTTTGTGTTTGGGGTCCTGTGGCTGGGAGTGGCCGGCTGGCTAATTAGAATCCACGATACGCAGGATGGTTCCCAGACCAGAGGTGGCACCAGTGCCAAGTTGGGCTGGTTTGATACCACAAAGTGGCTCCTGCAATCTGCCATCCAGAAGCGGGGCAGCTTACTTTTGTTTGCCAGGGAAACGGGCCGAGGTTTGTGTCTGGGGGCCTATGGCTGGGAGTGACTGGCTGGCTCCTGAAAAGCTACGATAGGCAGGATGGTTACCAGACTCATGGTGGCACCAGTGCCACGTTGGGCTGATTTGATAGTACCAAGCGGCTCCTGCAATCTGCCATCAAAAAGTTGGCAGGCGAGTTTTGTTTTCCAGGGAAAAGCGCCGTTGTTTGTGTTTGGGGGCCTATGGCTGGGAGTGTCCGGCTGGCTCCTTAGAATCCACGATACGCAGGATGGTTCCCAGACCAGAGGTGGCACCAGTGCCATGTCTGGCTAGTTTGATGGTGCAAAGTGGCTCCTGCAATCTGCCATCAAAAAGCTGGCAGGCGAGTTTTGTTTTCCAGGGAAAAGTGCCGTTGTTTGTGTTTGGTGGACTGTGGCTGGGAGTGGCCGGCTGGCTCCTTAGAATCCACGATACGCAGGATGGTTCCCAGACCAGAGGTGGCACCAGTTCCAAGTCGGGCTGGTTTGATAGTACCAAGTGGCTCCTGCAATCTGCCATCCAGAAGCGGGGCAGCTTACTTTTGTTTGCCAGGGAAACGGGCCGAGGTTTGTGTCTGGGGGCCTATGGCTGGGAGTGACCAGCTGGCTCCTGAAAAGCTACGATAGGCAGGATGGTTACCAGACCCATGGTGGCACCAGTGCCAAGTTGGGCTGATTTGATAGTACCAAGCGGCTCCTGCAATCTGCCATCAAAAAGTTGGCAGGCGAGTTTTGTTTTCCAGGGAAAAGTGCCGTTGATTTTTTTTGGTGGCCTGTGGCTAGGAGTGGCCGGCTGGCTCCTTAGAATCCACGATACGCAGGATGGTTCCCAGACCAGAGGTGGCACCAGTTCCAAGTCGGGCTGGTTTGATAGTACCAAGTGGCTCCTGCAATCTGCCATCCAGAAGCGGGGCAGCTTACTTTTGTTTGCAAGGGAAACGGGCCGAGGTTTTTGTCTGGGGGCCTATGGCTGGGAGTGACTGGCTGGCTCCTGAAAAGCTACGATAGGCAGGATGGTTACCAGACTCATGGTGGCACCAGTGCCACGTTGGGCTGATTTGATAGTACCAAGCGGCTCCTGCAATCTGCCATCAAAAAGTTGGCAGGCGAGTTTTGTTTTCCAGGGGAAAGCGCCGTTGTTTGTGTTTGGGGGCCTATGGCTGGGAGTGGCCGGCTGGCTAATTAGAATCCACGATACGCAGGATGGTTCCCAGACCATGGTGGCACCAGTGCCAAGTCGGGCTAGTTTGATGGTGCAAAGTGGCTCCTGCAATCTGCCATGAAAAAGCTGCCAGGCCAGTTTTGTTTTCCAGGGAAAAGTGCCGTTGTTTGTGTTTGGTGGACTGTGGCTGGGAGTGGCCGGCTGGCTCCTTAGAATCCACGATACGCAGGATGGTTCCCAGACCAGAGGTGGCACCAGTTCCAAGTCGGGCTGGTTTGATAGTACCAAGTGGCTCCTGCAATCTGCCATCCAGAAGCGGGGCAGCTTACTTTTGTTTGCCAGGGAAAGGGGCCGAGGTTTGTGTCTGGGAGCCTATGGCTGGGAGGGACCGGCTGGTTCCTGAAAAGCTACGATAGGCAGGATGTTTACCAGACCCATGGTGGCACCAGTGCCAAGTTGGGCTGATTTGATAGTACCAAGCGGCTCCTGCAATCTGCCATCAAATGTTGGCAGGCGAGTTTTGTTTTCCAGGGAAAAGTGCCGTTGATTTTTTTGGCGGCCTGTGGCTGGGAGTGGCCGGCTGGCTCCTTAGAATCCACGATACGCAGGATGGTTCCCAGACCAGAGGTGGCACCAGTTCCAAGTCGGGCTTGTTTGATAGTACCAAGTGGCTCCTGCAATCTGCCATCCAGAAGCGGGGCAGCTTACTTTTGTTTGCAAGGGAAACGGGCCGAGGTTTTTGTCTGGGGGCCTATGGCTGGAAGTGACTGGCTGGCTCCTGAAAAGCTACGATAGGCAGGATGGTTACCAGACTCATGGTGGCACCAGTGCCACGTTGGGCTGATTTGATAGTACCAAGCGGCTCCTGCAATCTGCCATCAAAAAGTTGGCAGGCGAGTTTTGTTTTCCAGGGGAAAGCGCCGTTGTTTGTGTTTGGGGGCCTATGGCTGGGAGTGGCCGGCTGGCTAATTAGAATCCACGATACGCAGGATGGTTCCCAGACCATGGTGGCACCAGTGCCAAGTCGGGCTAGTTTGATGGTGCAAAATGGCTCCTGCAATCTGCCATGAAAAAGTTGGCAGGCGAGTTTTGTTTTCCAGGGAAAAGTGCCGTTGTTTGTGTTTGGTGGACTGTGGCTGGGAGTGGCCGGCTGGCTCCTTAGAATCCACGATACGCAGGATGGTTCCCAGACCAGAGGTGGCACCAGTGCCAAGTCGGTCTGGTTTGATAGTACCAAGTGGCTCCTCCAATCGGCCATCCAGAAGCGGGGCAGCTTACTTTTGTTTGCCAGGGAAACGGGCCGAGGTTTGTGTCTGGGGGCCTATGGCTGGGAGTGACTGGCTGGCTCCTGAAAAGCTACGATAGGCAGGATGGTTACCAGACTCATGGTGGCACCAGTGCCACGTTGGGCTGATTTGATAGTACCAAGCGGCTCCTGCAATCTGCCATCAAAAAGTTGGCAGGCGAGTTTTGTTTTCCAGGGAAAAGTGTCGTTGTTTGTGTTTGGGGGCCTATGCCTGGGAGTGGCCGGCTGGCTAATTAGAATCCACGATACGCAGGATGGTTCCCAGACCAGAGGTGGCACCAGTGCCAAGTCGGGCTAGTTTGATGGTGCAAAGTGGCTCCTGCAATCTGCCATTAAAAAGTTGGCATGCCAGTTTTGTTTTCCAGGGAAAAGCGCCGTTGTTTGTGTTTGGGGGCCTGTGGCTGGGAGTGGCCAGCTGGCTCCTTAGAATCCACGATACGCAGGATGGTTCCCAGACCAGAGGTGGCACCAGTGCCAAGTCGGGCTGGTTTGATGGTGCAAAGTGGCTCCTCCAATCTGCCATCCTGAAGCGGGGTAGCATACATTTGTTTGCCAGGGAAACCCCCAGTGCTTTGTGTCTGGGGCCTATGGCTGGAAGTGACCGGCTGGCTCCTGAAAAGCTACGATAGGCAGGATGGTTACCAGACCCATGGTGGAACCAGTGCCAAGTTGGGCTGGTTTGATAGGACCAAGTGGTTCCTGCAATCTGCCATCAAAAAGTTGGCAGGCGAGTTTTGTTTTCCAGGGAAAAGCGCCGTTGTTTGTGTTTGGGGTCCTGTGGCTGGGAGTGGCCGGCTGGCTCCTTAGAATCCACGATACGCAGGATGGTTCCCAGACCAGAGGTGGCACCAGTGCCAAGTTGGGCTGGTTTGATACCACAAAGTGGCTCCTGCAATCTGCCATCCAGAAGCGGGGCAGCTTACTTTTGTTTGCCAGGGAAACGGGCCGAGGTTTGTGTCTGGGGGCCTATGGCTGGGAGTGACTGGCTGGCTCCTGAAAAGCTACGATAGGCAGGATGGTTACCAGACTCATGGTGGCACCAGTGCCACGTTGGGCTGATTTGATAGTACCAAGCGGCTCCTGCAATCTGCCATCAAAAAGTTGGCAGGCGAGTTTTGTTTTCCAGGGAAAAGCGCCGTTGTTTGTGTTTGGGGGCCTATGGCTGGGAGTGGCCGGCTGGCTAATTAGAATCCACGATACGCAGGATGGTTCCCAGACCAGAGGTGGCACCAGTGCCATGTCTGGCTAGTTTGATGGTGCAAAGTGGCTCCTGCAATCTGCCATGAAAAAGTTGGCAGGCGAGTTTTGTTTTCCAGGGAAAAGTGCCGTTGTTTTTGTTTGGTGGACTGTGGCTGGGAGTGGCCGGCTGGCTCCTTAGAATCCACGATACGCAGGATGGTTCCCAGACCAGAGGTGGCACCAGTTCCAAGTCGGGCTGGTTTGATAGTACCAAGTGGCTCCTGCAATCTGCCATCCAGAAGCGGGGCAGCTTACTTCTGTTTGCCAGGGAAACGGGCCGAGGTTTGTGTCTGGGGGCCTATGGCTGGGAGTGACTGGCTGGCTCCTGAAAAGCTACGATAGGCAGGATGGTTACCAGACTCATGGTGGCACCAGTGCCAAGTTGGGCTGATTTGATAGTATCAAGCGGCTCCTGCAATCTGCCATCAAAATGTTGGCAGGCGAGTTTTGTTTTCCAGGGAAAAGTGCTGTTGTTTGTGTTTGGTGGACTGTGGCTGGGAGTGGCCGGCTGGCTCCTTAGAATCCACGATACGCAGGATGGTTCCCAGACCAGAGGTGGCACCAGTTCCAAGTCGGGCTGGTTTGATAGTACCAAGTGGCTCCTGCAATCTGCCATCCAGAAGCGGGGCAGCTTACTTTTGTTTGCCAGGGAAACGGGCCGAGGTTTGTGTCTGGGGGCCTATGGCTGGGAGTGACCAGCTGGCTCCTGAAAAGCTACGATAGGCAGGATGGTTACCAGACCCATGGTGGCACCAGTGCCAAGTTGGGCTGATTTGATAGTACCAAGCGGCTCCTGCAATCTGCCATCAAAAAGTTGGCAGGCGAGTTTTGTTTTCCAGGGAAAAGTGCCGTTGATTTTTTTGGCGGCCTGTGGCTAGGAGTGGCCGGCTGGCTCCTTAGAATCCACGATACGCAGGATGGTTCCCAGACCAGAGGTGGCACCAGTTCCAAGTCGGGCTTGTTTGATAGTACCAAGTGGCTCCTGCAATCTGCCATCCAGAAGCGGGGCAGCTTACTTTTGTTTGCAAGGGAAACGGGCCGAGGTTTTTGTCTGGGGGCCTATGGCTGGGAGTGACTGGCTGGCTCCTGAAAAGCTACGATAGGCAGGATGGTTACCAGACTCATGGTGGCACCAGTGCCACGTTGGGCTGATTTGATAGTACCAAGCGGCTCCTGCAATCTGCCATCAAAAATTTGGCAGGCGAGTTTTGTTTTCCAGGGGAAAGCGCCGTTGTTTGTGTTTGGGGGCCTACGGCTGGGAGTGGCCGGCTGGCTAATTAGAATCCACGATACGCAGGATGGTTCCCAGACCATGGTGGCACCAGTGCCAATTCAGGCTAGTTTGATGGTGCAAAGTGGCTCCTGCAATCTGCCATGAAAAAGTTGGCAGGCGAGTTTTGTTTTCCAGGGAAAAGTGCCGTTGTTTTTGTTTGGTGGACTGTGGCTGGGAGTGGCCGGCTGGCTCGTTAGAATCCACGATACGCAGGATTGTTCCCAGACCAGAGGTGGCACCAGTGCCAAGTCGGGCTGGTTTGATAGTACCAAGTGGCTCCTCCAATCGGCCATCCAGAAGCGGGGCAGCTTACTTTTGTTTGCCAGGGAAACGGGCCGAGGTTTTTGTCTGGGGGCCTATGGGTGGGACTGTCCGGCTGGCTCCTGAAAAGCTGCGATAGGCAGGATGGTGACCAGACCCATGGTGGCACCAGTGCCAAGTTGGGCTGATTTGATAGTACCAAGTGGCTCCTGCAATCTGCCATCAAAAACTTGGCAGGCGAGTTTTGTTTTCCAGGGAAAAGCGCCGTTGTTTGTGTTTGGGGGCCTGTGGCTGGGAGTGGCCGGCTGGCTCCTTAGAATCCACGATACGCAGGATGGTTCCCAGACCAGAGGTGGCACCAGTGCCAAGTCGGGCTGGTTTGATGGTGCAAAGTGGCTCCTGCAATCTGCCATCAAAATGTTGGCAGGCGAGTTTTGTTTTCCAGGGAAAAGCGCCGTTGTTTGTGTTTGGAGGCCTGTGGCTGGGAGTGGCCGGCTGGCTAATTAGAATCCTCGATACGCAGGATGGTTCCCAGACCAGAGGTGGCACCAGTGCCAAGTCGGGCTAGTTTGATGGTGCAAAGTGGCTCCTGCAATCTGCCATTAAAAAGTTGGCATGCCAGTTTTGTTTTCCAGGAAAAAGCGCCGTTGTTTGTGTTTGGGGGCCTGTGGCTGGGAGTGGCCAGCTGGCTCCTTAGAATCCACGATACGCAGGATGGTTCCCAGACCAGAGGTGGCACCAGTGCCAAGTCGGGCTGGTTTGATGGTGCAAAGTGGCTCCTGCAATCTGCCATCCTGAAGCGGGGCAGCTTACTTTTGTTTGCCAGGGAAACCCCCAGTGCTTTGTGTCTGGGGCCTATGGCTGGAAGTGACTGGCTGGCTCCTGAAAAGCTACGATAGGCAGGATGGTTACCAGACTCATGGTGGCACCAGTGCCACGTTGGGCTGATTTGATAGTACCAAGCGGCTCCTGCAATCTGCCATCAAAAAGTTGGCAGGCGAGTTTTGTTTTCCAGGGAAAAGCGCCGTTGTTTGTGTTTGGGGGCCTATGGCTGGGAGTGGCCGGCTGGCTAATTAGAATCCACGATACGCAGGATGGTTCCCAGACCATGGTGGCACCAGTGCCAAGTCGGGCTAGTTTGATGGTGCAAAGTGGCTCCTGCAATCTGCCATGAAAAAGTTGGCAGGCGAGTTTTGTTTTCCAGGGAAAAGTGCCGTTGTTTGTGTTTGGTGGACTGTGGCTGGGAGTGGCCGGCTGGCTCCTTAGAATCCACGATACCCAGGATGGTTCCCAGACCAGAGGTGGCACCAGTTCCAAGTCGGGCTGGTTTGATAGTACCAAGTGGCTCCTGCAATCTGCCATCCAGAAGCGGGGCAGCTTACTTTTGTTTGCCAGGGAAACGGGCCGAGGTTTGTGTCTGGGGGCCTATGGCTGGGAGTGACCAGCTGGCTCCTGAAAAGCTACGATAGGCAGGAGGGTTACCAGACCCATGGTGGCACCAGTGCCAAGTTGGGCTGGTTTGATAGTACCAAGCGGCTCCTGCAATCTGCCATCAAAAAGTTGGCAGGCGAGTTTTGTTTTCCAGGGAAAAGTGCCGTTGATTTTTTTTGGTGGCCTGTGGCTGGGAGTGGCCGGCTGGCTCCTTAGAATCCACGATACGCAGGATGGTTCCCAGACCAGAGGTGGCACCAGTTCCAAGTCGGGCTTGTTTGATAGTACCAAGTGGCTCCTGCAATCTGCCATCCAGAAGCGGGGCAGCTTACTTTTGTTTGCAAGGGAAACGGGCCGAGGTTTTTGTCTGGGGGCCTATGGCTGGGAGTGACTGGCTGGCTCCTGAAAAGCTACGATAGGCAGGATGGTTACCAGACCCATGGTGGCACCAGTGCCACGTTGGGCTGATTTGATAGTACCAAGCGGCTCCTGCAATCTGCCATCAAAAAGTTGGCAGGCGAGTTTTGTTTTCCAGGGGAAAGCGCCGTTGTTTGTGTTTGGGGGCCTATGGCTGGGAGTGGCCGGCTGGCTAATTAGAATCCACGATACGCAGGATGGTTCCCAGACCATGGTGGCACCAGTGCCAAGTCGGGCTAGTTTGATGGTGCAAAGTGGCTCCTGCAATCTGCCATGAAAAAGTTGGCAGGCGAGTTTTGTTTTCAAGGCAAAAGTGCCGTTGTTTGTGTTTGGTGGACTGTGGCTGGGAGTGGCCGGCTGGCTCCTTAGAATCCACGATACGCAGGATGGTTCCCAGACCAGAGGTGGCACCAGTTCCAAGTGGGGCTGGTTTGATAGTACCAAGTGGCTCCTGCAATCTGCCATCCAGAAGCGGGGCAGCTTACTTTTGTTTGCCAGGGAAACGGGCCGAGGTTTGTGTCTGGGGGCCTATGGCTGGGAGTGACCGGCTGGCTCCTGAAAAGCTACGATAGGCAGGATGGTTACCAGACCCATGGTGGCACCAGTGCCAAGTTGGGCTGATTTGATAGTACCAAGCGGCTCCTGCAATCTGCCATCAAAAAGCTGGTAGGCGAGTTTTTTTTTCCAGGGCAAAGTGCCGTTGATTTTTTTTGGTGGCCTGTGGCTGGGAGTGGCCGGCTGGCTCCTTAGAATCCACGATACGCAGGATGGTTCCCAGACCAGAGGTGGCACCAGTTCCAAGTCGGGCTGGTTTGATAGTACCAAGTGGCTCCTGCAATCTGCCATCCAGAAGCGGGGCAGCTTACTTTTGTTTGCCAGGGAAACGGGCCGAGGTTTGTGTCTGGGGGCCTATGGCTGGGAGTGACCAGCTGGCTCCTGAAAAGCTACGATAGGCAGGATGGTTACCAGACCCATGGTGGCACCAGTGCCAAGTTGGGCTGATTTGATAGTACCAAGCGGCTCCTGCAATCTGCCATCAAAAAGTTGGCAGGCGAGTTTTGTTTTCCAGGGAAAAGTGCCGTTGATTTTTTTTGGTGGCCTGTGGCTAGGAGTGGCCGGCTGGCTCCTTAGAATCCACGATACGCAGGATGGTTCCCAGACCAGAGGTGGCACCAGTTCCAAGTCGGGCTTGTTTGATAGTACCAAGTGGCTCCTGCAATCTGCCATCCAGAAGCGGGGCAGCTTACTTTTGTTTGCAAGGGAAACGGGCCGAGGTTTTTGTCTGGGGGCCTATGGCTGGGAGTGACTGGCTGGCTCCTGAAAAGCTACGATAGGCAGGATGGTTACCAGACTCATGGTGGCACCAGTGCCACGTTGGGCTGATTTGATAGTACCAAGCGGCTCCTGCAATCTGCCATCAAAAAGTTGGCAGGCGAGTTTTGTTTTCCAGGGGAAAGCGCCGTTGTTTGTGTTTGGGGGCCTATGGATGGGAGTGGCCGGCTGGCTAATTAGAATCCACGATACGCAGGATGGTTCCCAGACCATGGTGGCACCAGTGCCAAGTCGGGCTAGTTTGATGGTGCAAAGTGGCTCCTGCAATCTGCCATCAAAATGTTGGCAGGCGAGTTTTGTTTTCCAGGGAAAAGTGTCGTTGTTTGTGTTTGGGGTCTTGTGGCTGGGAGTGGCCGGCTGGCTCCTTAGAATCCACGATACGCAGGATGGTTCCCAGACCAGAGGTGGCACCAGTGCCAAGTCAAGCTAGTTTGATGGTGCAAAGTGGCTCCTGCAATCTGCCATCCAGAAGCGGGGTAGCTTACTTTTGTTTGCCAGGGAAACGGGCCGAGGTTTTTGTCTGGGGGCCTATGGGTGGGACTGTCCGGCTGGCTCCTGAAAAGCTACGATAGGCAGGATGGTGACCAGACCCATGGTGGCACCAGTGCCAAGTTGGGCTGGTTTGATAGTACCAAGTGGCTCCTGCAATCTGCCATCAAAAAGTTGGCAGGCGAGTTTTGTTTTCCAGGGAAAAGCGCCGTTGTTTGTGTTTGGGGGCCTATGGCTGGGAGTGGCCGGCTGGCTCCTTAGAATCCACGATACGCAGGATGGTTCCCAGACCAGAGGTGGCACCAGTGCCAAGTCGGGCTGGTTTGATGGTGCAAAGTGGCTCCTGCAATCTGCCATCAAAATGTTGGCAGGCGAGTTTTGTTTTCCAGGGAAAAGCGCCGTTGTTTGTATTTGGAGGCCTGTGGCTGGGAGTGGCCGGCTGGCTAATTAGAATCCACGATACGCAGGATGGTTCCCAGACCAGAGGTGGCACCAGTGCCAAGTCGGGCTAGTTTGATGGTGCAAAGTGGCTCCTGCAATCTGCCATTAAAAAGTTGGCATGCCAGTTTTGTTTTCCAGGGAAAAGCGCCGTTGTTTGTGTTTGGGGGCCTGTGGCTGGGGGTGGCCAGCTGGCTCCTTAGAATCCACGATACGCAGGATGGTTCCCAGACCAGAGGTGGCACCAGTGCCAAGTCGGGCTGGTTTGATGGTGCAAAGTGGCTCCTGCAATCTGCCATCCTGAAGCGGGGTAGCATACTTTTGTTTGCCAGGGAAAACCCCAGTGCTTTGTGTCTGGGGCCTATGGCTGGAAGTGACTGGCTGGCTCCTGAAAAGCTACGATAGGCAGGATGGTTACCAGACCCATGGTGGAACCAGTGCCAAGTTGGGCTGGTTTGATAGTACCAAGTGGTTCCTGCAATCTGCCATCAAAAAGTTGGCAGGCGAGTTTTGTTTTCCAGGGCAAAGCGCCGTTGTTTTGTTTGGGGGCCTATGGCTGGGAGTGGCCGGCTGGCTAATTAGAATCCACGATACGCAGGATGGTTCCCAGACCATGATGGCACCAGTGCCATGTCGGGCTAGTTTGATGGTGCAAAGTGGCTCCTGCAATCTGCCATGAAAAACTTGGCAGGCGAGTTTTGTTTTCCAGGGAAAAGTGCCGTTGTTTGTGTTTGGTGGACTGTGGCTGGGAGTGGCCGGCTGGCTCCTTAGAATCCACGATACGCAGGATGGTTCCCAGACCAGAGGTGGCACCAGTTCCAAGTCGGGCTGGTTTGATAGTACCAAGTGGCTCCTGCAATCTGCCATCCAGAAGCGGGGCAGCTTACTTTTGTTTGCCAGGGAAACGGGCCGAGGTTTGTGTCTGGGGGCCTATGGCTGGGAGTGACCGGCTGGCTCCTGAAAAGCTACGATAGGCAGGATGGTTACCAGACCCATGGTGGCACCAGTGCCAAGTTGGGCTGATTTGATAGTATCAAGCGGCTCCTGCAATCTGCCATGAAAAAGTTGGCAGGCGAGTTTTGTTTTCCAGGGAAAAGTGCCGTTGAATTTTTTTGGTGGCCTGTGGCTGGGAGTGGCCGGCTGGCTCCTTGGAATCCACGATACACAGGATGGTTCCCAGACCAGAGGTGGCACCAGTTCCAAGTCGGGCTTGTTTGATAGTACCAAGTGGCTCCTGCAATCTGCCATCCAGAAGCGGGGCAGCTTACTTTTGTTTGCCAGGGAAACGGGCCGAGGTTTTTGTCTGGGGGCCTATGGCTGGGAGTGACTGGCTGGCTCCTGAAAAGCTACGATAGGCAGGATGGTTACCAGACTCATGGTGGCACCAGTGCCACGTTGGGCTGATTTGATAGTACCAAGCGGCTCCTGCAATCTGCCATCAAAAAGTTGGCAGGCCAGTTTTGTTTTCCAGGGGAAAGCACTGTTGTTTGTGTTTGGGGGCCTATGGCTGGGAGTGGCCGGCTGGCTAATTAGAATCCACGATACGCAGGATGGTTCCCAGACCATGGTGGCACCAGTGCCAAGTCGGGCTAGTTTGATGGTGCAAAGTGGCTCCTGCAATCTGCCATGAAAAAGTTGGCAGGCGAGTTTTGTTTTCCAGGGAAAAGTGCCGTTGTTTGTGTTTGGTGGACTGTGGCTGGGAGTGGCCGGCTGGCTCCTTAGAATCCACGATACGCAGGATGGTTCCCAGACCAGAGGTGGCACCAGTGCCAAGTCGGGCTGGTTTGATAGTAGCAAGTGGCTCCTGCAATCTGCCATCCAGAAGCGGGGCAGCTTACTTTTGTTTGCCAGGGAAACGGGCCGAGGTTTGTGTCTGGGGGCCTATGGCTGGGAGTGACCGGCTGGCTCCTGAAAAGCTACGATAGGCAGGATGATTACCAGACTCATGGTGGCACCAGTGCCAAGTTGGGCTTATTTGATAGTACCAAGCGGCTCCTGCAATCTGCCATCAAAATGTTGGCAGGCGAGTTTTGTTTTCCAGGGAAAAGCGCCGTTGTTTGTGTTTGGGGGCTTGTGGCTGGGAGTGGCCGGCTGGCTCCTTAGAATCCACGATACGCAGGATGGTTCCCAGACCAGAGGTGGCACCAGTGCCAAGTCGGGCTGGTTTGATGGTGCAAAGTGGCTCCTGCAATCTGCCATCAAAATGTTGGCAGGCGAGTTTTGTTTTCCAGGGAAAAGCGCCGTTGTTTGTGTTTGGGGGCCTGTGGCTGGGAGTGGCCGGCTGGCTAATTAGAAGCCACGATACGCAGGATGGTTCCCAGACCAGAGGTGGCACCAGTGCCAAGTCAAGCTAGTTTGATGGTGCAAAGTGGCTCCTGCAATCTGCCATTAAAAAGTTGGCATGCCAGTTTTGTTTTCCAGGGAAAAGCGCCGTTGTTTGTGTTTGGGGGCCTGTGGCTGGGAGTGGCCAGCTGGCTCCTTAGAATCCACGATACGCAGGATGGTTCCCAGAGCAGAGGTGGCACCAGTGCCAAGTCAGGCTGGTTTGATGGTGCAAAGTGGCTCCTGCAATCTGCCATCAAAATGTTGGCAGGCGAGTTTTGTTTTCCAGGGGAAAGCGCCGTTGTTTGTGTTTGGGGGCCTGTGGCTGGGAGTGGCCGGCTGGCTAATTAGAATCCACGATAGGCAGGATGGTTCCCAGACCAGAGGTGGCACCAGTGCCATGTCGGGCTAGTTTGATGGTGCAAAGTGGCTCCTGCAATCTGCCATTAAAAAGTTGGCATGTCAGTTTTGTTTTCCAGGGAAAAGCGCCGTTGTTTGTGTTTGGGGGCCTGTGGCTGGGAGTGGCCAGCTGGCTCCTTATAATCCACGATACGCAGGATGGTTCCCAGACCAGAGGTGGCACCAGTGCCAAGTCGGGCTGGTTTGATGGTGCAAAGTGGCTCCTGCAATCTGCCATCCTGAAGCGGGGTAGCATACTTTTGTTTGCCAGGGAAACCGGCAGTGCTTTGTGTCTGGGGCCTATGGCTGGAAATGACCGGCTGGCTCCTGAAAAGCTACGATAGGCAGGATGGTTACCAGACCTATGGTGGAACCAGTGCCAAGTTGGGCTGGTTTGATAGTACCAAGTGGTTCCTGCAATCTGCCATCAAAAAGTTGGCAGGCCAGTTTTGTTTTCCAGGGAAAAGCGCCGTTGTTTGTGTTTGGGGTCCTGTGGCTGGGAGTGGCCGGCTGGCTCCTTAGAATCCACGATACGCAGGATGGTTCCCAGACCAGAGGTGCCACCAGTGCCAAGTTGGGCTGGTTTGATACCACAAAGTGGCTCCTGCAATCTGCCATCCAGAAGCGGGGCAGCTTCCTTTTGTTTGCCAAGGAAACGGGCCGAGGTTTGTGTCTGGGGGCCTATGGCTGGGAGTGACCGGCTGGCTCCTGAAAAGCTACGATAGGCAGGATGGTGACCAGACCCATGGTGGCACCAGTGCCAAGTTGGGCTGGTTTGATAGTACCAAGCGGCTCCTGCAATCTGCCATCAAAAAGTTGGCAGGCGAGTTCTGTTTTCCAGGGAAAAGCGCCGTTGTTTGTGTTTGGGGGCCTGTGGCTGGGAGTGGCCGGCTGGCTCCTTAGAATCCACGATACGCAGGATGGTTCCCAGACCAGAGGTGGCACCAGTGCCCAGTCGGGCTGGTTTGATGGTGCAAAGTGGCTCCTGCAATCTGCCATCCAGAATCGGGGCAGCCGAGTTTTTTTTGCCCGAGAAAAGGGCCGTGGTTTGTGTCTGGGGGCCTATGGCTGGGAGTGGCCGGCTGGCTCCTTAAAATGCTCGATACGCAGGATGGTGACCGGACCCAAGGAGGCACCAGTGCCAAGTTGTGCTGTTTTTGTAGTACCAAGTGCGTCCTGCAATTTGCCATCCAGAAGAGGGGCAGTTGAGTTTTGTTTGCCAGAGAAAAGGGCCGTGGTTTGTGTTTGAGGGCATATGGCTGAGAGTGGCCGGCTGACCCCTGAAAATCCACAATAGGCAGGATGGTTCCCAGAGCCAAGGTGGCACCAGTGCCAAGTCGGGCTGGTTTTATAGTACTAAATAGCTCCTTCAATCTGCCATCCAGAAGCGGGGCAGCTTAATTTTGTTTGCCAGGGAAACGGGCCGAGGTTTGTGTCTGGGGGCCTATGGCTGGGAGTGACCGGCTGGCTCCTGAAAAGCTACGATAGGCAGGATGGTTACCAGAACAGAGGTGGCACCAGTGCCAAGTCGGGCTAGTTTGATGGTGAAAAGTGGCTCCTGCAATCTGCCATCAAAAAGTTGGCAGGCGAGTTTTGTTTTCCAGGGAAAAGTGCCGTTGATTTTGTTTGGTGGCCTGTGGCTGGGAGTGGCCGGCTGGCTCCTTAGAATCCACGATACGCAGGATGGTTCCCAGACCAGAGGTGGCACCAGTTCCAAGTCGGGCTTGTTTGATAGTACCAAGTGGCTCCTGCAATCTGCCATCCAGAAGCGGGGTAGCTTACTTTTGTTTGCCAGGGAAACAGGCCGAGGTTTGTGTCTGGGGGCCTATGGCTGGGAGTGACTGGCTGGCTCCTGAAAAGCTACGATAGGCAGGATGTTTACCAGACTCATGGTGGCACCAGTGCCACGTTGGGCTGATTTGATAGTACCAAGCGGCTCCTGCAATCTGTCATCAAAAAGTTGGCAGGCGAGTTTTGTTTTCCAGGGGAAAGCGCCATTGTTTGTGTTTGGGGGCCTATGGCTGGGAGTGGCCGGCTGGCTCCTTTGAATCCACGATACGCAGGATGGTTCCCAGACCAGAGGTGGCACCAGTGCCATGTCGGGCTAGTTTGATGGTGCAAAGTGGCTCCTGCAATCTGCCATGAAAAAGTTTGCAGGCGAGTTTTGTTTTCCAGGGAAAAGTGCCGTTGTTTGTGTTTGGTGGACTGTGGCTGGGAGTGGCCGGCTGGCTCCTTAGAATCCACGATACGCAGGATGGTTCCCAGACCAGAGGTGGCAGCAGTTCCAAGTCGGGCTTGTTTGATAGTACCAAGTGGCTCCTGCAATCTGCCATCCAGAAGCGGGGCAGCTTACTTTTGTTTGCAAGGGAAACGGGCCGAGGTTTGTGTCTGGGGGCCTATGGCTGGGAGGGACCAGCTGGCTCCTGAAAAGCTACAATAGGCAGGATGGTGACCAGACCCATGGTGGCACCAGTGCCAAGTTGGGCTGATTTGATAGTATCAAGCGGCTCCTGCAATCTGCCATCAAAAAGTTGGCAGGCGAGTTTGATTTTCCAGGGAAAAGTGCCGTTGTTTGTGTTTGGTGGCCTGTGGCTGGGAGTGGCCGGCTGGCTCCTTAGAATCCACGATACGCAGGATGGTTCCCAGACCAGAGGTGGCACCAGTTCCAAGTCGGGCTGGTTTGATAGTACCAAGTGGCTCCTGCAATCTGCCATCCAGAAGCGGGGCAGCTTACTTTTGTTTGCCAGGGAAACGGGCCGAGGTTTCTGTCTGGGGTCCTATGGCTGGGAGTGACTGGCTGGCTCCTGAAAAGCTACGATAGGCAGGATGGTTACCAGACTCATGGTGGCACCAGTGCCACGTTGGGCTGATTTGATAGTACCAAGCGGCTCCTGCAATCTGCCATCAAAAAGTTGGCAGGCGAGTTTTGTTTTCCAGGGGAAAGTGCCGTTGTTTGTGTTTGGGGGCCTATGGCTGGGAGTGGCCGGCTGGCTAATTAGAATCCACGATACGCAGGATGGTTCCCAGACCATGGTGGCACCAGTGCCGAGTCGGGCTAGTTTGATGGTGCAAAGTGGCTCCTGCAATCTGCCATGAAAAAGTTTGCAGGCGAGTTTTGTTTTCCAGGGAAAAGTGCCGTTGTTTGTGTTTGGTGGACTGTGGCTGGGAGTGGCCGGCTGGCTCCTTAGAATCCACGATACGCAGGATGGTTCCCAGACCAGAGGTGGCACCAGTTCCAAGTCGGGCTGGTTTGATGGTGCAAAGTGGCTCCTGCAATCTCCCATCCAGAAGCGGGGCAGCTGAGTTTTGTTTGCCAGAGAAAAGGGCCGTGGTTTGTTTTTGGGGGCATATGGCTGGGAGTGGCCGGCTGGCTCCTTAAAATGCTCGATACGCAGGATGGTGACCAGACCCAAGGTGGCACCAGTGCCAAGTTGTGCTGTTTTTGTAGTACCAAGTGCGTCCTGCAATTTTCCATCCAGAAGAGGGGCAGTTGAGTTTTGTTTACCAGAGAAAAGGGCCGTGGTTTGTGTTTGAGGGCATATGGCTGAGAGTGGCCGGCTGACCCCTGAAAATCCACAATAGGCAGGATGGTTCCCAGAGCCAAGGTGGCACCAGTGCCAAGTCGGGCTGGTTTGATAGTACTAAATAGCTCCTGCAATCTGCCATCCAGAAGCGGGGCAGCTTAATATTGTTTGCCAGGGAAACGGGCCGAGGTTTGTGTCAGGGGGCCTATGGCTGGGAGTGACCGGCTGGCTCCTGAAAAGCTACGATAGGCAAGATGGTTACCAGACCCATGGTGGAACCAGTGCCAAGTTGGGCTGGTTTGATAGTACCAAGTGGTTCCTGCAATCTGCCATCAAAAAGTTTGCAGGCGAGTTTTGTTTTCCAGGGAAAAGCGCCGTTGTTTGTGTTTGGGGGCCTGTGGCTGGGAGTGGCCGGCTGGCTCCTTAGAATCCACGATACGCAGGATGGTTCCCAGACCAGAGGTGGCACCAGTGCCAAGTTGGGCTGGTTTGATACCACAAAGTGGCTCATGCAATCTGCCATCCAGAAGCGGGGCAGCTTACTTTTGTTTGCCAGGCAAACGGGCCGAGATTTTTGTCTGGGGGCCTATGGCTGGGGGTGACTGGCTGGCTCCTGAAAAGCTACGATAGGCAGGATGGTTACCAGACTCATGGTGGCACCAGTGCCACGTTGGGCTGATTTGATAGTACCAAGCGGCTCCTGAAATCTGCCATCAAAAAGTTGGCAGGCGAGTTCTGTTTTCCAGGGAAAGCGCCGTTGTTTGTGTTTGGGGGCCTATGGCTGGGAGTGGCCGGCTGACTAATTAGAATCCACGATACGCAGGATGGTTCCCAGACCATGGTGGCACCAGTGCCATGTCGGGCTAGTTTGATGGTGCAAAGTGGCTCCTGCAATCTGCCATGAAAAAGTTGGCAGGCGAGTTTTGTTTTCCAGGGAAAATTGCTGTTGTTTGTGTTTGGTGGACTGTGGCTGGGAGTGGCCGGCTGGCTCCTTAGAATCCACGATACGCAGGATGGTTCCCAGACCAGAGGTGGCACCAGTTCCAAGTCGGGCTGGTTTGATAGTACCAAGTGGCTCCTGCAATCTGCCATCCAGAAGCGGGGCAGCTTACTTTTGTTTGCCAGGGAAACGGGCCGAGGTTTGTGTCTGGGGGCCTATGGCTGGGAGTGACCGGCTGGCTCCTGAAAAGCTACGATAGGCAGGATGGTTACCAGACCCATGGTGGCACCAGTGCCAAGTTGGGCTGATTTGATAGTATCAAGCGGCTCCTGCAATCTGCCATCAAAAAGTTGGCAGGCGAGTTTTGTTTTCCAGGGAAAAGTGCCGTTGATTTTTTTTGGTGGCCTGTGGCTGGGAGTGGCCGGCTGGCTAATTAGAATCCACGATACGCAGGATGGTTCCCAGACCAGAGGTGGCACCAGTGCCAAGTCGGGCTAGTTTGATGGTGCAAAGTGGCTCCTGCAATCTGCCATGAAAAAGTTGGCAGGCGAGTTTTGTTTTCCAGGGAAAATTGCTGTTGTTTGTGTTTGGTGGACTGTGGCTGGGAGTGGCCGGCTGGCTCCTTAGAATCCACGATACGCAGGATGGTTCCCAGACCAGAGGTGGCACCAGTGCCAAGTCGGGCTGGTTTGATAGTACCAAGTGGCTCCTGCAATCTGCCATCCAGAAGCGGGGCAGCTTACTTTTGTTTGCCAGGGAAACGGGCCGAGGTTTGTGTCTGGGGGCCTATGGCTATGAGTGACTGGCTGGCTCCTGAAAAGCTACGATAGGCAGGATGGTTACCAGACCAGAGGTGGCACCAGTGCCAAGTCGGGCTAGTTTGATAGTACCAAGCGGCTCCTGCAATCTGCCATCAAAAAGTTGGCAGGCGAGTTTTGTTTTCCAGGGAAAAGTGCCGTTGATTTTTTTTGGTGGCCTGTGGCTGGGAGTGGCCGGCTGGCTAATTAGAATCCACGATACGCAGGATGGTTCCCAGACCAGAGGTGGCACCAGTGCCAAGTCGGGCTAGTTTGATGGTGCAAAGTGGCTCCTGCAATCTGCCATGAAAAAGTTGGCAGGCGAGTTTTGTTTTCCAGGGAAAATTGCTGTTGTTTGTGTTTGGTGGACTGTGGCTGGGAGTGGCCGGCTGGCTCCTTAGAATCCACGATACGCAGGATGGTTCCCAGACCAGAGGTGGCACCAGTGCCAAGTCGGGCTGGTTTGATAGTACCAAGTGGCTCCTGCAATCTGCCATCCAGAAGCGGGGCAGCTTACTTTTGTTTGCCAGGGAAACGGGCCGAGGTTTGTGTCTGGGGGCCTATGGCTATGAGTGACTGGCTGGCTCCTGAAAAGCTACGATAGGCAGGATGGTTACCAGACCAGAGGTGGCACCAGTGCCAAGTCGGGCTAGTTTGATAGTACCAAGCGGCTCCTGCAATCTGCCATCAAAAAGTTGGCAGGCGAGTTTTGTTTTCCAGGGAAAAGTGTCGTTGTTTGTGTTTGGGGGCTTGTGGCTGGGAGTGGCCGGCTGGCTCCTTAGAATCCACGATACGCAGGATGGTTCCCAGACCAGAGGTGGCACCAGTGCCAAGTCGGGCTGGTTTGATAGTACCAAGTGGCTCCTGCAATCTGCCATCCAGAAGCGGGGCAGCTTACTTTTGTTTGCAAGGGAAACGGGCCGAGGTTTTGGTCTGGGGGCCTATGGCTGGGAGTGACTGGCTGGCTCCTGAAAAGCTACGATAGGCAGGATGGTTACCAGACTCATGGTGGCACCAGAGCCATGTTGGGCTGATTTGATAGTACCAAGCGGCTCCTGCAATCTGCCATCAAAAAGTTGGCAGGCGAGTTTTGTTTTCCAGGGGAAAGCGCCGTTGTTTGTGTTTGGGGGCCTATGGCTGGGAGTGGCCGGCTGGCTAATTAGAATCCACGATACGCAGGATGGTTCCCAGACCATGGTGGCACCAGTGCCATGTCGGGCTAGTTTGATGGTGCAAAGTGGCTCCTGCAATCTGCCATGAAAAAGTTGGCAGGCGAGTTTTGTTTTCCAGGGAAAAGTGCCGTTGTTTGTGTTTGGTGGACTGTGGCTGGGAGTGGCCGGCTGGCTCCTTAGAATCCACGATACGCAGCATGGTTCCCAGACCAGAGGTGGCACCAGTGCCAAGTCGGGCTTGTTTGATAGTACCAAGTGGCTCCTGCAATCTGCCATCCAGAAGTGGGGCAGCTTACTTTTGTTTGCCAGGGAAACGGGCCGAGGTTTGTGTCTGGGGGCCTATGGCTGGGAGTGACTGGCTGGCTCCTGAAAAGCTACGATAGGCAGGATGGTTACCAGACTCATGATGGCACCAGTGCCACTTTGGGCTGATTTGATAGTACCAAGCGGCTCCTGCAATCTGCCATCAAAAAGTTGGCAGGCGAGTTTTGTTTTCCAGGGGAAAGCGCCATTGTTTGTGTTTGGGGGCCTATGGCTGGGAGTGGCCGGCTGGCTCCTTAGAATCCACGATACGCAGGATGGTTCCCAGACCAGAGGTGGCACCAGTGCCATGTCGGGCTAGTTTGATGGTGCAAAGTGGCTCCTGCAATCTGCCATGAAAAAGTTTGCAGGCGAGTTTTGTTTTCCAGGGAAAAGTGCCGTTGTTTTTGTTTGGTGGACTGTGGCTGGGAGTGGCCGGCTGGCTCCTTAGAATCCACGATACGCAGGATGGTTCCCAGACCAGAGGTGGCACCAATGCCAAGTCGGGCTGGTTTGATGGTGCAAAGTGGCTCCTGCAATCTGCCATCCTGAAGCGGGGTAGCATACTTTTGTTTGCCAGGGAAACCCCCAGTGCTTTGTGTCTGGGGCCTATGGCTGGAAGTGACCGGCTGGCTCCTGAAAAGCTACGATAGGCAGGATGGTTACCAGACCCATGGTGGAACCAGTGCCAAGTTGGGCTGGTTTGATAGTACCAAGTGGTTCCTGCAATCTGCCATTAAATAGTTGGCAGGCCAGTTTTGTTTTCCAGGGAAAAGCGCCGTTGTTTGTGTTTGGGGGCCTATGGCTGGGAGTGGCCGGCTGGCTCCTTAGAATCCACGATACGCAGGATGGTTCCCAGACCAGAGGTGGCACCAGTGCCAAGTTGGGCTGGTTTGATACCACAAAGTGGCTCCTGCAATCTGCCATCCAGAAGCGGGGCAGCTTACTTTTGTTTGCCAGGGAAACGGGCCGAGATTTGTGTCTGGGGGCCTATGGCTGGGGGTGACTGGCTGGCTCCTGAAAAGCTACGATAGGCAGGATGGTTACCAGACTCATGGTGGCACCAGTGCCACGTTGGGCTGGTTTGATAGTACCAAGCGGCTCCTGCAATCTGCCATCAAAAAGTTGGCAGGCGAGTTTTGTTTTCCAGGGAAAGCGCCGTTGTTTGTGTTTGGGGGCCTATGGCTGGGAGTGGCCGGCTGGCTAATTAGAATCCACGATACGCAGGATGGTTCCCAGACCATGGTGGCACCAGTGCCATGTCGGGCTAGTTTGATGGTGCAAAGTGGCTCCTGCAATCTGCCATGAAAAAGTTAGCAGGCGAGTTTTGTTTTCCAGGGAAAAGTGCTGTTGTTTGTGTTTGGTGGACTGTGGCTGGGAGTGGCCGGCTGGCTCCTTAGAATCCACGATACGCAGGATGGTTCCCAGACCAGAGGTGGCACCAGTTCCAAGTCGGGCTGGTTTGATAGTACCAAGTGGCTCCTGCAATCTGCCATCCAGAAGCGGGGCAGCTTACTTTTGTTTGCCAGGGAAACGGGCCGAGGTTTGTGTCTGGGGGCCTATGGCTGGGAGTGACTGGCTGGCTCCTGAAAAGCTACGATAGGCAGGATGGTTACCAGACCCATGGTGGCACCAGTGCCAAGTTGGGCTGATTTGATAGTACCAAGCGGCTCCTGCAATCTGCCATCAAAAAGTTGGCAGGCGAGTCTTGTTTTCCAGGGAAAAGTGCCATTGATTTTTTTTGGTGCCCTGTGGCTGGGAGTGTCCGGCTGGCTCCTTAGAATCCACGATACGCAGGATGGTTCCCAGACCAGAGGTGGCACCAGTTCCAAGTCGGGCTTGTTTGATAGTACCAAGTGGCTCCTGCAATCTGCCATCCAGAAGCGGGGCAGCTTACTTTTGTTTGCAAGGGAAACGGGCCGAGGTTTTTGTCTGGGGGCCTATGGCTGGGAGTGACTGGCTGGCTCCTGAAAAGCTACGATAGGCAGGATGGTTACCAGACTCATGGTGGCACCAGTGCCACGTTGGGCTGATTTGATAGTACCAAGCGGCTCCTGCAATCTGCCATCAAAAAGTTGGCAGGCGAGTTTTGTTTTCCAGGGCAAAGCGCCGTTGTTTTGTTTGGGGGCCTATGGCTGGGAGTGGCCGGCTGGCTAATTAGAATCCACGATACGCAGGATGGTTCCCAGACCATGGTGGCACCAGTGCCAAGTCGGGCTAGTTTGATGGTGCAAAGTGGCTCCTGCAATCTGCCATGAAAAAGTTGGCAGGCGAGTTTTGTTTTCCAGGGAAAAGTGCCGTTGTTTGTGTTTGGTGGACTGTGGCTGGGAGTGGCCGGCTGGCTCCTTAGAATCCACGATACGCAGGATGGTTCCCAGACCAGAGGTGGCACCAGTGCCAAGTTGGGCTGGTTTGATAGTACCAAGTGGCTCCTGCAATCTGCCATCCAGAAGCGGGACAGCTTACTTTTGTTTGCCAGGGAAACGGGCCGAGGTTTGTGTCTGGGGGCCTATGGCTGGGAGTGACCGGCTGGCTCCTGAAAAGCTACGATAGGCAGGATGGTTACCAGACCCATGGTGGCACCAGTGCCAAGTTGGGCTGGTTTGATACTATCAAGCGGCTCCTGCAATCTGCCATCAAAAAGTTGGCAGGCGAGTTTTGTTTTCCAGGGAAAAGTGCCGTTGATTTTTTTTGGTGGCCTGTGGCTGGGAGTGGCCGGCTGGCTCCTTAGAATCCACGATACGCAGGATGGTTCCCAGACCAGAGGTGGCACCAGTTCCAAGTCGGGCTTGTTTGATAGTACCAAATGGCTCCGGCAATCTGCCATCCAGAAGCGGGGCAGCTTACTTTTGTTTGCAAGGGAAACGGGCCGAGGTTTTTGTCTGGGGGCCTATGGCTGGGAGTGACTGGCTGGCTCCTGAAAAGCTACGATAGGCAGGATGTTTACCAGACTCATGGTGGCACCAGTGCCACGTTGGGCTGATTTGATAGTACCAAGCGGCTCCTGCAATCTGCCATCAAAAAGTTGGCAGGCGAGTTTTGTTTTCCAGGGGAAAGCGCCGTTGTTTGTGTTTGGGGGCCTATGGCTGGGTGTGGCTGGCTGGCTAATTAGAATCCACGATACGCAGGATGGTTCCCAGACCAGAGGTGGCACCAGTGCCAAGTCGGGCTAGTTTGATAGTACCAAGCGGCTCCTGCAATCTGCCATCAAAAAGTTGGCAGGCGAGTTTTGTTTTCCAGGGAAAAGTGTCGTTGTTTGTGTTTGGGGGCTTGTGGCTGGGAGTGGCCGGCTGGCTCCTTAGAATCCACGATACGCAGGATGGTTCCCAGACCAGAGGTGGCACCAGTGCCAAGTCGGGCTGGTTTGATAGTACCAAGTGGCTCCTGCAATCTGCCATCCAGAAGCGGGGTAGCTTACTTTTGTTTGCCAGGGAAACGGGCCGAGGTTTTTTCTGGGGGCCTAGGGGTGGGACTGTCCGTCTGGCTCCTGAAAAGCTACGATAGGCAGGATGGTTACCAGACCCATGGTGGCACCAGTGCCAAGTTGGGCTGATTTGATAGTATCAAGCGGCTCCTGCAATCTGCCATCAAAAAGT
This sequence comes from Melospiza melodia melodia, assembly GCF_035770615.1. Classification (NCBI taxonomy): domain Eukaryota; kingdom Metazoa; phylum Chordata; class Aves; order Passeriformes; family Passerellidae; genus Melospiza; species Melospiza melodia. The sequence goes on along the minus strand of NC_086205.1, from coordinate 489,539 downwards.
TGGCAGGCGAATTTTGTTTTCCAGGGAAAAGTGCCGTTGATTTTTTTTGGTGGCCTGTGGCTGGGAGTGGCCGGCTGGCTCCTTAGAATCCACGATACGCAGGATGGTTCCCAGACCAGAGGTGGCACCAGTTCCAAGTCGGGCTTGTTTGATAGTACCAAGTGGCTCCTGCAATCTGCCATCCAGAAGCGGGGCAGCTTACTTTTGTTTGCAAGGGAAACGGGCCGAGGTTTTGGTCTGGGGGCCTATGGCTGGGAGTGACTGGCTGGCTCCTGAAAAGCTACGATAGGCAGGATGGTTACCAGACTCATGGTGGCACCAGAGCCATGTTGGGCTGATTTGATAGTACCAAGCGGCTCCTGCAATCTGCCATCAAAAAGTTGGCAGGCGAGTTTTGTTTTCCAGGGGAAAGCGCCGTTGTTTGTGTTTGGGGGCCTATGGCTGGGAGTGGCCGGCTGGCTAATTAGAATCCACGATACGCAGGATGGTTCCCAGACCATGGTGGCACCAGTGCCAAGTCGGGCTAGTTTGATGGTGCAAAGTGGCTCCTGCAATCTGCCATGAAAAAGTTGGCAGGCGAGTTTTGTTTTCCAGGGAAAAGTGCCGTTGTTTGTGTTTGGTGGACTGTGGCTGGGAGTGGCCGGCTGGCTCCTTAGAATCCACGATACGCAGGATGGTTCCCAGACCAGAGGTGGCACCAGTGCCAAGTTGGGCTGGTTTGATAGTACCAAGTGGCTCCTGCAATCTGCCATCCAGAAGCGGGGCAGCTTACTTTTGTTTGCCAGGGAAACGGGCCGAGGTTTGTGTCTGGGGGCCTATGGCTGGGAGTGACTGGCTGGCTCCTGAAAAGCTACGATAGGCAGGATGGTTACCAGACCCATGGTGGCACCAGTGCCAAGTTGGGCTGGTTTGATAGTATCAAGCGGCTCCTGCAATCTGCCATCAAAAAGTTGGCAGGCCAGTTTTGTTTTCCAGGGAAAAGTGCCGTTGATTATTTTTGGTGGCCTGTGGCTGGGAGTGGCCGGCTGGCTCCTTAGAATCCACGATACGCAGGATGGTTCCCAGACCAGAGGTGGCACCAGTTCCAAGTCGGGCTTGTTTGATAGTACCAAGTGGCTTCTGCAATCTGCCATCCAGAAGCGGGGCAGCTTACTTTTGTTTGCAAGGGAAACGGGCCGAGGTTTTTGTCTGGGGGCCTATGGCTGGGAGTGACTGGCTGGCTCCTGAAAAGCTACGATAGGCAGGATGGTTACCAGACTCATGGTGGCACCAGTGCCACGTTGGGCTGATTTGATAGTACCAAGCGGCTCCTGCAATCTGCCATCAAAAAGTTGGCAGGCGAGTTTTGTTTTCCAGGGGAAAGCGCCGTTGTTTGTGTTTGGGGGCCTATGGCTGGGAGTGGCCGGCTGGCTAATTAGAATCCACGATACGCAGGATGGTTCCCAGACCAGAGGTGGCACCAGTGCCAAGTCGGGCTAGTTTGATAGTACCAAGCGGCTCCTGCAATCTGCCATCAAAAAGTTGGCAGGCGAGTTTTGTTTTCCAGGGAAAAGTGTTGTTGTTTGTGTTTGGGGGCTTGTGGCTGGAAGTGGCCGGCTGGCTCCTTAGAATCCACGATACGCAGGATGGTTCCCAGACCAGAGGTGGCACCAGTTCCAAGTCGGGCTTGCTTGATAGTACCAAGTGGCTCCTGCAATCTGCCATCCAGAAGCGGGGCAGCTTACTTTTGTTTGCAAGGGAAACGGGCCGAGGTTTGTGTCTGGGGGCCTATGGCTGGGAGTGCATGGCTGGCTCCTGAAAAGCTACGATAGGCAGGATGGTTACCAGACCCATGGTGGCACCAGTGTCAAGTTGGGCTGATTTGATAGTATCAAGCGGCTCCTGCAATCTGCCATCAAAAAGTTTGCAGGCGAGTTTTGTTTTCCAGGGAAAAGTGCCGTTGATTTTTTTTGGTGGCCTGTGGCTGGGAGTGGCCGGCTGGCTCCTTAGAATCAACGATACGCAGGATGGTTCCCAGACCAGAGGTGGCACCAGTTCCAAGTCTGGCTGGTTTGATAGTACCAAGTGGCTCCTGCAATCTGCCATCCAGAAGCGGGGCAGCTTACTTTTGTTTGCCAGGGAAACGGGCCGAGGTTCGTGTCTGGGGGCCTATGGCTGGGAGTGACTGGCTGGCTCCTGAAAAGCTACGATAGGCAGGATGGTTACCAGACTCATGGTGGCACCAGTGCCACGTTGGGCTGATTTGATAGTACCAAGCGGCTCCTGCAATCTGCCATCAAAAAGTTGGCAGGCGAGTTTTGTTTTCCAGGGGAAAGCGCCGTTGTTTGTGTTTGGGGGCCTATGGCTGGGAGTGGCCGGCTGGCTAATTAGAATCCACGATACGCAGGATGGTTCCCAGACCATGGTGGCACCAGTGCCGAGTTGGGCTGATTTGATGGTGCAAAGTGGCTCCTGTAATCTGCCATGAAAAAGTTGGCAGGCGAGTTTTGTTTTCCAGGGAAAAGTGCCGTTGATTTTTTTTGGTGGCCTGTGGCTGGGAGTGGCCTGCTGTCTCCTTATAATCCACGATACGCAGGATGGTTCCCAGACCAGAGGTGGCACCAGTGCCAAGTCGGGCTGGTTTGATGGTGCAAAGTGGCTCCTCCAATCTGCCATCCAGAAGCGGGGCAGCTGAGTTTTGTTTGCCAGAGAAAAGGGCCGTGGTTTGTTTTTGGGGGCATATGGCTGGGAGTGGCCGGCTGGCTCCTTAAAATGCTCGATACGCAGGATGGTGACCAGACCCAAGGTGGCACCAGTGCCAAGTCGGGCTGGTTTGATAGTACGAAATAGCTCCTGCAATCTGCCATCCAGAAGCGGGGCAGCTTAATTTTGTTTGCCAGGGAAACGGGCCGAGGTTTGTGTCAGGGGGCCTATGGCTGGGAGTGACCGGCTGGCTCCTGAAAAGCTACGATAGGCAGGATGGTTCCCAGACCAGAGGTGGCACCAGTGCCAAGTTGGGCTAGTTTGATGGTGCAAAGTGGCTCCTGCAATCTGCCATGAAAAAGTTGGCAGGCGAGTTTTGTTTTCCAGGGAAAAGTGCCGTTGTTTGTGTTTGGTGGACTGTGGCTGGGAGTGGCCGGCTGGCTCCTTAGAATCCACGATACGCAGGATGGTTCCCAGACCAGAGGTGGCACCAGTGCCAAGTCGGGCTTGTTTGATAGTACCAAGTGGCTCCTGCAATCTGCCATCCAGAAGCGGGGCAGCTTACTTTTGTTTGCCAGGGAAATGGGCCGAGGTTTGTGTCTGGGGGCCTATGGCTGGGAGTGACCGGCTGGCTCCTGAAAAGCTACGATAGGCAGGATGGTGACCAGACCCATGGTGGCACCAGTGCCAAGTTGGGCTGATTTGATAGTACCAAGCGGCTCCTGCAATCTGCCATCAAAATGTTGGCAGGCGAGTTTTGTTTTCCAGGGAAAAGTGTCGTTGTTTGTGTTTGGGGGCTTGTGGCTGGGAGTGGCCGGCTGGCTCCTTAGAATCCACGATACGCAGGATGGTTCCCAGACCAGAGGTGGCACCAGTGCCAAGTCAGGCTAGTTTGATGGTGCAAAGTGGCTCCTGCAATCTGCCATCCAGAAGCGGGGTAGCTTACTTTTGTTTGCCAGGGAAACGGGCCGAGGTTTTTGTCTGGGGGCCTATGGGTGGGACTGTCCGGCTGGCTCCTGAAAAGCTACGATACGCAGGATGGTTCCCAGACCAGAGGTGGCACCAGTGCCAAGTCGGGCTGGTTTGATGGTGCAAAGTGGCTCCTGCAATCTGCCATCAAAATGTTGGCAGGCGAGTTTTGTTTTCCAGGGAAAAGCGCCGTTGTTTCTGTTTGGGGGCCTGTGGCTGGGAGTGGCCGGCTGGCTAATTAGAATCCACGATACGCAGGATGGTTCCCAGACCAGAGGTGGCACCAGTGCCAAGTCGGGCTAGTTTGATGGTGCAAAGTGGCTCCTGCAATCTGCCATTAAAAAGTTGGCATGCCAGTTTTGTTTTCCAGGGAAAAGCGCCGTTGTTTGTGTTTGGGGGCCTGTGGCTGGGAGTGGCCAGCTGGCTCCTTAGAATCCACGATACGCAGGATGGTTCCCAGACCAGAGGTGGCACCAGTGCCAAGTCGGGCTGGTTTGATGGTGCAAAGTGGCTCCTGCAATCTGCCATCCTGAAGCTGGGTACCATACTTTTGTTTGCCAGGGAAACCCCCAGTGCTTTGTGTCTGGGGCCTATGGCTGGAAGTGACCGGCTGGCTCCTGAAAAGCTACGATAGGCAGGATGGTTACCAGACCCATGGTGGAACCAGTGCCAAGTTGGGCTGATTTGATAGTACCAAGTGGTTCCTGCAATCTGCCATCAAAAATTTGGCAGGCCAGTTTTGTTTTCCAGGGAAAAGCGCCGTTGTTTGTGTTTGGGGTCCTGAGGCTGGGAGTGGCCGGCTGGCTCCTTAGAATCCACGATACGCAGGATGGTTCCCAGACCAGAGGTGGCACCAGTGCCAAGTTGGGCTGGTTTGATACCACAAAGTGGCTCCTGCAATCTGCCATCCAGAAGCAGGGCAGCTTACTTTTGTTTGCCAGGGAAACGGGCCGAGATTTGTGTCTGGGGGCCTATGGCTGGGAGTGACTGGCTGGCTCCTGAAAAGCTACGATAGGCAGGATGGTTACCAGACTCATGGTGGCACCAGTGCCACGATGGGCTGGTTTGATAGTACCAAGCGGCTCCTGCAATCTGCCATCAAAAAGTTGGCAGGCGAGTTTTGTTTTCCAGGGAAAAGCGCCGTTGTTTGTGTTTGGGGGCCTATGGCTGGGAGTGGCCGGCTGGCTAATTAGAATCCACGATACGCAGGATGGTTCCCAGACCATGGTGGCACCAGTGCCATGTCGGGCTAGTTTGATGGTGCAAAGTGGCTCCTGCAATCTGCCATGAAAAAGTTAGCAGGCGAGTTTTGTTTTCCAGGGAAAAGTGCTGTTGTTTGTGTTTGGTGGCCTGTGGCTGGGAGTGGCCGGCTGGCTCCTTAGAATCCACGATACGCAGGATGGTTCCCAGACCAGAGGTGGCACCAGTTCCAAGTCGGGCTGGTTTGATAGTACCAAGTGGCTCCTGCAATCTGCCATCCAGAAGCGGGGCAGCTTACTTTTGTTTGCCAGGGAAACGGGCCGAGGTTTGTGTCTGGGGGCCTATGGCTGGGAGTGACCGGCTGGCTCCTGAAAAGCTACGATAGGCAGGATGGTGACCAGACCCATGGTGGCACCAGTGCCAAGTTGGGCTGATTTGATAGTACCAAGCGGCTCCTGCAATCTGCCATCAAAATGTTGGCAGGCGAGTTTTGTTTTCCAGGGAAAAGCGCCGTTGTTTCTGTTTGGGGGCCTGTGGCTGGGAGTGGCCGGCTGGCTCCTTAGAATCCACGATACGCAGGATGGTTCCCAGACCAGAGGTGGCACCAGCGCCAAGTCGGGCTAGTTTGATGGTGCAAAGTGGCTCCTGCAATCTGCCATTAAAAAGTTGGCATGCCAGTTTTGTTTTCCAGGGAAAAGCGCCGTTGTTTGTGTTTGGGGGCCTGTGGCTGGGAGTGGCCAGCTGGCTCCTTAGAATCCACGATACGCAGGATGGTTCCCAGACCAGAGGTGGCACCAGTGCCAAGTCGGGCTGGTTTGATGGTGCAAAGTGGCTCCTGCAATCTGCCATCCTGAAGCTGGGTAGCATACTTTTGTTTGCCAGGGAAACCCCCAGTGCTTTGTGTCTGGGGCCTATGGCTGGAAGTGACCGGCTGGCTCCTGAAAAGCTACGATAGGCAGGATGGTTACCAGACCCATGGTGGAACCAGTGCCAAGTTGGGCTGGTTTGATAATACCAAGTGGTTCCTGCAATCTGCCATCAAAAAGTTGGCAGGCCAGTTTTGTTTTCCAGGGAAAAGCGCCGTTGTTTGTGTTTGGGGTCCTGAGGCTGGGAGTGGCCGGCTGGCTCCTTAGAATCCACGATACGCAGGATGGTTCCCAGACCAGAGGTGGCACCAGTGCCAAGTTGGGCTGGTTTGATACCACAAAGTGGCTCCTGCAATCTGCCATCCAGAAGCAGGGCAGCTTACTTTTGTTTGCCAGGGAAACGGGCCGAGATTTGTGTCTGGGGGCCTATGGCTGGGAGTGACTGGCTGGCTCCTGAAAAGCTACGATAGGCAGGATGGTTACCAGACTCATGGTGGCACCAGTGCCACGTTGGGCTGGTTTGATAGTACCAAGCGGCTCCTGCAATCTGCCATCAAAAAGTTGGCAGGCGAGTTTTGTTTTCCAGGGAAAAGCGCCGTTGTTTGTGTTTGGGGGCCTATGGCTGGGAGTGGCCGGCTGGCTAATTAGAATCCACGATACGCAGGATGGTTCCCAGACCATGGTGGCACCAGTGCCATGTCGGGCTAGTTTGATGGTGCAAAGTGGCTCCTGCAATCTGCCATGAAAAAGTTAGCAGGCGAGTTTTGTTTTCCAGGGAAAAGTGCTGTTGTTTGTGTTTGGTGGACTGTGGCTGGGAGTGGCCGGCTGGCTCCTTAGAATCCACGATACGCAGGATGGTTCCCAGACCAGAGGTGGCACCAGTTCCAAGTCGGGCTGGTTTGATAGTACCAAGTGGCTCCTGCAATCTGCCATCCAGAAGCGGGGCAGCTTACTTTTGTTTGCCAGGGAAATGGGCCGAGGTTTGTGTCTGGGGGCCTATGGCTGGGAGTGACCGGCTGGCTCCTGAAAAGCTACGATAGGCAGGATGGTGACCAGACCCATGGTGGCACCAGTGCCAAGTTGGGCTGATTTGATAGTACCAAGCGGCTCCTGCAATCTGCCATCAAAAAGTTGGCAGGCGAGTTTTGTTTTCCAGGGAAAAGTGCCATTGATTTTTTTTGGTGGCCTGTGGCTGGGAGTGGCCGGCTGGCTCCTTAGAATCCACGATACGCAGGATAGTTCCCAGACCAGAGGTGGCACCAGTTCCAAGTCGGGCTTGTTTGATAGTACCAAGTGGCTCCTGCAATCTGCCATCCAAAAGCGGGGCAGCTTACTTTTGTTTGCAAGGGAAACGGGCCGAGGTTTTTGTCTGGGGGCCTATGGCTGGGAGTGACTGGCTGGCTCCTGAAAAGCTACGATAGGCAGGATGGTTACCAGACTCATGTTGGCACCAGAGCCACGTTGGGCTGATTTGATAGTACCAAGCGGCTCCTGCAATCTGCCATCAAAAAGTTGGCAGGCGAGTTTTGTTTTCCAGGGGAAAGCGCCGTTGTTTTGTTTGGGGGCCTATGGCTGGGAGTGGCCGGCTGGCTAATTAGAATGCACGATACACAGGATGGTTCCCAGACCATGGTGGCACCAGTGCCATGTCGGGCTAGTTTGATGGTGCAAAGTGGCTCCTGCAATCTGCCATGAAAAAGTTGACAGGCGAGTTTTGTTTTCCAGGGAAAAGTGCCGTTGTTTGTGTTTGGTGGACTGTGGCTGGGAGTGGCCGGCTGGCTCCTTAGAATCCACGATACGCAGGATGGTTCCCAGACCAGAGGTGGCACCAGTTCCAAGTCGGGCTGGTTTGATAGTACCAAGTGGCTCCTGCAATCTGCCATCCAGAAGCGGGGTAGCTTACTTTTGTTTGCCAGGGAAACGGGCCGAGGTTTGTGTCTGGGGGCCTATGGCTGGGAGTGACCGGCTGGCTCCTGAAAAGCTACGATAGGCAGGATGGTTACCAGACCCATGGTGGCACCAGTGCCAAGTTGGGCTGATTTGATAGTATCAAGCGGCTCCTGCAATCTGCCATCAAAATGTTGGCAGGCGAGTTTTGTTTTCCAGGGAAAAGTGCCGTTGATTTTTTTTGGTGGCCTGTGGCTGGGAGTGGCCGGCTGGCTCCTTAGAATCCACGATACGCAGGATGGTTCCCAGAGCAGAGGTGGCACCAGTTCCAAGTCGGGCTTGTTTGATAGTACCAAGTGGCTCCTGCAATCTGCCATCCAGAAGCGGGGCAGCTTACTTTTGTTTGCAAGGGAAACGGGCCGAGGTTTTTGTCTGGGGGCCTATGGCTGGGAGTGACTGGCTGGCTCCTGGAAAGCTACGATAGGCAGGATGGTTACCAGACTCATGGTGGCACCAGTGCCACGTTGGGCTGATTTGATAGTACCAAGCGGCTCCTGCAATCTGCCATCAAAAAGTTGGCAGGCGAGTTTTGTTTTCCAGGGGAAAGCGCCGTTGTTTGTGTTTGGGGGCCTATGGCTGGGAGTGGCCGGCTGGCTAATTAGAATCCACGATACGCAGGATGGTTCCCAGACCAGAGGTGGCACCAGTGCCAAGTCGGGCTAGTTTGATGGTGCAAAGAGGCTCCTGCAATCTGCCATGAAAAAGTTGGCAGGCGAGTTTTGTTTTCCAGGGAAAATTGCTGTTGTTTGTGTTTGGTGGACTGTGGCTGGGAGTGGCCGGCTGGCTCCTTAGAATCCACGATACGCAGGATGGTTCCCAGACCAGAGGTGGCACCAGTGCCAAGTCGGGCTGGTTTGATAGTACCAAGTGGCTCCTGCAATCTGCCATCCAGAAGCGGGGCAGCTTACTTTTGTTTGCCAGGGAAACGGGCCGAGGTTTGTGTCTGGGGGCCTATGGCTGGGAGTGACTGGCTGGCTCCTGAAAAGCTACGATAGGCAGGATGGTTACAAGACTCATGGTGACACCAGTGCCAAGTTGGGCTGATTTGATAGTATCAAGCGTCTCCTGCAATCTGCCATCAAAAAGTTGGCAGGCGAGTTTTGTTTTCCAGGGAAAAGTGTCGTTGTTTGTGTTTGGGGGCTTGTGGCTGGGAGTGGCCGGCTGGCTCCTTAGAATCCACGATACGCAGGATGGTTCCCAGACCAGAGGTGGCACCAGTGCCAAGTCGGGCTGGTTTGATAGTACCAAGTGGCTCCTGCAATCTGCCATCCAGAAGCGGGGTAGCTTACTTTTGTTTGCCAGGGAAACGGGCCGAGGTTTTTTCTGGGGGCCTAGGGGTGGGACTGTCCGGCTGGCTCCTGAAAAGCTACGATAGGCAGGATGGTGACCAGACCCATGGTGGCACCAGTGCCAAGTTGGGCTGGTTTGATAGTACCAAGTGGCTCCTGCAATCTGCCATCAAAAAGTTGGCAGGCGAGTTTTGTTTTCCAGGGAAAAGCGCCGTTGTTTGTGTTTGGGGGCCTGTGGCTGGGAGTGGCCGGCTGGCTCCTTAGAATCCACGATACGCAGGATGGTTCCCAGACCAGAGGTGGCACCAGTGCCAAGTCGGGCTGGTTTGATGGTGCAACGTGGCTCCTGCAATCTGCCATCAAAATGTTGGCAGGCGAGTTTTGTTTTCCAGGGAAAAGCGCCGTTGTTTGTGTCTGGGGGCTTGTGGCTGGGAGTGGCCGGCTGGCTAATTAGAATCCACGATACGCAGGATGGTTCCCAGACCAGAGGTGGCACCAGTGCCAAGTCGGTGTAGTTTGATGGTGCAAATTTGCTCCTGCAATCTGCCATTAAAAAGTTGGCATGCCAGTTTTGTTTTCCAGGGAAAAGCGCCGTTGTTTGTGTTTGGGGGCCTGTGGCTGGGAGTGGCCGGCTGGCTAATTAGAATCCACGATACGCAGGATGGTTCCCAGACCTGAGGTGGCACCGGTGCCAAGTCGGGCTGGTTTGATGGTGCAATGTGGCTCCTGCAATCTGCCATCCTGAAGCTGGGTAGCATACTTTTGTTTGCCAGGGAAACCCCCAGTGCTTTGTGTCTGGGGCCTATGGCTGGAAGTGACCGGCTGGCTCCTGAAAAGCTACGATAGGCAGGATGGTTACCAGACCCATGGTGGAACCAGTGCCAAGTTGGGCTGGTTTGATAGTACCAAGTGGTTCCTGCAATCTGCCATCAAAAAGTTGGCAGGCCAGTTTTGTTTTCCAGGGAAAAGCGCCGTTGTTTGTGTTTGGGGTCCTGTGGCTGGGAGTGGCCGGCTGGCTCCTTAGAATCCACGATACGCAGGATGGTTCCCAGACCAGAGGTGGCACCAGTGCCAAGTTGGGCTGGTTTGATACGACAAAGTGGCTCCTGCAATCTGCCATCCAGAAGCGGGGCAGCTTACTTTTGTTTGCCAGGGAAACGGGCCGAGGTTTTTGTCTGGGGGCCTATGGCTGGGAGTGACCGGCTGGCTCCTGAAAAGCTACGATATGCAGGATGGTTACCAGACTCATGGTGGCACCAGTGCCACGTTGGGCTGATTTGATAGTACCAAGCGGCTCCTGCAATCTGCCATCAAAAAGTTGGCAGGCGAGTTTTGTTTTCCAGGGAAAAGCGCCGTTGTTTGTGTTTGGGGGCCTATGGCTGGGAGTGGCCGGCTGACTAATTAGAATCCACGATACGCAGGATGGTTCCCAGACCATGGTGGCACCAGTGCCAAGTTGGGCTAGTTTGATGCTGCAAAGTGGCTCCTGCAATCTGCCATGAAAAAGTTGGCAGGCGAGTTTTGTTTTCCAGGGAAAAGTGCCGTTGTTTGTGTTTGGTGGACTGTGGCTGGGAGTGGCCGGCTGGCTCCTTAGAATCCACGATACGCAGGATGGTTCCCAGACCAGAGGTGGCACCAGTTCCAAGTCGGGCTGGTTTGATAGTACCAAGTGGCTCCTGCAATCTGCCATCCAGAAGCGGGGCAGCTTACTTTTGTTTGCCAGGGAAACGGGCCGAGGTTTGTGTCTGGGGGCCTATGGCTGGGAGTGACCGGCTGGCTCCTGAAAAGCTACGATAGGCAGGATGGTGACCAGACCCATGGTGGCACCAGTGCCAAGTTGGGCTGATTTGATAGTACCAAGCGGCTCCTGCAATCTGCCATCAAAAATTTGGCAGGCGAGTTTTGTTTTCCAGGGAAAAGTGCCATTGATTTTTTTTGGTGGCCTGTGGCTGGGAGTGGCCGGCTGGCTCCTTTGAATCCACGATACGCAGGATGGTTCCCAGACCAGAGGTGGCACCAGTTCCAAGTCGGGCTGGTTTGATAGTACCAAGTGGCTCCTGCAATCTGCCATCCAGAAGCGGGGCAGCTTACTTTTGTTTGCAAGGGAAACGGGCCGAGGTTTTTGTCTGGGGGCCTATGGCTGGGAGTGACTGGCTGGCTCCTGAAAAGCTACGATAGGCAGGATGGTTACCAGACCCATGGTGGCACCAGTGCCACGTTGGGCTGATTTGATAGTACCAAGCGGCTCCTGCAATCTGCCATCAAAAAGTTGGCAGGCGAGTTTTGTTTTCCAGGGGAAAGCGCCGTTGTTTTGTTTGGGGGCCTATGGCTGGGAGTGGCCTGCTGGCTAATTAGAATCCACGATACACAGGATGGTTCCCAGACCATGGTGGCACCAGTGCCATGTCGGGCTAGTTTGATGGTGCAAAGTGGCTCCTGCAATCTGCCATGAAAAAGTTGGCAGGCGAGTTTTGTTTTCCCGGGAAAAGTGCCGTTGTTTGTGTTTGGTGGACTGTGGCTGGGAGTGGCCGGCTGGCTCCTTAGAATCCACGATACCCAGGATGGTTCCCAGACCAGAGGTGGCACCAATTCCAAGTCGGGCTGGTTTGATAGTACCAAGTGGCTCCTGCAATCTGCCATCCAGAAGTGGGGCAGCTTACTTTTGTTTGCCAGGGAAACGGGCCGAGGTTTGTGTCTGGGGGCCTATGGCTGGGAGTGACCGGCTGGCTCCTGAAAAGCTACGATAGGCAGGATGGTTACCAGACCCATGGTGGCACCAGTGCCAAGTTGGGCTGATTTGATAGTATCAAGCGGCTCCTGCAATCTGCCATCAAAAAGTTGGCAGGCGAGTTTTGTTTTCCAGGGAAAAGTGCCGTTGATTTTTTTTGGTGGCCTGTGGCTGGGAGTGGCCGGCTGGCTCCTTAGAATCCACGATACGCAGGATGGTTCCCAGACCAGAGGTGGCACCAGTTCCAAGTCGGGCTTGTTTGATAGTACCAAGTGGCTCCTGCAATCTGCCATCCAGAAGCGGGGCAGCTTACTTTTGTTTGCAAGGGAAACGGGCCGAGGTTTTTGTTTGGGGGCCTATGGCTGGGAGTGACTGGCTGGCTCCTGAAAAGCTACGATAGGCAGGATGGTTACCAGACTCATGGTGGCACCAGTGCCACGTTGGGCTGATTTGATAGTACCAAGCGGCTCCTGCAATCTGCCATCAAAAAGTTGGCAGGCGAGTTTTGTTTTCCAGGGGAAAGCGCCGTTGTTTGTGTTTGGGGGCCTATGGCTGGGAGTGGCCGGCTGGCTAATTAGAATCCACGATACGCAGGATGGTTCCCAGACCAGAGGTGGCACCAGTGCCAAGTCGGGCTAGTTTGATGGTGCAAAGAGGCTCCTGCAGTCTGCCATGAAAATGTTGGCAGGCGAGTTTTGTTTTCCAGGGAAAATTGCTGTTGTTTGTGTTTGGTGGACTGTGGCTGGGAGTGGCCGGCTGGCTCCTTAGAATCCACGATACGCAGGATGGTTCCCAGACCAGAGGTGGCACCAGTGCCAAGTCGGGCTGGTTTGATAGTACCAAGTGGCTCCTGCAATCTGCCATCCAGAAGCGGGGTAGCTTACTTTTGTTTGCCAGGGAAACGGGCCGAGGTTTTTTCTGGGGGCCTAGGGGTGGGACTGTCCGGCTGGCTCCTGAAAAGCTACGATAGGCAGGATGGTGACCAGACCCATGGTGGCACCAGTGCCAAGTTGGGCTGGTTTGATAGTACCAAGTGGCTCCTGCAATCTGCCATCAAAAAGTTGGCAGGCGAGTTTTGTTTTCCAGGGAAAAGCGCCGTTGTTTGTGTCTGGGGGCCTGTGGCTGGGAGTGGCCGGCTGGCTCCTTAGAATCCACGATACGCAGGATGGTTCCCAGACCAGAGGTGGCACCAGTGCCAAGTCGGGCTGGTTTGATGGTGCAACGTGGCTCCTGCAATCTGCCATCAAAATGTTGGCAGGCGAGTTTTGTTTTCCAGGAAAAGCGCCGTTGTTTGTGTCTGGGGGCTTGTGGCTGGGAGTGGCCGGCTGGCTAATTAGAATCCACGATACGCAGGATGGTTCCCAGACCAGAGGTGGCACCAGTGCCAAGTCGGGGTAGTTTGATGGTGCAAATTTGCTCCTGCAATCTGCCATTAAAAAGTTGGCATGCCAGTTTTGTTTTCCAGGGAAAAGCGCCGTTGTTTGTGTTTGGGGGCCTGTGGCTGGGAGTGGCCGGCTGGCTAATTAGAATCCACGATACGCAGGATGGTTCCCAGACCTGAGGTGGCACCGGTGCCAAGTCGGGCTGGTTTGATGGTGCAATGTGGCTCCTGCAATCTGCCATCCTGAAGCTGGGTAGCATACTTTTGTTTGCCAGGGAAACCCCCAGTGATTTGTGTCTGGGGCCTATGGCTGGAAGTGACCGGCTGGCTCCTGAAAAGCTACGATAGGCAGGATGGTTACCAGACCCATGGTGGAACCAGTGCCAAGTTGGGCTGGTTTGATAGTACCAAGTGGTTCCTGCAATCTGCCATCAAAAAGTTGGCAGGCCAGTTTTGTTATCCAGGGAAAAGCGCCGTTGTTTGTGTTTGGGGTCCTGTGGCTGGGAGTGGCCGGCTGACTAATTAGAATCCACGATACGCAGGATGGTTCCCAGACCATGGTGGCACCAGTGCCAAGTCGGGCTAGTTTGATGCTGCAAAGTGGCTCCTGCAATCTGCCATGAAAAAGTTGGCAGGCGAGTTTTGTTTTCCAGGGAAAAGTGCCGTTGTTTGTGTTTGGTGGACTGTGGCTGGGAGTGGCCGGCTGGCTCCTTAGAATCCACGATACGCAGGATGGTTCCCAGACCAGAGGTGGCACCAGTTCCAAGTCGGGCTGGTTTGATAGTACCAAGTGGCTCCTGCAATCTGCCATCCAGAAGCGGGGCAGCTTACTTTTGTTTGCCAGGGAAACGGGCCGAGGTTTGTGTCTGGGGGCCTATGGCTGGGAGTGACCGGCTGGCTCCTGAAAAGCTACGATAGGCAGGATGTTTACCAGACCCATGGTGGCACCAGTGCCAAGTTGGGCTGATTTGATAGTACCAAGCGGCTCCTGCAATCTGCCATCAAAAATTTGGCAGGCGAGTTTTGTTTTCCAGGGAAAAGTGCCATTGATTTTTTTTGGTGGCCTGTGGCTGGGAGTGGCCGGCTGGCTCCTTAGAATCCACGATACGCAGGATGGTTCCCAGACCAGAGGTGGCACCAGTTCCAAGTCGGGCTGGTTTGATAGTACCAAGTGGCTCCTGCAATCTGCCATCCAGAAGCGGGGCAGCTTACTTTTGTTTGCAAGGGAAACGGGCCGAGGTTTTTGTCTGGGGGCCTATGGCTGGGAGTGACTGGCTGGCTCCTGAAAAGCTACGATAGGCAGGATGGTTACCAGACTCATGGTGGCACCAGTGCCACGTTGGGCTGATTTGATAGTACCAAGCGGCTCCTGCAATCTGCCATCAAAAAGTTGGCAGGCGAGTTTTGTTTTCCAGGGGAAAGCGCCGTTGTTTTGTTTGGGGGCCTATGGCTGGGAGTGGCCTGCTGGCTAATTAGAATCCACGATACACAGGATGGTTCCCAGACCATGGTGGCACCAGTGCCATGTCGGGCTAGTTTGATGGTGCAAAGTGGCTCCTGCAATCTGCCATGAAAAAGTTGGCAGGCGAGTTTTGTTTTCCCGGGAAAAGTGCCGTTGTTTGTGTTTGGTGGACTGTGGCTGGGAGTGGCCGGCTGGCTCCTTAGAATCCACGATACGCAGGATGGTTCCCAGACCAGAGGTGGCACCAATTCCAAGTCGGGCTGGTTTGATAGTACCAAGTGGCTCCTGCAATCTGCCATCCAGAAGCGGGGCAGCTTACTTTTGTTTGCCAGGGAAACGGGCCGAGGTTTGTGTCTGGGGGCCTATGGCTGGGAGTGACCGGCTGGCTCCTGAAAAGCTACGATAGGCAGGATGGTTACCAGACCCATGGTGGCACCAGTGCCAAGTTGGGCTGATTTGATAGTATCAAGCGGCTCCTGCAATCTGCCATCAAAAAGTTGGCAGGCGAGTTTTGTTTTCCAGGGAAAAGTGCCGTTGATTTTTTTTGGTGGCCTGTGGCTGGGAGTGGCCGGCTGGCTCCTTAGAATCCACGATACGCAGGATGGTTCCCAGACCAGAGGTGGCACCAGTTCCAAGTCGGGCTTGTTTGATAGTACCAAGTGGCTCCTGCAATCTGCCATCCAGAAGCGGGGCAGCTTACTTTTGTTTGCAAGGGAAACGGGCCGAGGTTTTTGTTTGGGGGCCTATGGCTGGGAGTGACTGGCTGGCTCCTGAAAAGCTACGATAGGCAGGATGGTTACCAGACTCATGGTGGCACCAGTGCCACGTTGGGCTGATTTGATAGTACCAAGCGGCTCCTGCAATCTGCCATCAAAAAGTTGGCAGGCGAGTTTTGTTTTCCAGGGGAAAGCGCCGTTGTTTGTGTTTGGGGGCCTATGGCTGGGAGTGGCCGGCTGGCTAATTAGAATCCACGATACGCAGGATGGTTCCCAGACCAGAGGTGGCACCAGTGCCAAGTCGGGCTAGTTTGATGGTGCAAAGAGGCTCCTGCAATCTGCCATGAAAATGTTGGCAGGCGAGTTTTGTTTTCCAGGGAAAATTGCTGTTGTTTGTGTTTGGTGGACTGTGGCTGGGAGTGGCCGGCTGGCTCCTTAGAATCCACGATACGCAGGATGGTTCCCAGACCAGAGGTGGCACCAGTTCCAAGTCGGGCTGGTTTGATAGTACCAAGTGGCTCCTGCAATCTGCCATCCAGAAGCGGGGCAGCTTACTTTTGTTTGCCAGGGAAACTGGCCGAGGTTTGTGTCTGGGGGCCTATGGCTGGGAGTGACTGGCTGGCTCCTGAAAAGCTACGATAGGCAGGATGGTTACCAGACTCATGGTGACACCAGTGCCAAGTTGGGCTGATTTGATAGTACCAAGCGGCTCCTGCAATCTGCCATCAAAAAGTTGGCAGGCGAGTTTTGTTTTCCAGGGAAAAGTGTCGTTGTTTGTGTTTGGGGGCTTGTGGCTGGGAGTGGCCGGCTGGCTCCTTAGAATCCACGATACGCAGGATGGTTCCCAGACCAGAGGTGGCACCAGTGCCAAGTCGGGCTGGTTTGATAGTACTAAGTGGCTCCTGCAATCTGCCATCCAGAAGCGGGGTAGCTTACTTTTGTTTGCCAGGGAAACGGGCCGAGGTTTTTTCTGGGGGCCTAGGGGTGGGACGGTCCGGCTGGCTCCTGAAAAGCTACGATAGGCAGGATGGTTCCCAGACCAGATGTGGCACCAGTGCCAAGTTGGGCTAGTTTGATGGTGCAAACTGGCTCCTGCAATCTGCCATGAAAAAGTTGGCAGGCGAGTTTTGTTTTCCAGGGAAAAGTGCCGTTGTTTGTGTTTGGTGGACTGTGGCTGGGAGTGGCCGGCTGGCTCCTTAGAATCCACGATACCCAGGATGGTTCCCAGACCAGAGGTGGCACCAGTTCCAAGTCGGGCTTGTTTGATAGTACCAAGTGGCTCCTGCAATCTGCCATCCAGAAGCGGGGCAGCTTACTTTTGTTTGCCAGGGAAATGGGCCGAGGTTTGTGTCTGGGGGCCTATGGCTGGGAGTGACCGGCTGGCTCCTGAAAAGCTACGATAGGCAGGATGGTGACCAGACCCATGGTGGCACCAGTGCCAAGATGGGCTGATTTGATAGTACCAAGCGGCTCCTGCAATCTGTCATCAAAATGTTGGCAGGCGAGTTTTGTTTTCCAGGGAAAAGTGTCGTTGTTTGTTTTTGGGGGCTTGTGGCTGGGAGTGGCCGGCTGGCTCCTTAGAATCCACGATACGCAGGATGGTTCCCAGACCAGAGGTGGCACCAGTGCCAAGTCAGGCTAGTTTGATGGTGCAAAGTGGCTCCTGCAATCTGCCATCCAGAAGCGGGGGAGCTTACTTTTGTTTGCCAGGGAAACGGGCCGAGGTTTTTGTCTGGGGGCCTATGGGTGGGACTGTCCGGCTGGCTCCTGAAAAGCTACGATAGGCAGGATGGTGACCAGACCCATGGTGGCACCAGTGCCAAGTTGGGCTGGTTTGATAGTAGCAAGTGGCTCCTGCAATCTGCCATCAAAAAGTTGGCAGGCGAGTTTTGTTTTCCAGGGAAAAGCGCCGTTGTTTGTGTTTGGGGGCCTGTGGCTGGGAGTGGCCGGCTGGCTCCTTAGAATCCACGATACGCAGGATGGTTCCCAGACCAGAGGTGGCACCAGTGCCAAGTCGGGCTAGTTTGATGGTGCAAAGTGGCTCCTGCAATCTGCCATTAAAAAGTTGGCATGCCAGTTTTGTTTTCCAGGGAAAAGCGCCGTTGTTTGTGTTTGGGGGCCTGTGGCTGGGAGTGGCCAGCTGGCTCCTTAGAATCCACGATACGCAGGATGGTTCCCAGACCAGAGGTGGCACCAGTGCCAAGTCGGGCTGGTTTGATGGTGCAAAGTGGCTCCTGCAATCTGCCATCCTGAAGCGGGGTAGCATACTTTTGTTTGCCAGGGAAACCCCCAGTGCTTTGTGTCTGGGGCCTATGGCTGGAAGTGACCGGCTGGCTCCTGAAAAGCTACGATAGGCAGGATGGTTACCAGACCCATGGTGGAACCAGTGCCAAGTGTGGCTGGTTTGATAGTACCAAGTGGTTCCTGCAATCTGCCATCAAAAAGTTGGCAGGCCAGTTTTGTTTTCCAGGGAAAAGCGCCGTTGTTTGTGTTTGGGGTCCTGAGGCTGGGAGTGGCCGGCTGGCTCCTTAGAATCCACGATACGCAGGATGGTTCCCAGACCAGAGGTGGCACCAGTGCCAAGTCGGGCTAGTTTGATACCACAAAGTGGCTCCTGCAATCTGCCATCCAGAAGCGGGGCAGCTTACTTTTGTTTGCCAGGGAAACGGGCCGAGATTTGTGTCTGGGGGCCTATGGCTGGGAGTGACTGGCTGGCTCCTGAAAAGCTACGATAGGCAGGATGGTTACCAGACTCATGGTGGCACCAGTGCCACGTTGGGCTGGTTTGATAGTACCAAGCGGCTCCTGCAATCTGCCATCAAAAAGTTGGCAGGCGAGTTTTGTTTTCCAGGGAAAAGCGCCGTTGTTTGTGTTTGGGGGCCTATGGCTGGGAGTGGCCGGCTGGCTAATTAGAATCCACGATACGCAGGATGGTTCCCAGACCAGAGGTGGCACCAGTGCCAAGTCGGGCTAGTTTGATGGTGCAAAGTGGCTCCTGCAATCTGCCATGAAAAAGTTAGCAGGCGAGTTTTGTTTTCCAGGGAAAAGTGCTGTTGTTTCTGTTTGGTGGACTGTGGCTGGGAGTGGCCGGCTGGCTCCTTAGAATCCACGATACGCAGGATGGTTCCCAGACCAGAGGTGGCACCAGTTCCAAGTCGGGCTGGTTTGATAGTACCAAGTGGCTCCTGCAATCTGCCATCCAGAAGCGGGGCAGCTTACTTTTGTTTGCCAGGGAAACGGGCCGAGGTTTGTGTCTGGGGGCCTATGGCTGGGAGTGACCGGCTGGCTCCTGAAAAGCTACGATAGGCAGGATGGTGACCAGACCCATGGTGGCACCAGTGCCAAGTTGGGCTGATTTGATAGTACCAAGCGGCTCCTGCAATCTGCCATCAAAAAGTTGGCAGGCGAGTTTTGTTTTCCAGGGAAAAGTGCCATTGATTTTTTTTGGTGGCCTGTGGCTGGGAGTGGCCGGCTGGCTCCTTAGAATCCACGATACGCAGGATGGTTCCGAGACCAGAGGTGGCACCAGTTCCAAGTCGGGCTTGTTTGATAGTACCAAGTGGCTCCTGCAATCTGCCATCCAGAAGCGGGGCAGCTTACTTTTGTTTGCAAGGGAAACGGGCCGAGGTTTTTGTCTGGGGGCCTATGGCAGGGAGTGACAGGCTGGCTCCTGAAAAGCTACGATAGGCAGGATGGTTACCAGACTCATGGTGGCACCAGAGCCACGTTGGGCTGATTTGATAGTACCAAGCGGCTCCTGCAATCTGCCATCAAAAAGTTGGCAGGCGAGTTTTGTTTTCCAGGGGAAAGCGCCCTTGTTTTGTTTGGGGGCCTATGGCTGGGAGTGGCCGGCTGGCTAATTAGAATGCACTATACACAGGATGGTTCCCAGACCATGGTGGCACCAGTGCCATGTCGGGCTAGTTTGATGGTGCAAAGTGGCTCCTGCAATCTGCCATCAAAAAGTTGGCAGGCCAGTTTTGTTTTCCAGGGAAAAGTGCCGTTGTTTGTGTTTGGTGGACTGTGGCTGGGAGTGGCCGGCTGGCTCCTTAGAATCCACGATACGCAGGATGGTTCCCAGACCAGAGGTGGCACCAGTTCCAAGTCGGGCTTGTTTGATAGTACCAAGTGGCTCCTGCAATCTGCCATCCAGAAGCGGGGCAGCTTACTTTTGTTTGCAAGGGAAACGGGCCGAGGTTTTTGTCTGGGGGCCTATGGCTGGGAGTGACTGGCTGGCTCCTGAAAAGCTACGATAGGCAGGATGGTTACCAGACTCATGGTGGCACCAGTGCCACGTTGGGCTGATTTGATAGTACCAAGCGGCTCCTGCAATCTGCCATCAAAAAGTTGGCAGGCGAGTTTTGTTTTCCAGGGAAAAGCGCCGTTGTTTGTGTTTGGGGGCCTATGGCTGGGAGTGGCCGGCTGGCAAATTAGAATCCACGATACGCAGGATGGTTCCCAGACCAGAGGTGGCACCAGTGCCAAGTCGGGCTAGTTTGATGGTGCAAAGAGGCTCCTGCAATCTGCCATGAAAAAGTTGGCAGGCGAGTTTTGTTTTCCAGGGAAAATTGCTGTTGTTTGTGTTTGGTGGACTGTGGCTGGGAGTGGCCGGCTGGCTCCTTAGAATCCACGATACGCAGGATGGTTCCCAGACCAGAGGTGGCACCAGTTCCAAGTCGGGCTGGTTTGATAGTACCAAGTGGCTCCTGCAATCTGCCATCCAGAAGCGGGGCAGCTTACTTTTGTTTGCAAGGGAAACGGGCCGAGGTTTTTGTTTGGGGGCCTATGGCTGGGAGTGACTGGCTGGCTCCTGAAAAGCTACGATAGGCAGGATGGTTACCAGACTCATGGTGACACCAGTGCCAAGTTGGGCTGATTTGATAGTACCAAGCGGCTCCTGCAATCTGCCATCAAAAAGTTGGCAGGCGAGTTTTGTTTTCCAGGGAAAAGTGTCGTTGTTTGTGTTTGGGGGCTTGTGGCTGGGAGTGGCCGGCTGGCTCCTTAGAATCCACGATACGCAGGATGGTTCCCAGACCAGAGGTGGCACCAGTGCCAAGTCGGGCTGGTTTGATAGTACCAAGTGGCTCCTGCAATCTGCCATCCAGAAGCGGGGTAGCTTACTATTGTTTGCCAGGGAAACGGGCCGAGGTTTTTTCTGGGGGCCTAGGGGTGGGACTGTCCGGCTGGCTCCTGAAAAGCTACGATAGGCAGGATGGTTCCCAGACCAGATGTGGCACCAGTGCCAAGTTGGGCTAGTTTGATGGTGCAAAGTGGCTCCTGCAATCTGCCATGAAAAAGTTGGCAGGCCAGTTTTGTTTTCCAGGGAAAAGTGCCGTTGTTTGTGTTTGGTGGACTGTGGCTGGGAGTGGCCGGCTGGCTCCTTAGAATCCACGATACCCAGGATGGTTCCCAGACCAGAGGTGGCACCAGTGCCAAGTCGGGCTTGTTTGATAGTACCAAGTGGCTCCTGCAATCTGCCATCCAGAAGCGGGGCAGCTTACTTTTGTTTGCCAGGGAAATGGGCCGAGGTTTGTGTCTGGGGGCCTATGGCTGGGAGTGACCGGCTGGCTCCTGAAAAGCTACGATAGGCAGGATGGTGACCAGACCCATGGTGGCACCAGTGCCAAGTTGGGCTGATTTGATAGTACCAAGCGGCTCCTGCAATCTGCCATCAAAAAGTTGGCAGGCGAGTTTTGTTTTCCAGGGAAAAGTGTCGTTGTTTGTGTTTGGGGGCTTGTGGCTGGGAGTGGCCGGCTGGCTCCTTAGAATCCACGATACGCAGGATGGTTCCCAGACCAGAGGTGGCACCAGTGCCAAGTCAGGCTAGTTTGATGGTGCAAAGTGGCTCCTGCAATCTGCCATCCAGAAGCGGGGTAGCTTACTTTTGTTTGCCAGGGAAACGGGCCGAGGTTTTTGTCTGGGGGCCTATGGGTGGGACTGTCCGGCTGGCTCCTGAAAAGCTACGATAGGCAGGATGGTGACCAGACCCATGGTGGCACCAGTGCCAAGTTGGGCTGGTTTGATAGTAGCAAGTGGCTCCTGCAATCTGCCATCAAAAAGTTGGCAGGCGAGTTTTGTTTTCCAGGGAAAAGCGCCGTTGTTTGTGTTTGGGGGCCTGTGGCTGGGAGTGGCCGGCTGGCTCCTTAGAATCCACGATACGCAGGATGGTTCCCAGACCAGAGGTGGCACCAGTGCCAAGTCGGGCTGGTTTGATGGTGCAAAGTGGCTCCTGCAATCTGCCATCAAAATGTTGGCAGGCGAGTTTTGTTTTCCAGGGAAAAGCGCTGTTGTTTGTGTTTGGGGGCCTGTGGCTGGGAGTGGCCGGCTGGCTAATTAGAATCCACGATACGCAGGATGGTTCCGAGACCAGAGGTGGCACCAGTGCCAAGTCGGGCTAGTTTGATGGTGCAAAGTGGCTCCTGCAATCTGCCATTAAAAAGTTGGCATGCCAGTTTTGTTTTCCAGGGAAAAGCGCCGTTGTTTGTGTTTGGGGGCCTGTGGCTGGGAGTGGCCAGCTGGCTCCTTAGAATCCACGATACGCAGGATGGTTCCCAGACCAGAGGTGGCACCAGTGCCAAGTCGGGCTGGTTTGATGGTGCAAAGTGGCTCCTGCAATCTGCCATCCTGAAGCGGGGTAGCATACTTTTGTTTGCCAGGGAAACCCCCAGTGCTTTGTGTCTGGGGCCTATGGCTGGAAGTGACCGGCTGGCTCCTGAAAAGCTACGATAGGCAGGATGGTTACCAGACCCATGGTGGAACCAGTGCCAAGTGTGGCTGGTTTGATAGTACCAAGTGGTTCCTGCAATCTGCCATCAAAAAGTTGGCAGGCCAGTTTTGTTTTCCAGGGAAAAGCGCCGTTGTTTGTGTTTGGGGTCCTGAGGCTGGGAGTGGCCGGCTGGCTCCTTAGAATCCACGATACGCAGGATGGTTCCCAGACCAGAGGTGGCACCAGTGCCAAGTTGGGCTGGTTTGATACGACAAAGTGGCTCCTGCAATCTGCCATCCAGAAGCGGGGCAGCTTACTTTTGTTTGCAAGGGAAACGGGCCGAGATTTGTGTCTGGGGGCCTATGGCTGGGAGTGACTGGCTGGCTCCTGAAAAGCTACGATAGGCAGGATGGTTACCAGACTCATGGTGGCACCAGTGCCACGTTGGGCTGGTTTGATAGTACCAAGCGGCTCCTGCAATCTGCCATCAAAAAGTTGGCAGGCGAGTTTTGTTTTCCAGGGAAAAGCGCCGTTGTTTGTGTTTGGGGGCCTATGGCTGGGAGTGGCCGGCTGGCTAATTAGAATCCACGATACGCAGGATGGTTCCCAGACCATGGTGGCACCAGTGCCATGTCGGGCTAGTTTGATGGTGCAAAGTGGCTCCTGCAATCTGCCATGAAAAAGTTAGCAGGCGAGTTTTGTTTTCCAGGGAAAAGTGCTGTTGTTTGTGTTTGGTGGACTGTGGCTGGGAGTGGCCGGCTGGCTCCTTAGAATCCACGATACGCAGGATGGTTCCCAGACCAGAGGTGGCACCAGTTCCAAGTCGGGCTGGTTTGATAGTACCAAGTGGCTCCTGCAATCTGCCATCCAGAAGCGGGGCAGCTTACTTTTGTTTGCCAGGGAAACGGGCCGAGGTTTGTGTCTGGGGGCCTATGGCTGGGAGTGACCGGCTGGCTCCTGAAAAGCTACGATAGGCAGGATGGTGACCAGACCCATGGTGGCACCAGTGCCTAGTTGGGCTGATTTGATAGTACCAAGCGGCTCCTGCAATCTGCCATCAAAAAGTTGGCAGGCGAGTTTTGTTTTCCAGGGAAAAGTGCCATTGATTTTTTTTGGTGGCCTGTGGCTGGGAGTGGCCGGCTGGCTCCTTAGAATCCACGATACGCAGGATGGTTCCGAGACCAGAGGTGGCACCAGTTCCAAGTCGGGCTTGTTTGATAGTACCAAGTGGCTCCTGCAATCTGCCATCCAGAAGCGGGGCAGCTTACTTTTGTTTGCAAGGGAAACGGGCCGAGGTTTTTGTCTGGGGGCCTACTGCTGGGAGTGACTGGCTGGCTCCTGAAAAGCTACGATAGGCAGGATGGTTACCAGACTCATGGTGGCACCAGAGCCACGTTGGGCTGATTTGATAGTACCAAGCGGCTCCTGCAATCTGCCTTAAAAAAGTTGGCAGGCGAGTTTTGTTTTCCAGGGGAAAGCGCCGTTGTTTTGTTTGGGGGCCTATGGCTGGGAGTGGCCGGCTGGCTAATTAGAATGCACTATACACAGGATGGTTCCCAGACCATGGTGGCACCAGTGCCATGTCGGGCTAGTTTGATGGTGCAAAGTGGCTCCTGCAATCTGCCATCAAAAAGTTGGCAGGCCAGTTTTGTTTTCCAGGGAAAAGTGCCGTTGTTTGTGTTTGGTGGACTGTGGCTGGGAGTGGCCGGCTGGCTCCTTAGAATCCACGATACGCAGGATGGTTCCCAGACCAGAGGTGGCACCAGTTCCAAGTCGGGCTTGTTTGATAGTACCAAGTGGCTCCTGCAATCTGCCATCCAGAAGCGGGGCAGCTTACTTTTGTTTGCAAGGGAAACGGGCCGAGGTTTTTGTCTGGGGGCCTATGGCTGGGAGTGACTGGCTGGCTCCTGAAAAGCTACGATAGGCAGGATGGTTACCAGACTCATGGTGGCACCAGTGCCACGTTGGGCTGATTTGATAGTACCAAGCGGCTCCTGCAATCTGCCATCAAAAAGTTGGCAGGCGAGTTTTGTTTTCCAGGGAAAAGCGCCGTTGTTTGTGTTTGGGGGCCTATGGCTGGGAGTGGCCGGCTGGCAAATTAGAATCCACGATACGCAGGATGGTTCCCAGACCAGAGGTGGCACCAGTGCCAAGTCGGGCTAGTTTGATGGTGCAAAGAGGCTCCTGCAATCTGCCATGAAAAAGTTGGCAGGCGAGTTTTGTTTTCCAGGGAAAATTGCTGTTGTTTGTGTTTGGTGGACTGTGGCTGGGAGTGGCCGGCTGGCTCCTTAGAATCCACGATACGCAGGATGGTTCCCAGACCAGAGGTGGCACCAGTTCCAAGTCGGGCTGGTTTGATAGTACCAAGTGGCTCCTGCAATCTGCCATCCAGAAGCGGGGCAGCTTACTTTTGTTTGCAAGGGAAACGGGCCGAGGTTTTTGTTTGGGGGCCTATGGCTGGGAGTGACTGGCTGGCTCCTGAAAAGCTACGATAGGCAGGATGTTTACCAGACTCATGGTGACACCAGTGCCAAGTTGGGCTGATTTGATAGTACCAAGCGGCTCCTGCAATCTGCCATCAAAAAGTTGGCAGGCGAGTTTTGTTTTCCAGGGAAAAGTGTCGTTGTTTGTGTTTGGGGGCTTGTGGCTGGGAGTGGCCGGCTGGCTCCTTAGAATCCACGATACGCAGGATGGTTCCCAGACCAGAGGTGGCACCAGTGCCAAGTCGGGCTGGTTTGATAGTACCAAGTGGCTCCTGCAATCTGCCATCCAGAAGCGGGGTAGCTTACTATTGTTTGCCAGGGAAACGGGCCGAGGTTTTTTCTGGGGGCCTAGGGGTGGGACTGTCCGGCTGGCTCCTGAAAAGCTACGATAGGCAGGATGGTTCCCAGACCAGATGTGGCACCAGTGCCAAGTTGGGCTAGTTTGATGGTGCAAAGTGGCTCCTGCAATCTGCCATGAAAAAGTTGGCAGGCCAGTTTTGTTTTCCAGGGAAAAGTGCCGTTGTTTGTGTTTGGTGGACTGTGGCTGGGAGTGGCCGGCTGGCTCCTTAGAATCCACGATACCCAGGATGGTTCCCAGACCAGAGGTGGCACCAGTGCCAAGTCGGGCTTGTTTGATAGTACCAAGTGGCTCCTGCAATCTGCCATCCAGAAGCGGGGCAGCTTACTTTTGTTTGCCAGGGAAATGGGCCGAGGTTTGTGTCTGGGGGCCTATGGGTGGGACTGTCCGGCTGGCTCCTGAAAAGCTACGATAGGCAGGATGGTGACCAGACCCATGGTGGCACCAGTGCCAAGTTGGGCTGGTTTGATAGTAGCAAGTGGCTCCTGCAATCTGCCATCAAAAAGTTGGCAGGCGAGTTTTGTTTTCCAGGGAAAAGCGCCGTTGTTTGTGTTTGGGGGCCTGTGGCTGGGAGTGGCCGGCTGGCTCCTTAGAATCCACGATACGCAGGATGGTTCCCAGACCAGAGGTGGCACCAGTGCCAAGTCGGGCTGGTTTGATGGTGCAAAGTGGCTCCTGCAATCTGCCATCAAAATGTTGGCAGGCGAGTTTTGTTTTCCAGGGAAAAGCGCTGTTGTTTGTGTTTGGGGGCCTGTGGCTGGGAGTGGCCGGCTGGCTAATTAGAATCCACGATACGCAGGATGGTTCCGAGACCAGAGGTGGCACCAGTGCCAAGTCGGGCTAGTTTGATGGTGCAAAGTGGCTCCTGCAATCTGCCATTAAAAAGTTGGCATGCCAGTTTTGTTTTCCAGGGAAAAGCGCCGTTGTTTGTGTTTGGGGGCCTGTGGCTGGGAGTGGCCAGCTGGCTCCTTAGAATCCACGATACGCAGGATGGTTCCCAGACCAGAGGTGGCACCAGTGCCAAGTCGGGCTGGTTTGATGGTGCAAAGTGGCTCCTGCAATCTGCCATCCTGAAGCGGGGTAGCATACTTTTGTTTGCCAGGGAAACCCCCAGTGCTTTGTGTCTGGGGCCTATGGCTGGAAGTGACCGGCTGGCTCCTGAAAAGCTACGATAGGCAGGATGGTTACCAGACCCATGGTGGAACCAGTGCCAAGTGTGGCTGGTTTGATAGTACCAAGTGGTTCCTGCAATCTGCCATCAAAAAGTTGGCAGGCCAGTTTTGTTTTCCAGGGAAAAGCGCCGTTGTTTGTGTTTGGGGTCCTGAGGCTGGGAGTGGCCGGCTGGCTCCTTAGAATCCACGATACGCAGGATGGTTCCCAGACCAGAGGTGGCACCAGTGCCAAGTTGGGCTGGTTTGATACCACAAAGTGGCTCCTGCAATCTGCCATCCAGAAGCGGGGCAGCTTACTTTTGTTTGCAAGGGAAACGGGCCGAGATTTGTGTCTGGGGGCCTATGGCTGGGAGTGACTGGCTGGCTCCTGAAAAGCTACGATAGGCAGGATGGTTACCAGACTCATGGTGGCACCAGTGCCACGTTGGGCTGGTTTGATAGTACCAAGCGGCTCCTGCAATCTGCCATCAAAAAGTTGGCAGGCGAGTTTTGTTTTCCAGGGAAAAGCGCCGTTGTTTGTGTTTGGGGGCCTATGGCTGGGAGTGGCCGGCTGGCTAATTAGAATCCACGATACGCAGGATGGTTCCCAGACCATGGTGGCACCAGTGCCATGTCGGGCTAGTTTGATGGTGCAAAGTGGCTCCTGCAATCTGCCATGAAAAAGTTAGCAGGCGAGTTTTGTTTTCCAGGGAAAAGTGCTGTTGTTTGTGTTTGGTGGACTGTGGCTGGGAGTGGCCGGCTGGCTCCTTAGAATCCACGATACGCAGGATGGTTCCCAGACCAGAGGTGGCACCAGTTCCAAGTCGGGCTGGTTTGATAGTACCAAGTGGCTCCTGCAATCTGCCATCCAGAAGCGGGGCAGCTTACTTTTGTTTGCCAGGGAAACGGGCCGAGGTTTGTGTCTGGGGGCCTATGGCTGGGAGTGACCGGCTGGCTCCTGAAAAGCTACGATAGGCAGGATGGTGACCAGACCCATGGTGGCACCAGTGCCAAGTTGGGCTGATTTGATAGTACCAAGCGGCTCCTGCAATCTGCCATCAAAAAGTTGGCAGGCGAGTTTTGTTTTCCAGGGAAAAGTGCCATTGATTTTTTTTGGTGGCCTGTGGCTGGGAGTGGCCGGCTGGCTCCTTAGAATCCACGATACGCAGGATGGTTCCCAGACCAGAGGTGGCACCAGTTCCAAGTCGGGCTGGTTTGATAGTACCAAGTGGCTCCTGCAATCTGCCATCCAGAAGCGGGGCAGCTTACTTTTGTTTGCAAGGGAAACGGGCCGAGGTTTTTGTCTGGGGGCCTATGGCTGGGAGTGACTGGCTGGCTCCTGAAAAGCTACGATAGGCAGGATGGTTACCAGACTCATGGTGGCACCAGAGCCACGTTGGGCTGATTTGATAGTACCAAGCGGCTCCTGCAATCTGCCATCAAAAAGTTGGCAGGCGAGTTTTGTTTTCCAGGGGAAAGCGCCGTTGTTTTGTTTGGGGGCCTATGGCTGGGAGTGGCCGGCTGGCTAATTAGAATGCACTATACACAGGATGGTTCCCAGACCATGGTGGCACCAGTGCCATGTCGGGCTAGTTTGATGGTGCAAAGTGGCTCCTGCAATCTGCCATGAAAAAGTTGGCAGGCGAGTTTTGTTTTCCAGGGAAAAGTGCCGTTGTTTGTGTTTGGTGGACTGTGGCTGGGAGTGGCCGGCTGGCTCCTTAGAATCCACGATACGCAGGATGGTTCCCAGACCAGAGGTGGCACCAGTTCCAAGTCGGGCTTGTTTGATAGTACCAAGTGGCTCCTGCAATCTGCCATCCAGAAGCGGGGCAGCTTACTTTTGTTTGCAAGGGAAACGGGCCGAGGTTTTTGTCTGGGGGCCTATGGCTGGGAGTGACTGGCTGGCTCCTGAAAAGCTACGATAGGCAGGATGGTTACCAGACTCATGGTGGCACAAGTGCCACGTTGGGCTGATTTGATAGTACCAAGCGGCTCCTGCAATCTGCCATCAAAAATTTGGCAGGCGAGTTTTGTTTTCCAGGGAAAAGCGCCGTTGTTTGTGTTTGGGGGCCTATGGCTGGGAGTGGCCGGCTGGCTAATTAGAATCCACGATACGCAGGATGGTTCCCAGACCAGAGGTGGCACCAGTGCCAAGTCGGGCTAGTTTGATGGTGCAAAGAGGCTCCTGCAATCTGCCATGAAAAAGTTGGCAGGCGAGTTTTGTTTTCCAGGGAAAATTGCTGTTGTTTGTGTTTGGTGGACTGTGGCTGGGAGTGGCCGGCTGGCTCCTTAGAATCCACGATACGCAGGATGGTTCCCAGACCAGAGGTGGCACCAGTGCCAAGTCGGGCTGGTTTGATAGTACCAAGTGGCTCCTGCAATCTGCCATCCAGAAGCGGGGCAGCTTACTTTTTTTTGCCAGGGAAACGGGCCGAGGTTTGTGTCTGGGGGCCTATGGCTGGGAGTGACTGGCTGGCTCCTGAAAAGCTACGATAGGCAGGATGGTTACCAGACTCATGGTGACACCAGTGCCAAGTTGGGCTGATTTGATAGTACCAAGCGGCTCCTGCAATCTGCCATCAAAAAGTTGGCAGGCGAGTTTTGTTTTCCAGGGAAAAGTGTCGTTGTTTGTGTTTGGGGGCTTGTGGCTGGGAGTGGCCGGCTGGCTCCTTAGAATCCACGATACGCAGGATGGTTCCCAGACCAGAGGTGGCACCAGTGCCAAGTCGGGCTGGTTTGATAGTACCAAGTGGCTCCTGCAATCTGCCATCCAGAAGCGGGGTAGCTTACTTTTGTTTGCCAGGGAAACGGGCCGAGGTTTTTTCTGGGGGCCTAGGGGTGGGACTGTCCGGCTGGCTCCTGAAAAGCTACGATAGGCAGGATGGTGACCAGACCCATGGTGGCACCAGTGCCAAGTTGGGCTGGTTTGATAGTACCAAGTGGCTCCTGCAATCTGCCATCAAAAAGTTGGCAGGCGAGTTTTGTTTTCCAGGGAAAAGCGCCGTTGTTTGTGTTTGGGGGCCTGTGGCTGGGAGTGGCCGGCTGGCTCCTTAGAATCCACGATACGCAGGATGGTTCCCAGACCAGAGGTGGCACCAGTGCCAAGTCGGGCTGGTTTGATGGTGCAACGTGGCTCCTGCAATCTGCCATCAAAATGTTGGCAGGCGAGTTTTGTTTTCCAGGGAAAAGCGCCGTTGTTTGTGTCTGGGGGCTTGTGGCTGGGAGTGGCCGGCTGGCTAATTAGAATCCACGATACGCAGGATGGTTCCCAGACCAGAGGTGGCACCAGTGCCAAGTCGGGGTAGTTTGATGGTGCAAATTTGCTCCTGCAATCTGCCATTAAAAAGTTGGCATGCCAGTTTTGTTTTCCAGGGAAAAGCGCCGTTGTTTGTGTTTGGGGGCCTGTGGCTGGGAGTGGCCAGCTGGCTCCTTAGAATCCACGATACGCAGGATGGTTCCCCGACCTGAGGTGGCACCGGTGCCAAGTCGGGCTGGTTTGATGGTGCAAAGTGGCTCCTGCAATCTGCCATCCAGAAGCTGGGTAGCATACTTTTTTTTGCCAGGGATAACCCCCAGTGCTTTGTGTCTGGGGCCTATGGCTGGAAGTGACCGGCTGGCTCCTGAAAAGCTACGATAGGCAGGATGGTTACCAGACCCATGGTGGAACCAGTGCCAAGTTGGGCTGGTTTGATAGTACCAAGTGGTTCCTGCAATCTGCCATCAAAAAGTTGGCAGGCCAGTTTTGTTTTCCAGGGAAAAGCGCCGTTGTTTGTGTTTGGGGTCCTGTGGCTGGGAGTGGCCGGCTGGCTCCTTAGAATCCACGATACGCAGGATGGTTCCCAGACCAGAGGTGGCACCAGTGCCAAGTTGGGCTGGTTTGATACGACAAAGTGGCTCCTGCAATCTGCCATCCAGAAGCGGGGCAGCTTACTTTTGTTTGCCAGGGAAACGGGCCGAGGTTTTTGTCTGGGGGCCTATGGCTGGGAGTGACCGGCTGGCTCCTGAAAAGCTACGATAGGCAGGATGGTTCCCAGACTCATGGTGGCACCAGTGCCACGTTGGGCTGATTTGATAGTACCAAGCGGCTCCTGCAATCTGCCATCAAAAAGTTGGCAGGCGAGTTTTGTTTTCCAGGGAAAAGCGCCGTTGTTTGTGTTTGGGGGCCTATGGCTGGGAGTGGCCGGCTGGCTAATTAGAATCCACGATACGCAGGATGGTTCCCAGACCATGGTGGCACCAGTGCCAAGTCGGGCTAGTTTGATGCTGCAAAGTGGCTCCTGCAATCTGCCATGAAAAAGTTGGCAGGCGAGTTTTGTTTTCCAGGGAAAAGTGCCGTTGTTTGTGTTTGGTGGACTGTGGCTGGGAGTGGCCGGCTGGCTCCTTAGAATCCACGATACGCAGGATGGTTCCCAGACCAGAGGTGGCACCAGTTCCAAGTCGGGCTGGTTTGATAGTACCAAGTGGCTCCTGCAATCTGCCGTCCAGAAGCGGGGCAGCTTACTTTTGTTTGCCAGGGAAACGGGCCGAGGTTTGTGTCTGGGGGCCTATGGCTGGGAGTGACCGGCTGGCTCCTGAAAAGCTACGATAGGCAGGATGGTGACCAGACCCATGGTGGCACCAGTGCCACGTTGGGCTGATTTGATAGTACCAAGCGGCTCCTGCAATCTGCCATCAAAAATTTGGCAGGCGAGTTTTGTTTTCCAGGGAAAAGTGCCATTGATTTTTTTTGGTGGCCTGTGGCTGGGAGTGGCCGGCTGGCTCCTTAGAATCCACGATACGCAGGATGGTTCCCAGACCAGAGGTGGCACCAGTTCCAAGTCGGGCTGGTTTGATAGTACCAAGTGGCTCCTGCAATCTGCCATCCAGAAGCGGGGCAGCTTACTTTTGTTTGCAAGGGAAACGGGCCGAGGTTTTTGTCTGGGGGCCTATGGCTGGGAGTGACTGGCTGGCTCCTGAAAAGCTACGATAGGCAGGATGGTTACCAGACTCATGGTGGCACCAGTGCCACGTTGGGCTGATTTGATAGTACCAAGCGGCTCCTGCAATCTGCCATCCAAAAGTTGGCAGGCGAGTTTTGTTTTCCAGGGGAAAGCGCCGTTGTTTTGTTTGGGGGCCTATGGCTGGGAGTGGCCGGCTGGCTAATTAGAATCCACGATACACAGGATGGTTCCCAGACCATGGTGGCACCAGTGCCATGTCGGGCTAGTTTGATGGTGCAAAGTGGCTCCTGCAATCTGCCATCAAAATGTTGGCAGGCGAGTTTTGTTTTCCAGGGAAAAGTGCCGTTGTTTGTGTTTGGTGGACTGTGGCTGGGAGTGGCCGGCTGGCTCCTTAGAATCCACGATACGCAGGATGGTTCCCAGACCAGAGGTGGCACCAATTCCAAGTCGGGCTGGTTTGATAGTACCAAGTGGCTCCTGCAATCTGCCATCCAGAAGCGGGGCAGCTTACTTTTGTTTGCCAGGGAAACGGGCCGAGGTTTGTGTCTGGGGGCCTATGGCTGGGAGTGACCGGCTGGCTCCTGAAAAGCTACGATAGGCAGGATGGTTACCAGACCCATGGTGGCACCAGTGCCAAGTTGGGCTGATTTGATAGTATCAAGCGGCTCCTGCAATCTGCCATCAAAAAGTTGGCAGGCGAGTTTTGTTTTCCAGGGAAAAGTGCCGTTGATTTTTTTTGGTGGCCTGTGGCTGGGAGTGGCCGGCTGGCTCCTTAGAATCCACGATACGCAGGATGGTTCCCAGACAAGAGGTGGCACTAGTGCCAAGTCGGGCTGGTTTGATGGTGCAAAGAGGCTCCTGCAATCTGCCATGAAAAAGTTGGCAGGCGAGTTTTGTTTTCCAGGGAAAATTGCTGTTGTTTGTGTTTGGTGGACTGTGGCTGGGAGTGGCCGGCTGGCTCCTTAGAATCCACGATACGCAGGATGGTTCCCAGACCAGAGGTGGCACCAGTTCCAAGTCGGGCTGGTTTGATAGTACCAAGTGGCTCCTGCAATCTGCCATCCAGAAGCGGGGCAGCTTACTTTTGTTTGCCAGGGAAACGGGCCGAGGTTTGTGTCTGGGGGCCTATGGCTGGGAGTGACTGGCTGGCTCCTGAAAAGCTACGATAGGCAGGATGGTTACCAAACTCATGGTGACACCAGTGCCAAGTTGGGCTGATTTGATAGTACCAAGCGGCTCCTGCAATCTGCCATCAAAAAGTTGGCAGGCGAGTTTTGTTTTCCAGGGAAAAGTGTCGTTGTTTGTGTTTGGGGGCTTGTGGCTGGGAGTGGCCGGCTGGCTCCTTAGAATCCACGATACGCAGGATGGTTCCCAGACCAGAGGTGGCACCAGTGCCAAGTCGGGCTGGTTTGATAGTACCAAGTGGCTCCTGCAATCTGCCATCCAGAAGCGGGGTAGCTTACTTTTCTTTGCCAGGGAAACGGGCCGAGGTTTTTTCTGGGGGCCTAGGGGTGGGACTGTCCGGCTGGCTCCTGAAAAGCTACGATAGGCAGGATGGTGACCAGACCCATGGTGGCACCAGTGCCAAGTTGGGCTGGTTTGATAGTACCAAGTGGCTCCTGCAATCTGCCATCAAAAAGTTGGCAGGCGAGTTTTGTTTTCCAGGGAAAAGCGCCGTTGTTTGTGTTTGGGGGCCTGTGGCTGGGAGTGGCCGGCTGGCTCCTTAGAATCCACGATACGCAGGATGGTTCCCAGACCAGAGGTGGCACCAGTGCCAAGTCGGGCTGGTTTGATGGTGCAACATGGCTCCTGCAATCTGCCATCAAAATGTTGGCAGGCGAGTTTTGTTTTCCAGGGAAAAGCGCCGTTGTTTTTGTTTGGGGGCTTGTGGCTGGGAGTGGCCGGCTGGCTCCTTAGAATCCACGATACGCAGGATGGTTCCCAGACCAGAGGTGGCACCAGTGCCAAGTCGGGCTAGTTTGATGGTGCAAAGTGGCTCCTGCAATCTGCCATTAAAAAGTAGGCATGCCAGTTTTGTTTTCCAGGGAAAAGCGCCGTTGTTTGTGTTTGGGGGCCTGTGGCTGGGAGTGGCCAGCTGGCTCCTTAGAATCCACGATACGCAGGATGGTTCCCAGACCAGAGGTGGCACCAGTGCCAATTCGGGCTGGTTTGATGGTGCAAAGTGGCTCCTGCAATCTGCCATCCTGAAGCTGGGTAGCATACTTTGTTTACCAGGGAAACCCCCAGTGCTTTGTGTCTGGGGCCTATGGCTGGAAGTGACCGGCTGGCTCCTGAAAAGCTTCGATAGGCAGGATGGTTACCAGACCCATGGTGGAACCAGTGCCAAGTGTGGCTGGTTTGATAGTACCAAGTGGTTCCTGCAATCTGCCATCAAAAATTGGCAGGCCAGTTTTGTTTTCCAGGGAAAAGCGCCGTTGTTTGTGTTTGGGGTCCTGAGGCTGGGAGTGGCCGGCTGGCTCCTTAGAATCCACGATACGCCGGATGGTTCCCAGACCAGAGGTGGCACCAGTGCCAAGTTGGGCTGGTTTGATACCACAAAGTGGCTCCTGCAATCTGCCATCCAGAAGCGGGGCAGCTTACTTTTGTTTGCCAGGGAAACGGGCCGAGGTTTTTGTCTGGGGGCCTATGGCTGGGAGTGAAAGGCTGGCTCCTGAAAAGCTACGATAGGCAGGATGGTTACCAGACTCATGGTGGCACCAGTGCCACGTTGGGCTGATTTGATAGTACCAAGTGGCTCCTGCAATCTGCCATCAAAAAGTTGGCAGGCGAGTTCTGTTTTCCAGGGAAAAGCGCCGTTGTTTCTGTTTGGGGGCCTATGGCTGGGAGTGGCCGGCTGGCTCCTTATAATCCACGATACGCAGGATGGTTCCCAGACCAGAGGTGGCACCAGTGCCAAGTCGGGCTGGTTTGATGGTGCAAGGTGGCTTCTGCAATCTGCCATCCAGAAGCGGGGCAGCCGAGTTTTTTTTGCCAGAGAAAAGGGCCGTGGTTTGTGTCTGGGGGCCTATGGCTGGGAGTGGCCGGCTGACCCCTGAAAATCCACAATAGGCAGGATGGTTCCCAGAGCCAAGGTGGCACCAGTGCCAAGTCGGGCTGGTTTGATAGTACTAAATAGCTCCTGCAATCTGCCATCCAGAAGCGGGGCAGCTTAATTTTGTTTGCCAGGGAAACGGGCCGAGGTTTGTGTCTGGGGGCCTATGGCTGGGAGTGACCGGCTGGCTCCTGAAAAGCTACGATAGGCAGGATGGTTCCCAGACCAGAGGTGGCACCAGTGCCAAGTCGGGCTAGTTTGATGGTGAAAAGTGGCTCCTGCAATCTGCCATCAAAAAGTTGGCAGGCGAGTTTTGTTTTCCAGGGAAAAGTGCCGTTGTTTGTGTTTGGTGGACTGTGGCTGGGAGTGGCCGGCTGGCTCCTTAGAATCCACGATACGCAGGATGGTTCCCAGACCAGAGGTGGCACCAGTTCCAAGTCGGGCTGGTTTGATAGTACGAAGTGGCTCCTGCAATCTGCCATCCAGAAGTGGGGCAGCTTACTTTTGTTTGCCAGGGAAACGGGCCGTGGTTTGTGTATGGGGGCCTATGGCTGGGAGTGACCGGCTGGCTCCTGAAAAGCTACGATAGGCAGGATGGTTCCCAGACCAGAGGTGGCACCAGTGCCAAGTTGGGCTGATTTGATAGTATCAAGCGGCTCCTGCAATCTGCCATCAAAATTTGGCAGGCGAGTTTTGTTTTCCAGGGAAAAGTGCCGTTGATATTTTTGGTGGCCTGTGGCTGGGAGTGGCCGGCTGGCTCCTTAGAATCCACGATACGCAGGATGGTTCTCAGACCAGAGGTGGCACCAGTTCCAAGTCGGGCTTGTTTGATAGTACCAAGTGGCTCCTGCAATCTGCCATCCAGAAGCGGGCCAGCTTACTTTTGTTTGCCAGGGAAACAGGCCGAGGTTTGTGTCTGGGGGCCTACTGCTGGGAGTGACTGGCTGGCTCCTGAAAAGCTACGATAGGCAGAATGGTTCCCAGACTCATGGTGGCACCAGTGCCACGTTGGGCTGATTTGATAGTACCAAGCGGCTCCTGCAATCTGCCATCAAAAAGTTGGCAGGCGAGTTTTGTTTTCCAGGGAAAAGCGCCATTGTTTGTGTTTGGGGGCCTATGGCTGGGAGTGGCCGGCTGGCTAATTAGAATCCACGATACGCAGGATGGTTCCCAGACCATGGTGGAACCAGTGCCAAGTCGGGCTAGTTTGATGGTGCAAAGTGGTTCCTGCAATCTGCCATGAAAAAGTTGGCAGGCGAGTTTTGTTTTCCAGGGAAAAGTGCCGTTGTTTGTGTTTGGTGGACTGTGGCTGGGAGTGGCCGGCTGGCTCCTTAGAATCCACGATACGCAGGATGGTTCCCAGACCAGAGGTGGCACCAGTTCCAAGTCGGGCTGGTTTGATAGTACCAAGTGGCTCCTGCAATCTGCCATCCAGAAGCGGGGCAGCTTACTTTTGTTTGCCAGGGACACGGGCCGAGGTTTGTGTCTGGGGGCCTATGGCTGGGAGTGACTGGCTGGCTCCTGAAAAGCTACGATAGGCAGGATGGTTACCAGACCCATGGTGGCACCAGTGCCAAGTTGGGCTGATTTGATAGTATCAAGCGGCTCCTGCAATCTGCCATCAAAAAGTTGGCAGGCGAGTTTTGTTTTCCAGGGAAAAGCGCCGTTGTTTTGTTTGGGGGCCTGTGGCTGGGAGTGGCCGGCTGGCTAATTAGAATCCACGATACGCAGGATGGTTCCCAGACCAGAGGTGGCACCAGTGCCAAGTCGGGCTAGTTTGATGGTGCAAAGTGGCTCCTGCAATCTGCCATTAAAAAGTTGGCATGCCAGTTTTGTTTTCCAGGGAAAAGCGCCGTTGTTTGTGTTTGGGGGCCTGTGGCTGGGAGTGGCCGGCTGGCTCCTTAGAATCCACGATACGCAGGATGGTTCCCAGACCAGAGGTGGCACCAGTGCCAAGTCGGGCTGGTTTGATGGTGCAAAGTGGCTCCTCCAATCTGCCATCCTGAAGCGGGGTAGCATACTTTTGTTTGCCAGGGAAACCCCCAGTGCTTTGTGTCTGGGGGCCTATGGCTGGAAGTGACCGGCTGGCTCCTGAAAAGCTACGATAGGCAGGATGGTTACCAGACCCATGGTGGAACCAGTGCCAAGTTGGGCTGGTTTGATAGTATCAAGCGGCTCCTGCAATCTGCCATCAAAAAGTTGGCAGGCGAGTTTTGTTTTCCAGGAAAAAGCGCCGTTGTTTGTGTTTGGGGTCCTGTGGCTGGGAGTGGCCGGCTGGCTCCTTAGAATCCACGATACGCAGGATGGTTCCCAGACCAGAGGTGGCACCAGTGCCAAGTTGGGCTGGTTTGATACCACAAAGTGGCTCCTGCAATCTGCCATCCAGAAGCGGGGCAGCTTACTTTTGTTTGCAAGGGAAACGGGCCGAGCTTTGAGTCTGGGGGCCTATGGCTGGGAGTGAACGGCTGGCTCCTGAAAAGCTACGATAGGCAGGATGGTTACCAGACTCATGGTGGCACCAGTGCCACGTTGGGCTGATTTGATAGTACCAAGCGGCTCCTGCAATCTGCCATCAAAAAGTTGGCAGGCGAGTTTTGTTTTCCAGGAAAAAGCGCCGTTGTTTGTGTTTGGGGGCCTATGGCTGGGAGTGGCCGGCTGGCTAATTAGAATCCACGATACGCAGGATGGTTCCCAGACCAGAGGTGGCACCAGTGCCATGTCGGGCTAGTTTGATGGTGCAAAGTGGCTCCTGCAATCTGCCATGAAAAAGTTGGCAGGCGAGTTTTGTTTTCCAGGGAAAAGTGCCGTTGTTTGTGTTTGGTGGACTGTGGCTGGGAGTGGCCGGCTGGCTCCTTAGAATCCACGATACGCAGGATGGTTCCCAGACCAGAGGTGGCACCAGTTCCAAGTCGGGCTGGTTTGATAGTAGCAAGTGGCTCCTGCAATCTGCCATCCAGAAGCGGGGCAGCTTACTTTTGTTTGCCAGGGAAACGGGCCGAGGTTTGTGTCTGGGGGCCTATGGCTGGGAGTGACCGGCTGGCTCCTGAAAAGCTACGATAGGCAGGATGTTTACCAGACCCATGGTGGCACCAGTGCCAAGTTGGGCTGATTTGATAGTACCAAGCGGCTCCTGCAATCTGCCATCAAAAAGTTGGCAGGCGAGTTTTGTTTTCCAGGGAAAAGTGCCGTTGATTTTTTTTGGTGGCCTGT
Organism: Melospiza melodia melodia; assembly: GCF_035770615.1. Classification (NCBI taxonomy): domain Eukaryota; kingdom Metazoa; phylum Chordata; class Aves; order Passeriformes; family Passerellidae; genus Melospiza; species Melospiza melodia. Next base: position 452,399 of record NC_086205.1, on the reverse strand, counting down.
GGCTGGGAGTGGCCGGCTGGCTCCTTAGAATCCACGATACGCAGGATGGTTCCCAGACCAGAGGTGGCACCAGTTCCAAGTCGGGCTTGTTTGATAGTACCAAGTGGCTCCTGCAATCTGCCATCCAGAAGCGGGGCAGCTTACTTTTGTTTGCCAGGGAAACAGGCCGAGGTTTGTGTCTGGGGGCCTATGGCTGGGAGTGACTGGCTGGCTCCTGAAAAGCTACGATAGGCAGAATGGTTCCCAGACTCATGGTGGCACCAGTGCCACGTTGGGCTGATTTGATAGTACCAAGCGGCTCCTGCAATCTGCCATGAAAAAGTTGGCAGGCGAGTTTTGTTTTCCAGGGAAAAGCGCCATTGTTTGTGTTTGGGGGCCTATGGCTGGGAGTGGCCGGCTGGCTAATTAGAATCCACGATACGCAGGATGGTTCCCAGACCATGGTGGAACCAGTGCCAAGTCGGGCTAGTTTGATGGTGCAAAGTGGTTCCTGCAATCTGCCATGAAAAAGTTGGCAGGCGAGTTTTGTTTTCCAGGGAAAAGTGCCGTTGTTTGTGTTTGGTGGACTGTGGCTGGGAGTGGCCGGCTGGCTCCTTAGAATCCACGATACGCAGGATGGTTCCCAGACCAGAGGTGGCACCAGTGCCAAGTCGGGCTGGTTTGATAGTACCAAGTGGCTCCTGCAATCTGCCATCCAGAAGCGGGGCAGCTTACTTTTCTTTGCCAGGGACACGGGCCGAGGTTTGTGTCTGGGGGCCTATGGCTGGGAGTGACTGGCTGGCTCCTGAAAAGCTACGATAGGCAGGATGGTTACCAGACCCATGGTGGCACCAGTGCCAAGTTGGGCTGATTTGATAGTATCAAGCGGCTCCTGCAATCTGCCATCAAAAAGTTGGCAGGCGAGTTTTGTTTTCCAGGGAAAAGCGCCGTTGTTTTGTTTGGGGGCCTGTGGCTGGGAGTGGCCGGCTGGCTAATTAGAATCCACGATACGCAGGATGGTTCCCAGACCAGAGGTGGCACCAGTGCCAAGTCGGGCTAGTTTGATGGTGCAAAGTGGCTCCTGCAATCTGCCATTAAAAAGTTGGCATGCCAGTTTTGTTTTCCAGGGAAAAGCGCCGTTGTTTGTGTTTGGGGGCCTGTGGCTGGGAGTGGCCGGCTGGCTCCTTAGAATCCACGATACGCAGGATGGTTCCCAGACCAGAGGTGGCACCAGTGCCAAGTCGGGCTGGTTTGATGGTGCAAAGTGGCTCCTCCAATCTGCCATCCTGAAGCGGGGTAGCATACTTTTGTTTGCCAGGGAAACCCCCAGTGCTTTGTGTCTGGGGGCCTATGGCTGGAAGTGACCGGCTGGCTCCTGAAAAGCTACGATAGGCAGGATGGTTACCAGACCCATGGTGGAACCAGTGCCAAGTTGGGCTGGTTTGATAGTATCAAGCGGCTCCTGCAATCTGCCATCAAAAAGTTGGCAGGCGAGTTTTGTTTTCCAGGAAAAAGCGCCGTTGTTTGTGTTTGGGGTCCTGTGGCTGGGAGTGGCCGGCTGGCTCCTTAGAATCCACGATACGCAGGATGGTTCCCAGACCAGAGGTGGCACCAGTGCCAAGTTGGGCTGGTTTGATACCACAAAGTGGCTCCTGCAATCTGCCATCCAGAAGCGGGGCAGCTTACTTTTGTTTGCAAGGGAAACGGGCCGAGCTTTGAGTCTGGGGGCCTATGGCTGGGAGTGACTGGCTGGCTCCTGAAAAGCTACGATAGGCAGGATGGTTACCAGACTCATGGTGGCACCAGTGCCACGTTGGGCTGATTTGATAGTACCAAGCGGCTCCTGCAATCTGCCATCAAAAAGTTGGGAGGCGAGTTTTGTTTTCCAGGAAAAAGCGCCGTTGTTTGTGTTTGGGGGCCTATGGCTGGGAGTGGCCGGCTGACTAATTAGAATCCACGATACGCAGGATGGTTCCCAGACCAGAGGTGGCACCAGTGCCATGTCGGGCTAGTTTGATGGTGCAAAGTGGCTCCTGCAATCTGCCATGAAAATGTTGGCAGGCGAGTTTTGTTTTCCAGGGAAAAGTGCCGTTGTTTGTGTTTGGTGGACTGTGGCTGGGAGTGGCCGGCTGGCTCCTTAGAATCCACGATACGCAGGATGGTTCCCAGACCAGAGGTGGCACCAGTTCCAAGTCGGGCTGGTTTGATAGTAGCAAGTGGCTCCTGCAATCTGCCATCCAGAAGCGGGGCAGCTTACTTTTGTTTGCCAGGGAAACGGGCCGAGGTTTGTGTCTGGGGGCCTATGGCTGGGAGTGACCGGCTGGCTCCTGAAAAGCTACGATAGGCAGGATGTTTACCAGACCCATGGTGGCACCAGTGCCAAGTTGGGCTGATTTGATAGTACCAAGCGGCTCCTGCAATCTGCCATCAAAAAGTTGGCAGGCGAGTTTTGTTTTCCAGGGAAAAGTGCCGTTGATTATTTTTGGTGGCCTGTGGCTGGGAGTGGCCGGCTGGCTCCTTAGAATCCACGATACGCAGGATGGTTCCCAGACCAGAGGTGGCACCAGTTCCAAGTCGGGCTGGTTTGATAGTACCAAGTGGCTCCTGCAATCTGCCATCCAGAAGCGGGGCAGCTTACTTTTGTTTGCAAGGGAAACGGGCCGAGGTTTTGTCTGGGGGCCTATGGCTGGGAGTGACTGGCTGGCTCCTGAAAAGCTACGATAGGCAGGATGGTTACCAGACTCATGGTGGCACCAGTGCCACGTTGGGCTGATTTGATAGTACCAAGCGGCTCCTGCAATCTGCCATCAAAAAGTTGGCAGGCGAGTTTTGTTTTCCAGGGAAGAGCGCCGTTGTTTGTGTTTGGGGGCCTATGGCTGGGAGTGGCCGGCTGGCTCCTTAGAATCCACGATACGCAGGATGGTTCCCAGACCAGAGGTGGCACCAGTACCATGTCGGGCTAGTTTGATGGTGCAAAGTGGCTCCTGCAATCTGCCATGAAAAAGTTTGCAGGCGAGTTTTGTTTTCCAGGGAAAAGTGCCGTTGTTTGTGTTTGGTGGACTGTGGCTGGGAGTGGCCGGCTGGCTCCTTAGAATCCACGATACGCAGGATGGTTCCCAGACCAGAGGTGGCACCAGTTCCAAGTCGGGCTGGTTTTATAGTACGAAGTGGCTCCTGCAATCTGCCATCCAGAAGTGGGGCAGCTTACTTTTGTTTGCCAGGGAAACGGGCCGTGGTTTGTGTATGGGGGCCTATGGCTGGGAGTGACCGGCTGGCTCCTGAAAAGCTACGATAGGCAGGATGGTTCCCAGACCAGAGGTGGCACCAGTGCCAAGTTGGGCTGATTTGATAGTATCAAGCGGCTCCTGCAATCTGCCATCAAAATTTGGCAGGCGAGTTTTGTTTTCCAGGGAAAAGTGCCGTTGATATTTTTGGTGGCCTGTGGCTGGGAGTGGCCGGCTGGCTCCTTAGAATCCACGATACGCAGGATGGTTCTCAGACCAGAGGTGGCACCAGTTCCAAGTCGGGCTTCTTTGATAGTACCAAGTGGCTCCTCCAATCTGCCATCCTGAAGCGGGGTAGCATACTTTTGTTTGCCAGGGAAACCCCCAGTGCTTTGTGTCTGGGGGCCTATGGCTGGAAGTGACCGGCTGGCTCCTGAAAAGCTACGATAGGCAGGATGGTTACCAGACCCATGGTGGAACCAGTGCCAAGTTGGGCTGGTTTGATAGTATCAAGCGGCTCCTGCAATCTGCCATCAAAAAGTTGGCAGGCGAGTTTTGTTTTCCAGGAAAAAGCGCCGTTGTTTGTGTTTGGGGTCCTGTGGCTGGGAGTGGCCGGCTGGCTCCTTAGAATCCACGATACGCAGGATGGTTCCCAGACCAGAGGTGGCACCAGTGCCAAGTTGGGCTGGTTTGATACCACAAAGTGGCTCCTGCAATCTGCCATCCAGAAGCGGGGCAGCTTACTTTTGTTTGCAAGGGAAACGGGCCGAGCTTTGAGTCTGGGGGCCTATGGCTGGGAGTGACTGGCTGGCTCCTGAAAAGCTACGATAGGCAGGATGGTTACCAGACTCATGGTGGCACCAGTGCCACGTTGGGCTGATTTGATAGTACCAAGCGGCTCCTGCAATCTGCCATCAAAAAGTTGGGAGGCGAGTTTTGTTTTCCAGGAAAAAGCGCCGTTGTTTGTGTTTGGGGGCCTATGGCTGGGAGTGGCCGGCTGGCTAATTAGAATCCACGATACGCAGGATGGTTCCCAGACCAGAGGTGGCACCAGTGCCATGTCGGGCTAGTTTGATGGTGCAAAGTGGCTCCTGCAATCTGCCATGAAAAAGTTGGCAGGCGAGTTTTGTTTTCCAGGGAAAAGTGCCGTTGTTTGTGTTTGGTGGACTGTGGCTGGGAGTGGCCGGCTGGCTCCTTAGAATCCACGATACGCAGGATGGTTCCCAGACCAGAGGTGGCACCAGTTCCAAGTCGGGCTGGTTTGATAGTAGCAAGTTGCTCCTGCAATCTGCCATCCAGAAGCGGGGCAGCTTACTTTTGTTTGCCAGGGAAACGGGCCGAGGTTTGTGTCTGGGGGCCTATGGCTGGGAGTGACCGGCTGGCTCCTGAAAAGCTACGATAGGCAGGATGTTTACCAGACCCATGGTGGCACCAGTGCCAAGTTGGGCTGATTTGATAGTACCAAGCGGCTCCTGCAATCTGCCATCAAAAAGTTGGCAGGCGAGTTTTGTTTTCCAGGGAAAAGTGCCGTTTATTTTTTTTGGTGGCCTGTGGCTGGGAGTGGCCGGCTGGCTCCTTAGAATCCACTATACGCAGGATGGTTCCCAGACCAGAGGTGGCACCAGTTCCAAGTCGGGCTGGTTTGATAGTACCAAGTGGCTCCTGCAATCTGCCATCCAGAAGCGGGGCAGCTTACTTTTGTTTGCAAGGGAAACGGGCCGAGGTTTTGTCTGGGGGCCTATGGCTGGGAGTGACTGGCTGGCTCCTGAAAAGCTACGATAGGCAGGATGGTTACCAGACTCATGGTGGCACCAGTGCCACGTTGGGCTGATTTGATAGTACCAAGCGGCTCCTGCAATCTGCCATCAAAAAGTTGGCAGGCGAGTTTTGTTTTCCAGGGAAGAGCGCCGTTGTTTGTGTTTGGGGGCCTATGGCTGGGAGTGGCCGGCTGGCTCCTTAGAATCCACGATACGCAGGATGGTTCCCAGACCAGAGGTGGCACCAGTACCATGTCGGGCTAGTTTGATGGTGCAAAGTGGCTCCTGCAATCTGCCATGAAAAAGTTTGCAGGCGAGTTTTGTTTTCCAGGGAAAAGTGCCGTTGTTTGTGTTTGGTGGACTGTGGCTGGGAGTGGCCGGCTGGCTCCTTAGAATCCACGATACGCAGGATGGTTCCCAGACCAGAGGTGGCACCAGTTCCAAGTCGGGCTGGTTTGATAGTACGAAGTGGCTCCTGCAATCTGCCATCCAGAAGTGGGGCAGCTTACTTTTGTTTGCCAGGGAAACGGGCCGTGGTTTGTGTATGGGGGCCTATGGCTGGGAGTGACCGGCTGGCTCCTGAAAAGCTACGATAGGCAGGATGGTTCCCAGACCAGAGGTGGCACCAGTGCCAAGTTGGGCTGATTTGATAGTATCAAGCGGCTCCTGCAATCTGCCATCAAAATTTGGCAGGCGAGTTTTGTTTTCCAGGGAAAAGTGCCGTTGATATTTTTGGTGGCCTGTGGCTGGGAGTGGCCGGCTGGCTCCTTAGAATCCACGATACGCAGGATGGTTCTCAGACCAGAGGTGGCACCAGTTCCAAGTCGGGCTTGTTTGATAGTACCAAGTGGCTCCTGCAATCTGCCATCCAGAAGCGGGGTAGCTTACTTTTGTTTGCCAGGGAAACAGGCCGAGGTTTGTGTCTGGGGGCCTATGGCTGGGAGTGACTGGCTGGCTCCTGAAAAGCTACGATAGGCAGGATGGTTCCCAGACTCATGGTGGCACCAGTGCCACGTTGGGCTGATTTGATAGTACCAAGCGGCTCCTGCAATCTGCCATCAAAAAGTTGGCAGGCGAGTTTTGTTTTCCAGGGAAAAGCGCCATTGTTTGTGTTTGGGGGCCTATGGCTGGGAGTGGCCGGCTGGCTAATTAGAATCCACGATACGCAGGATGGTTCCCAGACCATGGTGGAACCAGTGCCAAGTCAGGCTAGTTTGATGGTGCAAAGTGGTTCCTGCAATCTGCCATGAAAAAGTTGGCAGGCGAGTTTTGTTTTCCAGGGAAAAGTGCCGTTGTTTGTGTTTGGTGGACTGTGGCTGGGAGTGGCCGGCTGGCTCCTTAGAATCCACGATACGCAGGATGGTTCCCAGACCAGAGGTGGCACCAGTTCCAAGTCGGGCTGGTTTGATAGTACCAAGTGGCTCCTGCAATCTGCCATCCAGAAGCGGGGCAGCTTACTTTTGTTTGCCAGGGACACGGGCCGAGGTTTTTTCTGGGGGCCTATGGGTGGGACTGTCCGGCTGGCTCCTGAAAAGCTACGATAGGCAGGATGGTTACCAGACCCATGGTGGCACCAGTGCCAAGTTGGGCTGGTTTGATAGTACCAAGTGGCTCCTGCAATCTGCCATCAAAAAGTTGGCAGGCGAGTTTTGTTTTCCAGGGAAAAGCGCCGTTGTTTGTGTTTTGGGGGCCTGTGGCTGGGAGTGGCCGGCTGGCTCCTTAGAATCCACGATACGCAGGATGGTTCCCAGACCAGAGGTGGCACCAGTGCCAAGTCGAGCTGGTTTGATGGTGCAAAGTGGCTCCTGCAATCTGCCATCAAAATGTTGGCAGGCGAGTTTTGTTTTCCAGGGAAAAGCGCCGTTGTTTGTGTTTGGGGGCCTGTGGCTGGGAGTGGCCGGCTGGCTAATTAGAATCCACGATACGCAGGATGGTTCCCAGACCAGAGGTGGCACCAGTGCCAAGTTGGGCTGGTTTGATGGTGCAAAGTGGCTCCTGCAATCTGCCATTAAAAAGTTGGCAGGCGAGTTTTGTTTTCCAGGGAAAAGCGCCGTTGTTTGTTTTTGGGGGCCTGTGGCTGGGAGTGGCCGGCTGGCTCCTTAGAATCCACGATACGCAGGATGGTTCCCAGACCAGAGGTGGCACCAGTGCCAAGTCGGGCTGGTTTGATGGTGCAAAGTGGCTCCTGCAATCTGCCATCAAAATGTTGGCAGGCGAGTTTTGTTTTCCAGGGAAAAGCGCCGTTGTTTGTGTTTGGGGCCGTGTGGCTGGGAGTGGCCGGCTGGCTAATTAGAATCCACGATACGCAGGATGGTTCCCAGACCAGAGGTGGCACCAGTGCCAAGTCGGGCTAGTTTGATGGTGCAAAGTGGCTCCTGCAATCTGCCATTAAAAAGTTGGCATGCCAGTTTTGTTTTCCAGGGAAAAGCGCCGTTGTTTGTGTTTGGGGGCCTGTGGCTGGGAGTGGCCAGCTGGCTCCTAAGAATCCACGATACGCAGGATGGTTCCCAGACCAGAGGTGGCACCAGTGCCAAGTCGGGCTGGTTTGATGGTGCAAAGTGGCTCCTCCAATCTGCCATCCTGAAGCGGGGTAGCATACTTTTCTTTGCCAGGGAAACCCCCAGTGCTTCGTTTCTGGGGCCTATGGCTGGAAGTGACCGGCTGGCTCCTGAAAAGCTACGATAGGCAGGATGGTTACCAGACCCATGGTGGAACCAGTGCCAAGTTGGGCTGGTTTGATAGTACCAAGTGGTTCCTGCAATCTGCCATCAAAATGTTGGCAGGCCAGTTTTGTTTTCCAGGGAAAAGCGCCGTTGTTTGTGTTTGGGGTCCTGTGGCTGGGAGTGGCCGGCTGGCTCCTTAGAATCCACGATACGCAGGATGGTTCCCAGACCAGAGGTGGCACCAGTGCCAAGTTGGGCTGGTTTGATACCACAAAGTGGCTCCTGCAATCTGCCATCCAGAAGCGGGGCAGCTTACTTTTGTTTGCCAAGGAAACGGGCCGTGGTTTGTGTCTGGGGGCCTATGGCTGGGAGTGACCGGCTGGCTCCTGAAAAGCTACAATAGGCAGGATGGTGACCAGACCCATGGTGGCACCAGTGCAAACCAGCCCATGGTTTGATAGTACCAAGCGGCTCCTGCAATCTGCCATCAAAAATTTGGCAGGCGAGTTCTGTTTTCCAGGGAAAAGCGCCGTTGTTTGTGTTTGGGGGCCTGTGGCTGGGAGTGGCCGGCTGGCTCCTTAGAATCCACGATACGCAGGATGGTTCCCAGACCAGAGGTGGCACCAGTGCCAAGTCGGGCTGGTTTGATGGTGCAAAGTGGCTCCTGCAATCTGCCATCCAGAAGCGGGGCAGCCGAGTTTTTTTTGCCAGAGAAAAGGGCCGAGGTTTGTGTCTGGGGGCCTATGGCTGGGAGTGGCCGGCTGGCTCCTTAAAAGCTACGATAGGCAGGATGGTTCCCAGAGCAGAGGTGGCACCAGTGCCAAGTCGGGCTAGTTTGATGGTGAAAAGTGGCTCCTGCAATCTGCCATCAAAAAGTTGGCAGGCGAGTTTTGTTTTCCAGGGAAAAGTGCCGTTGATTTTGTTTGGTGGCCTGTGGCTGGGAGTGGCCGGCTGGCTCCTTAGAATCCACGATACGCAGGATGGTTCCCAGACCAGAGGTGGCACCAGTTCCAAGTCGGGCTTTTTTGATAGTACCAAGTGGCTCCTGCAATCTGCCATCCAGAAGCGGGGTAGCTTACTTTTGTTTGCCAGGGAAACAGGCCGAGGTTTGTGTCTGGGGGCCTATGGCTGGGAGTGACTGGCTGGCTCCTGAAAAGCTACGATAGGCAGGATGGTTACCAGACTCATGGTGGCACCAGTGCCACGTTGGGCTGATTTGATAGTACCAAGCGGCTCCTGCAATCTGCCATCAAAATGTTGGCAGGCGAGTTTTGTTTTCCAGGGAAAAGCGCCATTGTTTGTGTTTGGGGGCCTATGGCTGGGAGTGGCCGGCTGGCTCCTTAGAATCCACGATACGCAGGATGGTTCCCAGACCAGAGGTGGCACCAGTGCCATGTCGGGCTAGTTTGATGGTGCAAAGTGGCTCCTGCAATCTGCCATGAAAAAGTTTGCAGGCGAGTTTTGTTTTCCAGGGGAAAGTGCCGTTGTTTGTGTTTGGTGGACTGTGGCTGGGAGTGGCCGACTGGCTCCTTAGAATCCACGATACGCAGGATGGTTCCCAGACCAGAGGTGGCACCAGTTCCAAGTCGGGCTTGTTTGATAGTACCAAGTGGCTCCTGCAATCTGCCATCCAGAAGCGGGGCAGCTTACTTTTGTTTGCCAGGGAAACGGGCCGAGGTTTTTGTCTGGGGGCCTATGGCTGGGAGTGACTGGCTGGCTCCTAAAAAGCTACGATAGGCAGGATGGTTACCAGACTCATGGTGGCAGCAGTGCCACGTTGGGCTGATTTGATAGTACCAAGCGGCTCCTGCAATCTGCCATCAAATGTTGGCAGGCGAGTTTTGTTTTCCAGGGAAAAGCGCCGTTGTTTGTGTTTGGGGGCCTATGGCTGGGAGTGGCCGGCTGGCTCCTTAGAATCCACGATACGCAGGATGGTTCCCAGACCATGGTGGCACCAGTGCCGAGTCGGGCTAATTTGATGGTGCAATGTGGCTCCTGCAATCTGCCATGAAAAAGTTGGCAGGCGAGTTTTGTTTTCCAGGGAAAAGTGCCGTTGTTTGTGTTTGGTGGACTGTGGCTGGGAGTGGCCGCCTGGCTCCTTAGAATCCACGATACGCAGGATGGTTCCCAGACCAGAGGTGGCACCAGTTCCAAGTCGGGCTGGTTTGATAGTACCAAGTGGCTCCTGCAATCTGCCATCCAGAAGCGGGGCAGCTTACTTTTGTTTGCCAGGGAAACGGGCCGAGGTTTGTGTCTGGGGGCCTATGGCTGGGAGTGACTGGCTGGCTCCTGAAAAGCTACGATAGGCAGGATGGTTACCAGACCCATGGTGGCACCAGTGCCAAGTTGGGCTGATTTGATAGTATCAAGCGGCTCCTGCAATCTGCCATCAAAAAGTTGGCAGGCGAGTTTTGTTTTCCAGGGAAAAGTGCCGTTGATTTTTTTTGGTGGCCTTGGGCTGGGAGTGGCCAGCTGTCTCCTTATACTCCACGATACGCAGGATGGTTCCCAGACCAGAGGTGGCACCAGTGCCAAGTCGGGCTGGTTTGATGGTGCAAAGTGGCTCCTGCAATCTGCCATCCAGAAGCGGGGCAGCTGAGTTTTGTTTGCCAGAGAAAAGGGCCGTGGTTTTTTTTTGGGGGCATATGGCTGGGAGTGGCCGGCTGGCTCCTTAAAATGCTCGATACGCAGGATGGTGACCAGACCCAAGGTGGCACCAGTGCCAAGTTGTGCTGTTTTTGTAGTACCAAGTGCGTCCTGCAATTTGCCATCCAGAAGAGGGGCAGTTGAGTTTTGTTTGCCAGAGAAAAGGGCCGTGGTTTGTGTTTGAGGGCATATGGCTGAGAGTGGCCGGCTGACCCCTGAAAATCCACAATAGGCAGGATGGTTCCCAGAGCCAAGGTGGCACCAGTGCCAAGTCGGGCTGGTTTGATAGTACTAAATAGCTCCTGAAATCTGCCATCCAGAAGCGGGGCAGCTTAATTTTGTTTGCCAGGGAAACGGGCCGAGGTTTGTGTCTGGGGGCCTATGGCTGGGAGTGACCGGCTGGCTCCTGAAAAGCTACGATAGGCAGGATGGTTCCCAGACCAGAGGTGGCACCAGTGCCAAGTCGGGCTAGTTTGATGGTGAAAAGTGGCTCCTGCAATCTGCCCTCAAAAAGTTGGCAGGCGAGTTTTGTTTTCCAGGGAAAAGTGCCGTTGATTTTGTTTGGTGGCCTGTGGCTGGGAGTGGCCGGCTGGATCCTTGGAATCCACGATACGCAGGATGGTTCCCAGACCAGAGGTGGCACCAGTTCCAAGTCGGGCTTGTTTGATAGTACCAAGTGGCTCCTGCAATCTGCCATCCAGAAGCGGGACAGCTTACGTTTTTTTGCCAGGGAAACGGGTCGAGGTTTGTGTCTGGGGGCCTATGGCTGGGAGTGACTGGCTGGCTCCTGAAAAGCTACGATAGGCAGGATGGTTACCAGACTCATGGTGGCACCAGTGCCACGTTGGGCTGATTTGATAGTACCAAGCGGCTCCTGCAATCTGCCATCAAAAAGTTGGCAGGCGAGTTTTGTTTTCCAGGGAAAAGCGCCGTTGTTTGTGTTTGGGGGCCTATGGCTGGGAGTGGCCGGCTGGCTCCTTAGAATCCACGATACGCAGGATGGTTCCCAGACCAGAGGTGGCACCAGTGCCAAGTCGGGCTGGTTTGATGGTGCAAAGTGGCTCCTGCAATCTGCCATCAAAATGTTGGCAGGCGAGTTTTGTTTTCCAGGGAAAAGCGCCGTTGTTTGTGTTTGGGGCCGTGTGGCTGGGTGTGGCCGGCTGGCTAATTAGAATCCACGATACGCAGGATGGTTCCCAGACCAGAGGTGGCACCAGTGCCAAGTCGGGCTAGTTTGATAGTACCAAGTGGCTCCTGCAATCTGCCATTAAAAAGTTGTCATGCCAGTTTTGTTTTCCAGGGAAAAGCGCCGTTGTTTGTGTTTGGGGGCCTGTGGCTGGGAGTGGCCAGCTGGCTCCTAAGAATCCACGATACGCAGGATGGTTCCCAGACCAGAGGTGGCACCAGTGCCAAGTCGGGCTGGTTTGATGGTGCAAAGTGGCTCCTCCAATCTGCCATCCTGAAGCGGGGTAGCATACTTTTCTTTGCCAGGGAAACCCCCAGTGCTTCGTTTCTGGGCCCTATGGCTGGAAGTGACCGGCTGGCTCCTGAAAAGCTACGATAGGCAGGATGGTTACCAGACCCATGGTGGAACCAGTGCCAAGTTGGGCTGGTTTGATAGTACCAAGTGGTTCCTGCAATCTGCCATCAAAAAGTTGGCAGGCCAGTTTTGTTTTCCAGGGAAAAGCGCCGTTGTTTGTGTTTGGTGGACTGTGGCTGGGAGTGGCCGGCTGGCTCCTTAGAATCCACGATACGCAGGATGGTTCCCAGACCAGAGGTGGCACCAGTGCCAAGTTGGGCTGGTTTGATACCACAAAGTGGCTCCTGCAATCTGCCATCCAGAAGCGGGGCAGCTTACTTTTGTTTGCCAAGGAAACGGGCCGTGGTTTGTGTCTGGGGGCCTATGGCTGGGAGTGACCGGCTGGCTCCTGAAAAGCTACGATAGGCAGGATGGTGACCAGACCCATGGTGGCACCAGTGCAAACCAGCCCATGGTTTGATAGTACCAAGCGGCTCCTGCAATCTGCCATCAAAAATTTGGCAGGCGAGTTCTGTTTTCCAGGGAAAAGCGCCGTTGTTTGTGTTTGGGGGCCTGTGGCTGGGAGTGGCCGGCTGGCTCCTTAGAATCCACGATACGCAGGATGGTTCCCAGACCAGAGGTGGCACCGTGCCAAGTCGGGCTGGTTTGATGGTGCAAAGTGGCTCCTGCAATCTGCCATCCAGAAGCGGGGCAGCCGAGTTTTTTTTGCCAGAGAAAAGGGCCGAGGTTTGTGTCTGGGGGCCTATGGCTGGGAGTGGCCGGCTGGCTCCTTAAAAGCTACGATAGGCAGGATGGTTCCCAGACCAGAGGTGGCACCAGTGCCAAGTCGGGCTAGTTTGATGGTGAAAAGTGGCTCCTGCAATCTGCCATCAAAAAGTTGGCAGGCGAGTTTTGTTTTCCAGGGAAAAGTGCCGTTGATTTTGTTTGGTGGCCTGTGGCTGGGAGTGGCCGGCTGGCTCCTTAGAATCCACGATACGCAGGATGGTTCCCAGACCAGAGGTGGCACCAGTTCCAAGTCGGGCTTTTTTGATAGTACCAAGTGGCTCCTGCAATCTGCCATCCAGAAGCGGGGTAGCTTACTTTTGTTTGCCAGGGAAACAGGCCGAGGTTTGTGTCTGGGGGCCTATGGCTGGGAGTGACTGGCTGGCTCCTGAAAAGCTACGATAGGCAGGATGGTTACCAGACTCATGGTGGCACCAGTGCCACGTTGGGCTGATTTGATAGTACCAAGCGGCTCCTGCAATCTGCCATCAAAATGTTGGCAGGCGAGTTTTGTTTTCCAGGGAAAAGCGCCATTGTTTGTGTTTGGGGGCCTATGGCTGGGAGTGGCCGGCTGGCTCCTTAGAATCCACGATACGCAGGATGGTTCCCAGACCAGAGGTGGCACCAGTGCCATGTCGGGCTAGTTTGATGGTGCAAAGTGGCTCCTGCAATCTGCCATGAAAAAGTTTGCAGGCGAGTTTTGTTTTCCAGGGGAAAGTGCCGTTGTTTGTGTTTGGTGGACTGTGGCTGGGAGTGGCCGACTGGCTCCTTAGAATCCACGATACGCAGGATGGTTCCCAGACCAGAGGTGGCACCAGTTCCAAGTCGGGCTTGTTTGATAGTACCAAGTGGCTCCTGCAATCTGCCATCCAGAAGCGGGGCAGCTTACTTTTGTTTGCCAGGGAAACGGGCCGAGGTTTTTGTCTGGGGGCCTATGGCTGGGAGTGACTGGCTGGCTCCTGAAAAGCTACGATAGGCAGGATGGTTACCAGACTCATGGTGGCACCAGTGCCACGTTGGGCTGATTTGATAGTACCAAGCGGCTCCTGCAATCTGCCATCAAATGTTGGCAGGCGAGTTTTGTTTTCCAGGGAAAAGCGCCGTTGTTTGTGTTTGGGGGCCTATGGCTGGGAGTGGCCGGCTGGCTAATTAGAATCCACGATACGCAGGATGGTTCCCAGACCATGGTGGCACCAGTGCCGAGTCGGGCTAATTTGATGGTGCAAAGTGGCTCCTGCAATCTGCCATGAAAATGTTTGCAGGCGAGTTTTGTTTTCCAGGGGAAAGTGCCGTTGTTTGTGTTTGGTGGACTGTGGCTGGGAGTGGCCGACTGGCTCCTTAGAATCCACGATACGCAGGATGGTTCCCAGACCAGAGGTGGCACCAGTTCCAAGTCGGGCTTGTTTGATAGTACCAAGTGGCTCCTGCAATCTGCCATCCAGAAGCGGGGCAGCTTACTTTTGTTTGCCAGGGAAACGGGCCGAGGTTTTTGTCTGGGGGCCTATGGCTGGGAGTGACTGGCTGGCTCCTAAAAAGCTACGATAGGCAGGATGGTTACCAGACTCATGGTGGCACCAGTGCCACGTTGGGCTGATTTGATAGTACCAAGCGGCTCCTGCAATCTGCCATCAAATGTTGGCAGGCGAGTTTTGTTTTCCAGGGAAAAGCGCCGTTGTTTGTGTTTGGTGGCCTTGGGCTGGGAGTGGCCAGCTGTCTCCTTATACTCCACGATACGCAGGATGGTTCCCAGACCAGAGGTGGCACCAGTGCCAAGTCGGGCTGGTTTGATGGTGCAAAGTGGCTCCTGCAATCTGCCATCCAGAAGCGGGGCAGCTGAGTTTTGTTTGCCAGAGAAAAGGGCCGTGGTTTTTTTTTGGGGGCATATGGCTGGGAGTGGCCGGCTGGCTCCTTAAAATGCTCGATACGCAGGATGGTGACCAGACCCAAGGTGGCACCAGTGCCAAGTTGTGCTGTTTTTGTAGTACCAAGTGCGTCCTGCAATTTGCCATCCAGAAGAGGGGCAGTTGAGTTTTGTTTGCCAGAGAAAAGGGCCGTGGTTTGTGTTTGAGGGCATATGGCTGAGAGTGGCCGGCTGACCCCTGAAAATCCACAATAGGCAGGATGGTTCCCAGAGCCAAGGTGGCACCAGTGCCAAGTCGGGCTGGTTTGATAGTACTAAATAGCTCCTGCAATCTGCCATCCAGAAGCGGGGCAGCTTAATTTTGTTTGCCAGGGAAACGGGCCGAGGTTTGTGTCTGGGGGCCTATGGCTGGGAGTGACCGGCTGGCTCCTGAAAAGCTACGATAGGCAGGATGGTTCCCAGACCAGAGGTGGCACCAGTGCCAAGTCGGGCTAGTTTGATGGTGAAAAGTGGCTCCTGCAATCTGCCCTCAAAAAGTTGGCAGGCGAGTTTTGTTTTCCAGGGAAAAGTGCCGTTGATTTTGTTTGGTGGCCTGTGGCTGGGAGTGGCCGGCTGGATCCTTGGAATCCACGATACGCAGGATGGTTCCCAGACCAGAGGTGGCACCAGTTCCAAGTCGGGCTTGTTTGATAGTACCAAGTGGCTCCTGCAATCTGCCATCCAGAAGCGGGACAGCTTACGTTTTTTTGCCAGGGAAACGGGTCGAGGTTTGTGTCTGGGGGCCTATGGCTGGGAGTGACTGGCTGGCTCCTGAAAAGCTACGATAGGCAGGATGGTTACCAGACTCATGGTGGCACCAGTGCCACGTTGGGCTGATTTGATAGTACCAAGCGGCTCCTGCAATCTGCCATCAAAAAGTTGGCAGGCGAGTTTTGTTTTCCAGGGAAAAGCGCCGTTGTTTGTGTTTGGGGGCCTATGGCTGGGAGTGGCCGGCTGGCTCCTTAGAATCCACAATACGCAGGATGGTTCCCAGACCAGAGGTGGCACCAGTGCCATGTCGGGCTAGTTTGATGGTGCAAAGTGGCTCCTGCAATCTGCCATGAAAAAGTTTGCAGGCGAGTTTTGTTTTCCAGGGAAAAGTGCCGTTGTTTGTGTTTGGTGGACTGTGGCTGGGAGTGGCCGGCTGGCTCCTTAGAATCCACGATACGCAGGATGGTTCCCAGACCAGAGGTGGCACCAGTTCCAAGTCGGGCTGGTTTGATAGTACCAAGTGGCTCCTGCAATCTGCCATTAAAAAGTTGGCATGCCAGTTTTGTTTTCCAGGGAAAAGCGCCGTTGTTTGTGTTTGGGGGCCTGTGGCTGGGATTGGCCAGCTGACTCGTTAGAATCCACGATACGCAGGATGGTTCCCAGACCTGAGGTGGCACCAGTGCCAAGTCGGGCTGGTTTGATGGTGCAAAGTCGCTCCTCCAATCTGCCATCCTGAAGCGGGGTAGTGTACTTTTGTTTGCCAGGGAAACCCCCAGTGCTTTGTGTCTGGGGCTTATGGCTGGAAGGGACCGGCTGGCTCCTTAAAAGCTACGATAGGCAGGATGGTTACCAGACCCATGGTGGAACCAGTGCCAAGTTGGGCTGGTTTGATAGTACCAAGTGGTTCCTGCAATCTGCCATCAAAAAGTTGGCAGGCCAGTTTTGTTTTCCAGGGAAAAGCGCCGTTGTTTGTGTTTGGGGTCCTGTGCTGGGAGTGGCCGGCTGGCTCTTTAGAATCCACGATACGCAGGATGGTTCCCAGACCAGAGGTGGCACCAGTGCCAAGTTGGGCTGGTTTGATACCACAAAGTGGCTCCTGCAATCTGCCATCCAGAAGCGGGGCAGCTTACTTTTGTTTGCCAAGGAAACGGGCCGTGGTTTGTGTCTGGGGGCCTATGGCTGGGAGTGACCGGCTGGCTCCTGAAAAGCTACGATAGGCAAGATGGTGACCAGACCCATGGCGGCACCAGCGCCAAGTTGGGCTGGTTTGATAGTACCAAGCGGCTCCTGCAATCTGCCATCAAAAAGTTGGCAGGCGAGTTTTGTTTTCCAGGGAAAAGCGCCGTTGTTTGTGTTTGGGGGCCTGTGGCTGGGAGTGGCCGGCTGGCTCCTTATAATCCACGATACGCAGGATGGTTCCCAGACCAGAGGTGGCACCAGTGCCAAGTCGGGCTGGTTTGATGGTGCAAAGTGGCTCCTGCAATCTGCCATCCAGAAGCGGGGCAGCCGAGTTTTTTTTGCCAGAGAAAAGGGCCGTGGTTTGTGTCTGGGGGCCTATGGCTGGGAGTGGCCGGCTGGCTCCTTAAAATGCTCGATACGCAGGATGGTGACCAGACCCAAGGTGGCACCAGTGCCAAGTTGTGCTGTTTTTGTAGTACCAAGTGCGTCCTTCAATTTGCCATCCAGAAGAGGGGCAGTTGAGTTTTGTTTGCCAGAGAAAAGGGCCGTGGTTTGTGTTTGAGGGCATATGGCTGAGAGTGGCCGGCTGACCCCTGAAAATCCACAATAGGCAGGATGGTTCCCAGAGCCAAGGTGGCACCAGTGCCAAGTCGGGCTGGTTTGATAGTACTAAATAGCTCCTGCAATCTGCCATCCAGAAGCGGGGCAGCTTACTTTTGTTTGCCAGGGAAACGGGCCGAGGTTTGTGTCTGGGGGCCTATGGCTGGGAGTGACCGGCTGGCTCCTGAAAAGCTACGATAGGCAGGATGGTTCCCAGACCAGAGGGGGCACCAGTGCCAAGTCGGGCTAGTTTGATGGTGAAAAGTGGCTCCTGCAATCTGCCATCAAAAAGTTGGCAGGCGAGTTTTTTTTTCCAGGGAAAAGCGCCGTTGTTTGTGTTTGGGGGCCTATGGCTGGGAGTGGCCGGCTGGCTCCTTAGAATCCACGATACGCAGGATGGTTCCCAGACCAGAGGTGGCACCAGTGCCAAGTTGGGCTGGTTTGATACCACAAAGTGGCTCCTGCAATCTGCCATCCAGAAGCGGGGCAGCTTACTTTTGTTTGCAAGGGAAACGGGCCGAGCTTTGAGTCTGGGGGCCTATGGCTGGGAGTGACTGGCTGGCTCCTGAAAAGCTACGATAGGCAGGATGGTTACCAGACTCATGGTGGCACCAGTGCCACGTTGGGCTGATTTGATAGTACCAAGCGGCTCCTGCAATCTGCCATCAAAAAGTTGGCAGGCGAGTTTTGTTTTCCAGGAAAAAGCGCCGTTGTTTTTGTTTGGGGGCCTATGGCTGGGAGTGGCCGGCTGGCTAATTAGAATCCACGATACGCAGGATGGTTCCCAGACCAGAGGTGGCACCAGTGCCATGTCGGGCTAGTTTGATGGTGCAAAGTGGCTCCTGCAATCTGCCATCAAAAAGTTGGCACGCGAGTTTTGTTTTCCAGGGAAAAGTGCCGTTGTTTGTGTTTGGTGGACTGTGGCTGGGAGTGGCCGGCTGGCTCCTTAGAATCCACGATACGCAGGATGGTTCCCAGACCAGAGGTGGCACCAGTTCCAAGTCGGGCTGGTTTGATAGTAGCAAGTGGCTCCTGCAATCTGCCATCCAGAAGCGGGGCAGCTTACTTTTGTTTGCCAGGGAAACGGGCCGAGGTTTGTGTCTGGGGGCCTATGGCTGGGAGTGACCGGCTGGCTCCTGAAAAGCTACGATAGGCAGGATGTTTACCAGACCCATGGTGGCACCAGTGCCAAGTTGGGCTGCTTTGATAGTACCAAGCGGCTCCTGCAATCTGCCATCAAAAAGTTGGCAGGCGAGTTTTGTTTTCCAGGGAAAAGTGCCGTTGATTTTTTTTGGTGGCCTGTGGCTGGGAGTGGCCGGCTGGCTCCTTAGAATCCACGATACGCAGGATGGTTCCCAGACCAGAGGTGGCACCAGTTCCAAGTCGGGCTGGTTTGATAGTACCAAGTGGCTCCTGCAATCTGCCATCCAGAAGCGGGGCAGCTTACTTTTGTTTGCAAGGGAAACGGGCCGAGGTTTTGTCTGGGGGCCTATGGCTGGGAGTGACTGGCTGGCTCCTGAAAAGCTACGATAGGCAGGATGGTTACCAGACTCATGGTGGCACCAGTGCCACGTTGGGCTGATTTGATAGTACCAAGCGGCTCCTGCAATCTGCCATCAAAAAGTTGGCAGGCGAGTTTTGTTTTCCAGGGGAAAGCGCCGTTGTTTGTGTTTGGGGGCCTATGGCTGGGAGTGGCCGGCTGGCTAATTAGAATCCACGATACGCAGGATGGTTCCCAGACCAGAGGTGGCACCAGTGCCAAGTCGGGCTAGTTTGATAGTACCAAGTGGCTCCTGCAATCTGCCATGAAAATGTTGGCAGGCGAGTTTTGTTTTCCAGGGAAAATTGCTGTTGTGTGTGTTTGGTGGACTGTGGCTGGGAGTGGCCGGCTGGCTCCTTAGAATCCACGATACGCAGGATGGTTCCCAGACCAGAGGTGGCACCAGTGCCAAGTCGGGCTGGTTTGATAGTACCAAGTGGCTCCTGCAATCTGCCATCCAGAAGCGGGGCAGCTTACTTTTGTTTGCCAGGGAAACGGGCCGAGGTTTTTTCTGGGGGCCTAGGGGTGGGACTGTCCGGCTGGCTCCTGAAAAGCTACGATAGGCAGGATGGTGACCAGACCCATGGTGGCACCAGTGCCAAGTTGGGCTGGTTTGATAGTACCAAGTGGCTCCTGCAATCTGCCATCAAAAAGTTGGCAGGCGAGTTTTGTTTTCCAGGGAAAAGCGCCGTTGTTTGTGTTTGGGGGCCTGTGGCTGGGAGTGGCCGGCTGGCTCCTTAGAATCCACGATACGCAGGATGGTTCCCAGACCAGAGGTGGCACAAGTGCCAAGTCGGGCTGGTTTGATGGTGCAACGTGGCTCCTGCAATCTGCGATCAAAATGTTGGCAGGCGAGTTTTGTTTTCCAGGGAAAAGCGCCGTTGTTTGTGTTTGGGGGCCTATGGCTGGGAGTGGCCGGCTGGCTAATTAGAATCCACGATACGCAGGATGGTTCCCAGACCAGAGGTGGCACCAGTGCCAAGTCGGGCTAGTTTGATGGTGCAAAGTGGCTCCTGCAATCTGCCATTAAAAAGTTGGCATGCCAGTTTTGTTTTCCAGGGAAAAGCGCCGTTGTTTGTGTTTGGGGGCCTGTGGCTGGGAGTGGCCGGCTGGCTCCTAAGAATCCACGATACGCAGGATGGTTCCCAGACCAGAGGTGGCACCAGTGCCAAGTCGGGCTGGTTTGATGGTGCAAAGTGGCTCCTGCAATCTGCCATCCAGAAGCGGGGCAGCCGAGTTTTTTTTGCCAGAGAAAAGGGCCGAGGTTTGTGTCTGGGGGCCTATGGCTGGGAGTGGCCGGCTGGCTCCTTAAAAGCTACGATAGGCAGGATGGTTCCCAGACCAGAGGTGGCACCAGTGCCAAGTCGGGCTAGTTTGATGGTGAAAAGTGGCTCCTGCAATCTGCCATCAAAAAGTTGGCAGGCGAGTTTTGTTTTCCAGGGAAAAGTGCCGTTGATTTTGTTTGGTGGCCTGTGGCTGGGAGTGGCCGGCTGGCTCCTTAGAATCCACGATACGCAGGATGGTTCCCAGACCAGAGGTGGCACCAGTTCCAAGTCGGGCTTTTTTGATAGTACCAAGTGGCTCCTGCAATCTGCCATCCAGAAGCGGGGTAGCTTACTTTTGTTTGCCAGGGAAACAGGCCGAGGTTTGTGTCTGGGGGCCTATGGCTGGGAGTGACTGGCTGGCTCCTGAAAAGCTACGATAGGCAGGATGGTTACCAGACTCATGGTGGCACCAGTGCCACGTTGGGCTGATTTGATAGTACCAAGCGGCTCCTGCAATCTGCCATCAAAATGTTGGCAGGCGAGTTTTGTTTTCCAGGGAAAAGCGCCATTGTTTGTGTTTGGGGGCCTATGGCTGGGAGTGGCCGGCTGGCTCCTTAGAATCCACGATACGCAGGATGGTTCCCAGACCAGAGGTGGCACCAGTGCCATGTCGGGCTAGTTTGATGGTGCAAAGTGGCTCCTGCAATCTGCCATGAAAAAGTTTGCAGGCGAGTTTTGTTTTCCAGGGGAAAGTGCCGTTGTTTGTGTTTGGTGGACTGTGGCTGGGAGTGGCCGACTGGCTCCTTAGAATCCACGATACGCAGGATGGTTCCCAGACCAGAGGTGGCACCAGTTCCAAGTCGGGCTTGTTTGATAGTACCAAGTGGCTCCTGCAATCTGCCATCCAGAAGCGGGGCAGCTTACTTTTGTTTGCCAGGGAAACGGGCCGAGGTTTTTGTCTGGGGGCCTATGGCTGGGAGTGACTGGCTGGCTCCTAAAAAGCTACGATAGGCAGGATGGTTACCAGACTCATGGTGGCACCAGTGCCACGTTGGGCTGATTTGATAGTACCAAGCGGCTCCTGCAATCTGCCATCAAATGTTGGCAGGCGAGTTTTGTTTTCCAGGGAAAAGCGCCGTTGTTTGTGTTTGGGGGCCTATGGCTGGGAGTGGCCGGCTGGCTCCTTAGAATCCACGATACGCAGGATGGTTCCCAGACCATGGTGGCACCAGTGCCGAGTCGGGCTAATTTGATGGTGCAATGTGGCTCCTGCAATCTGCCATGAAAAAGTTGGCAGGCGAGTTTTGTTTTCCAGGGAAAAGTGCCGTTGTTTGTGTTTGGTGGACTGTGGCTGGGAGTGGCCGCCTGGCTCCTTAGAATCCACGATACGCAGGATGGTTCCCAGACCAGAGGTGGCACCAGTTCCAAGTCGGGCTGGTTTGATAGTACCAAGTGGCTCCTGCAATCTGCCATCCAGAAGCGGGGCAGCTTACTTTTGTTTGCCAGGGAAACGGGCCGAGGTTTGTGTCTGGGGGCCTATGGCTGGGAGTGACTGGCTGGCTCCTGAAAAGCTACGATAGGCAGGATGGTTACCAGACCCATGGTGGCACCAGTGCCAAGTTGGGCTGATTTGATAGTATCAAGCGGCTCCTGCAATCTGCCATCAAAAAGTTGGCAGGCGAGTTTTGTTTTCCAGGGAAAAGTGCCGTTGATTTTTTTTGGTGGCCTTGGGCTGGGAGTGGCCAGCTGTCTCCTTATACTCCACGATACGCAGGATGGTTCCCAGACCAGAGGTGGCACCAGTGCCAAGTCGGGCTGGTTTGATGGTGCAAAGTGGCTCCTGCAATCTGCCATCCAGAAGCGGGGCAGCTGAGTTTTGTTTGCCAGAGAAAAGGGCCGTGGTTTTTTTTTGGGGGCATATGGCTGGGAGTGGCCGGCTGGCTCCTTAAAATGCTCGATACGCAGGATGGTGACCAGACCCAAGGTGGCACCAGTGCCAAGTTGTGCTGTTTTTGTAGTACCAAGTGCGTCCTGCAATTTGCCATCCAGAAGAGGGGCAGTTGAGTTTTGTTTGCCAGAGAAAAGGGCCGTGGTTTGTGTTTGAGGGCATATGGCTGAGAGTGGCCGGCTGACCCCTGAAAATCCACAATAGGCAGGATGGTTCCCAGAGCCAAGGTGGCACCAGTGCCAAGTCGGGCTGGTTTGATAGTACTAAATAGCTCCTGAAATCTGCCATCCAGAAGCGGGGCAGCTTAATTTTGTTTGCCAGGGAAACGGGCCGAGGTTTGTGTCTGGGGGCCTATGGCTGGGAGTGACCGGCTGGCTCCTGAAAAGCTACGATAGGCAGGATGGTTCCCAGACCAGAGGTGGCACCAGTGCCAAGTCGGGCTAGTTTGATGGTGAAAAGTGGCTCCTGCAATCTGCCCTCAAAAAGTTGGCAGGCGAGTTTTGTT
Source organism: Melospiza melodia melodia (assembly GCF_035770615.1). Lineage (NCBI taxonomy): Eukaryota > Metazoa > Chordata > Aves > Passeriformes > Passerellidae > Melospiza > Melospiza melodia. Next base: position 430,180 of record NC_086205.1, on the reverse strand, counting down.
TTCCAGGGAAAAGTGCCGTTGATTTTGTTTGGTGGCCTGTGGCTGGGAGTGGCCGGCTGGATCCTTGGAATCCACGATACGCAGGATGGTTCCCAGACCAGAGGTGGCACCAGTTCCAAGTCGGGCTTGTTTGATAGTACCAAGTGGCTCCTGCAATCTGCCATCCAGAAGCGGGACAGCTTACGTTTTTTTGCCAGGGAAACGGGTCGAGGTTTGTGTCTGGGGGCCTATGGCTGGGAGTGACTGGCTGGCTCCTGAAAAGCTACGATAGGCAGGATGGTTACCAGACTCATGGTGGCACCAGTGCCACGTTGGGCTGATTTGATAGTACCAAGCGGCTCCTGCAATCTGCCATCAAAAAGTTGGCAGGCGAGTTTTGTTTTCCAGGGAAAAGCGCCGTTGTTTGTGTTTGGGGGCCTATGGCTGGGAGTGGCCGGCTGGCTCCTTAGAATCCACGATACGCAGGATGGTTCCCAGACCAGAGGTGGCACCAGTGCCAAGTCGGGCTGGTTTGATGGTGCAAAGTGGCTCCTGCAATCTGCCATCAAAATGTTGGCAGGCGAGTTTTGTTTTCCAGGGAAAAGCGCCGTTGTTTGTGTTTGGGGCCGTGTGGCTGGGTGTGGCCGGCTGGCTAATTAGAATCCACGATACGCAGGATGGTTCCCAGACCAGAGGTGGCACCAGTGCCAAGTCGGGCTAGTTTGATAGTACCAAGTGGCTCCTGCAATCTGCCATTAAAAAGTTGTCATGCCAGTTTTGTTTTCCAGGGAAAAGCGCCGTTGTTTGTGTTTGGGGGCCTGTGGCGGGGAGTGGCCAGCTGGCTCCTAAGAATCCACGATACGCAGGATGGTTCCCAGACCAGAGGTGGCACCAGTGCCAAGTCGGGCTGGTTTGATGGTGCAAAGTGGCTCCTCCAATCTGCCATCCTGAAGCGGGGTAGCATACTTTTCTTTGCCAGGGAAACCCCCAGTGCTTCGTTTCTGGGCCCTATGGCTGGAAGTGACCGGCTGGCTCCTGAAAAGCTACGATAGGCAGGATGGTTACCAGACCCATGGTGGAACCAGTGCCAAGTTGGGCTGGTTTGATAGTACCAAGTGGTTCCTGCAATCTGCCATCAAAAAGTTGGCAGGCCAGTTTTGTTTTCCAGGGAAAAGCGCCGTTGTTTGTGTTTGGGGTCCTGTGGCTGGGAGTGGCCGGCTGGCTCCTTAGAATCCACGATACGCAGGATGGTTCCCAGACCAGAGGTGGCACCAGTGCCAAGTTGGGCTGGTTTGATACCACAAAGTGGCTCCTGCAATCTGCCATCCAGAAGCGGGGCAGCTTACTTTTGTTTGCCAAGGAAACGGGCCGTGGTTTGTGTCTGGGGGCCTATGGCTGGGAGTGACCGGCTGGCTCCTGAAAAGCTACGATAGGCAGGATGGTGACCAGACCCATGGTGGCACCAGTGCAAACCAGCCCATGGTTTGATAGTACCAAGCGGCTCCTGCAATCTGCCATCAAAAATTTGGCAGGCGAGTTCTGTTTTCCAGGGAAAAGCGCCGTTGTTTGTGTTTGGGGGCCTGTGGCTGGGAGTGGCCGGCTGGCTCCTTAGAATCCACGATACGCAGGATGGTTCCCAGACCAGAGGTGGCACCAGTGCCAAGTCGGGCTGGTTTGATGGTGCAAAGTGGCTCCTGCAATCTGCCATCCAGAAGCGGGGCAGCCGAGTTTTTTTTGCCAGAGAAAAGGGCCGAGGTTTGTGTCTGGGGGCCTATGGCTGGGAGTGGCCGGCTGGCTCCTTAAAAGCTACGATAGGCAGGATGGTTCCCAGACCAGAGGTGGCACCAGTGCCAAGTCGGGCTAGTTTGATGGTGAAAAGTGGCTCCTGCAATCTGCCATCAAAAAGATGGCAGGCGAGTTTTGTTTTCCAGGGAAAAGTGCCGTTGATTTTGTTTGGTGGCCTGTGGCTGGGAGTGGCCGGCTGGCTCCTTAGAATCCACGATACGCAGGATGGTTCCCAGACCAGAGGTGGCACCAGTTCCAAGTCGGGCTTGTTTGATAGTACCAAGTGGCTCCTGCAATCTGCCATCCAGAAGCGGGGTAGCTTACTTTTGTTTGCCAGGGAAACAGGCCGAGGTTTGTGTCTGGGGGCCTATGGCTGGGAGTGACTGGCTGGCTCCTGAAAAGCTACGATAGGCAGGATGGTTACCAGACTCATGGTGGCACCAGTGCCACGTTGGGCTGATTTGATAGTACCAAGCGGCTCCTGCAATCTGCCATCAAAATGTTGGCAGGCGAGTTTTGTTTTCCAGGGAAAAGCGCCATTGTTTGTGTTTGGGGGCCTATGGCTGGGAGTGGCCGGCTGGCTCCTTAGAATCCACGATACGCAGGATGGTTCCCAGACCAGAGGTGGCACCAGTGCCATGTCGGGCTAGTTTGATGGTGCAAAGTGGCTCCTGCAATCTGCCATGAAAAAGTTTGCAGGCGAGTTTTGTTTTCCAGGGGAAAGTGCCGTTGTTTGTGTTTGGTGGACTGTGGCTGGGAGTGGCCGACTGGCACCTTAGAATCCACGATACGCAGGATGGTTCCCAGACCAGAGGTGGCACCAGTTCCAAGTCGGGCTGGTTTGATAGTACCAAGTGGCTCCTGCAATCTGCCATCCAGAAGCGGGGCAGCTTACTTTTGTTTGCCAAGGAAACGGGCCGTGGTTTGTGTCTGGGGGCCTATGGCTGGGAGTGACCGGCTGGCTCCTGAAAAGCTACGATAGGCAGGATGGTGACCAGACCCATGGTGGCACCAGTGCAAAGAGCCCATGGTTTGATAGTACCAAGCGGCTCCTGCAATCTGCCATCAAAAATTTGGCAGGCGAGTTCTGTTTTCCAGGGAAAAGCGCCGTTGTTTGTGTTTGGGGGCCTGTGGCTGGGAGTGGCCGGCTGGCTCCTTAGAATCCACGATACGCAGGATGGTTCCCAGACCAGAGGTGGCACCGTGCCAAGTCGGGCTGGTTTGATGGTGCAAAGTGGCTCCTGCAATCTGCCATCCAGAAGCGGGGCAGCCGAGTTTTTTTTGCCAGAGAAAAGGGCCGAGGTTTGTGTCTGGGGGCCTATGGCTGGGAGTGGCCGGCTGGCTCCTTAAAAGCTACGATAGGCAGGATGGTTCCCAGACCAGAGGTGGCACCAGTGCCAAGTCGGGCTAGTTTGATGGTGAAAAGTGGCTCCTGCAATCTGCCATCAAAAAGTTGGCAGGCGAGTTTTGTTTTCCAGGGAAAAGTGCCGTTGATTTTGTTTGGTGGCCTGTGGCTGGGAGTGGCCGGCTGGCTCCTTAGAATCCACGATACGCAGGATGGTTCCCAGACCAGAGGTGGCACCAGTTCCAAGTCGGGCTTTTTTGATAGTACCAAGTGGCTCCTGCAATCTGCCATCCAGAAGCGGGGTAGCTTACTTTTGTTTGCCAGGGAAACAGGCCGAGGTTTGTGTCTGGGGGCCTATGGCTGGGAGTGACTGGCTGGCTCCTGAAAAGCTACGATAGGCAGGATGGTTACCAGACTCATGGTGGCACCAGTGCCACGTTGGGCTGATTTGATAGTACCAAGCGGCTCCTGCAATCTGCCATCAAAATGTTGGCAGGCGAGTTTTGTTTTCCAGGGAAAAGCGCCATTGTTTGTGTTTGGGGGCCTATGGCTGGGAGTGGCCGGCTGGCTCCTTAGAATCCACGATACGCAGGATGGTTCCCAGACCAGAGGTGGCACCAGTGCCATGTCGGGCTAGTTTGATGGTGCAAAGTGGCTCCTGCAATCTGCCATGAAAAAGTTTGCAGGCGAGTTTTGTTTTCCAGGGGAAAGTGCCGTTGTTTGTGTTTGGTGGACTGTGGCTGGGAGTGGCCGACTGGCTCCTTAGAATCCACGATACGCAGGATGGTTCCCAGACCAGAGGTGGCACCAGTTCCAAGTCGGGCTTGTTTGATAGTACCAAGTGGCTCCTGCAATCTGCCATCCAGAAGCGGGGCAGCTTACTTTTGTTTGCCAGGGAAACGGGCCGAGGTTTTTGTCTGGGGGCCTATGGCTGGGAGTGACTGGCTGGCTCCTGAAAAGCTACGATAGGCAGGATGGTTACCAGACTCATGGTGGCACCAGTGCCACGTTGGGCTGATTTGATAGTACCAAGCGGCTCCTGCAATCTGCCATCAAATGTTGGCAGGCGAGTTTTGTTTTCCAGGGAAAAGCGCCGTTGTTTGTGTTTGGGGGCCTATGGCTGGGAGTGGCCGGCTGGCTAATTAGAATCCACGATACGCAGGATGGTTCCCAGACCATGGTGGCACCAGTGCCGAGTCGGGCTAATTTGATGGTGCAAAGTGGCTCCTGCAATCTGCCATGAAAATGTTTGCAGGCGAGTTTTGTTTTCCAGGGGAAAGTGCCGTTGTTTGTGTTTGGTGGACTGTGGCTGGGAGTGGCCGACTGGCTCCTTAGAATCCACGATACGCAGGATGGTTCCCAGACCAGAGGTGGCACCAGTTCCAAGTCGGGCTTGTTTGATAGTACCAAGTGGCTCCTGCAATCTGCCATCCAGAAGCGGGGCAGCTTACTTTTGTTTGCCAGGGAAACGGGCCGAGGTTTTTGTCTGGGGGCCTATGGCTGGGAGTGACTGGCTGGCTCCTAAAAAGCTACGATAGGCAGGATGGTTACCAGACTCATGGTGGCACCAGTGCCACGTTGGGCTGATTTGATAGTACCAAGCGGCTCCTGCAATCTGCCATCAAATGTTGGCAGGCGAGTTTTGTTTTCCAGGGAAAAGCGCCGTTGTTTGTGTTTGGTGGCCTTGGGCTGGGAGTGGCCAGCTGTCTCCTTATACTCCACGATACGCAGGATGGTTCCCAGACCAGAGGTGGCACCAGTGCCAAGTCGGGCTGGTTTGATGGTGCAAAGTGGCTCCTGCAATCTGCCATCCAGAAGCGGGGCAGCTGAGTTTTGTTTGCCAGAGAAAAGGGCCGTGGTTTTTTTTTGGGGGCATATGGCTGGGAGTGGCCGGCTGGCTCCTTAAAATGCTCGATACGCAGGATGGTGACCAGACCCAAGGTGGCACCAGTGCCAAGTTGTGCTGTTTTTGTAGTACCAAGTGCGTCCTGCAATTTGCCATCCAGAAGAGGGGCAGTTGAGTTTTGTTTGCCAGAGAAAAGGGCCGTGGTTTGTGTTTGAGGGCATATGGCTGAGAGTGGCCGGCTGACCCCTGAAAATCCACAATAGGCAGGATGGTTCCCAGAGCCAAGGTGGCACCAGTGCCAAGTCGGGCTGGTTTGATAGTACTAAATAGCTCCTGCAATCTGCCATCCAGAAGCGGGGCAGCTTAATTTTGTTTGCCAGGGAAACGGGCCGAGGTTTGTGTCTGGGGGCCTATGGCTGGGAGTGACCGGCTGGCTCCTGAAAAGCTACGATAGGCAGGATGGTTCCCAGACCAGAGGTGGCACCAGTGCCAAGTCGGGCTAGTTTGATGGTGAAAAGTGGCTCCTGCAATCTGCCCTCAAAAAGTTGGCAGGCGAGTTTTGTTTTCCAGGGAAAAGTGCCGTTGATTTTGTTTGGTGGCCTGTGGCTGGGAGTGGCCGGCTGGATCCTTGGAATCCACGATACGCAGGATGGTTCCCAGACCAGAGGTGGCACCAGTTCCAAGTCGGGCTTGTTTGATAGTACCAAGTGGCTCCTGCAATCTGCCATCCAGAAGCGGGACAGCTTACGTTTTTTTGCCAGGGAAACGGGTCGAGGTTTGTGTCTGGGGGCCTATGGCTGGGAGTGACTGGCTGGCTCCTGAAAAGCTACGATAGGCAGGATGGTTACCAGACTCATGGTGGCACCAGTGCCACGTTGGGCTGATTTGATAGTACCAAGCGGCTCCTGCAATCTGCCATCAAAAAGTTGGCAGGCGAGTTTTGTTTTCCAGGGAAAAGCGCCGTTGTTTGTGTTTGGGGGCCTATGGCTGGGAGTGGCCGGCTGGCTCCTTAGAATCCACAATACGCAGGATGGTTCCCAGACCAGAGGTGGCACCAGTGCCATGTCGGGCTAGTTTGATGGTGCAAAGTGGCTCCTGCAATCTGCCATGAAAAAGTTTGCAGGCGAGTTTTGTTTTCCAGGGAAAATTGCTGTTGTTTGTGTTTGGTGGACTGTGGCTGGGAGTGGCCGGCTGGCTCCTTAGAATCCACGATACGCAGGATGGTTCCCAGACCAGAGGTGGCACCAGTTCCAAGTCGGGCTGGTTTGATAGTACCAAGTGGCTCCTGCAATCTGCCATTAAAAAGTTGGCATGCCAGTTTTGTTTTCCAGGGAAAAGCGCCGTTGTTTGTGTTTGGGGGCCTGTGGCTGGGATTGGCCAGCTGACTCGTTAGAATCCACGATACGCAGGATGGTTCCCAGACCTGAGGTGGCACCAGTGCCAAGTCGGGCTGGTTTGATGGTGCAAAGTCGCTCCTCCAATCTGCCATCCTGAAGCGGGGTAGTGTACTTTTGTTTGCCAGGGAAACCCCCAGTGCTTTGTGTCTGGGGCTTATGGCTGGAAGGGACCGGCTGGCTCCTTAAAGGCTACGATAGGCAGGATGGTTACCAGACCCATGGTGGAACCAGTGCCAAGTTGGGCTGGTTTGATAGTACCAAGTGGTTCCTGCAATCTGCCATCAAAAAGTTGGCAGGCCAGTTTTGTTTTCCAGGGAAAAGCGCCGTTGTTTGTGTTTGGGGTCCTGTGCTGGGAGTGGCCGGCTGGCTCTTTAGAATCCACGATACGCAGGATGGTTCCCAGACCAGAGGTGGCACCAGTGCCAAGTTGGGCTGGTTTGATACCACAAAGTGGCTCCTGCAATCTGCCATCCAGAAGCGGGGCAGCTTACTTTTGTTTGCCAAGGAAACGGGCCGTGGTTTGTGTCTGGGGGCCTATGGCTGGGAGTGACCGGCTGGCTCCTGAAAAGCTACGATAGGCAAGATGGTGACCAGACCCATGGCGGCACCAGCGCCAAGTTGGGCTGGTTTGATAGTACCAAGCGGCTCCTGCAATCTGCCATCAAAAAGTTGGCAGGCGAGTTTTGTTTTCCAGGGAAAAGCGCCGTTGTTTGTGTTTGGGGGCCTGTGGCTGGGAGTGGCCGGCTGGCTCCTTATAATCCACGATACGCAGGATGGTTCCCAGACCAGAGGTGGCACCAGTGCCAAGTCGGGCTGGTTTGATGGTGCAAAGTGGCTCCTGCAATCTGCCATCCAGAAGCGGGGCAGCCGAGTTTTTTTTGCCAGAGAAAAGGGCCGTGGTTTGTGTCTGGGGGCCTATGGCTGGGAGTGGCCGGCTGGCTCCTTAAAATGCTCGATACGCAGGATGGTGACCAGACCCAAGGTGGCACCAGTGCCAAGTTGTGCTGTTTTTGTAGTACCAAGTGCGTCCTTCAATTTGCCATCCAGAAGAGGGGCAGTTGAGTTTTGTTTGCCAGAGAAAAGGGCCGTGGTTTGTGTTTGAGGGCATATGGCTGAGAGTGGCCGGCTGACCCCTGAAAATCCACAATAGGCAGGATGGTTCCCAGAGCCAAGGTGGCACCAGTGCCAAGTCGGGCTGGTTTGATAGTACTAAATAGCTCCTGCAATCTGCCATCCAGAAGCGGGGCAGCTTACTTTTGTTTGCCAGGGAAACGGGCCGAGGTTTGTGTCTGGGGGCCTATGGCTGGGAGTGACCGGCTGGCTCCTGAAAAGCTACGATAGGCAGGATGGTTCCCAGACCAGAGGGGGCACCAGTGCCAAGTCGGGCTAGTTTGATGGTGAAAAGTGGCTCCTGCAATCTGCCATCAAAAAGTTGGCAGGCGAGTTTTTTTTTCCAGGGAAAAGCGCCGTTGTTTGTGTTTGGGGGCCTATGGCTGGGAGTGGCCGGCTGGCTCCTTAGAATCCACGATACGCAGGATGGTTCCCAGACCAGAGGTGGCACCAGTGCCATGTCGGGCTAGTTTGATGGTGCAAAGTGGCTCCTGCAATCTGCCATCAAATTGTTTGCAGGCGAGTTTTGTTTTCCAGGGAAAAGTGCCGTTGTTTGTGTTTGGTGGACTGTGGCTGGGAGTGGCCGGCTGGCTCCTTAGAATCCACGATACGCAGGATGGTTCCCAGACCAGAGGTGGCACCAGTTCCAAGTCGGGCTTGTTTGATAGTACCAAGTGGCTCCTGCAATCTGCCATCCAGAAGCGGGGTAGCTTACTTTTGTTTGCCAGGGAAACAGGCCGAGGTTTGTGTCTGGGGGCCTATGGCTGGGAGTGACTGGCTGGCTCCTGAAAAGCTACGATAGGCAGGATGGTTCCCAGACTCATGGTGGCACCAGTGCCACGTTGGGCTGATTTGATAGTACCAAGTGGCTCCTGCAATCTGCCATCAAAAAGTTGGCAGGCGAGTTTTGTTTTCCAGGGAAAAGCGCCATTGTTTGTGTTTGGGGGCCTATGGCTGGGAGTGGCCGGCTGGCTAATTAGAATCCACGATACGCAGGATGGTTCCCAGACCATGGTGGAACCAGTGCCAAGTCGGGCTAGTTTGATGGTGCAAAGTGGTTCCTGCAATCTCCCATGAAAAAGTTGGCAGGCGAGTTTTGTTTTCCAGGGAAAAGTGCCGTTGTTTGTGTTTGGTGGCCTGTGGCTGGGAGTGGCCGGCTGGCTCCTTAGAATCCACGATACGCAGGATGGTTCCCAGACCAGAGGTGGCACCAGTTCCAAGTCGGGCTGGTTTGATAGTACCAAGTGGCTCCTGCAATCTGCCATCCAGAAGCGGGGCAGCTTACTTTTGTTTGCCAGGGAAACGGGCCGAGGTTTGTGTCTGGGGGCCTATGGCTGGGAGTGACTGGCTGGCTCCTGAAAAGCTACGATAGGCAGGATGGTTACCAGACCCATGGTGGCACCAGTGCCACGTTGGGCTGATTTGATAGTACCAAGCGGCTCCTGCAATCTGCCATCAAAAAGTTGGCAGGCGAGTTTTGTTTTCCAGGGAAAAGCGCCATTGTTTGTGTTTGGGGGCCTATGGCTGGGAGTGGCCGGCTGGCTAATTAGAATCCACGATACGCAGGATGGTTCCCAGACCATGGTGGAACCAGTGCCAAGTCGGGCTAGTTTGATGGTGCAAAGTGGTTCCTGCAATTTCCCATGAAAAAGTTGGCAGGCGAGTTTTGTTTTCCAGGGAAAAGTGCCGTTGTTTGTGTTTGGTGGCCTGTGGCTGGGAGTGGCCGGCTGGCTCCTTAGAATCCACGATACGCAGGATGGTTCCCAGACCAGAGGTGGCACCAGTTCCAAGTCGGGCTGGTTTGATAGTACCAAGTGGCTCCTGCAATCTGCCATCCAGAAGCGGGGCAGCTTACTTTTGTTTGCCAGGGAAACGGGCCGAGGTTTGTGTCTGGGGGCCTATGGCTGGGAGTGACTGGCTGGCTCCTGAAAAGCTACGATAGGCAGGATGGTTACCAGACCCATGGTGGCACCAGTGCCAAGTTGGGCTGATTTGATAGTATCAAGCGGCTCCTGCAATCTGCCATCAAAAAGTTGGCAGGCGAGTTTTGTTTTCCAGGGAAAAGCGCCGTTGTTTGTGTTTGGGGGCCTGTGGCTGGGAGTGGCCGGCTGGCTAATTAGAATCCACGATACGCAGGATGGTTCCCAGACCAGAGGTGGCACCAGTTCCAAGTCGGGCTAGTTTGATGGTGCAAAGTGGCTCCTGCAATCTGCCATTAAAAAGTTGGCATGCCAGTTTTGTTTTCCAGGGAAAAGCGCCGTTGTTTGTGTTTGGGGGCCTGTGGCTGGGAGTGGCCGGCTGGCTCCTTAGAATCCACGATACGCAGGATGGTTCCCAGACCAGAGGTGGCACCAGTGCCAAGTCGGGCTGGTTTGATGGTGCAAAGTGGCTCCTCCAATCTGCCATCCTGAAGCGGGGTAGCATACTTTTCTTTGCCAGGGAAACCCCCAGTGCTTTGTGTCTGGGGGCCTATGGCTGGAAGTGACCGGCTGGCTCCTGAAAAGCTACGATAGGCAGGATGGTTACCAGACCCATGGTGGAACCAGTGCCAAGTTGGGCTGGTTTGATAGTATCAAGCGGCTCCTGCAATCTGCCATCAAAAAGTTGGCAGGCGAGTTTTGTTTTCCAGGGAAAAGCGCCGTTGTTTGTGTTTGGGGTCCTGTGGCTGGGAGTGGCCGGCTGGCTCCTTAGAATCCACGATACGCAGGATGGTTCCCAGACCAGAGGTGGCACCAGTGCCAAGTTGGGCTGGTTTGATACCACAAAGTGGCTCCTGCAATCTGCCATCCAGAAGCGGGGCAGCTTACTTTTGTTTGCAAGGGAAACGGGCCGAGCTTTGAGTCTGGGGGCCTATGGCTGGGAGTGACTGGCTGGCTCCTGAAAAGCTACGATAGGCAGGATGGTTACCAGACTCATGGTGGCACCAGTGCCACGTTGGGCTGATTTGATAGTACCAAGCGGCTCCTGCAATCTGCCATCAAAAAGTTGGCAGGCGAGTTTTGTTTTCCAGGAAAAAGCGCCGTTGTTTGTGTTTGGGGGCCTATGGCTGGGAGTGGCCGGCTGGCTAATTAGAATCCACGATACGCAGGATGGTTCCCAGACCAGAGGTGGCACCAGTGCCATGTCGGGCTAGTTTGATGGTGCAAAGTGGCTCCTGCAATCTGCCATGAAAAAGTTGGCACGCGAGTTTTGTTTTCCAGGGAAAAGTGCCGTTGTTTGTGTTTGGTGGACTGTGGCTGGGAGTGGCCGGCTGGCTCCTTAGAATCCACGATACGCAGGATGGTTCCCAGACCAGAGGTGGCACCAGTTCCAAGTCGGGCTGGTTTGATAGTAGCAAGTGGCTCCTGCAATCTGCCATCCAGAAGCGGGGCAGCTTACTTTTGTTTGCCAGGGAAACGGGCCGAGGTTTGTGTCTGGGGGCCTATGGCTGGGAGTGACCGGCTGGCTCCTGAAAAGCTACGATAGGCAGGATGTTTACCAGACCCATGGTGGCACCAGTGCCAAGTTGGGCTGATTTGATAGTACCAAGCGGCTCCTGCAATCTGCCATCAAAAAGTTGGCAGGCGAGTTTTGTTTTCCAGGGAAAAGTGCCGTTGATTTTTTTTGGTGGCCTGTGGCTGGGAGTGGCCGGCTGGCTCCTTAGAATCCACGATACGCAGGATGGTTCCCAGACCAGAGGTGGCACCAGTTCCAAGTCGGGCTGGTTTGATAGTACCAAGTGGCTCCTGCAATCTGCCATCCAGAAGCGGGGCAGCTTACTTTTGTTTGCAAGGGAAACGGGCCGAGGTTTTGTCTGGGGGCCTATGGCTGGGAGTGACTGGCTGGCTCCTGAAAAGCTACGATAGGCAGGATGGTTACCAGACTCATGGTGGCACCAGTGCCACGTTGGGCTGATTTGATAGTACCAAGCGGCTCCTGCAATCTGCCATCAAAAAGTTGGCAGGCGAGTTTTGTTTTCCAGGGGAAAGCGCCGTTGTTTGTGTTTGGGGGCCTATGGCTGGGAGTGGCCGGCTGGCTAATTAGAATCCACGATACGCAGGATGGTTCCCAGACCAGAGGTGGCACCAGTGCCAAGTCGGGCTAGTTTGATAGTACCAAGTGGCTCCTGCAATCTGCCATGAAAATGTTGGCAGGCGAGTTTTGTTTTCCAGGGAAAATTGCTGTTGTGTGTGTTTGGTGGACTGTGGCTGGGAGTGGCCGGCTGGCTCCTTAGAATCCACGATACGCAGGATGGTTCCCAGACCAGAGGTGGCACCAGTGCCAAGTCGGGCTGGTTTGATAGTACCAAGTGGCTCCTGCAATCTGCCATCCAGAAGCGGGGCAGCTTACTTTTGTTTGCCAGGGAAACGGGCCGAGGTTTTTTCTGGGGGCCTAGGGGTGGGACTGTCCGGCTGGCTCCTGAAAAGCTACGATAGGCAGGATGGTGACCAGACCCATGGTGGCACCAGTGCCAAGTTGGGCTGGTTTGATAGTACCAAGTGGCTCCTGCAATCTGCCATCAAAAAGTTGGCAGGCGAGTTTTGTTTTCCAGGGAAAAGCGCCGTTGTTTGTGTTTGGGGGCCTGTGGCTGGGAGTGGCCGGCTGGCTCCTTAGAATCCACGATACGCAGGATGGTTCCCAGACCAGAGGTGGCACAAGTGCCAAGTCGGGCTGGTTTGATGGTGCAACGTGGCTCCTGCAATCTGCGATCAAAATGTTGGCAGGCGAGTTTTGTTTTCCAGGGAAAAGCGCCGTTGTTTGTGTTTGGGGGCCTATGGCTGGGAGTGGCCGGCTGGCTAATTAGAATCCACGATACGCAGGATGGTTCCCAGACCAGAGGTGGCACCAGTGCCAAGTCGGGCTAGTTTGATGGTGCAAAGTGGCTCCTGCAATCTGCCATTAAAAAGTTGGCATGCCAGTTTTGTTTTCCAGGGAAAAGCGCCGTTGTTTGTGTTTGGGGGCCTGTGGCTGGGAGTGGCCGGCTGGCTCCTAAGAATCCACGATACGCAGGATGGTTCCCAGACCAGAGGTGGCACCAGTGCCAAGTCGGGCTGGTTTGATGGTGCAAAGTGGCTCCTCCAATCTGCCATCCTGAAGCGGGGTAGCATACTTTTGTTTGCCAGGGAAACCCCCAGTGCTTTGTGTCTGGGGCCTATGGCTGGAAGTGACCGGCTGGCTCCTGAAAAGCTACGATAGGCAGGATGGTTACCAGACCCATGGTGGCACCAGTGCCAAGTTGGGCTGGTTTGATAGTATCAAGCGGCTCCTGCAATCTGCCATCAAAAAGTTGGCAGGCCAGTTTTGTTTTCCAGGGAAAAGCGCCGTTGTTTTTGTTTGGGGTCCTGTGGCTGGGAGTGGCCGGCTGGCTCCTTAGAATCCACGATACGCAGGATGGTTCCCAGACCAGAGGTGGCACCAGTGCCAAGTTGGGCTGGTTTGATACCACAAAGTGTCTCCTGCAATCTGCCATCCAGAAGCGGGGCAGCTTACTTTTGTTTGCAAGGGAAACGGGCCGAGCTTTGTGTCTGGGGGCCTATGGCTGGGAGTGACTGGCTGGCTCCTGAAAAGCTACGATAGGCAGGATGGTTACCAGACTCATGGTGGCACCAGTGCCACGTTGGGTTGATTTGATAGTACCAAGCGGCTCCTGCAATCTGCCATCAAAAAGTTGGCAGGCGAGTTTTGTTTTCCAGGGAAAAGTGCCGTTGATTTTTTTTGGTGGCCTGTGGCTGGGAGTGGCCGGCTGGCTCCTTAGAATCCACGATACGCAGGATGGTTCCCAGACCAGAGGTGGCACCAGTTCCAAGTCGGGCTGGTTTGATAGTACCAAGTGGCTCCTGCAATCTGCCATCCAGAAGCGGGGCAGCTTACTTTTGTTTGCCAGGGAAACGGGCCGAGGTTTGTGTCTGGGGGCCTATGGCTGGGAGTGACCAGCTGGCTCCTGAAAAGCTACGATAGGCAGGATGTTTACCAGACCCATGGTGGCACCAGTGCCAAGTTGGGCTGATTTGATAGTACCAAGCGGCTCCTGCAATCTGCCATCAAAAAGTTGGCAGGCGAGTTTTGTTTTCCAGGGAAAAGTGCCGTTGATTTTTTTTGGTGGCCTGTGGCTGGGAGTGGCCGGCTGGCTCCTTAGAATCCACGATACGCAGGATGGTTCCCAGACCAGAGGTGGCACCAGTTCCAAGTCGGGCTTGTTTGATAGTACCAAGTGGCTTCTGCAATCTGCCATCCAGAAGCGGGGCAGCTTACTTTTGTTTGCAAGGGAAACGGGCTGAGGTTTTTTTCTGGGGGCCTATGGCTGGGAGTGACCGGCTGGCTCCTGAAAAGCTACGATAGGCAGGATGGTTACCAGACTCATGGTGGCACCAGTGCCACGTTGGGCTGATTTGATAGTACCAAGCGGCTCCTGCAATCTGCCATCAAAAAGTTGGCAGGCGAGTTTTGTTTTCCAGGGGAAAGCGCCGTTGTTTGTGTTTGGGGGCCTATGGCTGGGAGTGGCCGGCTGGCTAATTAGAATCCACGATACGCAGGATGGTTCCCAGACCATGGTGGCACCAGTGCCAAGTCGGGCTAGTTTGATGGTGCAAAGTGGCTCCTGCAATCTGCCATGAAAAAGTTGGCAGGCCAGTTTTGTTTTCCAGGGAAAAGTGCCGTTGTTTGTGTTTGGTGGACTGTGGCTGGGAGTGGCCGGCTGGCTCCTTAGAATCCACGATACGCAGGATGGTTCCCAGACCAGAGGTGGCACCAGTTCCAAGTCGGGCTGGTTTGATAGTGCCAAGTGGCTCCTGCAATCTGCCATCCAGAAGCGGGGCAGCTTACTTTTGTTTGCCAGGGAAACGGGCCGAGGTTTGTGTCTGGGGGCCTATGGCTGGGAGTGACCGGCTGGCTCCTGAAAAGCTACGATAGGCAGGATGGTTACCAGACCCATGGTGGCACCAGTGCCAAGTTGGGCTGATTTGATAGTATCAAGCGGCTCCTGCAATCTGCCATCAAAAAGTTGGCAGGCGAGTTTTGTTTTCCAGGGAAAAGTGCCGTTGATTTTTTTTGGTGGCCTGTGGCTGGGAGTGGCCGGCTGGCTCCTTAGAATCCACGATACGCAGGATGGTTCCCAGACCAGAGGTGGCACCAGTTCCAAGTCGGGCTTGTTTGATAGTACAAGTGGCTCCTGCAATCTGCCATCCAGAAGCGGGGCAGCTTACTTTTGTTTGCAAGGGAAACGGGCCGAGGTTTTTGTCTGGGGGCCTATGGCTGGGAGTGACTGGCTGGCTCCTGAAAAGCTACGATAGGCTGGATGGTTACCAGACTCATGGTGGCACCAGCGCCACGTTGGGCTGATTTGATAGTACCAAGCGGCTCCTGCAATCTGCCATCAAAAAGTTGGCAGGCGAGTTTTGTTTTCCAGGGAAAAGCGCCGTTGTTTGTGTTTGGGGGCCTATGGCTGGGAGTGGCCGGCTGGCTAATTAGAATCCACGATACGCAGGATGGTTCCCAGACCATGGTGGCACCAGTGCCAAGTCGGGCTAGTTTGATGGTGCAAAGTGGCTCCTGCAATCTGCCATGAAAAAGTTGGCAGGCGAGTTTTGTTTTCCAGGGAAAAGTGCCGTTGTTTGTGTTTGGTGGACTGTGGCTGGGAGTGGCCGGCTGGCTCCTTAGAATCCACGATACGCAGGATGGTTCCCAGACCAGAGGTGGCACCAGTGCCAAGTCGGGCTGGTTTGATAGTACCAAGTGGCTCCTGCAATCTGCCATCCAGAAGCGGGGCAGCTTACTTTTGTTTGCCAGGGAAACGGGCCGAGGTTTGTGTCTGGGGGCCTATGGCTGGGAGTGACCGGCTGGCTCCTGAAAAGCTACGATAGGCAGGATGGTTACCAGACTCATGGTGGCACCAGTGCCAAGTTGGGCTGATTTGATAGTACCAAGCGGCTCCTGCAATCTGCCATCAAAAAGTTGGCAGGCGAGTTTTGTTTTCCAGGGAAAATTGTCATTGTTTGTGTTTGGGGGCTTGTGGCTGGGAGTGGCCGGCTGGCTCCTTGGAATCCACGATACGCAGGATGGTTCCCAGACCAGAGGTGGCACCAGTGCCAAGTCAGGCTAGTTTGATGGTGCAAAGTGGCTCCTGCAATCTGCCATCCAGAAGCGGGGTAGCTTACTTTTGTTTGCCAGGGAAACGGGCCGAGGTTTTTTCTGGGGGCCTATGGGTGGGACTGTCCGGCTGGCTCCTGAAAAGCTACGATAGGCAGGATGGTTACCAGACCCATGGTGGCACCAGTGCCAAGTTGGGCTGGTTTGATAGTACCAAGTGGCTCCTGCAATCTGCCATCAAAAATTTGGCAGGCGAGTTTTGTTTTCCAGGGAAAAGCGCCGTTGTTTGTGTTTTGGGGGCCTGTGGCTGGGAGTGGCCGGCTGGCTCCTTAGAATCCACGATACGCAGGATGGTTCCCAGACCAGAGGTGGCACCAGTGCCAAGTCGAGCTGGTTTGATGGTGCAAAGTGGCTCCTGCAATCTGCCATCAAAATGTTGGCAGGCGAGTTTTGTTTTCCAGGGAAAAGCGCCGTTGTTTGTGTTTGGGGGCCTGTGGCTGGGAGTGGCCGGCTGGCTCCTAAGAATCCACGATACGCAGGATGGTTCCCAGACCAGAGGTGGCACCAGTGCCAAGTTGGGCTGGTTTGATGGTGCAAAGTGGCTCCTGCAATCTGCCATTAAAAAGTTGGCATGCCAGTTTTGTTTTCCAGGGAAAAGCGCCGTTGTTTGTTTTTGGGGGCCTGTGGCTGGGAGTGGCCGGCTGGCTCCTTAGAATCCACGATACGCAGGATGGTTCCCAGACCAGAGGTGGCACCAGTGCCAAGTCGGGCTGGTTTGATGGTGCAAAGTGGCTCCTGCAATCTGCCATCAAAATGTTGGCAGGCGAGTTTTGTTTTCCAGGGAAAAGCGCCGTTGTTTGTGTTTGGGGCCGTGTGGCTGGGAGTGGCCGGCTGGCTAATTAGAATCCACGATACGCAGGATGGTTCCCAGACCAGAGGTGGCACCAGTGCCAAGTCGGGCTAGTTTGATGGTGCAAAGTGGCTCCTGCAATCTGCCATTAAAAAGTTGGCATGCCAGTTTTGTTTTCCAGGGAAAAGCGCCGTTGTTTGTGTTTGGGGGCCTGTGGCTGGGAGTGGCCAGCTGGCTCCTAAGAATCCACGATACGCAGGATGGTTCCCAGACCAGAGGTGGCACCAGTGCCAAGTCGGGCTGGTTTGATGGTGCAAAGTGGCTCCTCCAATCTGCCATCCTGAAGCGGGGTAGCATACTTTTCTTTGCCAGGGAAACCCCCAGTGCTTCGTTTCTGGGGCCTATGGCTGGAAGTGACCGGCTGGCTCCTGAAAAGCTACGATAGGCAGGATGGTTACCAGACCCATGGTGGAACCAGTGCCAAGTTGGGCTGGTTTGATAGTACCAAGTGGTTCCTGCAATCTGCCATCAAAAAGTTGGCAGGCGAGTTTTGTTTTCCAGGGAAAAGTGCCGTTGATTTTTTTTGGTGGCCTGTGGCTGGGAGTGGCCGGCTGGCTCCTTAGAATCCACGATACGCAGGATGGTTCCCAGACCAGAGGTGGCACCAGTTCCAAGTCGGGCTGGTTTGATAGTACCAAGTGGCTCCTGCAATCTGCCATCCAGAAGCGGGGCAGCTTACTTTTGTTTGCCAGGGAAACGGGCCGAGGTTTGTGTCTGGGGGCCTATGGCTGGGAGTGACCAGCTGGCTCCTGAAAAGCTACGATAGGCAGGATGTTTACCAGACCCATGGTGGCACCAGTGCCAAGTTGGGCTGATTTGATAGTACCAAGCGGCTCCTGCAATCTGCCATCAAAAAGTTGGCAGGCGAGTTTTGTTTTCCAGGGAAAAGTGCCGTTGATTTTTTTTGGTGGCCTGTGGCTGGGAGTGGCCGGCTGGCTCCTTAGAATCCACGATACGCAGGATGGTTCCCAGACCAGAGGTGGCACCAGTTCCAAGTCGGGCTTGTTTGATAGTACCAAGTGGTTTCTGCAATCTGCCATCCAGAAGCGGGGCAGCTTACTTTTGTTTGCAAGGGAAACGGGCTGAGGTTTTTTTCTGGGGGCCTATGGCTGGGAGTGACCGGCTGGCTCCTGAAAAGCTACGATAGGCAGGATGGTTACCAGACTCATGGTGGCACCAGTGCCACGTTGGGCTGATTTGATAGTACCAAGCGGCTCCTGCAATCTGCCATCAAAAAGTTGGCAGGCGAGTTTTGTTTTCCAGGGGAAAGCGCCGTTGTTTGTGTTTGGGGGCCTATGGCTGGGAGTGGCCGGCTGGCTAATTAGAATCCACGATACGCAGGATGGTTCCCAGACCATGGTGGCACCAGTGCCATGTCGGGCTAGTTTGATGGTGCAAAGTGGCTCCTGAAATCTGCCATGAAAAAGTTGGCAGGCCAGTTTTGTTTTCCAGGGAAAAGTGCCGTTATTTGTGTTTGGTGGACTGTGGCTGGGAGTGGCCGGCTGGCTCCTTAGAATCCACGATACGCAGGATGGTTCCCAGACCAGAGGTGGCACCAGTTCCAAGTCGGGCTGGTTTGATAGTGCCAAGTGGCTCCTGCAATCTGCCATCCAGAAGCGGGGCAGCTTACTTTTGTTTGCCAGGGAAACGGGCCGAGGTTTGTGTCTGGGGGCCTATGGCTGGGAGTGACCGGCTGGCTCCTGAAAAGCTACGATAGGCAGGATGGTTACCAGACCCATGGTGGCACCAGTGCCAAGTTGGGCTGATTTGATAGTATCAAGCGGCTCCTGCAATCTGCCATCAAAAAGTTGGCAGGCGAGTTTTGTTTTCCAGGGAAAAGTGCCGTTGATTTTTTTTGGTGGCCTGTGGCTGGGAGTGGCCGGCTGGCTCCTTAGAATCCACGATACGCAGGATGGTTCCCAGACCAGAGGTGGCACCAGTTCCAAGTCGGGCTTGTTTGATAGTACAAGTGGCTCCTGCAATCTGCCATCCAGAAGCGGGGCAGCTTACTTTTGTTTGCAAGGGAACCGGGCCGAGGTTTTTGCCTGGGGGCCTATGGCTGGGAGTGACTGGCTGGCTCCTGAAAAGCTACGATAGGCAGGATGGTTACCAGACTCATGGTGGCACCAGTGCCACGTTGGGCTGATTTGATAGTACCAAGCGGCTCCTGCAATCTGCCATCAAAAAGTTGGCAGGCGAGTTTTGTTTTCCAGGGAAAAGCGCCGTTGTTTGTGTTTGGGGGCCTATGGCTGGGAGTGGCCGGCTGGCTAATTAGAATCCACGATACGCAGGATGGTTCCCAGACCATGGTGGCACCAGTGCCAAGTCGGGCTAGTTTGATGGTGCAAAGTGGCTCCTGCAATCTGCCATGAAAAAGTTGGCAGGCGAGTTTTGTTTTCCAGGGAAAAGTGCCGTTGTTTGTGTTTGGTGGACTGTGGCTGGGAGTGGCCGGCTGGCTCCTTAGAATCCACGATACGCAGGATGGTTCCCAGACCAGAGGTGGCACCAGTGCCAAGTCGGGCTGGTTTGATAGTACCAAGTGGCTCCTGCAATCTGCCATCCAGAAGCGGGGCAGCTTACTTTTGTTTGCCAGGGAAACGGGCCGAGGTTTGTGTCTGGGGGCCTATGGCTGGGAGTGACCGGCTGGCTCCTGAAAAGCTACGATAGGCAGGATGGTTACCAGACTCATGGTGGCACCAGTGCCAAGTTGGGCTGATTTGATAGTACCAAGCGGCTCCTGCAATCTGCCATCAAAAAGTTGGCAGGCGAGTTTTGTTTTCCAGGGAAAAGTGTCATTGTTTGTGTTTGGGGGCTTGTGGCTGGGAGTGGCCGGCTGGCTCCTTGGAATCCACGATACGCAGGATGGTTCCCAGACCAGAGGTGGCACCAGTGCCAAGTCAGGCTAGTTTGATGGTGCAAAGTGGCTCCTGCAATCTGCCATCCAGAAGCGGGGTAGCTTACTTTTGTTTGCCAGGGAAACGGGCCGAGGTTTTTTCTGGGGGCCTATGGGTGGGACTGTCCGGCTGGCTCCTGAAAAGCTACGATAGGCAGGATGGTTACCAGACCCATGGTGGCACCAGTGCCAAGTTGGGCTGGTTTGATAGTACCAAGTGGCTCCTGCAATCTGCCATCAAAAAGTTGGCAGGCGAGTTTTGTTTTCCAGGGAAAAGCGCCGTTGTTTGTGTTTTGGCGGCCTGTGGCTGGGAGTGGCCGGCTGGCTCCTTAGAATCCACGATACGCAGGATGGTTCCCAGACCAGAGGTGGCACCAGTGCCAAGTCGAGCTGGTTTGATGGTGCAAAGTGGCTCCTGCAATCTGCCATCAAAATGTTGGCAGGCGAGTTTTGTTTTCCAGGGAAAAGCGCCGTTGTTTGTGTTTGGGGGCCTGTGGCTGGGAGTGGCCGGCTGGCTAATTAGAATCCACGATACGCAGGATGGTTCCCAGACCAGAGGTGGCACCAGTGCCAAGTTGGGCTGGTTTGATGGTGCAAAGTGGCTCCTGCAATCTGCCATTAAAAAGTTGGCATGCCAGTTTTGTTTTCCAGGGAAAAGCGCCGTTGTTTGTTTTTGGGGGCCTGTGGCTGGGAGTGGCCGGCTGGCTCCTTAGAATCCACGATACGCAGGATGGTTCCCAGACCAGAGGTGGCACCAGTGCCAAGTCGGGCTGGTTTGATGGTGCAAAGTGGCTCCTGCAATCTGCCATCAAAATGTTGGCAGGCGAGTTTTGTTTTCCAGGGAAAAGCGCCGTTGTTTGTGTTTGGGGCCGTGTGGCTGGGAGTGGCCGGCTGGCTAATTAGAATCCACGATACGCAGGATGGTTCCCAGACCAGAGGTGGCACCAGTGCCAAGTCGGGCTAGTTTGATGGTGCAAAGTGGCTCCTGCAATCTGCCATTAAAAAGTTGGCATGCCAGTTTTGTTTTCCAGGGAAAAGCGCCGTTGTTTGTGTTTGGGGGCCTGTGGCTGGGAGTGGCCAGCTGGCTCCTAAGAATCCACGATACGCAGGATGGTTCCCAGACCAGAGGTGGCACCAGTGCCAAGTCGGGCTGGTTTGATGGTGCAAAGTGGCTCCTCCAATCTGCCATCCTGAAGCGGGGTAGCATACTTTTCTTTGCCAGGGAAACCCCCAGTGCTTCGTTTATGGGGCCTATGGCTGGAAGTGACCGGCTGGCTCCTGAAAAGCTACGATAGGCAGGATGGTTACCAGACCCATGGTGGAACCAGTGCCAAGTTGGGCTGGTTTGATAGTACCAAGTGGTTCCTGCAATCTGCCATCAAAATTTGGCAGGCCAGTTTTGTTTTCCAGGGAAAAGCGCCGTTGTTTGTGTTTGGTGGACTGTGGCTGGGAGTGGCCGGCTGGGTCCTTAGAATCCACGATACGCAGGATGGTTCCCAGACCAGAGGTGGCACCAGTGCCAAGTTGGGCTGGTTTGATACCACAAAGTGGCTCCTGCAATCTGCCATCCAGAAGCGGGGCAGCTTACTTTTGTTTGCCAAGGAAACGGGCCGTGGTTTGTGTCTGGGGGCCTATGGCTGGGAGTGACCGGCTGGCTCCTGAAAAGCTACGATAGGCAGGATGGTGACCAGACCCATGGTGGCACCAGTGCAAACCAGCCCATGGTTTGATAGTACCAAGCGGCTCCTGCAATCTTCCATCAAAAATTTGGCAGGCGAGTTCTGTTTTCCAGGGAAAAGCGCCGTTGTTTGTGTTTGGGGGCCTGTGGCTGGGAGTGGCCGGCTGGCTCCTTAGAATCCACGATACGCAGGATGGTTCCCAGACCAGAGGTGGCACCAGTGCCAAGTCGGGCTGGTTTGATGGTGCAAAGTGGCTCCTGCAATCTGCCATCCAGAAGCGGGGCAGCCGAGTTTTTTTTGCCAGAGAAAAGGGCCGAGGTTTGTGTCTGGGGGCCTATGGCTGGGAGTGGCCGGCTGGCTCCTTAAAAGCTACGATAGGCAGGATGGTTCCCAGACCAGAGGTGGCACCAGTGCCAAGTCGGGCTAGTTTGATGGTGAAAAGTGGCTCCTGCAATCTGCCATCAAAAAGTTGGCAGGCGAGTTTTGTTTTCCAGGGAAAAGTGCCTTTGATTTTGTTTGCTGGCCTGTGGCTGGGAGTGGCCGGCTGGCTCCTTAGAATCCACGATACGCAGGATGGTTCCCAGACCAGAGGTGGCACCAGTTCCAAGTCGGGCTTGTTTGATAGTACCAAGTGACTCCTGCAATCTGCCATCCAGAAGCGGGGTAGCTTACTTTTGTTTGCCAGGGAAACAGGCTGAGGTTTGTGTCTGGGGGCCTATGGCTGGGAGTGACTGGCTGGCTCCTGAAAAGCTACGATAGGCAGGATGGTTACCAGACTCATGGTGGCACCAGTGCCACGTTGGGCTGATTTGATAGTACCAAGCGGCTCCTGCAATCTGCCATCAAAATGTTGGCAGGCGAGTTTTGTTTTCCAGGGAAAAGCGCCATTGTTTGTGTTTGGGGGCCTATGGCTGGGAGTGGCCGGCTGGCTCCTTAGAATCCACAATACGCAGGATGGTTCCCAGACCAGAGGTGGCACCAGTGCCATGTCGGGCTAGTTTGATGGTGCAAAGTGGCTCCTGCAATCTGCCATGAAAAAGTTTGCAGGCGAGTTTTGTTTTCCAGGGGAAAGTGCCGTTGTTTGTGTTTGGTGGACTGTGGCTGGGAGTGGCCGACTGGCTCCTTAGAATCCACGATACGCAGGATGGTTCCCAGACCAGAGGTGGCACCAGTTCCAAGTCGGGCTTGTTTGATAGTACCAAGTGGCTCCTGCAATCTGCCATCCAGAAGCGGGGCAGCTTACTTTTGTTTGCCAGGGAAACGGGCCGAGGTTTTTGTCTGGGGGCCTATGGCTGGGAGTGACTGGCTGGCTCCTAAAAAGCTACGATAGGCAGGATGGTTACCAGACTCATGGTGGCACCAGTGCCACGTTGGGCTGATTTGATAGTACCAAGCGGCTCCTGCAATCTGCCATCAAATGTTGGCAGGCGAGTTTTGTTTTCCAGGGAAAAGCGCCGTTGTTTGTGTTTGGGGGCCTATGGCTGGGAGTGGCCGGCTGGCTAATTAGAATCCACGATACGCAGGATGGTTCCCAGACCATGGTGGCACCAGTGCCGAGTCGGGCTAATTTGATGGTGCAAAGTGGCTCCTGCAATCTGCCATGAAAAAGTTGGCAGGCGAGTTTTGTTTTCCAGGGAAAAGTGCCGTTGTTTGTGTTTGGTGGACTGTGGCTGGGAGTGGCCGGCTGGCTCCTTAGAATCCACGATACGCAGGATGGTTCCCAGACCTGAGGTGGCACCAGTTCCAAGTCGGGCTGGTTTGATAGTACCAAGTTGCTCCTGCAATCTGCCATCCAGAAGCGGGGCAGCTTACTTTTGTTTGCCAGGGAAACGGGCCGAGGTTTGTGTCTGGGGGCCTATGGCTGGGAGTGACTGGCTGGCTCCTGAAAAGCTACGATAGGCAGGATGGTTACCAGACCCATGGTGGCACCAGTGCCAAGTTGGGCTGATTTGATAGTATCAAGCGGCTCCTGCAATCTGCCATCAAAAAGTTGGCAGGCGAGTTTTGTTTTCCAGGGAAAAGTGCCGTTGATTTTTTTTGGTGGCCTTGGGCTGGGAGTGGCCAGCTGTCTCCTTATACTCCACGATACGCAGGATGGTTCCCAGACCAGAGGTGGCACCAGTGCCAAGTCGGGCTGGTTTGATGGTGCAAAGTGGCTCCTGCAATCTGCCATCCAGAAGCGGGGCAGCTGAGTTTTGTTTGACAGAGAAAAGGGCCGTGGTTTTTTTTTGGGGGCATATGGCTGTGAGTGGCCGGCTGGCTCCTTAAAATGCTCGATACGCAGGATGGTGACCAGACCCAAGGTGGCACCAGTGCCAAGTTGTGCTGTTTTTGTAGTACCAAGTGCGTCCTGCAATTTGCCATCCAGAAGAGGGGCAGTTGAGTTTTGTTTGCCAGAGAAAAGGGCCGTGGTTTGTGTTTGAGGGCATATGGCTGAGAGTGGCCGGCTGACCCCTGAAAATCCACAATAGGCAGGATGGTTCCCAGAGCCAAGGTGGCACCAGTGCCAAGTCGGGCTGGTTTGATAGTACTAAATAGCTCCTGCAATCTGCCATCCAGAAGCGGGGCAGCTTAATTTTGTTTGCCAGGGAAACGGGCCGAGGTTTGTGTCTGGGGGCCTATGGCTGGGAGTGACCGGCTGGCTCCTGAAAAGCTACGATAGGCAGGATGGTTCCCAGACCAGAGGTGGCACCAGTGCCAAGTCGGGCTAGTTTGATGGTGAAAAGTGGCTCCTGCAATCTGCCCTCAAAAAGTTGGCAGGCGAGTTTTGTTTTCCAGGGAAAAGTGCCATTGATTTTGTTTGGTGGCCTGTGGCTGGGAGTGGCCGGCTGGATCCTTGGAATCCACGATACGCAGGATGGTTCCCAGACCAGAGGTGGCACCAGTTCCAAGTCGGGCTTGTTTGATAGTACCAAGTGGCTCCTGCAATCTGCCATCCAGAAGCGGGACAGCTTACGTTTTTTTGCCAGGGAAACGGGTCGAGGTTTGTGTCTGGGGGCCTATGGCTGGGAGTGACTGGCTGGCTCCTGAAAAGCTACGATAGGCAGGATGGTTACCAGACTCATGGTGGCACCAGTGCCACGTTGGGCTGATTTGATAGTACCAAGCGGCTCCTGCAATCTGCCATCAAAAAGTTGGCAGGCGAGTTTTGTTTTCCAGGGAAAAGCGCCGTTGTTTGTGTTTGGGGGCCTATGGCTGGGAGTGGCCGGCTGGCTCCTTAGAATCCACAATACGCAGGATGGTTCCCAGACCAGAGGTGGCACCAGTGCCATGTCGGGCTAGTTTGATGGTGCAAAGTGGCTCCTGCAATCTGCCATGAAAAAGTTTGCAGGCGAGTTTTGTTTTCCAGGGAAAAGTGCCGTTGTTTGTGTTTGGTGGACTGTGGCTGGGAGTGGCCGGCTGGCTCCTTAGAATCCACGATACGCAGGATGGTTCCCAGACCAGAGGTGGCACCAATTCCAAGTCGGGCTGGTTTGATAGTACCAAGTGGCTCCTGCAATCTGCCATTAAAAAGTTGGCATGCCAGTTTTGTTTTCCAGGGAAAAGCGCCGTTGTTTGTGTTTGGGGGCCTGTGGCTGGG
Source organism: Melospiza melodia melodia (assembly GCF_035770615.1). Lineage (NCBI taxonomy): Eukaryota > Metazoa > Chordata > Aves > Passeriformes > Passerellidae > Melospiza > Melospiza melodia. Next base: position 405,592 of record NC_086205.1, on the reverse strand, counting down.
AGTGGCCGGCTGGCTAATTAGAATCCACGATACGCAGGATGGTTCCCAGACCAGAGGTGGCACCAGTGCCAAGTCGGGCTAGTTTGATGGTGCAAAGTGGCTCCTGCAATCTGACATGATAAAGTTGGCATGCCAGTTTTGTTTTCCAGGGAAAAGCGCCGTTGTTTGTGTTTGGGGGCCTGTGGCTGGGAATGGCCAGCTGGCTCGTTAGAATCCACGATACGCAGGATGGTTCCCAGACCTGAGGTGGCACCAGTGCCAAGTCGGGCTGGTTTGATGGTGCAAAGTCGCTCCTCCAATCTGCCATCCTGAAGCGGGGTAGTGTACTTTTGTTTGCCAGGGAAACCCCCAGTGCTTTGTGTCTGGGGCCTATGGCTGGAAGGGACCGGCTGGCTCCTGAAAAGCTACGATAGGCAGGATGGTTACCAGACCCATGGTGGAACCAGTGCCAAGTTGGGCTGGTTTGATAGTACAAAGTGGTTCCTGCAATCTGCCATCAAAAAGTTGGCAGGCCAGTTTTGTTTTCCAGGGAAAAGCGCCGTTGTTTGTGTTTGGGGTCCTGTGCTGGGAGTGGCCGGCTGGCTCCTTAGAATCCACGATACGCAGGATGGTTCCCAGACCAGAGGTGGCACCAGTGCCAAGTTGGGCTGGTTTGATACCACAAAGTGGCTCCTGCAATCTGCCATCCAGAAGCGGGGCAGCTTACTTTTGTTTGCCAAGGAAACGGGCCGTGGTTTGTGTCTGGGGGCGTATGGCTGGGAGTGACCGGCTGGCTCCTGAAAAGCTACGATAGGCAAGATGGTGACCAGACCCATGGCGGCACCAGCGCCAAGTTTGGCTGGTTTGATAGTACCAAGCGGCTCCTGCAATCTGCCATCAAAAAGTTGGCAGGCGAGTTTTCTTTTCCAGGGAAAAGCGCCGTTGTTTGTGTTTGGGGGCCTGTGGCTGGGAGTGGCCGGCTGGCTCCTTAGAATCCACGATACGCAGGATGGTTCCCAGACCAGAGGTGGCACCAGTGCCAAGTCGGGCTGCTTTGATGGTGCAAAGTGGCTCCTGCAATCTGCCATCCAGAAGCGGGGCAGCCGAGTTTTTTTTGCCAGAGAAAAGGGCCGTGGTTTGTGTCTGGGTGCCTATGGCTGGGAGTGGCCGGCTGGCTCCTTAAAATGCTCGATACGCAGGATGGTGACCAGACCCAAGGTGGCACCAGTGCCAAGTTGTGCTGTTTTTGTAGTACCAAGTGCGTCCTTCAATTTGCCATCCAGAAGAGGGGCAGTTGAGTTTTGTTTGCCAGAGAAAAGGGCCGTGGTTTGTGTTTGAGGGCATATGGCTGAGAGTGGCCGGCTGACCCCTGAAAATCCACAATAGGCAGGATGGTTCCCAGAGCCAAGGTGGCACCAGTGCCAAGTCGGGCTGGTTTGATAGTACTAAATAGCTCCTGCAATCTGCCATCCAGAAGCGGGGCAGCTTACTTTTGTTTGCCAGGGAAACGGGCCGAGGTTTGTGTCTGGGGGCCTATGGCTGGGAGTGACCGGCTGGCTCCTGAAAAGCTACGATAGGCAGGATGGTTCCCAGACCAGAGGGGGCACCAGTGCCAAGTCGGGCTAGTTTGATGGTGCAAAGTGGCTCCTGCAATCTGCCATCAAAATGTTGGCAGGCGAGTTTTGTTTTCCAGGGAAAAGCGCCGTTGTTTGTGTTTGGGGCCGTGTGGCTGGGAGTGGCCGGCTGGCTAATTAGAATCCACGATACGCAGGATGGTTCCCAGACCAGAGGTGGCACCAGTGCCAAGTCGGGCTAGTTTGATGGTGCAAAGTGGCTCCTGCAATCTGCCATTAAAAAGTTGGCATGCCAGTTTTGTTTTCCAGGGAAAAGCGCCGTTGTTTGTGTTTGGGGGCCTGTGGCTGGGAGTGGCCAGCTGGCTCCTAAGAATCCACGATACGCAGGATGGTTCCCAGACCAGAGGTGGCACCAGTGCCAAGTCGGGCTGGTTTGATGGTGCAAAGTGGCTCCTCCAATCTGCCATCCTGAAGCGGGGTAGCATACTTTTCTTTGCCAGGGAAACCCCCAGTGCTTCGTTTATGGGGCCTATGGCTGGAAGTGACCGGCTGGCTCCTGAAAAGCTACGATAGGCAGGATGGTTACCAGACCCATGGTGGAACCAGTGCCAAGTTGGGCTGGTTTGATAGTACCAAGTGGTTCCTGCAATCTGCCATCAAAATTTGGCAGGCCAGTTTTGTTTTCCAGGGAAAAGCGCCGTTGTTTGTGTTTGGTGGACTGTGGCTGGGAGTGGCCGGCTGGGTCCTTAGAATCCACGATACGCAGGATGGTTCCCAGACCAGAGGTGGCACCAGTGCCAAGTTGGGCTGGTTTGATACCACAAAGTGGCTCCTGCAATCTGCCATCCAGGAGCGGGGCAGCTTACTTTTGTTTGCCAAGGAAACGGGCCGTGGTTTGTGTCTGGGGGCCTATGGCTGGGAGTGACCGGCTGGCTCCTGAAAAGCTACGATAGGCAGGATGGTGACCAGACCCATGGTGGCACCAGTGCAAACCAGCCCATGGTTTGATAGTACCAAGCGGCTCCTGCAATCTTCCATCAAAAATTTGGCAGGCGAGTTCTGTTTTCCAGGGAAAAGCGCCGTTGTTTGTGTTTGGGGGCCTGTGGCTGGGAGTGGCCGGCTGGCTCCTTAGAATCCACGATACGCAGGATGGTTCCCAGACCAGAGGTGGCACCAGTGCCAAGTCGGGCTGGTTTGATGGTGCAAAGTGGCTCCTGCAATCTGCCATCCAGAAGCGGGGCAGCCGAGTTTTTTTTGCCAGAGAAAAGGGCCGAGGTTTGTGTCTGGGGGCCTATGGCTGGGAGTGGCCGGCTGGCTCCTTAAAAGCTACGATAGGCAGGATGGTTCCCAGACCAGAGGTGGCACCAGTGCCAAGTCGGGCTAGTTTGATGGTGAAAAGTGGCTCCTGCAATCTGCCATCAAAAAGTTGGCAGGCGAGTTTTGTTTTCCAGGGAAAAGTGCCGTTGATTTTGTTTGCTGGCCTGTGGCTGGGAGTGGCCGGCTGGCTCCTTAGAATCCACGATACGCAGGATGGTTCCCAGACCAGAGGTGGCACCAGTTCCAAGTCGGGCTTGTTTGATAGTACCAAGTGACTCCTGCAATCTGCCATCCAGAAGCGGGGTAGCTTACTTTTGTTTGCCAGGGAAACAGGCTGAGGTTTGTGTCTGGGGGCCTATGGCTGGGAGTGACTGGCTGGCTCCTGAAAAGCTACGATAGGCAGGATGGTTACCAGACTCATGGTGGCACCAGTGCCACGTTGGGCTGATTTGATAGTACCAAGCGGCTCCTGCAATCTGCCATCAAAATGTTGGCAGGCGAGTTTTGTTTTCCAGGGAAAAGCGCCATTGTTTGTGTTTGGGGGCCTATGGCTGGGAGTGGCCGGCTGGCTCCTTAGAATCCACGATACGCAGGATGGTTCCCAGACCAGAGGTGGCACCAGTGCCATGTCGGGCTAGTTTGATGGTGCAAAGTGGCTCCTGCAATCTGCCATGAAAAAGTTTGCAGGCGAGTTTTGTTTTCCAGGGGAAAGTGCCGTTGTTTGTGTTTGGTGGACTGTGGCTGGGAGTGGCCGACTGGCTCCTTAGAATCCACGATACGCAGGATGGTTCCCAGACCAGAGGTGGCACCAGTTCCAAGTCGGGCTTGTTTGATAGTACCAAGTGGCTCCTGCAATCTGCCATCCAGAAGCGGGGCAGCTTACTTTTGTTTGCCAGGGAAACGGGCCGAGGTTTTTGTCTGGGGGCCTATGGCTGGGAGTGACTGGCTGGCTCCTAAAAAGCTACGATAGGCAGGATGGTTACCAGACTCATGGTGGCACCAGTGCCACGTTGGGCTGATTTGATAGTACCAAGCGGCTCCTGCAATCTGCCATCAAATGTTGGCAGGCGAGTTTTGTTTTCCAGGGAAAAGCGCCGTTGTTTGTGTTTGGGGGCCTATGGCTGGGAGTGGCCGGCTGGCTAATTAGAATCCACGATACGCAGGATGGTTCCCAGACCATGGTGGCACCAGTGCCGAGTCGGGCTAATTTGATGGTGCAAAGTGGCTCCTGCAATCTGCCATGAAAAAGTTGGCAGGCGAGTTTTGTTTTCCAGGGAAAAGTGCCGTTGTTTGTGTTTGGTGGACTGTGGCTGGGAGTGGCCGGCTGGCTCCTTAGAATCCACGATACGCAGGATGGTTCCCAGACCTGAGGTGGCACCAGTTCCAAGTCGGGCTGGTTTGATAGTACCAAGTTGCTCCTGCAATCTGCCATCCAGAAGCGGGGCAGCTTACTTTTGTTTGCCAGGGAAACGGGCCGAGGTTTGTGTCTGGGGGCCTATGGCTGGGAGTGACTGGCTGGCTCCTGAAAAGCTACGATAGGCAGGATGGTTACCAGACCCATGGTGGCACCAGTGCCAAGTTGGGCTGATTTGATAGTATCAAGCGGCTCCTGCAATCTGCCATCAAAAAGTTGGCAGGCGAGTTTTGTTTTCCAGGGAAAAGTGCCGTTGATTTTTTTTGGTGGCCTTGGGCTGGGAGTGGCCAGCTGTCTCCTTATACTCCACGATACGCAGGATGGTTCCCAGACCAGAGGTGGCACCAGTGCCAAGTCGGGCTGGTTTGATGGTGCAAAGTGGCTCCTGCAATCTGCCATCCAGAAGCGGGGCAGCTGAGTTTTGTTTGACAGAGAAAAGGGCCGTGGTTTTTTTTTGGGGGCATATGGCTGTGAGTGGCCGGCTGGCTCCTTAAAATGCTCGATACGCAGGATGGTGACCAGACCCAAGGTGGCACCAGTGCCAAGTTGTGCTGTTTTTGTAGTACCAAGTGCGTCCTGCAATTTGCCATCCAGAAGAGGGGCAGTTGAGTTTTGTTTGCCAGAGAAAAGGGCCGTGGTTTGTGTTTGAGGGCATATGGCTGAGAGTGGCCGGCTGACCCCTGAAAATCCACAATAGGCAGGATGGTTCCCAGAGCCAAGGTGGCACCAGTGCCAAGTCGGGCTGGTTTGATAGTACTAAATAGCTCCTGCAATCTGCCATCCAGAAGCGGGGCAGCTTAATTTTGTTTGCCAGGGAAACGGGCCGAGGTTTGTGTCTGGGGGCCTATGGCTGGGAGTGACCGGCTGGCTCCTGAAAAGCTACGATAGGCAGGATGGTTCCCAGACCAGAGGTGGCACCAGTGCCAAGTCGGGCTAGTTTGATGGTGAAAAGTGGCTCCTGCAATCTGCCCTCAAAAAGTTGGCAGGCGAGTTTTGTTTTCCAGGGAAAAGTGCCATTGATTTTGTTTGGTGGCCTGTGGCTGGGAGTGGCCGGCTGGATCCTTGGAATCCACGATACGCAGGATGGTTCCCAGACCAGAGGTGGCACCAGTTCCAAGTCGGGCTTGTTTGATAGTACCAAGTGGCTCCTGCAATCTGCCATCCAGAAGCGGGACAGCTTACGTTTTTTTGCCAGGGAAACGGGTCGAGGTTTGTGTCTGGGGGCCTATGGCTGGGAGTGACTGGCTGGCTCCTGAAAAGCTACGATAGGCAGGATGGTTACCAGACTCATGGTGGCACCAGTGCCACGTTGGGCTGATTTGATAGTACCAAGCGGCTCCTGCAATCTGCCATCAAAAAGTTGGCAGGCGAGTTTTGTTTTCCAGGGAAAAGCGCCGTTGTTTGTGTTTGGGGGCCTATGGCTGGGAGTGGCCGGCTGGCTCCTTAGAATCCACAATACGCAGGATGGTTCCCAGACCAGAGGTGGCACCAGTGCCATGTCGGGCTAGTTTGATGGTGCAAAGTGGCTCCTGCAATCTGCCATGAAAAAGTTTGCAGGCGAGTTTTGTTTTCCAGGGAAAAGTGCCGTTGTTTGTGTTTGGTGGACTGTGGCTGGGAGTGGCCGGCTGGCTCCTTAGAATCCACGATACGCAGGATGGTTCCCAGACCAGAGGTGGCACCAATTCCAAGTCGGGCTGGTTTGATAGTACCAAGTGGCTCCTGCAATCTGCCATTAAAAAGTTGGCATGCCAGTTTTGTTTTCCAGGGAAAAGCGCCGTTGTTTGTGTTTGGGGGCCTGTGGCTGGGAGTGGCCGGCTGGCTAATTAGAATCCACGATACGCAGGATGGTTCCCAGACCAGAGGTGGCACCAGTGCCAAGTCGGGCTAGTTTGATGGTGCAAAGTGGCTCCTGCAATCTGACATGATAAAGTTGGCATGCCAGTTTTGTTTTCCAGGGAAAAGCGCCGTTGTTTGTGTTTGGGGGCCTGTGGCTGGGAATGGCCAGCTGGCTCGTTAGAATCCACGATACGCAGGATGGTTCCCAGACCTGAGGTGGCACCAGTGCCAAGTCGGGCTGGTTTGATGGTGCAAAGTCGCTCCTCCAATCTGCCATCCTGAAGCGGGGTAGTGTACTTTTGTTTGCCAGGGAAACCCCCAGTGCTTTGTGTCTGGGGCCTATGGCTGGAAGGGACCGGCTGGCTCCTGAAAAGCTACGATAGGCAGGATGGTTACCAGACCCATGGTGGAACCAGTGCCAAGTTGGGCTGGTTTGATAGTACAAAGTGGTTCCTACAATCTGCCATCAAAAAGTTGGCAGGCCAGTTTTGTTTTCCAGGGAAAAGCGCCGTTGTTTGTGTTTGGGGTCCTGTGCTGGGAGTGGCCGGCTGGCTCCTTAGAATCCACGATACGCAGGATGGTTCCCAGACCAGAGGTGGCACCAGTGCCAAGTTGGGCTGGTTTGATACCACAAAGTGGCTCCTGCAATCTGCCATCCAGAAGCGGGGCAGCTTACTTTTGTTTGCCAAGGAAACGGGCCGTGGTTTGTGTCTGGGGGCGTATGGCTGGGAGTGACCGGCTGGCTCCTGAAAAGCTACGATAGGCAAGATGGTGACCAGACCCATGGCGGCACCAGCGCCAAGTTTGGCTGGTTTGATAGTACCAAGCGGCTCCTGCAATCTGCCATCAAAAAGTTGGCAGGCGAGTTTTCTTTTCCAGGGAAAAGCGCCGTTGTTTGTGTTTGGGGGCCTGTGGCTGGGAGTGGCCGGCTGGCTCCTTAGAATCCACGATACGCAGGATGGTTCCCAGACCAGAGGTGGCACCAGTGCCAAGTCGGGCTGCTTTGATGGTGCAAAGTGGCTCCTGCAATCTGCCATCCAGAAGCGGGGCAGCCGAGTTTTTTTTGCCAGAGAAAAGGGCCGTGGTTTGTGTCTGGGTGCCTATGGCTGGGAGTGGCCGGCTGGCTCCTTAAAATGCTCGATACGCAGGATGATGACCAGACCCAAGGTGGCACCAGTGCCAAGTTGTGCTGTTTTTGTAGTACCAAGTGCGTCCTTCAATTTGCCATCCAGAAGAGGGGCAGTTGAGTTTTGTTTGCCAGAGAAAAGGGCCGTGGTTTGTGTTTGAGGGCATATGGCTGAGAGTGGCCGGCTGACCCCTGAAAATCCACAATAGGCAGGATGGTTCCCAGAGCCAAGGTGGCACCAGTGCCAAGTCGGGCTGGTTTGATAGTACTAAATAGCTCCTGCAATCTGCCATCCAGAAGCGGGGCAGCTTACTTTTGTTTGCCAGGGAAACGGGCCGAGGTTTGTGTCTGGGGGCCTATGGCTGGGAGTGACCGGCTGGCTCCTGAAAAGCTACGATAGGCAGGATGGTTCCCAGACCAGAGGGGGCACCAGTGCCAAGTCGGGCTAGTTTGATGGTGAAAAGTGGCTCCTGCAATCTGCCATCAAAAAGTTGGCAGGCGAGTTTTGTTTTCCAGGAAAAAGTGCCGTTGATTTTGTTTGGTGGCCTGTGGCTGGGAGTGGCCGGCTGGCTCCTTAGAATCCACGATACGCAGGATGGTTCCCAGACCAGAGGTGGCACCAGTGCCATGTCGGGCTAGTTTGATGGTGCAAAGTGGCTCCTGCAATCTGCCATCAAATTGTTTGCAGGCGAGTTTTGTTTTCCAGGGAAAAGTGCCGTTGTTTGTGTTTGGTGGACTGTGGCTGGGAGTGGCCGACTGGCTCCTTAGAATCCTCGATACGCAGGATGGTGACCAGACCCAAGGTGGCACCAATGCCAAGTCGGGCTTGTTTCATAGTACCAAGTGGCTCCTGCAATCTGCCATCCAGAAGCGGGGTAGCTTACTTTTGTTTGCACGGGAAACGGGCCGAGGTTTGTGTCTGGGGGCCTATGGCTGGGAGTGACCGGCTGGCTCCTGAAAAGCTACGATAGGCAGGATGGTTACCAGACCCATGGTGGCACCAGTGCCAAGTTGGGCTGATTTGATAGTATCAAGCGTCTCCTGCAATCTGCCATCAAAAAGTTGGCAGGCGAGTTTTGTTTTCCAGGGAAAAGTGCCGTTGATTATTTTTGGTGGCCTGTGGCTGGGAGTGGCCGGCTGGCTCCTTAGAATCCACGATACGCAGGATGGTTCCCAGACCAGAGGTGGCACCAGTTCCAAGTCGGGCTGGTTTGATAGTACCAAGTGGCTCCTGCAATCTGCCATCCAGAAGCGGGGCAGCTTACTTTTGTTTGCAAGGGAAACGGGCCGAGGTTTTTGTCTGGGGGCCTATGGCTGGGAGTGACTGGCTGGCTCCTGAAAAGCTACGATAGGCAGGATGGTTACCAGACTCATGGTGGCACCAGTGCCACGTTGGGCTGATTTGATAGTACCAAGCGGCTCCTGCAATCTGCCATCAAAAAGTTGGCAGGCGAGTTTTGTTTTCCAGGGGAAAGCGCCGTTGTTTGTGTTTGGGGGCCTATGGCTGGGAGTGGCCGGCTGGCTAATTAGAATCCACGATACGCAGGATGGTTCCCAGACCATGGTGGCACCAGTGCCGAGTCGGGCTAGTTTGATGGTGCAAAGTGGCTCCTGCAATCTGCCATGAAAAAGTTGGCAGGCGAGTTTTGTTTTCCAGGGAAAAGTGCCGTTGTTTGTGTTTGGTGGACTGTGGCTGGGAGTGGCCGGCTGGCTCCTTAGAATCCACGATACGCAGGATGGTTCCCAGACCAGAGGTGGCACCAGTTCCAAGTCGGGCTGGTTTGATAGTACCAAGTGGCTCCTGCAATCTGCCATCCAGAAGCGGGGCAGCTTACTTTTGTTTGCCAGGGAAACGGGCCGAGGTTTGTGTCTGGGGGCCTATGGCTGGGAGTGACTGGCTGGCTCCTGAAAAGCTACGATAGGCAGGATGGTTACCAGACCCATGGTGGCACCAGTGCCAAGTTGGGCTGATTTGATAGTATCAAGCGGCTCCTGCAATCTGCCATCAAAAAGTTGGCAGGCGAGTTTTGTTTTCCAGGGAAATGTGCCGTTGATTTTTTTTGGTGGCCTGTGTCTGGGAGTGGCCAGCTGTCGCCTTATAATCCACGATACGCAGGATGGTTCACAGACCAGAGGTGGCACCAGTGCCAAGTCGGGCTGGTTTGATGGTGCAAAGTGGCTCCTGCAATCTGCCATCCAGAAGCGGGGCAGCTGAGTTTTGTTTGCCAGAGAAAAGGGCCGTGGTTTTTTTTTGGGGGGCATAAGGCTGGGAGTGGCCGGCTGGCTCCTTAAAATGCTCGATACGCAGGATGGTGACCAGACCCAAGGTGGCACCAGTGCCAAGTTGTGCTGTTTTTGTAGTACCAATGCGTCCTGCAATTTGCCATCCAGAAGAGGGGCAGTTGAGTTTTGTTTGCCAGAGAAAAGGGCCGTGGTTTGTGTTTGAGGGCATATGGCTGAGAGTGGCCGGCTGACCCCTGAAAATCCACAATAGGCAGGATGGTTCCCAGAGCCAAGGTGGCACCAGTGCCAAGTCGGGCTGGTTTGATAGTACTAAATAGCTCCTGCAATCTGCCATCCAGAAGCGGGGCAGCTTAATTTTGTTTGCCAGGGAAACGGGCCGAGGTTTGTGTCTGGGGGCCTACGGCTGGGAGTGACCGGCTGGCTCCTGAAAAGCTACGATAGGCAGGATGGTTCCCAGACCAGAGGTGGCACCAGTGCCAAGTCGGGCTAGTTTGATGGTGAAAAGTGGCTCCTGCAATCTGCCATCAAAAAGTTGGCAGGCGAGTTTTGTTTTCCAGGGAAAAGTGCCGTTGATTTTGTTTGGTGGCCTGTGGCTGGGAGTGGCCGGCTGGCTCCTTGGAATCCACGATACGCAGGATGGTTCCCAGACCTGAGGTGGCACCAGTTCCAAGTCGGGCTTGTTTGATAGTACCAAGTGGCTCCTGCAATCTGCCATCCAGAAGCGGGACAGCTTACGTTTGTTTGCCAGGGAAACGGGCCGAGGTTTGTGTCTGGGGGCCTATGGCTGGGAGTGACTGGCTGGCTCCTGAAAAGCTACGATAGGCAGGATGGTTACCAGACTCATGGTGGCACCAGTGCCACGTTGGGCTGATTTGATAGTACCAAGCGGCTCCTGCAATCTGCCATCAAAAAGTTGGCAGGCGAGTTTTGTTTTCCAGGGAAAAGCGCCGTTGTTTGTGTTTGGTGGCCTATGGCTGGGAGTGGCCGGCTGGCTCCTTAGAATCCACGATACGCAGGATGGTTCCCAGACCAGAGGTGGCACCAGTGCCATGTCGGGCTAGTTTGATGGTGCAAAGTGGCTCCTGCAATCTGCCATGAAAAAGTTTGCAGGCGAGTTTTGTTTTCCAGGGAAAAGTGCCGTTGTTTGTGTTTGGTGGACTGTGGCTGGGAGTGGCTGGCTGGCTCCTTAGAATCCACGATACGCAGGATGGTTCCCAGACCAGAGGTGGCACCAGTTCCAAGTCGGGCTGGTTTGATAGTACCAAGTGGCTCCTGCAATCTGCCATCCAGAAGCGGGGCAGCTTACTTTTGTTTGCCAGGGAAACGGGCCGAGGTTTGTGTCTGGGGGCCTATGGCTGGGAGTGACTGGCTGGCTCCTGAAAAGCTACGATAGGCAGGATGGTTACCAGACCCATGGTGGCACCAGTGCCAAGTTGGGCTGATTTGATAGTATCAAGCGGCTCCTGCAATCTGCCATCAAAAAGTTGGCAGGCGAGTTTTGTTTTCCAGGGAAAAGTGCCGTTGATTTTTTTTGGTGGCCTGTGGCTGGGAGCGGCCGGCTGGCTCCTTAGAATCCACGATACGCAGGATGGTTCCCAGACCAGAGGTGGCACCAGTTCCAAGTCGGGCTTGTTTGATAGTACCAAGTGACTCCTGCAATCTGCCATCCAGAAGCGGGGCAGCTTACTTTTGTTTGCCAGGGAAACGGGCCGAGGTTTTTGTCTGGGGGCTTATGGCTGGGAGTGACTGGCTGGCTCCTGAAAAGCTACGATAGGCAGGATGGTTACCAGACTCATGGTGGCACCAGTGCCACGTTGGGCTGATTTGATAGTACCAAGCGGCTCCTGCAATCTGCCATCAAAAAGTTGGCAGGCGAGTTTTGTTTTCCAGGGGAAAGCGCCGTTGTTTGTGTTTGGGGGCCTATGGCTGGGAGTGGCCGGCTGGCTAATTAGAATCCACGATACGCAGGATGGTTCCCAGACCGTGGTGGCACCAGTGCCATGTCGGGCTAGTTTGATGGTGCAAAGTGGCTCCTGCAATCTGCCATGAAAAAGTTGGCAGGCGAGTTTTGTTTTCCAGGGAAAAGTGCCGTTGTTTGTGTTTGGTGGACTGTGGCTGGGAGTGGCCGGCTGGCTCGTTAGAATCCACGACACGCAGGATGGTTCCCAGACCAGAGGTGGCACCAGTTCCAAGTCGGGCTGGTTTGATAGTACCAAGTGGCTCCTGCAATCTGCCATCCAGAAGCGGGGCAGCTTACTTTTGTTTGCCAGGGAAACGGGCCGAGGTTTGTGTCTGGGGGCCTATGGCTGGGAGTGGCCGGCTGGCTCCTTAAAATGCTCGATACGCAGGATGGTGACCAGACCCAAGGTGGCACCAGTGCCAAGTTGTGCTGTTTTTGTAGTACCAAGTGCGTCCTGCAATTTGCCATCCAGAAGAGGGGCAGTTGAGTTTTGTTTGCCAGAGAAAAGGGCCGTGGTTTGTGTTTGAGGGCATATGGCTGAGAGTGGCCGGCTGACCCCTGAAAATCCACAATAGGCAGGATGGTTCCCAGAGCCAAGGTGGCACCAGTGCCAAGTCGGGCTGGTTTGATAGTACTAAATAGCTCCTGCAATCTGCCATCCAGAAGCGGGGCAGCTTAATTTTGTTTGCCAGGGAAACGGGCCGAGGTTTATGTCTGGGGGCCTACGGCTGGGAGTGACCGGCTGGCTCCTGAAAAGCTACGATAGGCAGGATGGTTCCCAGACCAGAGGTGGCACCAGTGCCAAGTCGGGCTAGTTTGATGGTGAAAAGTGGCTCCTGCAATCTGCCATCAAAAAGTTGGCAGGCGAGTTTTGTTTTCCAGGGAAAAGTGCCGTTGATTTTGTTTGGTGGCCTGTGGCTGGGAGTGGCCGGCTGGCTCCTTGGAATCCACGATACGCAGGATGGTTCCCAGACCAGAGGTGGCACCAGTTCCAAGTCGGGCTTGTTTGATAGTACCAAGTGGCTCCTGCAATCTGCCATCCAGAAGCAGGACAGCTTACGTTTGTTTGCCAGGGAAACGGGCCGAGGTTTGTGTCTGGGGGCCTATGGCTGGGAGTGACTGGCTGGCTCCTGAAAAGCTACGATAGGCAGGATGGTTACCAGACTCATGGTGGCACCAGTGCCACGTTGGGCTGATTTGATAGTACCAAGCGGCTCCTGCAATCTGCCATCAAAATGTTGGCAGGCGAGTTTTGTTTTCCAGGGAAAAGCGCCGTTGTTTATGTTTGGGGGCCTATGGCTGGGAGTGGCCGGCTGGCTCCTTAGAATCCACGATACGCAGGATGGTTCCCAGACCAGAGGTGGCACCACTGCCATGTCGGGCTAGTTTGATGGTGCAAAGTGGCTCCTGCAATCTGCCATGACAAAGTTTGCAGGCGAGTTTTGTTTTCCAGGGAAAAGTGCCGTTGTTTGTGTTTGGTGGACTGTGGCTGGGAGTGGCCGGCTGGCTCCTTAGAATCCACGATACGCAGGATGGTTCCCAGACCAGAGGTGGCACCAGTTCCAAGTCGGGCTGGTTTGATAGTACCAAGTGGCTCCTGCAATCTGCCATCCAGAAGTGGGGCAGCTTACTTTTGTTTGCCAGGGAAACGGGCCGAGGTTTGTGTCTGGGGGCCTATGGCTGGGAGTGACTGGCTGGCTCCTGAAAAGCTACGATAGGCAGGATGGTTACCAGACCCATGGTGGCACCAGTGCCAAGTTGGGCTGATTTGATAGTATCAAGCGGCTCCTGCAATCTGCCATCAAAAAGTTGGCAGGCGAGTTTTGTTTTCCAGGGAAAAGTGCCGTTGATTTTTTTTGGTGGCCTGTGGCTGGGAGCGGCCGGCTGGCTCCTTAGAATCCACGATACGCAGGATGGTTCCCAGACCAGAGGTGGCACCAGTTCCAAGTCGGGCTTGTTTGATAGTACCAAGTGACTCCTGCAATCTGCCATCCAGAAGCGGGGCAGCTTACTTTTGTTTGCAAGGGAAACGGGCCGAGGATTTTGTCTGGGGGCCTATGGCTGGGAGTGACTGGCTGGCTCCTGAAAAGCTACGATAGGCAGGATGGTTACCAGACTCATGGTGGCACCAGTGCCACGTTGGGCTGATTTGATAGTACCAAGCGGCTCCTGCAATCTGCCATCAAAAAGTTGGCAGGCGAGTTTTGTTTTCCAGGGGAAAGCGCCGTTGTTTTTGTTTGGGGGCCTATGGCTGGGAGTGGCCGGCTGGCTAATTAGAATCCACGATACGCAGGATGGTTCCCAGACCAGAGGTGGCACCAGTGCCATGTCGGGCTAGTTTGATGGTGCAAAGTGGCTCCTGCAATCTGCCATCAAAAAGTTGGCAGGCGAGTTTTGTTTTCCAGGGAAAAGTGCCGTTGTTTGTGTTTGGTGGACTGTGGCTGGGAGTGGCCGGCTGGCTCGTTAGAATCCACGACACGCAGGATGGTTCCCAGACCAGAGGTGGCACCAGTTCCAAGTCGGGCTGGTTTGATAGTACCAAGTGGCTCCTGCAATCTGCCATCCAGAAGCGGGGCAGCTTACTTTTGTTTGCCAGGGAAACGGGCCGAGGTTTGTGTCTGGGGGCCTATGGCTGGGAGTGGCCGGCTGGCTCCTTAAAATGCTCGATACGCACGATGGTGACCAGACCCAAGGTGGCACCAGTGCCAAGTTGTGCTGTTTTTGTAGTACCAAGTGCGTCCTGCAATTTGCCATCCAAAAGAGGGGCAGTTGAGTTTTGTTTGCCAGAGAAAAGGGCCGTGGTTTGTGTTTGAGGGCATATGGCTGAGAGTGGCCGGCTGACCCCTGAAAATCCACAATAGGCAGGATGGTTCCCAGAGCCAAGGTGGCACCAGTGCCAAGTCGGGCTGGTTTGATAGTACTAAATAGCTCCTGCAATCTGCCATCCAGAAGCGGGGCAGCTTACTTTTGTTTGCCAGGGAAACGGGCCGAGGTTTGTGTCTGGGGGCCTATGGCTGGGAGTGACCGGCTGGCTCCTGAAAAGCTACGATAGGCAGGATGGTTCCCAGACCAGAGGTGGCACCAGTGCCAAGTCGGGCTAGATGATGGTGCAAAGTGGCTCCTGCAATCTGCCATCAAAAAGTTGGCAGGCGAGTTTTGTTTTCCAGGGAAAAGTGCCGTTGATTGTGTTTGGTGGCCTGTGGCTGGGAGTGGCCGGCTGGCTCCTTGGAATCCACGATACGCAGGATGGTTCCCAGACCAGAGGTGGCACCAGTTCCAAGTCGGGCTGGTTTGATAGTACCAAGTGGCTCCTGCAATCTGCCATCCAGAAGCGGGACAGCTTACGTTTGTTTGCCAGGGAAACGGGCCAAGGTTTGTGTCTGGGGGTCTATGGCTGGGAGTGACTGGCTGGCTCCTGAAAAGCTACGATAGGCAGGATGGTTACCAGACTCATGGTGGCACCAGTGCCACGTTGGGCTGATTTGATAGTACCAAGCGGCTCCTGCAATCTGCCATCAAAAAGTTGGCAGGCGAGTTTTCTTTTCCAGGGAAAAGCGCCGTTGTTTGTGTTTGGGGGCCTATGGCTGGGAGTGGCCGGCTGGCTCCTTAGAATCCACGATACGCAGGATGGTTCCCAGACCAGAGGTGGCACCAGTGCCATGTCGGGCTAGTTTGATGGTGCAAAGTGGCTCCTGCAATCTGCCATGAAAAAGTTTGCAGGCGAGTTTTGTTTTCCAGGGAAAAGTGCCGTTGTTTGTGTTTGGTGGACTGTGGCTGGGAGTGGCCGGCTGGCTCCTTAGAATCCACGATACGCAGGATGGTTCCCAGACCAGAGGTGGCACCAGTTCCAAGTCGGGCTGGTTTGATAGTACCAAGTGGCTCCTGCAATCTGCCATCCAGAAGTGGGGCAGCTTACTTTTGTTTGCCAGGGAAACGGGCCGAGGTTTGTGTCTGGGGGCCTATGGCTGGGAGTGACTGGCTGGCTCCTGAAAAGCTACGATAGGCAGGATGGTTACCAGACCCATGGTGGCACCAGTGCCAAGTTGGGCTGATTTGATAGTATCAAGCGGCTCCTGCAATCTGCCATCAAAATGTTGGCAGGCGAGTTTTGTTTTCCAGGGGAAAGCGCCGTTTTTTGTGTTTGGGGGGCCTATGGCTGGGAGTGGCCGGCTGGCTAATTAGAATCCACGATACGCAGGATGGTTCCCAGACCGTGGTGGCACCAGGTCCAAGTCGGGCTAGTTTGATGGTGCAAAGTGGCTCCTGCAATCTGCCATGAAAAAGTTGGCAGGCGAGTTTTGTTTTCCAGGGAAAAGTGCCGTTGTTTGTGTTTGGTGGACTGTGGCTGGGAGTGGCCGGCTGGCTCGTTAGAATCCACGACACGCTGGATGGTTCCCAGACCAGAGGTGGCACCAGTTCCAAGTCGGGCTGGTTTGATAGTACCAAGTGGCTCCTGCAATCTGCCATCCAGAAGCGGGGCAGCTTACTTTTGTTTGCCAGGGAAACGGGCCGAGGTTTGTGTCTGGGGGCCTATGGCTGGGAGTGGCCGGCTGGCTCCTTAAAATGCTCGATACGCAGGATGGTGACCAGACCCAAAGTGGCACCAGTGCCAAGTTGTGCTGTTTTTGTAGTACCAAGTGCATCCTGCAATTTGCCATCCAGAAGAGGGGCAGTTGAGTTTTGTTTGCCAGAGACAAGCGCCGTGGTTTGTGTTTGAGGGCATATGGCTGAGAGTGGCCGGCTGACCCCTGAAAATCCACAATAGGCAGGATGGTTCCCAGAGCCAAGGTGGCACCAGTGCCATGTCGGGCTGGTTGGATAGTACTAAATAGCTCCTGCAATCTGCCATCCAGAAGCGGGGCAGCTTAATTTTGTTTGCCAGGGAAACGAGCCGAGGTTTGTGTCTGGGGGCCTATGGCTGGGAGTGACCGGCTGGCTCCTGAAAAGCTACGATAGGCAGGATGGTTCCCAGACCAGAGGGGGCACCAGTGCCAAGTCGGGCTAGTTTGATTGTGAAAAGTGGCTCCTGCAATCTGCCATCAAAAAGTTGGCAGGCGAGTTTTGTTTTCCAGGGAAAAGTGCCGTTGATTGTGTTTGGTGGCCTGTGGCTGGGAGTGGCCGGCTGGCTCCTTAGAATCCACGATACGCAGGATGGTTCCCAGACCAGAGGTGGCACCAGTTCCAAGTCGGGCTGGTTTGATAGTACCAAGTGGCTCCTGCAATCTGCCATCCAGAAGCGGGGCAGCTTACTTTTGTTTGCCAGGGAAACGGGCCGAGGTTTGTGTCTGGGGGCCTATGGCTGGGAGTGACTGGCTGGCTCCTGAAAAGCTACGATAGGCTGGATGGTTACCAGACTCATGGTGGCACCAGTGCCACGTTGGGCTGATTTGATAGTACCAAGCGGCTCCTGCAATCTGCCATCAAAAAGTTGGCAGGCGAGTTTTGTTTTCCAGGGAAAAGCGCCGTTGTTTGTGTTTGGGGGCCTATGGCTGGGAGTGGCCGGCTGGCTCCTTAGAATCCACGATACGCAGGATGGTTCCCAGACCAGAGGTGGCACCAATGCCAAGTCGGGCTAGTTTGATGGTGCAAAGTGGCTCCTGCAATCTGCCATGAAAAAGTTTGCAGGCGAGTTTTGTTTTCCAGGGAAAAGTGCCGTTGTTTGTGTTTGGTGGACTGTGGCTGGGAGTGGCCGGCTGGCTCCTTAGAATCCACGATACGCAGGATGGTTCCCAGACCAGAGGTGGCACCAGTTCCAAGTCGGGCTGGTTTGATAGTACCAAGTGGCTCCTGCAATCTGCCATCCAGAAGCGGGGCAGCTTACTTTTGTTTGCCAGGGAAACGGGCCGAGGTTTGTGTCTGGGGGCCTATGGCTGGGAGTGGCCGGCTGGCTCCTTAAAATGCTCGATACGCAGGATGGTGACCAGACCCAAGGTGGCACCAGTGCCAAGTTGTGCTGTTTTTGTAGTACCAAGTGCGTCCTGCAATTTGCCATCCAGAAGAGGGGCAGTTGAGTTTTGTTTGCCAGAGAAAAGGGCCGTGGTTTGTGTTTGAGGGCATATGGCTGAGAGTGGCCGGCTGACCCCTGAAAATCCACAATAGGCAGGATGGTTCCCAGAGCCAAGGTGGCACCAGTGCCAAGTCGGGCTGGTTTGATAGTACTAAATAGCTCCTGCAATCTGCCATCCAGAAGCGGGGCAGCTTAATTTTGTTTGCCAGGGAAACGGGCCGAGGTTTGTGTCTGGGGGCCTATGGCTGGGAGTGACCGGCTGGCTCCTGAAAAGCTACGATAGGCAGGATGGTTCCCAGACCAGAGGGGGCACCAGTGCCAAGTCGAGCTAGTTTGATGGTGAAAAGTGGCTCCTGCAATCTGCCATCAAAAAGTTGGCAGGCGAGTTTTGTTTTCCAGGGAAAAGTGCCGTTGATTTTGTTTGGTGGCCTGTGGCTGGGAGTGGCCGGCTGGCTCCTTAGAATCCACGATACGCAGGATGGTTCCCAGACCAGAGGTGGCACCAGTTCCAAGTCGGGCTTGTTTGATAGTACCAAGTGGCTCCTGCAATCTGCCATCCAGAAGCGGGGCAGCTTACTTTTGTTTGCCAGGGAAACGGGCCGAGGTTTGTGTCTGGGGGCCTATGGCTGGGAGTGACTGGCTGGCTCCTGAAAAGCTACGATAGGCAGGATGGTTACCAGACTCATGGTGGCACCAGTGCCACGTTGGGCTGATTTGATAGTACCAAGCGGCTCCTGCAATCTGCCATCAAAAAGTTGGCAGGCGAGTTTTGTTTTCCAGGGAAAAGCGCCGTTGTTTGTGTTTGGGGCCCGATGGCTGGGAGTGGCCGGCTGGCTCCTTAGAATCCACGATACGCAGGATGGTTCCCAGACCAGAGGTGGCACCAGTGCCATGTCGGGCTAGTTTGATGGTGCAAAGTGGCTCCTGCAATCTGCCATGAAAAAGTTTGCAGACGAGTTTTGTTTTCCAGGGAAAAGTGCCGTTGTTTGTGTTTGGTGGACTGTGGCTGGGAGTGGCCGGCTGGCTCCTTAGAATCCACGATACGCAGGATGGTTCCCAGACCAGAGGTGGCACCAGTTCCAAGTCGGGCTGGTTTGATAGTACCAAGTGGCTCCTGCAATCTGCCATCCAGAAGCGGGGCAGCTTACTTTTGTTTGCAAGGGAAACGGGCCGAGGTTTTTGTCTGGGGGCCTATGGCTGGGAGTGACTGGCTGGCTCCTGAAAAGCTACGATAGGCAGGATGGTTACCAGACTCATGGTGGCACCAGTGCCACGTTGGGCTGGTTTGATAGTACCAAGCGGCTCCTGCAATCTGGCATCAAAAAGTTGGCAGGCGAGTTTTGTTTTCCAGGGGAAAGCGCCGTTGTTTGTGTTTGGGGGCCTATGGCTGGGAGTGGCCGGCTGGCTAATTAGAATCCACGATACGCAGGATGGTTCCCAGACCGTGGTGGCACCAGTGCCATGTCGGGCTAGTTTGATGGTGCAAAGTGGCTCCTGCAATCTGCCATGAAAAAGTTGGCAGGCGAGTTTTGTTTTCCAGGGAAAAGTGCCGTTGTTTGTGTTTGGTGGACTGTGGCTGGGAGTGGCCGGCTGGCTCGTTAGAATCCACGAAACGCAGGATGGTTCCCAGACCAGAGGTGGCACCAGTTCCAAGTCGGGCTGGTTTGATAGTACCAAGTGGCTCCTGCAATCTGCCATCCAGAAGCGGGGCAGCTTACTTTTGTTTGCCAGGGAAACGGGCCGAGGTTTGTGTCTGGGGGCCTATGGCTGGGAGTGGCCGGCTGGCTCCTTAAAATGCTCGATACGCAGGATGGTGACCAGACCCAAGGTGGCACCAGTGCCAAGTTGTGCTGTTTTTGTAGTACCAAGTGCGTCCTGCAATTTGCCATCCAAAAGAGGGGCAGTTGAGTTTTGTTTGCCAGAGAAAAGGGCCGTGGTTTGTGTTTGAGGGCATATGGCTGAGAGTGGCCGGCTGACCCCTGAAAATCCACAATAGGCAGGATGGTTCCCAGAGCCAAGGTGGCACCAGTGCCAAGTCAGGCTGGTTTGATAGTACTAAATAGCTCCTGCAATCTGCCATCGAGAAGCGGGGCAGCTTAATTTTTTTTGCCAGGGAAACGGGCCGAGGTTTGTGTCTGGGGGCCTATGGCTGGGAGTGACCGGCTGGCTCCTGAAAAGCTACGATAGGCAGGATGGTTCCCAGACCAGAGGGGGCACCAGTGCCAAGTCGGGCTAGTTTGATTGTGAAAAGTGGCTCCTGCAATCTGCCATCAAAAAGTTGGCAGGTGAGTTTTGTTTTCCAGGGAAAAGTGCCGTTGATTGTGTTTGGTGGCCTGTGGCTGGGAGTGGCCGGCTGGCTCCTTAGAATCCACGATACGCAGGATGGTTCCCAGACCAGAGGTGGCACCAGTTCCAAGTCGGGCTGGTTTGATAGTACCAAGTGGCTCCTGCAATCTGCCATCCAGAAGTGGGGCAGCTTACTTTTGTTTGCCAGGGAAACGGGCCGAGGTTTGTGTCTGGGGGCCTATGGCTGGGAGTGGCCGGCTGGCTCCTTAAAATGCTCGATACGCAGGATGGTGACCAGACCCAAGGTGGCACCAGTGCCAAGTTGTGCTGTTTTTGTAGTACCAAGTGCATCCTGCAATTTGCCATCCAGAAGAGGGGCAGTTGAGTTTTGTTTGCCAGAGAAAAGGGCCGTGGTTTGTGTTTGAGGGCATATGGCTGAGAGTGGCCGGCTGACCCCTGAAAATCCACAATAGGCAGGATGGTTCCCAGAGCCAAGGTGGCACCAGTGCCAAGTCGGGCTGGTTTGATAGTACTAAATAGCTCCTGCAATCTGCCATCCAGAAGCGGGGCAGCTTAATTTTGTTTGCCAGGGAAACGGGCCGAGGTTTGTGTCTGGGGGCCTATGGCTGGGAGTGACCGGCTGGCTCCTGAAAAGCTACGATAGGCAGGATGGTTCCCAGACCAGAGGGGGCACCAGTGCCAAGTCGGGCTAGTTTGATGGTGAAAAGTGGCTCCTGCAATCTGCCCTCAAAAAGTTGGCAGGTGAGTTTTGTTTTCCAGGGAAAAGTGCCGTTGATTTTGTTTGGTGGCCTGTGGCTGGGAGTGGCCGGCTGGCTCCTTAGAATCCACGATACGCAGGATGGTTCCCAGACCAGAGGTGGCACCAGTTCCAAGTCGGGCTTGTTTGATAGTACCAAGTGGCTCCTGCAATCTGCCATCCAGAAGCGGGGCAGCTTACTTTTGTTTGCAAGGGAAACGAGCCGAGGTTTGTGTCTGGGGGCCTATGGCTGGGAGTGACTGGCTGGCTCCTGAAAAGGTACGATAG
The DNA here is from genome assembly GCF_035770615.1 of Melospiza melodia melodia. Classification (NCBI taxonomy): domain Eukaryota; kingdom Metazoa; phylum Chordata; class Aves; order Passeriformes; family Passerellidae; genus Melospiza; species Melospiza melodia. Next base: position 384,804 of record NC_086205.1, on the reverse strand, counting down.
GCAGGATGGTTACCAGACTCATGGTGGCACCAGTGCCACGTTGGGCTGATTTGATAGTACCAAGCGGCTCCTGCAATCTGCCATCAAAAAGTTGGCAGGCGAGTTTTGTTTTCCAGGGAAAAGCGCCGTTGTTTGTGTTTTGGGCCCGATGGCTGGGAGTGGCCGGCTGGCTCCTTAGAATCAACGATACGCAGGATGGTTCCCAGACCAGAGGTGGCACCAGTGCCATGTCGGGCTAGTTTGATTGTGCAAAGTGGCTTCTGCAATCTGCCATGACAAAGTTTGCAGGCGAGTTTTGTTTTCCAGGGAAAAGTGCCGTTGTTTGTGTTTGGTGGACTGTGGCTGGGAGTGGCCGGCTGGCTCCTTAGAATCCACGATACGCAGGATGGTTCCCAGACCAGAGGTGGCACCAGTTCCAAGTCGGGCTGGTTTGATAGTACCAAGTGGCTCCTGCAATCTGCCATCCAGAAGTGGGGCAGCTTACTTTTGTTTGCCAGGGAAACGGGCCGAGGTTTGTGTCTGGGGGCCTATGGCTGGGAGTGACCGGCTGGCTCCTGAAAAGCTACGATAGGCAGGATGGTTCCCAGACCAGAGGGGGCACCAGTGCCAAGTCGGGCTAGTTTGATGGTGAAAAGTGGCTCCTGCAATCTGCCATCAAAAAGTTGGCAGGCGAGTTTTGTTTTCCAGGGAAAAGCGCCGTTGTTTGTGTTTGGGGGCCTATGGCTGGGAGTGGCCGGCTGGCTCCTTTGAATCCACGATACGCAGGATGGTTCCCAGACCAGAGGTGGCACCAGTGCCATGTCGGGCTAGTTTGATTGTGCAAAGTGGCTCCTGCAATCTGCCATGAAAAAGTTTGCAGACGAGTTTTGTTTTCCAGGGAAAAGTGCCGTTGTTTGTGTTTGGTGGACTGTGGCTGGGAGTGGCCGGCTGGCTCCTTAGAATCCACGATACGCAGGATGGTTCCCAGACCAGAGGTGGCACCAGTGCCAAGTCGGGCTGCTTTGATAGTACCAAGTGGCTCCTGCAATCTGCCATCCAGAAGCGGGGCAGCTTACTTTTGTTTGCCAGGGAAATGGGCCGAGGTTTGTGTCTGGGGGCCTATGGCTGGGAGTGGCCGGCTGGCTCCTTAAAATGCTCGATACGCAGGATGGTGACCAGACCCAAGGTGGCACCAGTGCCAAGTTGTGCTGTTTTTGTAGTACCAAGTGCATCCTGCAATTTGCCATCCAGAAGAGGGGCAGTTGAGTTTTGTTTGCCAGAGAAAAGGGCCGTGGTTTGTGTTTGAGGGCATATGGCTGAGAGTGGCCGGCTGACCCCTGAAAATCCACAATAGGCAGGATGGTTCCCAGAGCCAAGGTGGCACCAGTGCCAAGTCGGGCTGGTTTGATAGTACTAAATAGCTCCTGCAATCTGCCATCCAGAAGCGGGGCAGCTTAATTTTGTTTGCCAGGGAAACGGGCCGAAGTTTGTGTCTGGGGGCCTATGGCTGGGAGTGACCGGCTGGCTCCTGAAAAGCTACGATAGGCAGGATGGTTCCCAGACCAGAGGGGGCACCAGTTCCAAGTCGGGCTAGTTTGATGGTGAAAAGTGGCTCCTGCAATCTGCCCTCAAAAAGTTGGCAGGCGAGTTTTGTTTTCCAGGGAAAAGTGCCGTTGATTTTGTTTGGTGGCCTGTGGCTGGGAGTGGCCGGCTGGCTCCTTAGAATCCACGATACGCAGGATGGTTCCCAGACCAGAGGTGGCACCAGTTCCAAGTCGGGCTTGTTTGATAGTACCAAGTGGCTCCTGCAATCTGCCATCCAGAAGCGGGGCAGCTTACTTTTGTTTGCCAGGGAAACGGGCCGAGGTTTGTGTCTGGGGGCCTATGGCTGGGAGTGACTGGCTGGCTCCTGAAAAGCTACGATAGGCAGGATGGTTACCAGACTCATGGTGGCACCAGTGCCACGTTGGGCTGATTTGATAGTACCAAGCGGCTCCTGCAATCTGCCATCAAAAAGTTGGCAGGCGAGTTTTGTTTTCCAGGGAAAAGCGCCGTTGTTTGTGTTTGGGGGCCTATGGCTGGGAGTGACCGGCTGCCTAATTAGAATCCACGATACGCAGGATGGTTCCCAGACCATGGTGGCACCAGTGCCGAGTCGGGCTAGTTTGATGGTGCAAAGTGGCTCCTGCAATCTGCCCTCAAAAAGTTGGCAGGCGAGTTTTGTTTTCCAGGGAAAAGTGCCGTTGTTTGTGTTTGGTTGACTGTGGCTGGGAGTGGCCGGCTGGCTCCTTTGAATCCACGATACGCAGGATGGTTCCCAGACCAGAGGTGGCACCAGTTCCAAGTCGGGCTGGTTTGATAGTACCAAGTGGCTCCTGCAATCTGCCATCCAGAAGCGGGGCAGCTTACTTTTGTTTGCCAGGGAAACGGGCCGAGGTTTGTGTCTGGGGGCCTATGGCTGGGAGTGACTGGCTGGCTCCTGAAAAGCTACGATAGGCAGGATGGTTACCAGACCCATGGTGGCACAAGTGCCAAGTTGGGCTGATTTGATAGTATCAAGCGGCTCCTGCAATCTGCCATCAAAAAGTTGGCAGGCGAGTTTTGTTTTCCAGGGAAAAGTGCCGTTGATTTTTTTTGGTGGCCTGTGGCTGGGAGTGGCCAGCTGTCTCCTTATAATCCACGATACGCAGGATGGTTCCCAGACCAGAGGTGGCACCAGTTCCAAGTCGGGCTGGTTTGATGGTGCAAAGTGGCTCCTGCAATCTGCCATCCAGAAGCGGGGCAGCTGAGTTTTGTTTGCCAGAGAAAAGGGCCGTGGTTTTTTTTTGGGGGCATATGGCTGGGAGTGGCCGGCTGGCTCCTTAAAATGCTCGATACCCAGGATGGTGACCAGACCCAAGGTGGCACCAGTGCCAAGTTGTGCTGTTTTTGTAGTATCAATGCGTCCTGCAATTTGCCATCCAGAAGAGGGGCAGTTGAGTTTTGTTTGCCAGAGAAAAGGGCCGTGGTTTGTGTTTGAGGGCATATGGCTGAGAGTGGCCGGCTGACCCCTGAAAATCCACAATAGGCAGGATGGTTCCCAGAGCCAAGGTGGCACCAGTGCCAAGTCGGGCTGGTTTGATAGTACTAAATAGCTCCTGCAATCTGCCATCCAGAAGCGGGGCAGCTTAATTTTGTTTGCCAGGGAAACGGGCCGAGGTTTGTGTCTGGGGGCCTATGGCTGGGAGTGACCGGCTGGCTCCTGAAAAGCTACGATAGGCAGGATGGTTCCCAGACCAGAGGGGGCACCAGTGCCAAGTCGGGCTAGTTTGATGGTGAAAAGTGGCTCCTGCAATCTGCCATCAAAAAGTTGGCAGGCGAGTTTTGTTTTCCAGGGAAAAGTGCCGTTGATTTGGTTTGGTGGCCTGTGGCTGGGAGTGGCCGGCTGGCTCCTTGGAATCCACGATACGCAGGATGGTTCCCAGACCAGAGGTGGCACCAGTTCCAAGTCGGGCTTGTTTGATAGTACCAAGTGGCTCCTGCAATCTGCCATCCAGAAGCGGGACAGCTTACGTTTTTTTGCAAGGGAAACGGGCCGAGGTTTGTGTCTGGGGGCCTATGGCTGGGAGTGACTGGCTGGCTCCTGAAAAGCAACGATAGGCAGGATGGTTACCAGACTCATGGTGGCACCAGTGCCACGTTGGGCTGATTTGATAGAACCAAGCGGCTCCTGCAATCTGCCATCAAAAAGTTGGCAGGCGAGTTTTGTTTTCCAGGGAAAAGCGCCGTTGTTTGTGTTTGGGGGCCTATGGCTGGGAGTGGCCGGCTGGCTCCTTAGAATCCACGATACGCAGGATGGTTCCCAGACCCGAGGTGGCACCAGTGCCATGTCGGGCTAGTTTGATGGTGCAAAGTGGCTCCTGCAATCTGCCATGAAAAACTTTGCAGGCAAGTTTTGTTTTCCAGGGAAAAGCGCCGTTGTTTGTGTTTGGTTGACTGTGGCTGGGAGTGGCCGGCTGGCTCCTTAGAATCCACGATACGCAGGATGGTTCCCAGACCAGAGGTGGCACCAGTGCCAAGTCGGGCTGGTTTGATAGTACTAAATAGCTCCTGCAATCTGCCATCCAGAAGCGGGGCAGCTTAATTTTGTTTGCCAGGGAAACGGGCCGAGGTTTGTGTCTGGGGGCCTATGGCTGGGAGTGGCCGGCTGGCTCCTTAAAATGCTCGATACGCAGGATGGTGACCAGACCCAAGGTGGCACCAGTGCCAAGTTGTGCTGTTTTTGTAGTACCAAGTGCATCCTGCAATTTGCCATCCAGAAGAGGGGCAGTTGAGTTTTGTTTGCCAGAGAAAAGGGCCGTGGTTTGTGTTTGAGGGCATATGGCTGAGAGTGGCCGGCTGACCCCTTAAAATCCACAATAGGCAGGATGGTTCCCAGAGCCAAGGTGGCACCAGTGCCAAGTCGGGCTGGTTTGATAGTACTAAATAGCTCCTGCAATCTGCCATCCAGAAGCGGGGCAGCTTAATTTTGTTTGCCAGGGAAACGGGCCGAGGTTTGTGTCTGGGGGCCTATGGCTGGGAGTGACCGGCTGGCTCCTGAAAAGCTACGATAGGCAGGATGGTTCCCAGACCAGAGGGGGCACCAGTGCCAAGTCGGGCTAGTTTGATGGTGAAAAGTGGCTCCTGCAATCTGCCCTCAAAAAGTTGGCAGGTGAGTTTTGTTTTCCAGGGAAAAGTGCCGTTGATTTTGTTTGGTGGCCTGTGGCTGGGAGTGGCCGGCTGGCTCCTTAGAATCCACGATACGCAGGATGGTTCCCAGACCAGAGGTGGCACCAGTTCCAAGTCGGGCTTGTTTGATAGTACCAAGTGGCTCCTGCAATCTGCCATCCAGAAGCGGGGCAGCTTACTTTTGTTTGCAAGGGAAACGAGCCGAGGTTTGTGTCTGGGGGCCTATGGCTGGGAGTGACTGGCTGGCTCCTGAAAAGGTACGATAGGCAGGATGGTTACCAGACTCATGGTGGCACCAGTGCCACGTTGGGCTGATTTGATAGTACCAAGCGGCTCCTGCAATCTGCCATCAAAAAGTTGGCAGGCGAGTTTTGTTTTCCAGGGAAAAGCGCCGTTGTTTGTGTTTTGGGCCCGATGGCTGGGAGTGGCCGGCTGGCTCCTTAGAATCAACGATACGCAGGATGGTTCCCAGACCAGAGGTGGCACCAGTGCCATGTCGGGCTAGTTTGATTGTGCAAAGTGGCTTCTGCAATCTGCCATGACAAAGTTTGCAGGCGAGTTTTGTTTTCCAGGGAAAAGTGCCGTTGTTTGTGTTTGGTGGACTGTGGCTGGGAGTGGCCGGCTGGCTCCTTAGAATCCACGATACGCAGGATGGTTCCCAGACCAGAGGTGGCACCAGTTCCAAGTCGGGCTGGTTTGATAGTACCAAGTGGCTCCTGCAATCTGCCATCCAGAAGTGGGGCAGCTTACTTTTGTTTGCCAGGGAAACGGGCCGAGGTTTGTGTCTGGGGGCCTATGGCTGGGAGTGACCGGCTGGCTCCTGAAAAGCTACGATAGGCAGGATGGTTCCCAGACCAGAGGGGGCACCAGTGCCAAGTCGGGCTAGTTTGATGGTGAAAAGTGGCTCCTGCAATCTGCCATCAAAAAGTTGGCAGGCGAGTTTTGTTTTCCAGGGAAAAGCGCCGTTGTTTGTGTTTGGGGGCCTATGGCTGGGAGTGGCCGGCTGGCTCCTTTGAATCCACGATACGCAGGATGGTTCCCAGACCAGAGGTGGCACCAGTGCCATGTCGGGCTAGTTTGATTGTGCAAAGTGGCTCCTGCAATCTGCCATGAAAAAGTTTGCAGACGAGTTTTGTTTTCCAGGGAAAAGTGCCGTTGTTTGTGTTTGGTGGACTGTGGCTGGGAGTGGCCGGCTGGCTCCTTAGAATCCACGATACGCAGGATGGTTCCCAGACCAGAGGTGGCACCAGTGCCAAGTCGGGCTGCTTTGATAGTACCAAGTGGCTCCTGCAATCTGCCATCCAGAAGCGGGGCAGCTTACTTTTGTTTGCCAGGGAAATGGGCCGAGGTTTGTGTCTGGGGGCCTATGGCTGGGAGTGGCCGGCTGGCTCCTTAAAATGCTCGATACGCAGGATGGTGACCAGACCCAAGGTGGCACCAGTGCCAAGTTGTGCTGTTTTTGTAGTACCAAGTGCATCCTGCAATTTGCCATCCAGAAGAGGGGCAGTTGAGTTTTGTTTGCCAGAGAAAAGGGCCGTGGTTTGTGTTTGAGGGCATATGGCTGAGAGTGGCCGGCTGACCCCTGAAAATCCACAATAGGCAGGATGGTTCCCAGAGCCAAGGTGGCACCAGTGCCAAGTCGGGCTGGTTTGATAGTACTAAATAGCTCCTGCAATCTGCCATCCAGAAGCGGGGCAGCTTAATTTTGTTTGCCAGGGAAACGGGCCGAAGTTTGTGTCTGGGGGCCTATGGCTGGGAGTGACCGGCTGGCTCCTGAAAAGCTACGATAGGCAGGATGGTTCCCAGACCAGAGGGGGCACCAGTTCCAAGTCGGGCTAGTTTGATGGTGAAAAGTGGCTCCTGCAATCTGCCCTCAAAAAGTTGGCAGGCGAGTTTTGTTTTCCAGGGAAAAGTGCCGTTGATTTTGTTTGGTGGCCTGTGGCTGGGAGTGGCCGGCTGGCTCCTTAGAATCCACGATACGCAGGATGGTTCCCAGACCAGAGGTGGCACCAGTTCCAAGTCGGGCTTGTTTGATAGTACCAAGTGGCTCCTGCAATCTGCCATCCAGAAGCGGGGCAGCTTACTTTTGTTTGCCAGGGAAACGGGCCGAGGTTTGTGTCTGGGGGCCTATGGCTGGGAGTGACTGGCTGGCTCCTGAAAAGCTACGATAGGCAGGATGGTTACCAGACTCATGGTGGCACCAGTGCCACGTTGGGCTGATTTGATAGTACCAAGCGGCTCCTGCAATCTGCCATCAAAAAGTTGGCAGGCGAGTTTTGTTTTCCAGGGAAAAGCGCCGTTGTTTGTGTTTGGGGGCCTATGGCTGGGAGTGACCGGCTGCCTAATTAGAATCCACGATACGCAGGATGGTTCCCAGACCATGGTGGCACCAGTGCCGAGTCGGGCTAGTTTGATGGTGCAAAGTGGCTCCTGCAATCTGCCCTCAAAAAGTTGGCAGGCGAGTTTTGTTTTCCAGGGAAAAGTGCCGTTGTTTGTGTTTGGTTGACTGTGGCTGGGAGTGGCCGGCTGGCTCCTTTGAATCCACGATACGCAGGATGGTTCCCAGACCAGAGGTGGCACCAGTTCCAAGTCGGGCTGGTTTGATAGTACCAAGTGGCTCCTGCAATCTGCCATCCAGAAGCGGGGCAGCTTACTTTTGTTTGCCAGGGAAACGGGCCGAGGTTTGTGTCTGGGGGCCTATGGCTGGGAGTGACTGGCTGGCTCCTGAAAAGCTACGATAGGCAGGATGGTTACCAGACCCATGGTGGCACCAGTGCCAAGTTGGGCTGATTTGATAGTATCAAGCGGCTCCTGCAATCTGCCATCAAAAAGTTGGCAGGCGAGTTTTGTTTTCCAGGGAAAAGTGCCGTTGATTTTTTTTGGTGGCCTGTGGCTGGGAGTGGCCAGCTGTCTCCTTATAATCCACGATACGCAGGATGGTTCCCAGACCAGAGGTGGCACCAGTTCCAAGTCGGGCTGGTTTGATGGTGCAAAGTGGCTCCTGCAATCTGCCATCCAGAAGCGGGGCAGCTGAGTTTTGTTTGCCAGAGAAAAGGGCCGTGGTTTTTTTTTGGGGGCATATGGCTGGGAGTGGCCGGCTGGCTCCTTAAAATGCTCGATACCCAGGATGGTGACCAGACCCAAGGTGGCACCAGTGCCAAGTTGTGCTGTTTTTGTAGTATCAATGCGTCCTGCAATTTGCCATCCAGAAGAGGGGCAGTTGAGTTTTGTTTGCCAGAGAAAAGGGCCGTGGTTTGTGTTTGAGGGCATATGGCTGAGAGTGGCCGGCTGACCCCTGAAAATCCACAATAGGCAGGATGGTTCCCAGAGCCAAGGTGGCACCAGTGCCAAGTCGGGCTGGTTTGATAGTACTAAATAGCTCCTGCAATCTGCCATCCAGAAGCGGGGCAGCTTAATTTTGTTTGCCAGGGAAACGGGCCGAGGTTTGTGTCTGGGGGCCTATGGCTGGGAGTGACCGGCTGGCTCCTGAAAAGCTACGATAGGCAGGATGGTTCCCAGACCAGAGGGGGCACCAGTGCCAAGTCGGGCTAGTTTGATGGTGAAAAGTGGCTCCTGCAATCTGCCATCAAAAAGTTGGCAGGCGAGTTTTGTTTTCCAGGGAAAAGTGCCGTTGATTTGGTTTGGTGGCCTGTGGCTGGGAGTGGCCGGCTGGCTCCTTGGAATCCACGATACGCAGGATGGTTCCCAGACCAGAGGTGGCACCAGTTCCAAGTCGGGCTTGTTTGATAGTACCAAGTGGCTCCTGCAATCTGCCATCCAGAAGCGGGACAGCTTACGTTTTTTTGCAAGGGAAACGGGCCGAGGTTTGTGTCTGGGGGCCTATGGCTGGGAGTGACTGGCTGGCTCCTGAAAAGCAACGATAGGCAGGATGGTTACCAGACTCATGGTGGCACCAGTGCCACGTTGGGCTGATTTGATAGAACCAAGCGGCTCCTGCAATCTGCCATCAAAAAGTTGGCAGGCGAGTTTTGTTTTCCAGGGAAAAGCGCCGTTGTTTGTGTTTGGGGGCCTATGGCTGGGAGTGGCCGGCTGGCTCCTTAGAATCCACGATACGCAGGATGGTTCCCAGACCCGAGGTGGCACCAGTGCCATGTCGGGCTAGTTTGATGGTGCAAAGTGGCTCCTGCAATCTGCCATGAAAAACTTTGCAGGCAAGTTTTGTTTTCCAGGGAAAAGCGCCGTTGTTTGTGTTTGGTTGACTGTGGCTGGGAGTGGCCGGCTGGCTCCTTAGAATCCACGATACGCAGGATGGTTCCCAGACCAGAGGTGGCACCAGTGCCAAGTCGGGCTGGTTTGATAGTACTAAATAGCTCCTGCAATCTGCCATCCAGAAGCGGGGCAGCTTAATTTTGTTTGCCAGGGAAACGGGCCGAGGTTTGTGTCTGGGGGCCTATGGCTGGGAGTGACCGGCTGGCTCCTGAAAAGCTACGATAGGCAGGATGGTTCCCAGACCAGAGGTGGCACCAGTGCCAAGTTGGGCTGATTTGATAGTATCAAGCGGCTCCTGCAATCTGCCATCAAAAAGTTGGCAGGCGAGTTTTGTTTTCCAGGGAAATTTGCCGTTGATTTTTTTTGGTGGCCTGTGGCTGGGAGTGGCCGGCTGGCTCCTTAGAATCCACGATACGCAGGATGGTTCCCAGACCAGAGGTGGCACCAGTTCCAAGTCGGGCTTGTTTGATAGTACCAAGTGGCTCCTGCAATCTGCCATCCAGAAGCGGGGCAGCTTACTTTTGTTTGCCAGGGAAACGGGCCGAGGTTTTTGTCTGGGGGCCTATGGCTGGGAGTGACTGGCTGGCTCCTGAAAAGCTACGATAGGCAGGATGGTTACCAGACTCATGGTGGCACCAGTGCCACGTTGGGCTGGTTTGATAGTACCAAGCGGCTCCTGCAATCTGCCATCAAAAAGTTGGCAGGCGAGTTTTGTTTTCCAGGGGAAAGCGCCGTTGTTTGTGTTTGGGGGCCTATGGCTGGGAGTGGCCGGCTGGCTAATTAGAATCCACGATACGCAGGATGGTTCCCAGACCGTGGTGGCACCAGTGCCAAGTTGTGCTGTTTTTGTAGTACCAAGTGCGTCCTGCAATTTGACATCCAGAAGAGGGGCAGTTGAGTTTTGTTTGCCAGAGAAAAGGGCCGTGGTTTGTCTTTGAGGGCATATGGCTGAGAGTGGCCGGCTGACCCCTGAAAATCCACAATAGGCAGGATGGTTCCCAGAGCCAAGGTGGCACCAGTGCCAAGTCGGGCTGGTTTGATAGTAATAAATAGCTCCTGCAATCTGCCATCCAGAAGCGGGGCAGCTTAATTTTGTTTGCCAGGGAAACGGGCCGAGGTTTGTGTCTGGGGGCCTATGGCTGGGAGTGACCGGCTGGCTCCTGAAAAGCTACGATAGGCAGGATGGTTCCCAGACCAGAGGTGGCACCAGTGCCAAGTCGGGCTAGTTTGATGGTGAAAAGTGGCTCCTGCAATCTGCCATCAAAAAGTTGGCAGGCGAGTTTTGTTTTCCCGGGAAAAGTGCCGTTGATTTTGTTTGGTGGCCTGTGGCTGGGAGTGGCCGGCTGGCTCCTTAGAATCCACGATACGCAGGATGGTTCCCAGACCAGAGGTGGCACCAGTTCCAAGTCGGGCTTGTTTGATAGTACCAAGTGGCTCCTGCAATCTGCCATCCAGAAGCGGGGCAGCTTACTTTTGTTTGCCAGGGAAACGGGCCGAGGTTTGTGTCTGGGGGCCTATGGCTGGGAGTGACTGGCTGGCTCCCGAAAAGCTACGATAGGCAGGATGGTTACCAGACTCATGGTGGCACCAGTGCCACGTTGGGCTGATTTGATAGAACCAAGCGGCTCCTGCAATCTGCCATCAAAAAGTTGGCAGGCGAGTTTTGTTTTCCAGGGAAAAGCGCCGTTGTTTGTGTTTGGGGGCCTATGGCTGGGAGTGGCCGGCTGGCTCCTTAGAATCCACGATACGCAGGATGGTTCCCAGACCAGAGGTGGCACCAGTTCCAAGTCGGGCTGGTTTGATAGTACCAAGTGACTCCTGCAATCTGCCATGAAAATGTTGGCAGGCGAGTTTTGTTTTCCAGGGAAAAGTGCCGTTGTTTGTGTTTGGTGGACTGTGGCTGGGAGTGGCCGGCTGGCTCCTTAGAATCCACGATACGCAGGATGGTTCCCAGACCTGAGGTGGCACCAGTGCCAAGTCGGGCTGGTTTGATAGTACCAAGTGGCTCCTGCAATCTGCCATCCAGAAGCGGGGCAGCTTACTTTTGTTTGCCAGGGAAACGGGCCGAGGTTTGTGTCTGGGGGCCTATGGCTGGGAGTGGCCGGCTGGCTCCTTAAAATGCTCGATACGCAGGATGGTGACCAGACCCAAGGTGGCACCAGTGCCAAGTTGTGCTGTTTTTGTAGTACCAAGTGCATCCTGCAATTTGCCATCCAGAAGAGGGGCAGTTGAGTTTTGTTTGCCAGAGAAAAGGGCCGTGGTTTGTGTTTGAGGGCATATGGCTGAGAGTGGCCGGCTGACCCCTGAAAATCCACAATAGGCAGGATGGTTCCCAGAGCCAAGGTGGCACCAGTGCCAAGTCGGGCTGGTTTGATAGTACTAAATAGCTCCTGCAATCTGCCATCCAGAAGCGGGGCAGCTTAATTTTGTTTGCCAGGGAAACGGGCCGAGGTTTGTGTCTGGGGGCCTACGGCTGGGAGTGACCGGCTGGCTCCTGAAAAGCTACGATAGGCAGGATGGTTCCCAGACCAGAGGGGGCACCAGTGCCAAGTCGGGCTAGTTTGATGGTAAAAAGTGGCTCCTGCAATCTGCCATCAAAAAGTTGGCAGGCGAGTTTTGTTTTCCAGGGAAAAGTGCCGTTGATTTGGTTTGGTGGCCTGTGGCTGGGAGTGGCCGGCTGGCTCCTTGGAATCCACGATACGCAGGATGGTTCCCAGACCAGAGGTGGAACCAGTTCCAAGTCGGGCTTGTTTGATAGTACCAAGTGGCTCATGCAATCTGCCATCCAGAAGCGGGACAGCTTACGTTTGTTTGCCAGGGAAACGGGCCGAGGTTTGTGTCTGGGGGCCTATGGCTGGGAGTGACCGGCTGGCTCCTGAAAAGCTACGATAGGCAGGATGGTTACCAGACTCATGGTGGCACCAGTGCCACGTTGGGCTGATTTGATAGTACCAAGCGGCTCCTGCAATCTGCCATCAAAAAGTTGGCAGGCGAGTTTTGTTTTCCAGGGAAAAGCGCCGTTGTTTGTGTTTGGGGGCCTATGGCTGGGAGTGGCCGGCTGGCTCCTTAGAATCCACGATACGCAGGATGGTTCCCAGACCAGAGGTGGCACCAGTGCCATGTCGGGCTAGTTTGATGGTGAAAAGTGGCTCCTGCAATCTGCCATGAAAAAGTTTGCAGGCAAGTTTTGTTTTCCAGGGAAAAGTGCCGTTGTTTCTGTTTGGTGGACTGTGGCTGGGAGTGGCCGGCTGGCTCCTTAGAATCCACGATACGCAGGATGGTTCCCAGACCAGAGGTGGCACCAGTGCCAAGTCGGGCTGGTTTGATAGTACTAAATAGCTCCTGCAATCTGCCATCCAGAAGCGGGGCAGCTTAATTTTGTTTGCCAGGGAAACGGGCCGAGGTTTGTGTCTGGGGGCCTATGGCTGGGAGTGACCGGCTGGCTCCTGAAAAGCTACAATAGGCAGGATGGTTCCCAGACCAGAGGTGGCACCAGTGCCAAGTTGGGCTGATTTGATAGTATCAAGCGGCTCCTGCAATCTGCCATCAAAAAGTTGGCAGGCGAGTTTTGTTTTCCAGGGAAAAGTGCCGTTTATTTTTTTTGGTGGCCTGTGGCTGGGAGTGGCCGGCTGGCTCCTTAGAATCCACGATACGCAGGATGGTTCCCAGACCAGAGGTGGCACCAGTTCCAAGTCGGGCTTGTTTGATAGTACCAAGTGGCTCCTGCAATCTGCCATCCAGAAGCGGGGCAGCTTACTTTTGTTTGCAAGGGAAACGGGCCGAGGTTTTTGTCTGGGGGCCTATGGCTGGGAGTGACTGGCTGGCTCCTTAAAAGCTACGATAGGCAGGATGGTTACCAGACTCATGGTGGCACCAGTGCCACGTTGAGCTGGTTTGATAGTACCAAGCGGCTCCTGCAATCTGCCATCAAAAAGTTGGCAGGCGAGTTTTGTTTTCCAGGGAAAAGCGCCGTTGTTTGTGTTTGGGGGCCTATGGCTGGGAGTGGCCGGCTGGCTAATTAGAATCCACGATACGCAGGATGGTTCCCAGACCGTGGTGGCACCAGTGCCAAGTTGTGCTGTTTGTAGTACCAAGTGCGTCCTGCAATTTGCCATCCAGAAGAGGGGCAGTTGAGTTTTGTTTGCCCGAGAAAAGGGCCGTGGTTTGTCTTTGAGGGCATATGGCTGAGAGTGGCCGGCTGACCCCTGAAAATCCACAATAGGCAGGATGGTTCCCAGAGCCAAGGTGGCACCAGTGCCAAGTCGGGCTGGTTTGATAGTACTAAATAGCTCCTGCAATCTGCCATCCAGAAGCGGGGCAGCTTAATTTTGTTTGCCAGGGAAACGGGCCGAGGTTTGTGTCTGGGGGCCTATGGCTGGGAGTGACCGGCTGGCTCCTGAAAAGCTACGATAGGCAGGATGGTTCCCAGACCAGAGGTGGCACCAGTGCCAAGTCGGGCTAGTTTGATGGTGAAAAGTGGCTCCTGCAATCTGCCATCAAAAAGTTGGCAGGCGAGTTTTGTTTTCCCGGGAAAAGTGCCGTTGATTTTGTTTGGTGGCCTGTGGCTGGGAGTGGCCGGCTGGCTCCTTAGAATCCACGATACGCAGGATGGTTCCCAGACCAGAGGTGGCGCCAGTTCCAAGTCGGGCTTGTTTGATAGTACCAAGTGGCTCCTGCAATCTGCCATCCAGAAGCGGGGCAGCTTACTTTTGTTTGCCAGGGAAACGGGCCGAGGTTTGTGTCTGGGGGCCTATGGCTGGGAGTGACTGGCTGGCTCCTGAAAAGCTACGATAGGCAGGATGGTTACCAGACTCATGGTGGCACCAGTGCCACGTTGGGCTGATTTGATAGTACCAAGCGGCTCCTGCAATCTGCCATCAAAAAGTTGGCAGGCGAGTTTTGTTTTCCAGGGAAAAGCGCCGTTGTTTGTGTTTGGGGGCCTATGGCTGGGAGTGGCCGGCTGGCTCCTTAGAATCCACGATACGCACGATGGTTCCCAGACCAGAGGTGGCACCAGTGCCATGTCGGGCTAGTTTGATGGTGCAAAGTGGCTCCTGCAATCTGCCATGAAAAAGTTTGCAGGCGAGTTTTGTTTTCCAGGGAAAAGTGCCATTGTTTGTGTTTGGTGGACTGTGGCTGGGAGTGGCCGGCTGGCTCCTTAGAATCCACGATACGCAGGATGGTTCCCAGACCAGAGGTGGCACCAGTTCCAAGTCGGGCTGGTTTGATAGTACCAAGTGGCTCCTGCAATCTGCCATCCAGAAGCGGGGCAGCTTACTTTTGTTTGCAAGGGAAACGGGCCGAGGTTTTTGTCGGGGGCCTATGGCTGGGAGTGACTGGCTGGCTCCTGAAAAGCTACGATAGGCAGGATGGTTACCAGACTCATGGTGGCATCAGTGCCACGTTGGGCTGATTTGATAGTACCAAGCGGCTCCTGCAATCTGCCATCAAAAAGTTGGCAGGCGAGTTTTGTTTTCCAGGGGAAAGCGCCGTTGTTTGTGTTTGGGGGCCTATGGCTGGGAGTGGCCGGCGGGCTAATTAGAATCCACGATACGCAGGATGGTTCCCAGACCATGGTGGCACCAGTGCCGAGTCGGGCTAGTTTGATGGTGCAAAGTGGCTCCTGCAATCTGCCATGAAAAAGTTGGCAGGCCAGTTTTGTTTTCCAGGGAAAAGTGCCGTTGTTTGTGTTTGGTGGACTGTGGCTGGGAGTGGCCGGCTGGCTCCTTAGAATCCACGATATGCAGGATGGTTCCCAGACCAGAGGTGGCACCAGTTCCAAGTCGGGCTTGTTTGATAGTACCAAGTGGCTCCTGCAATCTGCCATCCAGAAGCGAGGCAGCTTACTTTTGTTTGCAAGGGAAACGGGCCGAGGTTTGTGTCTGGGGGCCTATGGCTGGGAGTGACCGGCTGGCTCCTGAAAAGCTACGATAGGCAGGATGGTTACCAGACCCATGGTGCCACCAGTGCCAAGTTGGGCTGATTTGATAGTATCAAGCGGCTCCTGCAATCTGCCATCAAAAAGTTGGCAGGCGAGTTTTGTTTTCCAGGGAAAAGTGCCGTTGATTTTTTTTGGTGGCCTGTGGCTGGGAGTGGCCGGCTGGCTCCTTAGAATCCACGATACGCAGGATGGTTCCCAGACCAGAGGTGGCACCAGTTCCAAGTCGGGCTTGTTTGATAGTACCAAGTGGCTCCTGCAATCTGCCATCCAGAAGCGGGGCAGCTTACTTTTGTTTGCAAGGGAAACGGGCCGAGGTTTTTGTCTGGGGGCCTATGGCTGGGAGTGACTGGCTGGCTCCTGAAAAGCTACGATAGGCAGGATGGTTACCAGACTCATGGTGGCACCAGTGCCACGTTGGGCTGATTTGATGGTACCAAGCGGCTCCTGCAATCTGCCATCAAAAAGTTGGCAGGCGAGTTTTGTTTTCCAGGGGAAAGCGCCGTTGTTTGTGTTTGGGGGCCTATGGCTGGGAGTGGCCGGCTGGCTCCTTAGAATCCACGATACGCAGGATGGTTCCCAGACCATGGTGGCACCAGTGCCGAGTCGGGCTAGTTTGATGGTGCAAAGTGGCTCCTGCAATCTGCCATGAAAAAGTTGGCAGGCGAGTTTTGTTTTCCAGGGAAAAGTGCCATTGTTTGTGTTTGGTGGACTGTGGCTGGGAGTGGCCGGCTGGCTCCTTAGAATCCACGATACGCAGGATGGTTCCCAGACCTGAGGTGGCACCAGTTCCAAGTCGGGCTGGTTTGATAGTACCAAGTGGCTCCTGCAATCTGCCATCCAGAAGCGGGGCAGCTTACTTTTGTTTGCCAGGGTAACGGGCCGAGGTTTGTGTCTGGGGGCCTATGGCTGGGAGTGGCCGGCTGGCTCCTTAAAATGCTCGATAAGCAGGATGGTGACCAGACCCAAGGTGGCACCAGTGCCAAGTTGTGCTGTTTTTGTAGTACCAAGTGCGTCCTGCAATTTGCCATGCAGAAGTGGGGCAGTTGAGTTTTGTTTGCCAGAGAAAAGGGCCGTGGTTTGTGTTTGAGTGCATATGGCTGAGAGTGGCCGGCTGACCCCTGAAAATCCACAATAGGCAGGATGGTTCCCAGAGCCAAGGTGGCACCAGTGCCAAGTCGGGCTGGTTTGATAGTACTAAATAGCTCCTGCAATCTGCCATCCACAAGCGGAGCAGCTTAATTTTGTTTGCCAGGGAAACGGGCCGAGGTTTGTGTCTGGGGGCCTATGGCTGGGAGTGACCGGCTGGCTCCTGAAAAGCTACGATAGGCCGGATGGTTCCCAGACCAGAGGTGGCACCAGTGCCAAGTCAGGCTAGTTTGATGGTGCAAAGTGGCTCCTGCAATCTGCCCTCAAAAAGTTGGCAGGCGAGTTTTGTTTTCCAGGGAAAAGTGCCGTTGATTTTTTTTCGTGTCCTGTCGCTGGGAGTGGCCGGCTGGCTCCTTAGAATCCACGATACGCAGGATGGTTCCCAGACCAGAGGTGCACCAGTTCCAAGTCGGGCTTGTTTGATAGTACCAAGTGGCTCCTGCAATCTGCCATCCAGAAGCGGGGCAGCTTACTTTTGTTTGCCAGGGAAACAGGCCGAGGTTTGTGTCTGGGGGCCTATGGCTGGGAGTGACCGGCTGGCTCCTGAAAAGCTACGATAGGCAGGATGGTTACCAGACTCATGGTTGCACCAGTGCCATGTTGGGCTGATTTGATAGTACCAAGCGGCTCCTGCAATCTGCCATCAAAAAGTTGGCAGGCGAGTTTTGTTTTCCAGGGAAAAGTGCCGTTGTTTGTGTTTGAGGGCCTATGGCTGGAAGTGGCCGGCTGGCTCCTTAGAATCCACGATATGCAGGATGGTTCCCAGACCAGAGGTGGCACCAGTGCCATGTCGGGCTAGTTTGATGGTGCAAAGTGGCTCCTGCAATCTGACATGATAAAGTTGCCAGGCGAGTTTTGTTTTCCAGGGAAAAGTGCCGTTGTTTGTGTTTGGTGGACTGTGGCTGGGGGTGGCCGGCTGGCTCCTTAGAATCCACGATACGCAGGATGGTTCCCAGACCAGAGGTGGCACCAGTGCCAAGTCCGGCTGGTTTGATAGTACCAAGTGGCTCCTGCAATCTGCCATCCAGAAGCGGGGCAGCTTACTTTTGTTTGCCAGGGAAACGGGCCGAGGTTTGTGTCTGGGGGCCTATGGCTGGGAGTGACCGGCTGGCTCCTGAAAAGCTACGATAGGCAGGATGGTTACCAGACCCATGGTGCCACCAGTGCCAAGTTGGGCTGATTTGATAGTATCAAGCGGCTCCTGCAATCTGCCATCAAAAAGTTGGCAGGCGAGTTTTGTTTTCCAGGGAAAAGTGCCGTTGATTTTTTTTGGTGGCCTGTGGCTGGGAGTGGCCGGCTGGCTCCTTAGAATCCACGATACGCAGGATGGTTCCCAGACCAGAGGTGGCACCAGTTCCAAGTCGGGCTGGTTTGATAGTACCAAGTGGCTCCTGCAATCTGCCATCCAGAAGCGGGGCAGCTTACTTTTGTTTGCAAGGGAAACGGGCCGAGGTTTTTGTCTGGGGGCCTATGGCTGGGAGTGACTGGCTGGCTCCTGAAAAACTACGATAGGCAGGATGGTTACCAGACTCATGGTGGCATCAGTGCCACGTTGGGCTGATTTGATAGTACCAAGCGGCTCCTGCAATCTGCCATCAAAAAGTTGGCAGGCGAGTTTTGTTTTCCAGGGGAAAGCGCCGTTGTTTGTGTTTGGGGGCCTATGGCTGGGAGTGGCCGGCTGGCTAATTAGAATCCACGATACGCAGGATGGTTCCCAGACCATGGTGGCACCAGTGCCGAGTCGGGCTAGTTTGATGATGCAAAGTGGCTCCTGCAATCTGCCATGAAAAAGTTGGCAGGCCAGTTTTGTTTTCCAGGGAAAAGTGCCGTTGTTTGTGTTTGGTGGACTGTGGCTGGGAGTGGCCGGCTGGCTCCTTAGAATCCACGATATGCAGGATGGTTCCCAGACCAGAGGTGGCACCAGTTCCAAGTCGGGCTTGTTTGATAGTACCAAGTGGCTCCTGCAATCTGCCATCCAGAAGCGAGGCAGCTTACTTTTGTTTGCAAGGGAAACGGGCCGAGGTTTGTGTCTGGGGGCCTATGGCTGGGAGTGACCGGCTGGCTCCTGAAAAGCTACGATAGGCAGGATGGTTACCAGACCCATGGTGCCACCAGTGCCAAGTTGGGCTGATTTGATAGTATCAAGCGGCTCCTGCAATCTGCCATCAAAAAGTTGGCAGGCGAGTTTTGTTTTCCAGGGAAAAGTGCCGTTGATTTTTTTTGGTGGCCTGTGGCTGGGAGTGGCCGGCTGGCTCCTTAGAATCCACGATACGCAGGATGGTTCCCATACCAGAGGTGGCACCAGTTCCAAGTCGGGCTGGTTTGATAGTACCAAGTGGCTCCTGCAATCTGCCATCCAGAAGCGGGGCAGCTTACTTTTGTTTGCAAGGGAAACGGGCCGAGGTTTTTGTCTGGGGGCCTATGGCTGGGAGTGACTGGCTGGCTCCTGAAAAGCTACGATAGGCAGGATGGTTACCAGACTCATGGTGGCACCAGTGCCACGTTGGGCTGATTTGATGGTACCAAGCGGCTCCTGCAATCTGCCATCAAAAAGTTGGCAGGCGAGTTTTGTTTTCCAGGGGAAAGCGCCGTTGTTTGTGTTTGGGGGCCTATGGCTGGGAGTGGCCGGCTGGCTAATTAGAATCCACGATACGCAGGATGGTTCCCAGACCATGGTGGCACCAGTGCCGAGTCGGGCTAGTTTGATGGTGCAAAGTGGCTCCTGCAATCTGCCATGAAAAAGTTGGCAGGCGAGTTTTGTTTTCCAGGGAAAAGTGCCGTTGTTTGTGTTTGGTGGACTGTGGCTGGGAGTGGCCGGCTGGCTCCTTAGAATCCACGATACGCAGGATGGTTCCCAGACCAGAGGTGGCACCAGTTCCAAGTCGGGCTGGTTTGATAGTACCAAGTGGCTCCTGCAATCTGCCATCTAAAAGCGGGGCAGCTTACTTTTGTTTGCCAGGGAAACGGGCCGAGGTTTGTGTCTGGGGGCCTATGGCTGGGAGTGACTGGCTGGCTCCTGAAAAGCTACAATAGGCAGGATGGTTACCAGACCCATGGTGGCACCAGTGCCAAGTTGGGCTGATTTGATAGTATCAAGCGGCTCCTGCAATCTGCCATCAAAAAGTTGGCAGGCGAGTTTTGTTTTCCAGGGAAAAGTGCCGTTGATTTTTTTTGGTGGCCTGTGGCTGGGAGTGGCCAGCTGTCTCCTTAAAATCCACGATACGCAGGATGGTTCCCAGACCAGAGGTGGCACCAGTGCCAAGTCGGGCTGGTTTGATGGTGCAAAGTGGCTCCTGCAATCTGCCATCCAGAAGCGGGGCAGCTGAGTTTTGTTTGACAGATAAAAGGGCCGTGGTTTTTTTTGGGGGGCATATGGCTGGGAGTGGCCGGCTGGCTCCTTAAAATGCTCGATACGCAGGATGGTGACTGGACCCAAGGTGGCACCAGTGCCAAGTTGTGCTGTTTTTGTTGTACCAAGTGCGTCCTGCAATTTGCCATCCAGAAGAGGGGCAGTTGAGTTTTGTTTGCCAGAGAAAAGGGCCGTGGTTTGTGTTGGAGGGCATATGGCTGAGAGTGGCCGGCTGACCCCTGAAAATCCACAATAGGCAGGATGGTTCCCAGAGCCAAGGTGGCACCAGTGCCAAGTCGGGCTGGTTTGATAGTACTAAATAGCTCCTGCAATCTGCCATCCAGAAGCGGGGCAGCTTAATTTTGTTTGCCAGGGAAACGGGCCGAGGTTTGTGTCTGGGGGCCTATGGCTGGGAGTGACCGGCTGGCTCCTGAAAAGCTACGATAGGCAGGATGGTTCCCAGACCAGAGGTGGCACCAGTGCCAAGTCGGGCTAGTTTGATGGTGAAAAGTGGCTCCTGCAATCTGCCATCAAAAAGTTGGCAGGCGAGTTTTGTTTTCCAGGGAAAAGTGCCGTTGATTTTGTTTGGTGGCCTGTGGCTGGGAGTGGCCGGCTGGCTCCTTAGAATCCACGATACGCAGGATGGTTCCCAGTCCAGAGGTGGCACCAGTGCCATGTCGGGCTAGTTTGATGGTGCAAAGTGGCTCCTGCAATCTGCCATGAAAAAGTTTGCAGGCGAGTTTTGTTTTCCAGGGAAAAGTGCCGTTGTTTGTGTTTGGTGGACTGTGGCTGGGAGTGGCCGGCTGGCTCCTTAGAATCCACGATACGCAGGATGGTTCCCAGACCAGAGGTGGCACCAGTTCCAAGTCGGGCTGGTTTGATAGTACCAAGTGGCTCCTGCAATCTGCCATCCAGAAGTGGGGCAGCTTACTTTTGTTTGCCAGGGAAACGGGCCGAGGTTTGTGTCTGGGGGCCTATGGCTGGGAGTGACTGGCTGGCTCCTGAAAAGCTACGATAGGCAGGATGGTTACCAGACCCATGGTGGCACCAGTGCCAAGTTGGGCTGATTTGATAGTATCAAGCGGCTCCTGCAATCTGCCATCAAAAAGTTGGCAGGCGAGTTTTGTTTTCCAGGGAAAAGTGCCGTTGATTTTTTTTGGTGGCCTGTGGCTGGGAGTGGCCGGCTGGCTCCTTAGAATCCACGATAGGCAGGATGGTTCCCAGACCAGAGGTGGCACCAGTTCCAAGTCGGGCTTGTTTGATAGTACCAAGTGATTCCTGCAAACTGCCATCCAGATGCCGGGCAGCTTACTTTTGTTTGCAAGGGAAACGGGCCGAGGGTTTTGTCTGGGGGCCTATGGCTGGGAGTGACTGGCTGGCTCCTGAAAAGCTACGATAGGCAGGATGGTTACCAGACTCATGGTGGCACCAGTGCCACGTTGGGCTGATTTGATAGTACCAAGCGGCTCCTGCAATCTGCCATCAAAAAGTTGGCAGGCGAGTTTTGTTTTCCAGGGGAAAGCGCCGTTGTTTGTGTTTGGGGGCCTATGGCTGGGAGTGGCCGGCTGGCTCCTTAGAATCCACGATACGCAGGATGGTTCCCAGACCGTGGTGGCACCAGTGCCATGTCGGGCTAGTTTGATGGTGCAAAGTGGCTCCTGCAATCTGCCATGAAAAAGTTGGCAGGCCAGTTTTGTTTTCCAGGGAAAAGTGCCGTTGTTTGTGTTTGGTGGACTGTGGCTGGGAGTGGCCGGCTGGCTCGTTAGAATCCACGATACGCAGGATGGTTCCCAGACCAGAGGTGGCACCAGTTCCAAGTCGGGCTGGTTTGATAGTACCAAGTGGCTCCTGCAATCTGCCATCCAGAAGCGGGGCAGCTTACTTTTGTTTGCCAGGGAAACGGGCCGAGGTTTGTGTCTGGGGGCCTGTGGCTGGGAGTGGCCGGCTGGCTCCTTAAAATGCTCGATACGCAGGATGGTGACCGGACCCAAGGAGGCACCAGTGCCAAGTTGTGCTGTTTTTGTAGTACAAAGTGCGTCCTGCAATTTGCCATCCAGAAGAGGGGCAGTTGAGTTTTGTTTGCCAGAGAAGAGGGCCGTGGTTTGTGTTTGAGGGCATATGGCTGAGAGTGGCCGGCTGACCCCTGAAAATCCACAATAGGCAGGATGGTTCCCAGAGCCAAGGTGGCACCAGTGCCAAGTCGGGCTGGTTTGATAGTACTAAATAGCTCCTGCAATCTGCCATCCAGAAGCGGGGCAGCTTAATTTTGTTTGCCAGGGAAACGGGCCGAGGTTTGTGTCTGGGGGCCTATGGCTGGGAGTGACCGGCTGGCTCCTGAAAAGCTACGATAGGCAGGATGGTTCCCAGACCAGAGGTGGCACCAGTGCCAAGTCGGGCTAGTTTGATGGTGAAAAGTGGCTCCTGCAATCTGCCATCAAAAAGTTGGCAGGCGGGTTTTGTTTTCCAGGGAAAAGTGCCGTTGATTGTTTTTGGTGGCCTGTGGCTGGGAGTGGCCGGCTGGCTCCTTAGAATCCACGATACGCAGGATGGTTCCCAGACCAGAGGTGGCACCAGTTCCAAGTCGGGCTGGTTTGATAGTACCAAGTGGCTCCTGCAATCTGCCATCCAGAAGCGGGGCAGCTTACTTTTGTTTGCCAGGGAAACGGGCCGAGGTTTGTGTCTGGGGGCCTATGGCTGGGAGTGACTGGCTGGCTCCTGAAAAGCTACGATAGGCAGGATGGTTACCAGACTCATGGTGGCACCAGTGCCACGTTGGGCTGATTTGATAGTACCAAGCGGCTCCTGCAATCTGCCATGAAAAAGTTGGCAGGCCAGTTTTGTTTTCCAGGGAAAAGCGCCGTTGTTTGTGTTTGGGGGCCTATGGCTGAGAGTGGCCGGCTGGCTCCTTAGAATCCACGATACGCAGGATGGTTCCCAGACCAGAGGTGGCACCAGTGCCATGTCGGGCTAGTTTGATGGTGCAAAGTGGCTCCTGCAATCTGCCATGAAAAAGTTTGCAGGCGAGTTTTGTTTTCCAGGGAAAAGTGCCGTTGTTTGTGTTTGGTGGACTGTGGCTGGGAGTGGCCGGCTGGCTCCTTAGAATCCACGATACGCAGGATGGTTCCCAGACCAGAGGTGGCACCAGTTCCAAGTCGGGCTGGTTTGATAGTACCAAGTGGCTCCTGCAATCTGCCATCCAGAAGCGGGGCAGCTTACTTTTGTTTGCCAGGGAAACGGGCCGAGGTTTGTGTCTGGGGGCCTATGGCTGGGAGTGACCGGCTGGCTCCTGAAAAGCTACGATAGGCAGGATGGTTACCAGACTCATGGTGGCACCAGTGCCAAGTTGGGCTGATTTGATAGTATCAAGCGTCTCCTGCAATCTGCCATCAAAAAGTTGGCAGGCGAGTTTTGTTTTCCAGGGAAAAGCGCCGTTGTTTGTGTTTGGGGGCCTATGGCTGGGAGTGGCCGGCTGGCTCCTTAGAATCCACGATACGCAGGATGGTTCCCAGACCAGAGGTGGCACCAGTGCCATGTCGGGCTAGTTTGATGGTGCAAAGTGGCTCCTGCAATCTGCCATGAAAAAGTTTGCAGGCGAGTTTTGTTTTCCAGGGAAAAGTGCCGTTGTTTGTGTTTGGTGGACTGTGGCTGGGAGTGGCCGGCTGGCTCCTTAGAATCCACGATACGCAGGATGGTTCCCAGACCTGAGGTGGCACCAGTTCCAAGTCGGGCTTGTTTGATAGTACCAAGTGGCTCCTGCAATCTGTCATCCAGAAGCGGGGCAGCTTACTTTTGTTTGCCAGGGAAACGGGCCGAGGTTTGTGTCTGGGGGCCTATGGCTGGGAGTGACTGGCTGGCTCCTGAAAAGCTACAATAGGCAGGATGGTTACCAGACCCATGGTGGCACCAGTGCCAAGTTGGGCTGATTTGATAGTATCAAGCGGCTCCTGCAATCTGCCATCAAAAAGTTGGCAGGCGAGTTTTGTTTTCCAGGGAAAAGTGCCGTTGATTTTTTTTGGTGGCCTGTGGCTTGGAGTGGCCAGCTGTCTCCTTATAATCCACGATACGCAGGATGGTTCACAGACCAGAGGTGGCACCAGTTCCGAGTCGGGCTGGTTTGATGGTGCAAAGTGGCTCCTGCAATCTGCCATCCAGAAGCGGGGCAACTGAGTTTTGTTTGACAGAGAAAAGGGCCGTGGTTTTTTTTTGGGGGCATATGGCTGGGAGTGGCCGGCTGGCTCCTTAAAATGCTCGATACGCAGGATGGTGACCAGACCCAAGGTGGCACCAGTGCCAAGTTGTGCTGTTTTTGTAGTACCAAGTGCGTCCTGCAATTTGCCATCCAGAAGAGGGGCAGTTGAGTTTTGTTTGCCAGAGAAAAGGGCCGTGGTTTGTGTTTGAGGGCATATGGCTGAGAGTGGCCGGCTGACCCCTGAAAATCCACAATAGGCAGGATGGTTCCCAGAGCCAAGGTGGCACCAGTGCCAAGTCGGGCTGGTTTGATAGTACTAAATAGCTCCTGCAATCTGCCATCCAGAAGCGGGGCAGCTTAATTTTGTTTGCCAGGGAAACGGGCCGAGGTTTGTGTCTGGGGGCCTATGGCTGGGAGTGACCGGCTGGCTCCTGAAAAGCTACGATAGGCAGGATGGTTCCCAGACCAGAGGTGGCACCAGTGCCAAGTCGGGCTAGTTTGATGGTGAAAAGTGGCTCCTGCAATCTGCCATAAAAAGTTGGCAGGCGAGTTTTGTTTTCCAGGGAAAAGTGCCGTAGATTTTGTTTGGTGGCCTGTGGCTGGGAGTGGCCGGCTGGCTCCTTGGAATCCACGATACGCAGGATGGTTCCCAGACCAGAGGTGGCACCAGTTCCAAGTCGGGCTTGTTTGATAGTACCAAGTGGCTCCTGCAATCTGCCATCCAGAAGCAGGACAGCTTACGTTTGTTTGCCAGGGAAACGGGCCGAGGTTTGTGTCTGGGGGCCTATGGCTGGGAGTGACCGGCTGGCTCCTGAAAAGCTACGATAGGCAGGATGGTTACCAGACTCATGGTGGCACCAGTGCCACGTTGGGCTGATTTGATAGTACCAAGCGGCTCCTGTAATCTGCCATCAAAATGTTGGCAGGCGAGTTTTGTTTTCCAGGGAAAAGCGCCGTTGTTTGTGTTTGGGGGCCTATGGCTGGGAGTGGCCGGCTGGCTCCTTAGAATCCACGATACGCAGGATGGTTCCCAGACCAGAGGTGGCACCAGTGCCATGTCGGGCTAGTTTGATGGTGCAAAGTGGCTCCTGCAATCTGCCATGAAAAAGTTTGCAGGCGAGTTTTGTTTTCCAGGGAAAAGTGCCGTTGTTTGTGTTTGGTGGACTGTGGCTGGGAGTGGCCGGCTGGCTCCTTAGAATCCACGATACGCAGGATGGTTCCCAGACCAGAGGTGGCACCAGTTCCAAGTCGGGCTTGTTTGATACTACAAAGTGGCTCCTGCAATCTGCCATCCTGAAGTGGGGCAGCTTACGTTTGTTTGCCAGGGAAACGGGCCGACGTTTGTGTCTGGGGGCCTATGGCTGGGAGTGACTGGCTGGCTCCTGAAAAGCTACGATAGGCAGGATGGTTCCCAGACCAGAGGTGGCACCAGTGCCAAGTTGGGCTGATTTGATAGTATCAAGCGGATCCTGCAATCTGCCATCAAAAAGTTGGCAGGCGAGTTTTGTTTTCCAGGGAAAAGTGCCGTTGATTTTTTTTTGGTGGCCTGTGGCTGGGAGTGGCCGGCTGGCTCCTTAGAATCCACGATACGCAGGATGGTTCCCAGACCAGAGGTGGCACCAGTTCCAAGTCGGGCTTGTTTGATAGTACCAAGTGATTCCTGCAATCTGCCATCCAGAAGCGGGGCAGCTTACTATTGTTTGCAAGGGAAACGGGCCGAGGATTTTGTCTGGGGACCTATGGCTGGGAGTGACTGGCTGGCTCCTGAAAAGCTACGATAGGCAGGATGGTTACCAGACTCATGGTGGCACCAGTGCCACGTTGGGCTGATTTGATAGTACCAAGCGGCTCCTGCAATCTGCCATCAAAAAGTTGTCAGGCGAGTTTTGTTTTCCAGGGGAAAGCGCCGTTGTTTGTGTTTGGGGGCCTATGGCTGGGAGTGGCCGGCTGGCTCCTTAGAATCCACGATACGCAGGATGGTTCCCAGACCGTGGTGGCACCAGTGCCATGTCGGGCTAGTTTGATGGTGCAAAGTGGCTCCTGCAATCTGCCATGAAAAAGTTGGCAGGCGAGTTTTGTTTTCCAGGGAAAAGTGCCGTTGTTTGTGTTTGGTGGACTGTGGCTGGGAGTGGCCGGCTGGCTCGTTAGAATCCACGATATGCAGGATGGTTCCCAGACCAGAGGTGGCACCAGTTCCAAGTCGGGCTGGTTTGATAGTACCAAGTGGCTCCTGCAATCTGCCATCCAGAAGCGGGGCAGCTTACTTTTGTTTGCCAGGGAAACGGGCCGAGGTTTGTGTCTGGGGGCCTAAGGCTGGGAGTGGCTGGCTGGCTCCTTAAAATGCTCGATACGCAGGATGGTGACCGGACCCAAGGAGGCACCAGTGCCAAGTTGTGCTGTTTTTGTAGTACAAAGTGCGTCCTGCAATTTGCCATCCAGAAGAGGGGCAGTTGAGTTTTGTTTGCCAGAGAAAAGGGCCGTGGTTTGTGTTTGAGGGCATATGGCTGAGAGTGGCCGGCTGACCCCTGAAAATCCACAGTAGGCAGGATGGTTCCCAGAGCCAAGGTGGCACCAGTGCCAAGTCGGGCTGGTTTGATAGTACTAAATAGCTCCTGCAATCTGCCATCCAGAAGCGGGGCAGCTTAATTTTGTTTGCCAGGGAAACGGGCCGAGGTTTGTGTCTGGGGGCCTATGGCTGGGAGTGACCGGCTGGCTCCTGAAAAGCTACGATAGGCAGGATGGTTCCCAGACCAGAGGGGGCAACAGTGCCAAGTCGGGCTAGTTTGATGGTGAAAAGTGGCTCCTGCAATCTGCCATTAAAAAGTTGGCATGCCAGTTTTGTTTTCCAGGGAAAAGTGCCGTTGATTTGGTTTGGTGGCCTGTGGCTGGGAGTGGCCGGCTGGCTCCTTAGAATCCACGATACGCAGGATGGTTCCCAGACCAGAGGTGGCACCAGTTCCAAGTCGGGCTGGTTTGATAGTACCAAGTGGCTCCTGCAATCTGCCATCCAGAAGCGGGGCAGCTTACTTTTGTTTGCCAGGGAAACGGGCCGAGGTTTGTGTCTGGGGGCCTATGGCTGGGAGTGACTGGCTGGCTCCTGAAAAGCTACGATAGGCAGGATGGTTACCAGACTCATGGTGGCACCAGTGCCACGTTGGGCTGATTTGATAGTACCAAGCGGCTCCTGCAATCTGCCATCAAAAAGTTGGCAGGCGAGTTTTGTTTTCCAGGGAAAAGCGCCGTTGTTTGTGTTTGGGGGCCTATGGCTGGGAGTGGCCGGCTGGCTCCTTAGAATCCACGATACGCAGGATGGTTCCCAGACCAGAGGTGGCACCAGTGCCATGTCGGGCTAGTTTGATGGTGCAAAGTGGCTCCTGCAATCTGCCATGAAAAAGTTTGCAGGCGAGTTTTGTTTTCCAGGGAAAAGTGCCGTTGTTTGTGTTTGGTGGACTGTGGCTGGGAGTGGCCGGCTGGCTCCTTAGAATCCACGATACGCAGGATGGTTCCCAGACCAGAGGTTGCACCAGTTCCAAGTCGGGCTTGTTTGATAGTACCAAGTGGCTCCTGCAATCTGCCATCCAGAAGCGGGGCAGCTTACTTTTGTTTGCCAGGGAAACGGGCCGAGGTTTGTGTCTGGGGGCCTATGGCTGGGAGTGACCGGCAGGCTCCTGAAAAGCTACGATAGGCAGGATGGTTACCAGACTCATGGTGGCACCAGTGCCAAGTTGGGCTGATTTGATAGTATCAAGCGTCTCCTGCAATCTGCCATCAAAAAGTTGGCAGGCGAGTTTTGTTTTCCAGGGAAAAGCGCCGTTGTTTGTGTTTGGGGGCCTATGGCTGGGAGTGGCCGGCTGGCTCCTTAGAATCCACGATACGCAGGATGGTTCCCAGACCAGAGGTGGCACCAGTGCCATGTCGGGCTAGTTTGATGGTGCAAAGTGGCTCCTGCAATCTGCCATGAAAAAGTTTGCAGGCGAGTTTTGTTTTCCAGGGAAAAGTGCCGTTGTTTGTGTTTGGTGGACTGTGGCTGGGAGTGGCCGGCTGGCTCCTTAGAATCCACGATACGCAGGATGGTTCCCAGACCAGAGGTGGCACCAGTTCCAAGTCGGGCTTGTTTGATAGTACCAAGTGGCTCCTGCAATCTGCCATCCAGAAGCGGGGCAGCTTACGTTTGTTTGCCAGGGAAACGGGCCGAGGTTTTTGTCTGGGGGCCTATGGCTGGGAGTGACCGGCTGGCTCCTGAAAAGCTACGATTGGCAGGATGGTTACCAGACCCATGGTGGCACAAGTGCCAAGTTGGGCTGATTTGATAGTATCAAGCGGCTCCTGCAATCTGCCATCAAAAAGTTGGCAGGCGAGTTTTGTTTTCCAGGGAAAAGTGCCGTTGATTTTTTTTGGTGGCCTGTGGCTGGGAGTGGCCGGCTGGCTCCTTAGAATCCACGATACGCAGGATGGTTCCCAGACCAGAGGTGGCACCAGTTCCAAGTCGGGCTGGTTTGATAGTACCAAGTGGCTCCTGCAATCTGCCATCCAGAAGCGGGGCAGCTTACTTTTGTTTGCCAGGGAAACGGGCCGAGGTTTGTGTCTGGGGGCCTATGGCTGGGAGTGACTGGCTGGCTCCTGAAAAGCTACGATAGGCAGGATGGTTACCAGACTCATGGTGGCACCAGTGCCACGTTGGGCTGATTTGATAGTACCAAGCGGCTCCTGCAATCTGCCATCAAAAAGTTGGCAGGCGAGTTTTGTTTTCCAGGGAAAAGCGCCGTTGTTTGTGTTTGGGGGCCTATGGCTGAAAGTGGCCGGCTGGCTAATTAGCATCCACGATACGCAGGATGGTTCCCAGACCATGGTGGCACCAGTGCCGAGTCGGGCTAGTTTGATGGTGCAAAGTGGCTCCTGCAATCTGCCATCAAAATGTTGGCAGGCGAGTTTTGTTTTCCAGGGAAAAGTGCCGTTGTTTGTGTTTGGTGGACTGTGGCTGGGAGTGGCCGGCTGGCTCCTTAGAATTCACGATACGCAGGATGGTTCCCAGACCAGAGGTGGCACCAGTTCCAAGTCGGGCTGGTTTGATAGTACCAAGTGGCTCCTGCAATCTGCCATCCAGAAGCGGGGCAGCTTACTTTTGTTTGCCAGGGAAACGGGCCGAGGTTTGTGTCTGGGGGCCTATGGCTGGGAGTGACTGGCTGGCTCCTGAAAAGCTACAATAGGCAGGATGGTTACCAGACCCATGGTGGCACCAGTGCCAAGTTGGGCTGATTTGATAGTATCAAGCGGCTCCTGCAATCTGCCATCAAAAAGTTGGCAGGCGAGTTTTGTTTTCCAGGGAAAAGTGCCGTTGATTTTTTTTGGTGGCCTGTGGCTGGGAGTGGCCAGCTGTCTCCTTATAATCCACGATACGCAGGATGGTTCACAGACCAGAGGTGGCACCAGTTCCAAGTCGGGCTGGTTTGATGGTGCAAAGTGGCTCCTGCAATCTGCCATCCAGAAGCGGGGCAGCTGAGTTTTGTTTGACAGAGAAAAGGGCCGTGGTTTTTTTTTGGGGGCATATGGCTGGGAGTGGCCGGCTGGCTCCTTAAAATGCTCGATACGCAGGATGGTGACCAGACCCAAGGTGGCACCAGTGCCAAGTTGTGCTGTTTTTGTAGTACCAAGTGCGTCCTGCAATTTGCCATCCAGAAGAGGGGCAGTTGAGTTTTGTTTGCCAGAGAAAAGGGCCGTGGTTTGTGTTGGAGGGCATATGGCTGAGAGTGGCCGGCTGACCCCTGAAAATCCACAATAGGCAGGATGGTTCCCAGAGCCAAGGTGGCACCAGTGCCAAGTCGGGCTGGTTTGATAGTACTAAATAGCTCCTGCAATCTGCCATCCAGAAGCGGGGCAGCTTAATTTTGTTTGCCAGGGAAACGGGCCGAGGTTTGTGTCTGGGGGCCTATGGCTGGGAGTGACCGGCTGGCTCCTGAAAAGCTACGATAGGCAGGATGGTTCCCAGACCAGAGGTGGCACCAGTGCCAAGGCGGGCTAGTTTGATGGTGAAAAGTGGCTCCTGCAATCTGCCATCAAAAAGTTGGCAGGCGAGTTTTGTTTTCCATGGAAAAGTGCCTTTGATTTGGTTTGGTGGCCTGTGGCTGGGAGTGGCCGGCTGGCTCCTTGGAATCCACGATACGCAGGATGGTTCCCAGACCAGAGGTGGCACCAGTTCCAAGTCGGGCTTGTTTGATAGTACCAAGTGGCTCCTGCAATCTGCCATCCAGAAGCGGGGCAGCTTACTTTTGTTTGCCAAGGAAACGGGCCGTGGTTTGTGTCTGGGGGCCTATGGCTGGGAGTGACTGGCTGGCTCCTGAAAAGCTACGATAGGCAGGATGGTTACCAGACTCATGGTGGCACCAGTGCCACGTTGGGCTGATTTGATAGTACCAAGCGGCTCCTGCAATCTGCCATCAAAAAGTTGGCAGGCGAGTTTTGTTTTCCAGGGGAAAGCGCCGTTGTTTGTGTTTGGGGGCCTATGGCTGAGAGTGGCCGGCTGGCTAATTAGAATCCACGATACGCAGGATGGTTCCCAGACCATGGTGGCACCAGTGCCGAGTCGGGCTAGTTTGATGGTGCAAAGTGGCTCCTGCAATCTGCCATCAAAATGTTGGCAGGCGAGTTTTGTTTTCCAGGGAAAAGTGCCGTTGTTTGTGTTTGGTGGACTGTGGCTGGGAGTGGCCGGCTGGCTCCTTAGAATCCACGATACGCAGGATGGTTCCCAGACCAGAGGTGGCACCAGTTCCAAGTCGGGCTGGTTTGATAGTACCAAGTGGCTCCTGCAATCTGCCATCCAGAAGCGGGGCAGCTTACTTTTGTTTGCCAGGGAAACGGGCCGAGGTTTGTGTCTGGGGGCCTATGGCTGGGAGTGACTGGCTGGCTCCTGAAAAGCTACAATAGGCAGGATGGTTACAAGACCCATGGTGGCACCAGTGCCAAGTTGGGCTGATTTGATAGTATCAAGCGGCTCCTGCAATCTGCCATCAAAAAGTTGGCAGGCGAGTTTTGTTTTCCAGGGAAAAGTGCCGTTGATTTTTTTTTGTGGCCTGTGGCTTGGAGGGGCCAGCTGTCTCCTTATAATCCACGATACGCCGGATGGTTCACAGACCAGAGGTGGCACCAGTGCCAAGTCGGGCTGGTTTGATGGTGCAAAGTGGCTCCTGCAATCTGCCATCCAGAAGCGGGGGAGCTGAGTTTTGTTTGACAGAGAAAAGGGCCGTGGTTTTTTTTTGGGGGCATATGGCTGGGAGTGGCCGGCTGGCTCCTTAAAATGCTCGATACGCAGGATGGTGACCAGACCCAAGGTGGCACCAGTGCCAAGTTGTGCTGTTTTTGTAGTACCAAGTGCGTCCTGCAATTTGCCATCCAGAAGAGGGGCAGTTGAGTTTTGTTTGCCAGAGAAAAGGGCCGTGGTTTGTGTTTGAGGGCATATGGCTGAGAGTGGCCGGCTGACCCCTGAAAATCCACAATAGGCAGGATGGTTCCCAGAGCCAAGGTGGCACCAGTGCCAAGTCGGGCTGGTTTGATAGTACTAAATAGCTCCTGCAATCTGCCATCCAGAAGCGGGGCAGCTTAATTTTGTTTGCCAGGGAAACGGGCCGAGGTTTGTGTCTGGGGGCCTATGGCTGGGAGTGACCGGCTGGCTCCTGAAAAGCTACGATAGGCAGGATGGTTCCCAGACCAGAGGTGGCACCAGTGCCAAGTCGGGCTAGTTTGATGGTGAAAAGTGGCTCCTGCAATCTGCCATCAAAAAGTTGGCAGGCGAGTTTTGTTTTCCATGGAAAAGTGCCTTTGATTTGGTTTGGTGGCCTGTGGCTGGGAGTGGCCGGCTGGCTCCTTGGAATCCACGATACGCAGGATGGTTCCCAGACCAGAGGTGGCACCAGTTCCAAGTCGGGCTTGTTTGATAGTACCATGTGGCTCCTGCAATCTGCCATCCAGAAGCGGGACAGCTTACGTTTGTTTGCCAGGGAAACGGGCCGAGGTTTGTGTCTGGGGGCCTATGGCTGGGAGTGACTGGCTGGCTCCTGAAAAGCTACGATAGGCAGGATGGTTACCAGACTCATGGTGGCACCAGTGCCACGTTGGGCTGATTTGATAGTACCAAGCGGCTCCTGCAATCTGCCATCAAAAAGTTGGCAGGCGAGTTTTGTTTTCCAGGGAAAAGCGCCGTTGTTTGTGTTTGGGGGCCTATGGCTGGGAGTGGCCGGCTGGCTAATTAGAATCCACGATACGCAGGATGGTTCCCAGACCAGAGGTGGCACCAGTGCCATGTCTGGCTAGTTTGATGGTGCAAAGTGGCTCCTGCAATCTGCCATGAAAAAGTTTGCAGGCGAGTTTTGTTTTCCAGGGAAAAGTGCCGTTGTTTGTGTTTGGTGGACTGTGGCTGGGAGTGGCCGGCTGGCTCCTTAGAATCCACGATACGCAGGATGGTTCCCAGACCAGAAGTGGCACCAGTTCCAAGTCGGGCTGGTTTGATAGTACCAAGTGGCTCCTGCAATCTGCCATCCAGAAGTGGGGCAGCTTACTTTTGTTTGCCAGGGAAACGGGCCGAGGTTTGTGTCTGGGGGCCTATGGCTGGGAGTGACCGGCTGGCTCCTGAAAAGCTACGATTGGCAGGATGGTTACCAGACCCATGGTGGCACCAGTGCCAAGTTGGGCTGATTTGATAGTATCAAGCGGCTCCTGCAATCTGCCATCAAAAAGTTGGCAGGCGAGTTTTGTTTTCCAGGGAAAAGTGCCGTTGATTTTTTTTGGTGGCCTGTGGCTGGGAGTGGCCGGCTGGCTCCTTAGAATCCACGATACGCAGGATGGTTCCCAGACCAGAGGTGGCACCAGTTCCAAGTCGGGCTTGTTTGATAGTACCAAGTGACTCCTGCAATCTGCTGTGAAAATGTTGGCAGGCGAGTTTTGTTTTCCAGGGAAAAGTGCCGTTGTTTGTGTTTGGTGGACTGTGGCTGGGAGTGGCCGGCTGGCTCCTTAGAATCCACGATACGCAGGATGGTTCCCAGACCTGAGGTGGCACCAGTTCCAAGTCGGGCTGGTTTGATAGTACCAAGTGGCTCCTGCAATCTGCCATCCAGAAGCGGGGCAGCTTACTTGTGTTTGCCAGGGTAACAGGCCGAGGTTTGTGTCTGGGGGCCTATGGCTGGGAGTGGCCGGCTGGCTCCTTAAAATGCTCGATAAGCAGGATGGTGACCAGACCCAAGGTGGCACCAGTGCCAAGTTGTGCTGTTTTTGTAGTACCAAGTGCGTCCTGCAATTTGCCATCCAGAAGAGGGGCAGTTGAGTTTTGTTTGCCAGAGAAAAGGGCCGTGGTTTGTGTTTGAGGGCATATGGCTGAGAGTGGCCGGCTGACCCCTGAAAATCCACAATAGGCAGGATGGTTCCCAGAGCCAAGGTGGCACCAGTGCCAAGTCGGGCTGGTTTGATAGTACTAAATAGCTCCTGCAATCTGCCATCCAGAAGCGGGGCAGCTTAATTTTGTTTGCGAGGGAAACGGGCCGAGGTTTGTGTCTGGGAGCCTATGGCTGGGAGTGACGGGCTGGCTCCTGAAAAGCTACGATAGGCCGGATGGTTCCCAGACCAGAGGTAGCGCCAGTGCCAAGTCGGGCTAGTTTGATGGTGCAAAGTGGCTCCTGCAATCTGCCATCAAAAAGTTGGCAGGCGAGTTTTGTTTTCCAGGGAAAAGCGCCGTTGATTTTGTTTCGTGGCCTGTGGCTGGGAGTGGCCGGCTGGCTCCTTAGAAACCACGATACGCAGGATGGTTCCCAGACCAGAGGTGGCACCAGTTCCAAGTCGGGCTTGTATGATAGTACAATGTGGCTCCTGCAATCTGCCATCCAGAAGCGGGGCAGCTTACTTTTGTTTGCCAGGGAAACGGGCCGAGGTTTGTGTCTGGGGGCCTATGGCTGGGAGTGACTGGCTGGCTCCTGAAAAGCTACGATAGGCAGGATGGTTACCAGACTCATGGTGGCACCAGTGCCACGTTGGGCTGATTTGATAGTATCAAGCGGCTCCTGCAATCTGCCATCAAAAAGTTGGCAGGCGAGTTTTGTTTTCCAGGGAAAAGCGCCGTTGTTTGTGTTTGGGGGCCTATTCCTGGAAGTGGCCGGCTGGCTCCTTAGAATCCACGATACGCAGGATGGTTCCCAGACCAGAGGTGGCACCAGTGCCAAGTCAGGCTAGTTTGATGGTGCAAAGTGGCTCCTGCAATCTGACATGATAAAGTTGGCAGGCGAGTTTTGTTTTCCAGGGAAAAGTGCCGTTGTTTGTGTTTGGTGGACTGTGGCTGGGAGTGGCCGGCTGGCTCCTTAGAATCCACGATACGCAGGATGGTTCCCAGACCAGAGGTGGCACCAGTTCCAAGTCGGGCTGGTTTGATAGTACCAAGTGGCTCCTGCAATCTGCCATCCAGAAGCGGGGCAGCTTACTTTTGTTTGCCAGGGAAACGGGCCGAGGTTTGTGTCTGGGGGCCTATGGCTGGGAGTGACTGGCTGGCTCCTGAAAAGCTACGATAGGCAGGATGGTTACCAGACTCATGGTGGCACCAGTGCCAAGTTGGGCTGATTTGATAGTATCAAGCGTCTCCTGCAATCTGCCATCAAAAAGTTGGCAGGCGAGTTTTGTTTTCCAGGGAAAAGCGCCGTTGTTTGTGTTTGGGGGCCTATGGCTGGGAGTGGCCGGCTGGCTCCTTAGAATCCACGATACGCAGGATGGTTCCCAGACCAGAGGTGGCACCAGTGCCATGTCGGGCTAGTTTGATGGTGCAAAGTGGCTCCTGCAATCTGCCATGAAAAAGTTTGCAGGCGAGTTTTGTTTTCCAGGGAAAAGTGCCGTTGTTTGTGTTTGGTGGACTGTGGCTGGGAGTGGCCGGCTGGCTCCTTAGAATCCACGATACGCAGGATGGTTCCCAGACCAGAGGTGGCACCAGTTCCAAGTCGGGCTTGTTTGATAGTACCAAGTGGCTCCTGCAATCTGCCATCCAGAAGCGGGGCAGCTTACTTTTGTTTGCAAGGGAAACAGGCCGAGGTTTTTGTCTGGGGGACTATGGCTGGGAGTGACCGGCTGGCTCCTGAAAAGCTACGATAGGCAGGATGGTTACCAGACCCATGGTGGCACAAGTGCCAAGTTGGGCTGATTTGATAGTATCAAGCGGCTCCTGCAATCTGCCATCAAAAAGTTGGCAGGCGAGTTTTGTTTTCCAGGGAAAAGTGCCGTTGTTTGTGTTTGGTGGACTGTGGCTGGGAGTGGCCGGCTGGCTCCTTAGAATCCACGATACGCAGGATGGTTCCCAGACCAGAGGTGGCACCAGTTCCAAGTCGGGCTGGTTTGATAGTACCAAGTGGCTCCTGCAATCTGCCATCAAAAAGTTGGCAGGCGAGTTTTGTTTTCCAGGGGAAAGCGCCGTTGTTTGTGTTTGGGGGCCTATGGCTGGGAGTGGCCGGCTGGCTAATTAGAATACACGATAAGCAGGATGGTTCCCAGACCATGGTGGCACCAGTGCCGAGTCGGGCTAGTTTGATGGTGCAAAGTGGCTCCTGCAATCTGCCATGAAAAAGTTGGCAGGCGAGTTTTGTTTTCCAGGGAAAAGTGCCGTTGTTTGTGTTTGGTGGACTGTGGCTGGGAGTGGCCGGCTGGCTCCTTAGAGTCCACGATACGCAGGATGGTTCCCAGACCAGAGGTGGCACCAGTTCCAAGTCGGGCTGGTTTGATAGTACCAAGTGGCTCCTGCAATCTGCCATCCAGAAGCGGGGCAGCTTACTTTTGTTTGCCAGGGAAACGGGCCGAGGTTTGTGTCTGGGGGCCTATGGCTGGGAGTGACTGGCTGGCTCCTGAAAAGCTACGATAGGCAGGATGGTTACCAGACCCATGGTGGCACCAGTGCCAAGTTGGGCTGATTTGATAGTATCAAGCGGCTCCTGCAATCTGCCATCAAAAAGTTGGCAGGCGAGTTTTGTTTTCCAGGGAAAAGTGCCGTTGATTTTTTTTGGTGGCCTGTGGCTTGGAGTGGCCAGCTGTCTCCTTATAATCCACGATACGCAGGATGGTTCACAGACCAGAGGTGGCACCAGTTCCAAGTCGGGCTGGTTTGATGGTGCAAAGTGGCTCCTGCAATCTGCCATCCAGAAGCGGGGCAGCTGAGTTTTGTTTGACAGAGAAAAGGGCCATGGTTTTTTTTTGGGGGCATATGGCTGGGAGTGGCCGGCTGGCTCCTTAAAATGCTCGATACGCAGGATGGTGACCAGACCCAAGGTGGCACCAGTGCCAAGTTGTGCTGTTTTTGTAGTACCAAGTGCGTCCTGCAATTTGCCATCCAGAAGAGGGGCAGTTGAGTTTTGTTTGCCAGAGAAAAGGGCCGTGGTTTGTGTTTGAGGGCATATGGCTGAGAGTGGCCGGCTGACCCCTGAAAATCCACAATAGGCAGGATGGTTCCCAGAGCCAATGTGGCACCAGTGCCAAGTCGGGCTGGTTTGATAGTACTAAATAGCTCCTGCAATCTGCCATCCAGAAGCGGGGCAGCTTAATTTTGTTTGCCAGGGAAACGGGCCGAGGTTTGTGTCTGGGGGCCTATGGCTGGGAGTGACCGGCTGGCTCCTGAAAAGCTACGATAGGCAGGATGGTTACCAGACCCATGGTGGCACCAGTGCCAAGTCGGGCTAGTTTGATGGTGAAAAGTGGCTCCTGCAATCTGCCATCAAAAAGTTGGCAGGCGAGTTTTGTTTTCCAGGGAAAAGTGCCTTTGATTTTGTTTGGTGGCCTGTGGCTGGGAGTGGCCGGCTGGCTCCTTGGAATCCACGATACGCAGGATGGTTCCCAGACCAGAGGTGGCACCAGTTCCAAGTCGGGCTGGTTTGATAGTACCAAGTGGCTCCTGCAATCTGCCATCCAGAAGCGGGACAGCTTACGTTTGTTTGCCAGGGAAACGGGCCGAGGTTTGTGTCTGGGGGCCTTTGGCTGGGAGTGACTGGCTGGCTCCTGAAAAGCTACGATAGGCAGGATGGTTACCAGACTCATGGTGGCACCAGTGCCACGTTGGGCTGATTTGATAGTACCAAGCGGCTCCTGCAATCTGCCATCAAAAAGTTGGCAGGCGAGTTTTGTTTTCCAGGGAAAAGCGCCGTTGTTTGTGTTTGGGGGCCTATGGCTGGGAGTGGCCGGCTGGCTAATTAGAATCCACGATACGCAGGATGGTTCCCAGACCGTGGTGGCACCAGTGCCATGTCTGGCTAGTTTGATGGTGCAAAGTGGCTCCTGCAATCTGCCATTAAAAAGTTGGCATGCCAGTTTTGTTTTCCCGGGAAAAGCGCCGTTGTTTGTGTTTGGGGGCCTGTGGCTGGGAGTGGCCAGCTGGCTCCTTAGAATCCACGATACGCAGGATGGTTCCCAGACCAGTGGTGGCACCAGAGCCAAGTTGGGCTGGTTTGATACCACAAAGTGGCTCCTGCAATCTGCCATCCAGAAGCGGGGCAGCTTACTTTTGTTTGCCAAGGAAACGGGCCGTGGTTTGTGTCTGGGGGCCTATGGCTGGGAGTGACCGGCTCGGTCGTGAAAAGCTACGATAGGCAGGATGGTGACTAGACCCATGGTGGCACCAGTGCCAAGTTGGGCTGGTTTGATAGTACCAAGCGGCTCCTGCAATCTGCCATAAAAAAGTTGGCAGACGAGTTCTGTTTTCCAGGGAAAAGCGCCGTTGTTTTTGTTTGGGAGCCGTTGGCTGGGAGTGGCCGGCTGGCTCCTGAAAAGCTACGATAGGCAGGATGGCTACCAGAAGCATGGTGGCAGCAGTGCCAAGTTGGGCTGTTTTGATAGTACCAAGTGGCTCCTGCAATCTGCCATCCAGAAGCGGGGCAGCTTACTTTTTTTTGCCAAGGAAACGGGGCGTGGTTTGTGTCTGGGGGCCTATGGCTGGGAGAGACCGGCTGGCTCCTGAAAAGCTACGATAGGCAGGATATTTACCAGACTCATGGTGGCACCAGTGCCACGTTGGGCTGATTTGATAGTACCAAGCGGCTCCTGCAATCTGCCATCAAAAAGTTGGCAGGCGAGTTTTGTTTTCCAGGGGAAAGCTCCGTTGTTTGTGTTTGGGGGCCTATGGCTGGGAGTGGCCGGCTGGCTAATTAGAATCCACGATACGCAGGATGGTTCCCAGACCGTGGTGGCACCAGTGCCAAGTCGGGCTAGTTTGATGGTGCAAAGTGGCTCCTGCAATCTGCCATGAAAAAGTTTGCAGGCGAGTTTTGTTTTCCAGGGAAAAGTGCCGTTGTTTGTGTTTGGTGGACTGTGGCTGGGAGTGGCCGGCTGGCTCCTTAGAATCCACGATACGCAGGATGGTTCCCAGACCAGAGGTGGCACCAGTTCCAAGTCGGGCTGGTTTGATAGTACCAAGTGGCTCCTGCAATCTGCCATCCAGAAGCGGGGCAGCTTACTTTTGTTTGCCAGGGAAATGGGCCGAGGTTTGTGTCTGCGGGCCTATGGCTGGGAGTGACCGGCTGGCTCCTGAAAAGCTACGATAGGCAGGATGGTGACCAGACCCATGGTGGCACCAGTGCCAAGTTGGGCTGATTTGAGAGTATCAAGCGGCTCCTGCAATCTGCCATCAAAATTTGGCAGGCGAGTTTTGTTTTCCAGGGAAAAGTGCCGTTGATTTTGTTTGGTGGCCTGTGGCTGGGAGTGGCCGGCTGGCTCCTTAGAATCCACGATACGCAGGATGGTTCCCAGACCAGAGGTGGCACCAGTTCCAAGTTGGGCTTGTTTGATAGTACCAAGTGGCTCCTGCAATCTGCCATCCAGAAGCGGGGCAGCTTACTTTTGTTTGCCAGGGAAACGGGCCGAGGTTTGTGTCTGGGGGCCTATGGCTGGGAGTGACTGGCTGGCTCCTGAAAAGCTACGATAGGCAGGATGGTTACCAGACCCATGGTGGCACCAGTGCCACGTTGGGCTGATTTGATAGTACCAAGCGGCTCCTGCAATCTGCCATCAAAAAGTTGGCAGGCGAGTTTTGTTTTCCAGGGAAAAGTGCCGTTGATTTTTTTTGGTGGCCTGTGGCTGGGAGTGGCCGGCTGGCTCCTTAGAATCCACGATACGCAGGATGGTTCCCAGACCAGAGGTGGCACCAGTTCCAAGTCGGGCTGGTTTGATAGTACCAAGTGGCTCCTGCAATCTGCCATCCAGAAGCGGGGCAGCTTACTTTTGTTTGCAAGGGAAACGGGCCGAGGTTTGTGTCTGGGGGCCTATGGCTGGGAGTGACTGGCTGGCTCCTGAAAAGCTACGATAGGCAGGATGGTTACCAGACTCATGGTGGCACCAGTGCCACGTTGGGCTGATTTGATAGTACCAAGCGGCTCCTGCAATCTGCCATCAAAAAGTTGGCAGGCGAGTTTTTTTTTCCAGGGGAAAGCGCCGTTGTAGTGTTTGGGGGCCTATGGCTGGGAGTGGCCGGCTGACTAATTAGAATCCACGATACGCAGGATGGTTCACAGACCGTGGTGGCACCAGTGCCAAGTCGGGCTAGTTTGATGGTGCAAAGTGGCTCCTGCAATCTGCCATTAAAAAGTTTGCAGGCGAGTTTTGTTTTCCAGGGAAAAGTGCCGTTGTTTGTGTTTGGTGGACTGTGGCTGGGAGTGGCCGGCTGGCTCCTTAGAATCCACGATACGCAGGATGGTTCCCAGACCAGAGGTGGCACCAGTGCCAAGTCGGGCTAGTTTGATGGTGCAAAGTGGCTCCTGCAATGTGCCATCCAGAAGCGGGGTAGCTTACTTTTGTTTGCCAGGGAAACTGGCCGAGGTTTTTTCCGGGGGCCTATGGGCGGGACGGTCCGGCTGGCTCCTGAAAATCTACGATAGGCAGGATGGTGACCAGACCCATGGTGGCACCAGTGCCAAGTTGGGCTGGTTTGATAGTACCAAGTGGCTCCTGCAATCTGCCATCAAAAATTTGGCAGGCGAGTTTTCTTTTCCAGGGAAAAGCGCCGTTGTTTGTGTTTGGGGGCCTGTGGCTGGGAGTGACCGGCTGGCTCCTTAGAATCCACGATACGCAGGATGGTTCCCAGACCAGAGGTGGCACCAGTGCCAAGTCGGGCTCGTTTGATGGTGAAAAGTGGCTCCTGCAATCTGCCATCAAAAAGTTGGCAGGCGAGTTTTGTTTTCCCGGGAAAAGCGCCGTTTTTTGTGTTTGGGGGCCTGTGGCTGGGAGTGGCCGGCTGGCTAATTAGAATCCACGATACGCAGGATGGTTCCCAGACCAGAGGTGGCACCAGTGCCAAGTCGGGCTAGTTTGATGGTGCAAAGTGGCTCCTGCAATCTGCCATTAAAAGTTGGCATTCCAGTTTTGTTTTCCAGGGAAAAGCGCCGTTGTTTGTGTTTGGGGGCCTGTGGCTGGGAGTGGCCAGCTGGCTCCTTAGAATCCACGATACGCAGGATGGTTCCCAGACCAGAGGTGGCACCAGTGCCAAGTCGGGCTGGTTTGATGGTGCAAAGTGGCTCCTGCAATCTGCCATCCTGAAGCGGGGTAGCATACTTTTGTTTGCCAGGGAAACCGGCAGTGCTTTGTGTCTGGGGCCTATGGCTGGGAGTGACAGGCTGGCTCCTGAAAAGCTACGATAGGCAGGATGTTTACCAGACCCATGGTGGAACCAGTGCCAAGTTGGGCTGATTTGATAGTACCAAGTGGTTCCTGCAATCTGCCATCAAAAAGTTGGCAGTCTAGTTTTGTTTTCCAGGGAAAAGCGCCGTTGTTTGTGTTTGGTGTCCTGTGGCTGGGAGTGGCCGGCTGGCTCCTTAGAATCCACGATACGCAGGATGGTTCCCAGACCAGTGGTGGCACCAGTGCCAAGTTGGGCTGGTTTGATACCAAAAAGTGGCTCCTGCAATCTGCCATCCAGAAGCGGGGCAGCTTACTTGTGTTTGCCAAGGAAACGGGCCGTGGTTTGTGTCTGGGGGCCTATGGCTGGGAGTGACCGGCTCGGTCGTGAAAAGCTACGATAGGCAGGATGGTGACCAGACCCATGGTGGCACCAGTGCCAAGTTGGGCTGGTTTGATAGTACCAAGCGGCTCCTGCAATCTGCCATCAAAATTTGGCAGACGAGTTCTGTTTTCCAGGGAAAAGCGCCGTTGTTTTTGTTTGGGGGCCTGTGGCTGGGAGTGGCCGGCTGGCTCCTGAAAAGCTACGATAGGCAGGATGGCTACCAGACCCATGGTGGCAGCAGTGCCAAGTTGGGCTGGTTTGATAGTACCAAGTGGCTCCTGCAATCTGCCATCCAGAAGCGGGGCAGCTTACTTTTTTTTGCCAAGGAAACGGGCCGTGGTTTGTGTCTGGGGGCCTATGGCTGGGAGTGACCGGCTCGTTCGTGAAAAGCTACGATAGGCAGGATGGTTACCAGACTCATGGTGGCACCAGAGCCACGTTGGGCTGATTTGATAGTACCAAGCGGCTCCTGCAATCTGCCATCAAAAAGTTGGCAGGCGAGTTTTGTTTTCCAGGGGAAAGCGCCGTTGTTTGTGTTTGGGGGCCTATGGCTGAGAGTGGCCGGCTGGCTAATTAGAATCCACGATACGCAGGATGGTTCCCAGACCAGAGGTGGCACCAGTGCCAAGTCGGGCTAGTTTGATGGTGCAAAGTGGCTCCTGCAATCTGCCATTAAAAAGTTGGCATGCCAGTTTTGTTTTCCAGGGAAAAGCGCTGTTGTTTTTGTTTGGGGGCCTGTGGCTGGGAGTGGCCAGCTGGCTCCTTAGAATCCACGATACGCAGGATGGTTCCCAGATCAGAGGTGGCGCCAGTGCCAAGTCGGGCTGGTTTGATGGTGCAAAGTGGCTCCTGCAATCTGCCATCCTGAAGCGGGGTAGCATACTTTTGTTTGCCAAGGAAACCGGCAGTGCTTTGTGTCTGGGGCCTATGGCTGGGAGTGACCGGCTGGCTCCTGAAAAGCTACGATAGGCAGGATGGTTACCAGACCCATGGTGGCAGCAGTGCCAAGTTAGGCTGGTTTGATAGTACCAAGTGGTTCCTGCAATCTGCCATCAAAATGTTGGCAGGCGAGTTTTGTTTTCCAGGGAAAAGCGCCGTTGTTTGTGTTTGGTGTCCTGTGGCTGGGAGTGGCCGGCTGGCTCCTTAGAATCCACGATACGCAGGATGGTTCCCAGACCAGTGGTGGCACCAGTGCCAAGTTGGGCTGGTTTGATACCACAAAGTGGCTCCTGCAATCTGCCATCCAGAAGCGGGGCAGCTTACTTTTGTTTGCCAAGGAAACGGGCCGTGGTTTGTCTCTGGGGGCCTATGGCTGGGAGTGACCGGCTCGGTCGTGAAAAGCTACGATAAGCAGGATGGTTACCAGACTCATGGTGACACCAGTGCCACGTTGGGCTGATTTGATAGTACCAAGCGGCTCCTGCAATCTGCCATCAAAAAGTTGGCAGGCGAGTTTTGTTTTCCAGGGGAAAGCGCCGTTGTTTGTGTTTGGGGGCCTATGGCTGGGAGTGGCCGGCTGGCTAATTAGAATCCACGATACGCAGGATGGTTCCGAGACCGTGGTGGCACCAGTGCCAAGTCGGGCTAGTTTGATGGTGCAAAGTGGCTCCTGCAATCTGCCATGAAAAAGTTTGCAGGCGAGTTTTGTTTTCCAGGGAAAAGTGCCGTTGTTTGTGTTTGGTGGACTGTGGCTGGGAGTGGCCGGCTGGCTCCTTAGAATCCACGATACGCAGGATGGTTCCCAGACCTGAGGTGGCACCAGTTCCAAGTCGGGCTGGTTTGATAGTACCAAGTGGCTCCTGCAATCTGCCATCCAGAAGCGGGGCAGCTTACTTTTGTTTGCCAGGGAAACGGGCCGAGGTTTGTGTCTGGGGGCCTATGGCTGGGAGCGACCGGCTGGCTCCTGAAAAGCTACGATAGGCAGGATGGTTACCAGACCAGAGGTGGCACCAGTGCCAAGTTGGGCTGATTTGATAGTATCAAGCGGCTCCTGCAATCTGCCATCAAAATGTTGGCAGGCGAGTTTTGTTTTCCAGGGAAAAGTGCCGTTGATTTTGTTTGGGGGCCTGTGGCTGGGAGTGGCCGGCTGGCTCCTTAGAATCCACGATACGCAGGATGGTTCCCAGACCAGAGGTGGCACCAGTTCCAAGTCGGGCTGGTTTGATAGTACCAAGTGGCTCCTGCAATCTGCCATCAAAAAGTTGGCAGGCGAGTTTTGTTTTCCAGGGAAAAGCGCCGTTGTTTGTGTTTGGGGTCCTGTGGCTGGGAGTGGCCGGCTGGCTCCTTAGAATCCACGATACGCAGGATGGTTCCCAGACCAGAGGTGGCACCAGTGGCAAGTCGGGCTGGTTTGATGGTACCAAGTGGCTCCTGCAATCTGCCATCCAGAAGCGGGGCAGCTTACTTTTGTTTGCAAGGGAAACGGGCCGAGGTTTGTGTCTGGGGGCCTATGGCTGGGAGTGACTGGCTGGCTCCTGAAAAGCTACGATAGGCAGGATGGTTACCAGACCCATGGTGGCACCAGTGCCACGTTGGGCTGATTTGATAGTACCAAGCGGCTCCTGCAATCTGCCATCAAAAAGTTGGCAGGCCAGTTTTGTTTTCCAGGGAAAAGTGCCGTTGATTTTTTTTGGTGGACTGTGGCTGGGAGTGGCCGGCTGGCTCCTTAGAATCCACGATACGCAGGATGGTTCCCAGACCAGAGGTGGCACCAGTTCCAAGTCGGGCTGGTTTGATAGTACCAAGTGGCTCCTGCAATCTGCCATCCAGAATCGGGGCAGCTTACTTTTGTTTGCAAGGGAAACGGGCCGAGGTTTGTGTCTGGGGGCCTATGGCTGGGAGTGACTGGCTGGCTCCTGAAAAGGTACGATAGGCAGGATGGTTACCAGACTCATGGTGGCACCAGTGCCACGTTGGGCTGATTTGATAGTACCAAGCGGCTCCTGCAATCTGCCATCAAAAAGTTGGCAGGCGAGTTTTGTTTTCCAGGGGAAAGCGCCGTTGTAGTGTTTGGGGGCCTATGGCTGGGAGTGGCCGGCTGACTAATTAGAATCCACGATACGCAGGATGGTTCACAGACCGTGGTGGCACCAGTGCCAAGTCGGGCTAGTTTGATGGTGCAAAGTGGCTCCTGCAATCTGCCATGAAAAAGTTTGCAGGCGAGTTTTGTTTTCCAGGGAAAAGTGCCGTTGTTTGTGTTTGGTGGACTGTGGCTGGGAGTGGCCGGCTGGCTCCTTAGAATCCACGATACGCAGGATGGTTCCCAGACCAGAGGTGGCACCAGTGCCAAGTCGGGCTAGTTTGATGGTGCAAAGTGGCTCCTGCAATCTGCCATCCAGAAGCGGGGTAGCTTACTTTTGTTTGCCAGGGAAACAGCCCGAGGTTTTTTCCGGGGGCCTATGGGTGGGACTGTCCGGCTGGCTCCTGAAAAGCTACG
This sequence comes from Melospiza melodia melodia, assembly GCF_035770615.1. Lineage (NCBI taxonomy): Eukaryota > Metazoa > Chordata > Aves > Passeriformes > Passerellidae > Melospiza > Melospiza melodia. Next base: position 340,840 of record NC_086205.1, on the reverse strand, counting down.
ATAGGCAGGATGGTGACCAGACCCATGGTGGCACCAGTGCCAAGTTGGGCTGGTTTGATAGTACCAAGTGGCTCCTGCAATCTGCCATCAAAAAGTTGGCAGGCGAGTTTTGTTTTCCAGGGAAAAGCGCCGTTGTTTGTGTTTGGGGGCCTGTGGCTGGGAGTGACCGGCTGGCTCCTTAGAATCCACGATACGCAGGATGGTTCCCAGACCAGAGGTGGCACCAGTGCCAAGTCGGGCTCGTTTGATTGTGAAAAGTGGCTCCTGCAATCTGCCATCAAAAAGTTGGCAGGCGAGTTTTGTTTTCCAGGGAAAAGCGCCGTTTTTTGTGTTTCGGGGCCTGTGGCTGGGAGTGGCCGGCTGGCTAATTAGAATCCACGATACGCAGGATGGTTCCCAGACCAGAGGTGGCACCAGTGCCAAGTCGGGCTAGTTTGATGGTGCAAAGTGGCTCCTGCAATCTGCCATTAAAAGTTGGCATGCCAGTTTTGTTTTCCAGGGAAAAGCGCCGTTGTTTGTGTTTGGGGGCCTGTGGCTGGGAGTGGCCAGCTGGCTCCTTAGAATCCACGATACGCAGGATGGTTCCCAGACCAGAGGTGGCACCAGTGCCAAGTCGGGCTGGTTTGATGGTGCAAAGTGGCTCCTGCAATCTGCCATCCTGAAGCGGGGTAGCATACTTTTGTTTGCCAGGGAAACCGGCAGTGCTTTGTGTCTGGGGCCTATGGCTGGGAGTGACCGGCTGGCTCCTGAAAAGCTACGATAGGCAGGATGTTTACCAGACCCATGGTGGCACCAGTGCCAAGTTGGGCTGGTTTGATAGTACCAAGTGGTTCCTGAAATCTGCCATCAAAAAGTTGGCAGTCGAGTTTTGTTTTCCAGGGAAAAGCGCCGTTGTTTGTGTTTGGTGTCCTGTGGCTGGGAGTGGCCGGCTGGCTCCTTAGAATCCACGATACGCAGGATGGTTCCCAGACCCATGGTGGCAGCAGTGCCAAGTTGGACTGGTTTGATAGTACCAAGTGGCTCCTGCAATCTGCCATCCAGAAGCGGGGCAGCTTACTTTTTTTGCCAAGGAAACGGGCCGTGGTTTGTGTCTGGGGGCCTATGGCTGGGAGTGACAGGCTCGGTCGTGAAAAGCTACGATAGGCAGGATGGTTACCAGACTCATGGTGGCACCAGTGCCAAGTTGGGCTGATTTGATAGTACCAAGCGGCTCCTGCAATCTGCCATCAAAAAGTTGGCAGGCGAGTTTTGTTTTCCAGGGGAAAGCGCCGTTGTTTGTGTTTGGGGGCCTATGGCTGGGAGTGGCCGGCTGGCTAATTAGAATCCACGATACGCAGGATGGTTCCCAGACCAGAGGTGGCACCAGTGCCAAGTCGGGCTAGTTTGATGGTGCAAAGTGGCTCCTGCAATCTGCCATTAAAAAGTTGGCATGCCAGTTCTGTTTTCCAGGGAAAAGCGCCGTTGTTTTTGTTTGGGGGCCTGTGGCTGGGAGTGGCCAGCTGGCTCCTTAGAATCCACGATACGCAGGATGGTTCCCAGATCAGAGGTGGCGCCAGTGCCAAGTCCGGCTGGTTTGATGGTGCAAAGTGGCTCCTGCAATCTGCCATCCAGAAGCGGGGTAGCATACTTTTGTTTGCCAAGGAAACCGGCAGTGCTTTGTGTCTGGGGCCTATGGCTGGGAGTGACCGGCTGGCTCCTGAAAAGCTACGATAGGCAGGATGGTTACCAGACCCATGGTGGAACCAGTGCCAAGTTGGGCTGGTTTGATAGTACCAAGTGGTTCCTGCAATCTGCCATCAAAAAGTTGGCAGGCGAGTTTTGTTTTCCAGGGAAAAGCGCCGTTGTTTGTGTTTGGTGTCCTGTGGCTGGGAGTGGCCAGCTGGCTCCTTAGAATCCACGATACGCAGGATGGTTCCCAGACCAGTGGTGGCACCAGTGCCAAGTTGGGCTGGTTTGATACCACAAAGTGGCTCCTGCAATCTGCCATCCAGAAGCGGGGCAGCTTACTTTGGTTTGCCAAGGAAACGGGCCGTGGTTTGTGTCTGGGGGCCTATGGCTGGGAGTGACCGGCTCGGTCGTGAAAAGCTACGATAGGCAGGATGGTGACCAGACCCATGGTGGCACCAGTGCCACGTTGGGCTGGTTTGATAGTACCAAGCGGCTCCTGCAATCTGCCATCAAAAAGTTGGCAGACGAATTCTGTTTTCCAGGGAAAAGCGCCGTTGTTTTTGTTTGGGGGCCTGTGGCTGGGAGTGGCCGGCTGGCTCCTGAAAAGCTACGATAGGCAGGATGGCTACCAGACCCATGGTGGCAGCAGTGCCAAGTTGGGCTGGTTTGATAGTACCAAGTGGCTCCTGCAATCTGCCATCCAGAAGCGGGGCAGCTTACTTTTGTTTGCCAAGGAAACGGGCCGTGGTTTGTGTCTGGGGGCCTATGGCTGGGAGTGACCGGCTCGGTCGTGAAAAGCTACGATAAGCAGGATGGTTACCAGACTCATGGTGACACCAGTGCCACGTTGGGCTGATTTGATAGTACCAAGCGGCTCCTGCAATCTGCCATCAAAAAGTTGGCAGGCGAGTTTTGTTTTCCAGGGAAAAGTGCCGTTGTTTGTGTTTGGTGGACTGTGGCTGGGAGTGGCCGGCTGGCTCCTTAGAATCCACGATACGCAGGATGGTTCCCAGACCAGAGGTGGCACCAGTTCCAAGTCGGGCTGGTTTGATAGTACCAAGTGGCTCCTGCAATCTGCCATCCAGAAGCGGGGCAGCTTACTTTTGTTTGCCAGGGAAACGGGCCGAGGTTTGTGTTTGGGGGCCTATGGCTGGGAGTGACCGGCTGGCTCCTGAAAAGCTACGATAGGCAGGATGGTTACCAGACCAGAGGTGGCACCAGTGCCAAGTTGGGCTGATTTGATAGTATCAAGCGGCTCCTGCAATCTGCCATCAAACAGTTGGCAGGCGAGTTTTGTTTTCCAGGGAAAAGTGCCGTTGATTTTGTTTGGGGGCCTGTGGCTGGGAGTGGCCGGCTGGCTCCTTAGAATCCACGATACGCAGGATGGTTCCCAGACCAGAGGTGGCACCAGTTCCAAGTCGGGCTGGTTTGATAGTACCAAGTGGCTCCTGCAATCTGCCATCAAAAAGTTGGCAGGCGAGTTTTGTTTTCCAGGGAAAAGCGCCGTTGTTTGTGTTTGGGGTCCTGTGGCTGGGAGTGGCCGGCTGGCTCCTTAGAATCCACGATACGCAGGATGGTTCCCAGACCAGAGGTGGCACCAGTGGCAAGTCGGGCTGGTTTGATGGTACCAAGTGGCTCCTGCAATCTGCCATCCAGAAGCGGGGCAGCTTACTTTTGTTTGCAAGGGAAACGTGCCGAGGTTTTTGTCTGGGGGCCTATGGCTGGGAGTGACTGGCTGGCTCCTGAAAAGCTACGATAGGCAGGATGGTTACCAGACCCATGGTGGAACCAGTGCCAAGTTGGGCTGGTTTGATAGTACCAAGTGGTTCCTGCAATCTGCCATCAAAAAGTTTGCAGGCGAGTTTTGTTTTCCAGGGAAAAGCGCCGTTGTTTGTGTTTGGTGTCCTGTGGCTGGGAGTGGCCGGCTGGCTCCTTAGAATCCACGATACGCAGGATGGTTCCCAGACCAGTGGTGGCACCAGTGCCAAGTTGGGCTGGTTTGATACCACAAAGTGGCTCCTGCAATCTGCCATCCAGAAGCGGGGCAGCTTAATTTTGTTTGCCAAGGAAACGGGCCGTGGTTTGTGTCTGGGGACCTATGGCTGGGAGTGACCGGCTCGGTCGTGAAAAGCTACGATAGGCAGGATGGTGACCAGACCCATGGTGGCACCAGTGCCACGTTGGGCTGGTTTGATAGTACCAAGCGGCTCCTGCAATCTGCCATCAAAAAGTTGGCAGACGAATTCTGTTTTCCAGGGAAAAGCGCCGTTGTTTTTGTTTGGGGGCCTGTGGCTGGGAGTGGCCGGCTGGCTCCTGAAAAGCTACGATAGGCAGGATGGCTACTAGACCCATGGTGGCAGCAGTGCCAAGTTGGGCTGGTTTGATAGTACCAAGTGGCTCCTGCAATCTGCCATCCAGAAGCGGGGCAGCTTACTTTTGTTTGCCAAGGAAACGGGCCGTGGTTTGTGTCTGGGGGCCTATGGCTGGGAGTGACCGGCTCGGTCGTGAAAAGCTACGATAAGCAGGATGGTTACCAGACTCATGGTGACACCAGTGCCACGTTGGGCTGATTTGATAGTACCAAGCGGCTCCTGCAATCTGCCATCAAAAAGTTGGCAGGCGAGTATTGTTTTCCAGGGGAAAGCGCCGTTGTTTTTGTTTGGGGGCCTATGGCTGGGAGTGGCCGGCTGGCTAATTAGAATCCACGATACGCAGGATGGTTCCGAGACCGTGGTGGCACCAGTGCCAAGTCGGGCTAGTTTGATGGTGCAAAGTGGCTCCTGCAATCTGCCATGAAAAAGTTTGCAGGCGAGTTTTGTTTTCCAGGGAAAAGTGCCGTTGTTTGTGTTTGGTGGACTGTGGCTGGGAGTGGCCGGCTGGCTCCTTAGAATCCACGATACGCAGGATGGTTCCCAGACCTGAGGTGGCACCAGTTCCAAGTCGGGCTGGTTTGATAGTACCAAGTGGCTCCTGCAATCTGCCATCCAGAAGCGGGGCAGCTTACTTTTGTTTGCCAGGGAAACGGGCCGAGGTTTGTGTCTGGGGGCCTATGGCTGGGAGTGACCGGCTGGCTCCTGAAAAGCTACGATAGGCAGGATGGTTACCAGACCAGAGGTGGCACCAGTGCCAAGTTGGGCTGATTTGATAGTATCAAGCGGCTCCTGCAATCTGCCATCAAAAAGTTGGCAGGCGAGTTTTGTTTTCCAGGGAAAAGTGCCGTTGATTTTGTTTGGGGGCCTGTGGCTGGGAGTGGCCGGCTGGCTCCTTAGAATCCACGATACGCAGGATGGTTCCCAGACCAGAGGTGGCACCAGTTCCAAGTCGGGCTGGTTTGATAGTACCAAGTGGCTCCTGCAATCTGCCATCAAAAAGTTGGCAGGCGAGTTTTGTTTTCCAGGGAAAAGCGCCGTTGTTTGTGTTTGGGGTCCTGTGGCTGGGAGTGGCCGGCTGGCTCCTTAGAATCCACGATACGCAGGATGGTTCCCAGACCAGAGGTGGCACCAGTGGCAAGTCGGGCTGGTTTGATGGTACCAAGTGGCTCCTGCAATCTGCCATCCAGAAGCGGGGCAACTTACTTTTGTTTGCAAGGGAAACGGGCCGAGGTTTGTGTCTGGGGGCCTATGGCTGGGAGTGACTGGCTGGCTCCTGAAAAGCTACGATAGGCAGGATGGTTACCAGACCCATGGTGGCACCAGTGCCACGTTGGGCTGATTTGATAGTACCAAGCGGCTCCTGCAATCTGCCATCAAAAAGTTGGCAGGCCAGTTTTGTTTTCCAGGGAAAAGTGCCGTTGATTTTTTTTGGTGGCCTGTGGCTGGGAGTGGCCGGCTGGCTCCTTAGAATCCACGATACGCAGGATGGTTCCCAGATCAGAGGTGGCGCCAGTGCCAAGTCCGGCTGGTTTGATGGTGCAAAGTGGCTCCTGCAATCTGCCATCCAGAAGCGGGGTAGCATACTTTTGTTTGCCAAGGAAACCGGCAGTGCTTTGTGTCTGGGGCCTATGGCTGGGAGTGACCGGCTGGCTCCTGAAAAGCTACGATAGGCAGGATGGTTACCAGACCCATGGTGGAACCAGTGCCAAGTTGGGCTGGTTTGATAGTACCAAGTGGTTCCTGCAATCTGCCATCAAAAAGTTGGCAGGCGAGTTTTGTTTTCCAGGGAAAAGCGCCGTTGTTTGTGTTTGGTGTCCTGTGGCTGGGAGTGGCCGGCTGGCTCCTTAGAATCCACGATACGCAGGATGGTTCCCAGACCAGTGGTGGCACCAGTGCCAAGTTGGGCTGGTTTGATACCACAAAGTGGCTCCTGCAATCTGCCATCCAGAAGCGGGGCAGCTTACTTTTTTTTGCCAAGGAAACGGGCCGTGGTTTGTGTCTGGGGACCTATGGCTGGGAGTGACCGGCTCGGTCGTGAAAAGCTACGATAGGCAGGATGGTGACCAGACCCATGGTGGCACCAGTGCCACGTTGGGCTGGTTTGATAGTACCAAGCGGCTCCTGCAATCTGCCATCAAAAAGTTGGCAGACGAATTCTGTTTTCCAGGGAAAAGCGCCGTTGTTTTTGTTTGGGGGCCTGTGGCTGGGAGTGGCCGGCTGGCTCCTGAAAAGCTACGATAGGCAGGATGGCTACCAGACCCATGGTGGCAGCAGTGCCAAGTTGGGCTGGTTTGATAGTACCAAGTGGCTCCTGCAATCTGCCATCCAGAAGCGGGGCAGCTTACTTTTGTTTGCCAAGGAAACGGGCCGTGGTTTGTGTCTGGGGGCCTATGGCTGGGAGTGACCGGCTCGGTCGTGAAAAGCTACGATAAGCAGGATGGTTACCAGACTCATGGTGACACCAGTGCCACGTTGGGCTGATTTGATAGTACCAAGCGGCTCCTGCAATCTGCCATCAAAAAGTTGGCAGGCGAGTTTTGTTTTCCAGGGGAAAGCGCCGTTGTTTTTGTTTGGGGGCCTATGGCTGGGAGTGGCCGGCTGGCTAATTAGAATCCACGATACGCAGGATGGTTCCGAGACCGTGGTGGCACCAGTGCCAAGTCGGGCTAGTTTGATGGTGCAAAGTGGCTCCTGCAATCTGCCATGAAAAAGTTTGCAGGCGAGTTTTGTTTTCCAGGGAAAAGTGCCGTTGTTTGTGTTTGGTGGACTGTGGCTGGGAGTGGCCGGCTGGCTCCTTAGAATCCACGATACGCAGGATGGTTCCCAGACCAGAGGTGGCACCAGTTCCAAGTCGGGCTGGTTTGATAGTACCATGTGGCTCCTGCAATCTGCCATCAAAAAGTTGGCAGGCGAGTTTTGTTTTCCAGGGAAAAGTGCCGTTGTTTGTGTTTGGTGGACTGTGGCTGGGAGTGGCCGGCTGGCTCCTTAGAATCCACGATACGCAGGATGGTTCCCAGACCAGAGGTGGCACCAGTTCCAAGTCGGGCTGGTTTGATAGTACCAAGTGGGTCCTGCAATCTGCCATCCAGAAGCGGGGCAGCTTACTTTTGTTTGCCAAGGAAACGGGCCGTGGTTTGTGTCTGGGGACCTATGGCTGGGAGTGACCGGCTCGGTCGTGAAAAGCTACGATAGGCAGGATGGTGACCAGACTCATGGTGGCACCAGTGCCACGTTGGGCTGGTTTGATAGTACCAAGCGGCTCCTGCAATCTGCCATCAAAATTTGGCAGACGAATTCTGTTTTCCAGGGAAAAGCGCCGTTGTTTTTGTTTGGGGGCCTGTGGCTGGGAGTGGCCGGCTGGCTCCTGAAAAGCTACGATAGGCAGGATGGCTACCAGACCCATGGTGGCAGCAGTGCCAAGTTGGGCTGGTTTGATAGTACCAAGTGGCTCCTGCAATCTGCCATCCAGAAGCGGGGCAGCTTACTTTTGTTTGCCAAGGAAACGGGCCGTGGTTTGTGTCTGGGGGCCTATGGCTGGGAGTGACCGGCTCGGTCGTGAAAAGCTACGATAAGCAGGATGGTTACCAGACTCATGGTGACACCAGTGCCACGTTGGGCTGATTTGATAGTACCAAGCGGCTCCTGCAATCTGCCATCAAAAAGTTGGCAGGCGAGTTTTGTTTTCCAGGGGAAAGCGCCGTTGTTTTTGTTTGGGGGCCTATGGCTGGGAGTGGCCGGCTGGCTAATTAGAATCCACGATACGCAGGATGGTTCCGAGACCGTGGTGGCACCAGTGCCAAGTCGGGCTAGTTTGATGGTGCAAAGTGGCTCCTGCAATCTGCCATGAAAAAGTTTGCAGGCGAGTTTTGTTTTCCAGGGAAAAGTGCCGTTGTTTGTGTTTGGTGGACTGTGGCTGGGAGTGGCCGGCTGGCTCCTTAGAATCCACGATACGCAGGATGGTTCCCAGACCTGAGGTGGCACCAGTTCCAAGTCGGGCTGGTTTGATAGTACCAAGTGGCTCCTGCAATCTGCCATCCAGAAGCGGGGCAGCTTACTTTTGTTTGCCAGGGAAACGGGCCGAGGTTTGTGTCTGGGGGCCTATGGCTGGGAGTGACCGGCTGGCTCCTGAAAAGCTACGATAGGCAGGATGGTTACCAGACCAGAGGTGGCACCAGTGCCAAGTTGGGCTGATTTGATAGTATCAAGCGGCTCCTGCAATCTGCCATCAAAAAGTTGGCAGGCGAGTTTTGTTTTCCAGGGAAAAGTGCCGTTGATTTTGTTTGGGGGCCTGTGGCTGGGAGTGGCCGGCTGGCTCCTTAGAATCCACGATACGCAGGATGGTTCCCAGACCTGAGGTGGCACCAGTTCCAAGTCGGGCTGGTTTGATAGTACCAAGTGGCTCCTGCAATCTGCCATCAAAAAGTTGGCAGGCGAGTTTTGTTTTCCAGGGAAAAGCGCCGTTGTTTGTGTTTGGGGTCCTGTGGCTGGGAGTGGCCGGCTGGCTCCTTAGAATCCACGATACGCAGGATGGTTCCCAGACCAGAGGTGGCACCAGTGGCAAGTCGGGCTGGTTTGATGGTACCAAGTGGCTCCTGCAATCTGCCATCCAGAAGCGGGGCAGCTTACTTTTGTTTGCAAGGGAAACGGGCCGAGGTTTGTGTCTGGGGGCCTATGGCTGGGAGTGACTGGCTGGCTCCTGAAAAGCTACGATAGGCAGGATGGTTACCAGACTCATGGTGGCACCAGTGCCACGTTGGGCTGATTTGATAGTACCAAGCGGCTCCTGCAATCTGCCATCAAAAAGTTGGCAGGCCAGTTTTGTTTTCCAGGGAAAAGTGCCGTTGATTTTTTTTGGTGGCCTGTGGCTGGGAGTGGCCGGCTGGCTCCTTAGAATCCACGATACGCAGGATGGTTCCCAGATCAGAGGTGGCGCCAGTGCCAAGTTGGGCTGGTTTGATGGTGCAAAGTGGCTCCTGCAATCTGCCATCCAGAAGCGGGGTAGCATACTTTTGTTTGCCAAGGAAACCGGCAGTGCTTTGTGTCTGGGGCCTATGGCTGGGAGTGACCGGCTGGCTCCTGAAAAGCTACGATAGGCAGGATGGTTACCAGACCCATGGTGGAACCAGTGCCAAGTTGGGCTGGTTTGATACTACCAAGTGGTTCCTGCAATCTGCCATCAAAAAGTTGGCAGGCGAGTTTTGTTTTCCAGGGAAAAGCGCCGTTGTTTGTGTTTGGTGTCCTGTGGCTGGGAGTGGCCGGCTGGCTCCTTAGAATCCACGATACGCAGGATGGTTCCCAGACCAGTGGTGGCACCAGTGCCAAGTTGGGCTGGTTTGATACCACAAAGTGGCTCCTGCAATCTGCCATCCAGAAGCGGGGCAGCTTACTTTTGTTTGCCAAGGAAACGGGCCGTGGTTTGTGTCTGGGGACCTATGGCTGGGAGTGACCGGCTCGGTCGTGAAAAGCTACGATAGGCAGGATGGTGACCAGACCCATGGTGGCACCAGTGCCACGTTGGGCTGGTTTGATAGTACCAAGCGGCTCCTGCAATCTGCCATCAAAAAGTTGGCAGACGAATTCTGTTTTCCAGGGAAAAGCGCCGTTGTTTTTGTTTGGGGGCCTGTGGCTGGGAGTGGCCGGCTGGCTCCTGAAAAGCTACGATAGGCAGGATGGCTACCAGACCCATGGTGGCAGCAGTGCCAAGTTGGGCTGGTTTGATAGTACCAAGTGGCTCCTGCAATCTGCCATCCAGAAGCGGGGCAGCTTACTTTTGTTTGCCAAGGAAACGGGCCGTGGTTTGTGTCTGGGGGCCTATGGCTGGGAGTGACCGGCTCGGTCGTGAAAAGCTACGATAAGCAGGATGGTTACCAGACTCATGGTGACACCAGTGCCACGTTGGGCTGATTTGATAGTACCAAGCGGCTCCTGCAATCTGCCATCAAAAAGTTGGCAGGCGAGTTTTGTTTTCCAGGGGAAAGCGCCGTTGTTTTTGTTTGGGGGCCTATGGCTGGGAGTGGCCGGCTGGCTAATTAGAATCCACGATACGCAGGATGGTTCCGAGACCGTGGTGGCACCAGTGCCAAGTCGGGCTAGTTTGATGGTGCAAAGTGGCTCCTGCAATCTGCCATGAAAAAGTTTGCAGGCGAGTTTTGTTTTCCAGGGAAAAGTGCCGTTGTTTGTGTTTGGTGGACTGTGGCTGGGAGTGGCCGGCTGGCTCCTTAGAATCCACGATACGCAGGATGGTTCCCAGACCAGAGGTGGCACCAGTTCCAAGTCGGGCTGGTTTGATAGTACCATGTGGCTCCTGCAATCTGCCATCAAAAAGTTGGCAGGCGAGTTTTGTTTTCCAGGGAAAAGTGCCGTTGTTTGTGTTTGGTGGACTGTGGCTGGGAGTGGCCGGCTGGCTCCTTAGAATCCACGATACGCAGGATGGTTCCCAGACCAGAGGTGGCACCAGTGCCAAGTCGGGCTGGTTTGATAGTACCAAGTGGCTCCTGCAATCTGCCATCCAGAAGCGGGGCAGCTTACTTTTGTTTGCCAGGGAAACGGGCCGAGGTTTGTGTCTGGGGGCCTATGGCTGGGAGTGACCGGCTGGCTCCTGAAAAGCTACGATAGGCAGGATGGTTACCAGACCAGAGGTGGCACCAGTGCCAAGTTGGGCTGATTTGATAGTACCAAGCGGCTCCTGCAATCTGCCATCAAAAAGTTGGCAGGCGAGTTTTGTTTTCCAGGTAAAAGTGCCGTTGATTTTGTTTGGGGGCCTGTGGCTGGGAGTGGCCGGCTGGCTCCTTAGAATCCACGATACGCAGGATGGTTCCCAGACCAGAGGTGGCACCAGTGCCAAGTCGGGCTAGTTTGATGGTGCAAAGTGGCTCCTGCAATCTGCCATTAAAAAGTTGGCATGCCAGTTTTGTTTTCCAGGGAAAAGCGCCGTTGTTTTTGTATGGGGGCCTGTGGCTGGGAGTGGCCAGCTGGCTCCTTAGAATCCACGATACGCAGGATGGTTCCCAGATCAGAGGTGGCGCCAGTGCCAAGTCCGGCTGGTTTGATGGTGCAAAGTGGCTCCTGCAATCTGCCATCCAGAAGCGGGGTAGCATACTTTTGTTTGCCAAGGAAACCGGCAGTGCTTTGTGTCTGGGGCCTATGGCTGGGAGTGACCGGCTGGCTCCTGAAAAGCTACGATAGGCAGGATGGTTACCAGACCCATGGTGGCACCAGTGCCAAGTTGGGCTGGTTTGATAGTACCAAGTGGTTCCTGCAATCTGCCATTAAAAATGTTGGCAGGCGAGTTTTGTTTTCCAGGGAAAAGCGCCGTTGTTTGTGTTTGGTGTCCTGTGGCTGGGAGTGGCCGGCTGGCTCCTTAGAATCCACGATACGCAGGATGGTTCCCAGACCAGTGGTGGCACCAGTGCCAAGTTGGGCTGGTTTGATACCACAAAGTGGCTCCTGCAATCTGCCATCCAGAAGCGGGGCAGCTTACTTTTGTTTGCCAAGGAAACGGGCCGTGGTTTGTGTCTGGGGGCCTATGGCTGGGAGTGACCGGCTCGGTCGTGAAAAGCTACGATAGGCAGGATGGTGACCAGACCCATGGTGGCACCAGTGCCACGTTGGGCTGGTTTGATAGTACCAAGCGGCTCCTGCAATCTGCCATCAAAAAGTTGGCAGACGAATTCTGTTTTCCAGGGAAAAGCGCCGTTGTTTTTGTTTGGGGGCCTGTGGCTGGGAGTGGCCGGCTGGCTCCTGAAAAGCTACGATAGGCAGGATGGCTACCAGACCCATGGTGGCAGCAGTGCCAAGTTGGGCTGGTTTGATAGTACCAAGTGGCTCCTGCAATCTGCCATCCAGAAGCGGGGCAGCTTACTTTTGTTTGCCAAGTAAACGGGCCGTGGTTTGTGTCTGGGGGCCTATGGCTGGGAGTGACCGGCTCGGTCGTGAAAAGCTACGATAAGCAGGATGGTTACCAGACTCATGGTGACACCAGTGCCACGTTGGGCTGATTTGATAGTACCAAGCGGCTCCTGCAATCTGCCATCAAAAAGTTGGCAGGCGAGTTTTGTTTTCCAGGGAAAAGTGCCGTTGTTTGTGTTTGGTGGACTGTGGCTGGGAGTGGCCGGCTGGCTCCTTAGAATCCACGATACGCAGGATGGTTCCCAGACCAGAGGTGGCACCAGTTCCAAGTCGGGCTGGTTTGATAGTACCAAGTGGCTCCTGCAATCTGCCATCCAGAAGCGGGGCAGCTTACTTTTGTTTGCCAGGGAAACGGGCCGAGGTTTGTGTTTGGGGGCCTATGGCTGGGAGTGACCGGCTGGCTCCTGAAAAGCTACGATAGGCAGGATGTTTACCAGACCAGAGGTGGCACCAGTGCCAAGTTGGGCTGATTTGATAGTATCAAGCGGCTCCTGCAATCTGCCATCAAACAGTTGGCAGGCGAGTTTTGTTTTCCAGGGAAAAGTGCCGTTGATTTTGTTTGGGGGCCTGTGGCTGGGAGTGGCCGGCTGGCTCCTTAGAATCCACGATACGCAGGATGGTTCCCAGACCAGAGGTGGCACCAGTTCCAAGTCGGGCTGGTTTGATAGTACCAAGTGGCTCCTGCAATCTGCCATCAAAAAGTTGGCAGGCGAGTTTTGTTTTCCAGGGAAAAGCGCCGTTGTTTGTGTTTGGGGTCCTGTGGCTGGGAGTGGCCGGCTGGCTCCTTAGAATCCACGATACGCAGGATGGTTCCCAGACCAGAGGTGGCACCAGTGGCAAGTCGGGCTGGTTTGATGGTACCAAGTGGCTCCTGCAATCTGCCATCCAGAAGCGGGGCAGCTTACTTTTGTTTGCAAGGGAAACGTGCCGAGGTTTTTGTCTGGGGGCCTATGGCTGGGAGTGACTGGCTGGCTCCTGAAAAGCTACGATAGGCAGGATGTTTACCAGACCCATGGTGGAACCAGTGCCAAGTTGGGCTGGTTTGATAGTACCAAGTGGTTCCTGCAATCTGCCATCAAAAAGTTGGCAGGCGAGTTTTGTTTTCCAGGGAAAAACGCCGTTGTTTGTGTTTGGTGTCCTGTGGCTGGGAGTGGCCGGCTGGCTCCTTAGAATCCACGATACGCAGGATGGTTCCCAGACCAGTGGTGGCACCAGTGCCAAGTTGGGCTGGTTTGATACCACAAAGTGGCTCCTGCAATCTGCCATCCAGAAGCGGGGCAGCTTACTTTTGTTTGCCAAGGAAACGGGCCGTGGTTTGTGTCTGGGGACCTATGGCTGGGAGTGACCGGCTCGGTCGTGAAAAGCTACGATAGGCAGGATGGTGACCAGACCCATGGTGGCACCAGTGCCACGTTGGGCTGGTTTGATAGTACCAAGCGGCTCCTGCAATCTGCCATCAAAAAGTTGGCAGACGAATTCTGTTTTCCAGGGAAAAGCGCCGTTGTTTTTGTTTGGGGGCCTGTGGCTGGGAGTGGCCGGCTGGCTCCTGAAAAGCTACGATAGGCAGGATGGCTACCAGACCCATGGTGGCAGCAGTGCCAAGTTGGGCTGGTTTGATAGTACCAAGTGGCTCCTGCAATCTGCCATCCAGAAGCGGGGCAGCTTACTTTTGTTTGCCAAGGAAACGGGCCGTGGTTTGTGTCTGGGGGCCTATGGCTGGGAGTGACCGGCTCGGTCGTGAAAAGCTACGATAAGCAGGATGGTTACCAGACTCATGGTGACACCAGTGCCACGTTGGGCTGATTTGATAGTACCAAGCGGCTCCTGCAATCTGCCATCAAAAAGTTGGCAGGCGAGTTTTGTTTTCCAGGGGAAAGCGCCGTTGTTTTTGTTTGGGGGCCTATGGCTGGGAGTGGCCGGCTGGCTAATTAGAATCCACGATACGCAGGATGGTTCCGAGACCGTGGTGGCACCAGTGCCAAGTCGGGCTAGTTTGATGGTGCAAAGTGGCTCCTGCAATCTGACATGAAAAAGTTTGCAGGCGAGTTTTGTTTTCCAGGGAAAAGTGCCGTTGTTTGTGTTTGGTGGACTGTGGCTGGGAGTGGCCGGCTGGCTCCTTAGAATCCACGATACGCAGGATGGTTCCCAGACCTGAGGTGGCACCAGTTCCAAGTCGGGCTGGTTTGATAGTACCAAGTGGCTCCTGCAATCTGCCATCCAGAAGCGGGGCAGCTTACTTTTGTTTGCCAGGGAAACGGGCCGAGGTTTGTGTCTGGGGGCCTATGGCTGGGAGTGACCGGCTGGCTCCTGAAAAGCTACGATAGGCAGGATGGTTACCAGACCAGAGGTGGCACCAGTGCCAAGTTGGGCTGATTTGATAGTATCAAGCGGCTCCTGCAATCTGCCATCAAAAAGTTGGCAGGCGAGTTTTGTTTTCCAGGGAAAAGTGCCGTTGATTTTGTTTGGGGGCCTGTGGCTGGGAGTGGCCGGCTGGCTCCTTAGAATCCACGATACGCAGGATGGTTCCCAGACCAGAGGTGGCACCAGTTCCAAGTCGGGCTGGTTTGATAGTACCAAGTGGCTCCTGCAATCTGCCATCAAAAAGTTGGCAGGCGAGTTTTGTTTTCCAGGGAAAAGCGCCGTTGTTTGTGTTTGGGGTCCTGTGGCTGGGAGTGGCCGGCTGGCTCCTTAGAATCCACGATACGCAGGATGGTTCCCAGACCAGAGGTGGCACCAGTGGAAAGTCGGGCTGGTTTGATGGTACCAAGTGGCTCCTGCAATCTGCCATCCAGAAGCGGGGCAGCTTACTTTTGTTTGCAAGGGAAACGGGCCGAGGTTTGTGTCTGGGGGCCTATGGCTGGGAGTGACTGGCTGGCTCCTGAAAAGCTACGATAGGCAGGATGGTTACCAGACCCATGGTGGCACCAGTGCCACGTTGGGCTGATTTGATAGTACCAAGCGGCTCCTGCAATCTGCCATCAAAAAGTTGGCAGGCCAGTTTTGTTTTCCAGGGAAAAGTGCCGTTGATTTTTTTTGGTGGCCTGTGGCTGGGAGTGGCCGGCTGGCTCCTTAGAATCCACGATACGCAGGATGGTTCCCAGACCAGAGGTGGCACCAGTTCCAAGTCGGGCTGGTTTGATAGTACCAAGTGGCTCCTGCAATCTGCCATCCAGAAGCGGGGCAGCTTACTTTTGTTTGCAAGGGAAACGGGCCGAGGTTTGTGTCTGGGGGCCTATGGCTGGGAGTGACTGGCTGGCTCCTGAAAAGCTACGATAGGCAGGATGGTTACCAGACTCATGGTGGCACCAGTGCCACGTTGGGCTGATTTGATAGTACCAAGCGGCTCCTGCAATCTGCCATCAAAAAGTTGGCAGGCGAGTTTTGTTTTCCAGGGGAAAGCGCCGTTGTAGTGTTTGGGGGCCTATGGCTGGGAGTGGCCGGCTGACTAATTAGAATCCACGATACGCAGGATGGTTCACAGACCGTGGTGGCACCAGTGCCAAGTCGGGCTAGTTTGATGGTGCAAAGTGGCTCCTGCAATCTGCCATGAAAAAGTTTGCAGGCGAGTTTTGTTTTCCAGGGAAAAGTGCCGTTGTTTGTGTTTGGTGGACTGTGGCTGGGAGTGGCCGGCTGGCTCCTTAGAATCCACGATACGCAGGATGGTTCCCAGACCAGAGGTGGCACCAGTGCCAAGTCGGGCTAGTTTGATGGTGCAAAGTGGCTCCTGCAATCTGCCATCCAGAAGCGGGGTAGCTTACTTTTGTTTGCCAGGGAAACAGGCCGAGGTTTTTTCCGGGGGCCTATGGGTGGGACTGTCCGGCTGGCTCCTGAAAAGCTACGATAGGCAGGAGGGTGACCAGACCCATGGTGGCACCAGTGCCAAGTTGGGCTGGTTTGATAGTACCAAGTGGCTCATGCAATCTGCCATCAAAAAGTTGGCAGGCGAGTTTTGTTTTCCAGGGATAAGCGCCGTTGTTTGTGTTTGGGGGCCTGTGGCTGGGAGTGACCGGCTGGCTCCTTAGAATCCACGATACGCAGGATGGTTCCCAGACCAGAGGTGGCACCAGTGCCAAGTCGGGCTCGTTTGATGGTGAAAAGTGGCTCCTGCAATCTGCCATCAAAAAGTTGGCAGGCGAGTTTTGTTTTCCCGGGAAAAGCGCCGTTTATTGTGTTTGGGGGCCTGTGGCTGGGAGTGGCCGGCTGGCGAATTAGAATCCACGATACGCAGGATGGTTCCCAGACCAGAGGTGGCACCAGTGCCAAGTCGGGCTAGTTTGATGGTGCAAAGTGGCTCCTGCAATCTGCCATTAAATGTTGGCATGCCAGTTTTGTTTTCCAGGGAAAAGCGCCGTTGTTTGTATTTGGGGGCCTGTGGCTGGGAGTGGCCAGCTGGCTCCTTAGAATCCACGATACGCAGGATGGTTCCCAGACCAGAGGTGGCTCCAGTGCCAAGTCGGGCTGGTTTGATGGTGCAAAGTGGCTCCTGCAATCTGCCATCCTGAAGCGGGGTAGCATACTTTTGTTTGCCAGGGAAACCGGCAGTGCTTTGTGTCTGGGGCCTATGGCTGGGAGTGACCGGCTGGCTCCTGAAAAGCTACGATAGGCAGGATGGTGACCAGACCCATGGTGGCACCAGTGCCAAGTTGGGCTGGTTTGATAGTACCAAGTGGTTCCTGAAATCTGCCATCAAAAAGTTGGCAGTCGAGTTTTGTTTTCCAGGGAAAAGCGCCGTTGTTTGTGTTTGGTGTCCTGTGGCTGGGAGTGGCCGGCTGGCTCCTTAGAATCCACGATACGCAGGATGGTTCCCAGACCAGTGGTGGCACCAGTGCCAAGTTGGGCTGGTTTGATACCACAAAGTGGCTCCTGCCATATGCCATCCAGAAGCGGGGCAGCTTACTTTTGTTTGCCAAGGAAACGGGCCGTGGTTTGTGTCTGGGAGCCTATGGCTGGGAGTGACCGGCTCGGTCGGGAAAAGCTACGATAGGCAGGATGGTGACCAGACCCATGGTGGCACCAGTGCCAAGTTGGGCTGGTTTGATAGTACCAAGCGGCTCCTGCAATCTGCCATCAAAAAGTTGGCAGACGAGTTCTCTTTTCCAGGGGAAAGCGCCGTTGTTTTTGTTTGGGGGCCTGTGGCTGGGAGTGGCCGGCTGGCTCCTGAAAAGCTACGATAGGCAGGATGGCTACCAGACCCATGGTGGCAGCAGTGCCAAGTTGGGCTGGTTTGATAGTACCAAGTGGCTCCTGCAATCTGCCATCCAGAAGCGGGGCAGCTTACTTTTTTTTGCCAAGGAAACGGGCCGTGGTTTGTGTCTGGGGGCCTATGGCTGGGAGTGACCGGCTCGGTCGTGAAAAGCTACGATAGGCAGGATGGTTACCAGACTCATGGTGGCACCAGTGCCACGTTGGGCTGATTTGATAGTACCAAGCGGCTCCTGCAATCTGCCATCAAAAAGTTGGCAGGCGAGTTTTGTTTTCCAGGGGAAAGCGCCGTTGTTTGTGTTTGGGGGCCTATGGCTGGGAGTGGCCGGTTGGCTAATTAGAATCCACGATACGCAGGATGGTTCCCAGACCAGAGGTGGCACCAGTGCCAAGTCGGGCTAGTTTGATGGTGCAAAGTGGCTCCTGCAATCTGCCATTAAAAAGTTGGCATGCCAGTTTTGTTTTCCAGGGAAAAGCGCCGTTGTTTTTGTTTGGGGGCCTGTGGCTGGGAGTGGCCAGCTGGCTCCTTAGAATCCACGATACGCTGGATGGTTCCCAGATCAGAGGTGGCGCCAGTGCCAAGTCGGGCTGGTTTGATGGTGCAAAGTGGCTCCTGCAATCTGCCATCCAGAAGCGGGGTAGCATACTTTTGTTTGCCAAGGAAACCGGCAGTGCTTTGTGTCTGGGGCCTATGGCTGGGAGTGACTGGCTGGCTCCTGAAAAGCTACGATAGGCAGGATGGTGACCAGACCCATGGTGGAACCAGTGCCAAGTTGGGCTGGTTTGATAGTACCAAGTGGTTCCTGCAATCTGCCATCAAAAAGTTGGCAGGCGAGTTTTGTTTTCCAGGGAAAAGCGCCGTTGTTTGTGTTTGGTGGACTGTGGCTGGGAGTGGCCGGCTGGCTCCTTAGAATCCACGATACGCAGGATGGTTCCCAGACCTGAGGTGGCACCAGTTCCAAGTCGGGCTGGTTTGATACCACAAAGTGGCTCCTGCAATCTGCCATCCAGAAGCGGGGCAGCTTACTTTTGTTTGCCAAGGAAACGGGCCGTGGTTTGTGTCTGGGGGCCTATGGCTGGGAGTGACCGGCTCGGTCGTGAAAAGCTACGATAGGCAGGATGGTGACCAGACCCATGGTGGCACCAGTGCCACGTTGGGCTGGTTTGATAGTACCAAGCGGCTCCTGCAATCTGCCATCAAAAAGTTGGCAGACGAATTCTGTTTTCCAGGGGAAAGCGCCGTTGTTTTTGTTTGGGGGCCTGTGGCTGGGAGTGGCCGGCTGGCTCCTGAAAAGCTACGATAGGCAGCATGGCTACCAGACCCATGGTGGCAGCAGTGCCAAGTTGGGCTGGTTTGATAGTACCAAGTGGCTCCTGCAATCTGCCATCCAGAAGCGGGGCAGCTTACTTTTGTTTGCCAAGGAAACGGGCCGTGGTTTGTGTCTGGGGGCCTATGGCTGGGAGTGACCGGCTCGGTCGTGAAAAGCTACGATAAGCAGGATGGTTACCAGACTCATGGTGACACCAGTGCCACGTTGGGCTGATTTGATAGTACCAAGCGGCTCCTGCAATCTGCCATCAAAAAGTTGGCAGGCGAGTTTTGTTTTCCAGGGGAAAGCGCCGTTGTTTTTGTTTGGGGGCCTATGGCTGGGAGTGGCCGGCTGGCTAATTAGAATCCACGATACGCAGGATGGTTCCGAGACCGTGGTGGCACCAGTGCCAAGTCGGGCTAGTTTGATGGTGCAATGTGGCTCCTGCAATCTGCCATGAAAAAGTTTGCAGGCGAGTTTTGTTTTCCAGGGAAAAGTGCCGTTGTTTGTGTTTGGTGGACTGTGGCTGGGAGTGGCCGGCTGGCTCCTTAGAATCCACGATACGCAGGATGGTTCCCAGACCAGAGGTGGCACCAGTTCCAAGTCGGGCTGGTTTGATAGTACCAAGTGGCTCCTGCAATCTGCCATCCAGAAGCGGGGCAGCTTACTTTTGTTTGCCAGGGAAACGGGCCGAGGTTTGTGTCTGGGGGCCTATGGCTGGGAGTGACCGGCTGGCTCCTGAAAAGCTACGATAGGCAGGATGGTTACCAGACCAGAGGTGGCACCAGTGCCAAGTTGGGCTGATTTGATAGTATCAAGCAGCTCCTGCAATCTGCCATCAAACAGTTGGCAGGCGAGTTTTGTTTTCCAGGGAATAGTGCCGTTGATTTTGTTTGGGGGCCTGTGGCTGGGAGTGGCCGGCTGGCTCCTTAGAATCCACGATACGCAGGATGGTTCCCAGACCAGAGGTGGCACCAGTTCCAAGTCGGGCTGGTTTGATAGTACCAAGTGGCTCCTGCAATCTGCCATCAAAATGTTGGCAGGCGAGTTTTGTTTTCCAGGGAAAAGCGCCGTTGTTTGTGTTTGGGGTCCTGTGGCTGGGAGTGGCCGGCTGGCTCCTTAGAATCCACGATACGCAGGATGGTTCCCAGACCAGAGGTGGCACCAGTGCCAAGTCGGGCTGGTTTGATGGTACCAAGTGGCTCCTGCAATCTGCCATCCAGAAGCGGGGCAGCTTACTTTGGTTTGCAAGGGAAACGTGCCGAGGTTTTTTTCTGGGGGCCTATGGCTGGGAGTGACTGGCTGGCTCCTGAAAAGCTACGATAGGCAGGATGGTTACCAGACCCATGGTGGAACCAGTGCCAAGTTGGGCTGGTTTGATAGTACCAAGTGGTTCCTGCAATCTGCCATCAAAAAGTTGGCAGGCGAGTTTTGTTTTCCAGGGAAAAGCGCCGTTGTTTGTGTTTGGTGTCCTGTGGCTGGGAGTGGCCGGCTGCCTCTTTAGAATCCACGATACGCAGGATGGTTCCCAGACCAGTGGTGGCACCAGTGCCAAGTTGGGCTGGTTTGATACCACAAAGTGGCTCCTGCAATCTGCCATCCAGAAGCGGGGCAGCTTACTTTTGTTTGCCAAGGAAACGGGCCGTGGTTTGTGTCTGGGGGCCTATGGCTGGGAGTGACCGGCTCGGTCGTGAAAAGCTACGATAAGCAGGATGGTTACCAGACTCATGGTGACACCAGTGCCACGTTGGGCTGATTTGATAGTACCAAGCGGCTCCTGCAATCTGCCATCAAAAAGTTGGCAGGCGAGTTTTGTTTTCCAGGGGAAAGCGCCGTTGTTTTTGTTTGGGGGCCTATGGCTGGGAGTGGCCGGCTGGCTCCTTAGAATCCACGATACGCAGGATGGTTCCCAGACCAGAGGTGGCACCAGTTCCAAGTCGGGCTGGTTTGATAGTACCAAGTGGCTCCTGCAATCTGCCATCAAAAAGTTGGCAGGCGAGTTTTGTTTTCCAGGGAAAAGCGCCGTTGTTTGTGTTTGGTGTCCTGTGGCTGGGAGTGGCCGGCTGGCTCCTTAGAATCCACGATACGCAGGATGGTTCCCAGACCAGAGGTGGCACCAGTGGCAAGTCGGGCTGGTTTGATGGTACCAAGTGGCTCCTGCAATCTGCCATCCAGAAGCGGGGCAGCTTACTTTTGTTTGCAAGGGAAACGTGCCGAGGTTTTTGTCTGGGGGCCTATGGCTGGGAGTGACTGGCTGGCTCCTGAAAAGCTATGATAGGCAGGATGGTTACCAGACTCATGGTGGCACCAGTGCCACGTTGGGCTGATTTGATAGTACCAAGCGGCTCCTGCAATCTGCCATCAAAATTTGGCAGGCGAGTTTTGTTTTCCAGGGGAAAGCGCCGTTGTTTGTGTTTGGGGGCCTATGGCTGGGAGTGGCCGGCTGGCTAATTAGAATCCACGATACGCAGGATGGTTCCCAGACCATGGTGGCACCAGTGCCAAGTCGGACTAGTTTTATGGTGCAACGTGGCTCCTGCAATCTGCCATGAAAAAGTTGGCAGGCGAGTTTTGTTTTCCAGGGAAAAGCGCCGTTGTTTGTGTTTGGTGGACTGTGGCTGGGAGTGGCCGGCTGGCTCCTTAGAATCCACGATACGCAGGATGGTTCCCAGACCAGAGGTGGCACCAGTGACAAGTCGGGCCAGTTTGATGGTGCAAAGTGGCCCCTGCAATCTGCCATCCAGAAGCGGGGTAGCTTACTTTTGTTTGCCAGGGAAACGGGCCGAGGTTTGTGTCTGGGGGCCTATGGCTGGGAGTGACCGGCTGGCTCCTGAAAAGCTACGATAGGCAGGATGGTTACCAGACCAGAGGTGGCACCAGTGCCAAGTTGGGCTGATTTGATAGTATCAAGCGGCTCCTGCAATCTGCCATCAAACAGTTGGCAGGCGAGTTTTGTTTTCCAGGGAAAAGTGCCGTTGATTTTGTTTGGGGGCCTGTGGCTGGGAGTGGCCGGCTGGCTCCTTAGAATCCACGATACGCAGGATGGTTCCCAGACCAGAGGTGGCACCAGTTCCAAGTCGGGCTGGTTTGATAGTACCAAGTGGCTCCTGCAATCTGCCATCCAGAAGCGGGGCAGCTTACTTTTGTTTGCAAGGGAAACGTGCCGAGGTTTTTGTCTGGGGGCCTATGGCTGGGAGTGACTGGCTGGCTCCTGAAAAGCTACGATAGGCAGGATGGTTTCCAGACTCATGGTGGCACCAGTGCCACGTTGGGCTGATTTGATAGTACCAAGCGGCTCCTGCAATCTGCCATCAAAAAGTTGGCAGGCGAGTTTTGTTTTCCAGGGGAAAGCGCCGTTGTTTGTGTTTGGGGGCCTATGGCTGGGAGTGGCCGGCTGGCTAATTAGAATCCACGATACGCAGGATGGTTCCCAGACCATGGTGGCACCAGTGCCAAGTCGGACTAGTTTTATGGTGCAACGTGGCTCCTGCAATCTGCCATGAAAAAGTTGGCAGGCGAGTTTTGTTTTCCAGGGAAAAGTGCCGTTGTTTGTGTTTGGTGGACTGTGGCTGGGAGTGGCCGGCTGGCTCCTTAGAATCCACGATACGCAGGATGGTTCCCAGACCAGAGGTGGCACCAGTTCCAAGTCGGGCTGGTTTGATAGTATCAAGTGGCTCCTGCAATCTGCCATCCAGAAGCGGGGCAGCTTACTTTTGTTTCCAGGGAAACGGGCCGAGGTTTGTGTCTGGGGGCCTATGGCTGGGAGTGACTGGCTGGCTCCTGAAAAGCTACGATAGGCAGGATGGTTACCAGACTCATGGTGGCACCAGTGCCAAGTTGGGCTGATTTGATAGTATCAAGCGGCTCCTGCAATCTGCCATCAAAAAGTTGGCAGGCGAGTTTTGTTTTCCAGGGAAAAGCGCCGTTGTTTGTGTTTGGGGGCCTGTGGCTGGGAGTGGCCGGCTGGCTTCTTAGAATCCACGATACGCAGGATGGTTCCCAGACGAGAGGTGGCACCAGTGCGAAGTCGGGCTAGTTTGATGGTGCAAAGTGGCTCCTGCAATCTGCCATCCTGAAGCGGGGTAGCATACTTTTGTTTGCCAGTGAAACAGGCCGAGGTTTTTTCTGGGGGCCTATGGGTGGGACTGTCCGGCTGGCTCCTGAAAAGCTACGATAGGCAGGATGGTGACCAGACCCATGGTGGCACCAGTGCCAAGTTGGGCTGGTTTGATAGTACCAAGTGGCTCCTGCAATCTGCCATCAAAAAGTTGGCAGGCGAGTTTTGTTTTCCAGGGAAAAGCGCGGTTGTTTGTGTTTGGGGTCCTGTGGCTGGGAGTGGCCGGCTGGCTCCTTAGAATCCACGATACGCAGGATGGTTCCCAGACCAGAGGTGGCACCAGTGGCAAGTCGGGCTGGTTTGATGGTGCAAAGTGGCTCCTGCAATCTGCCATCAAAATGTTGGCAGGCGAGTTTTGTTTTCCCGGAAAAAGCGCCGTTGTTTGTGTTTGGGGGCCTGTGGCTGGGAGTGGCCGGCTGGCGAATTAGAATCCACGATACGCAGGATGGTTCCCAGACCAGAGGTGGCACCATTGCCAAGTCGGGCTAGTTTGATGGTGCAAAGTGGCTCCTGCAATCTGCCATCCTGAAGCGGGGTAGCATACTTTTGTTTGCCAGGGAAACCGGCAGTGCTTTGTGTCTGGGGCCTATGGCTGGGAGTGACCGGCTGGCTCTTGAAAAGCTACGATAGGCAGGATGGTTACCAGACCCATGGTGGAACCAGTGCCAAGTTGGGCTGGTTTGATAGTACCAAGTGGTTCCTGCAATCTGCCATCACAAAGTTGGCAGGCGAGTTTTGTTTTCCAGGGAAAAGCGCCGTTGTTTGTGTTTGGTGTCCTGTGGCTGGGAGTGGCCGGCTGGCTCCTTAGAATCCACGATACGCAGGATGGTTCCCAGACCAGTGGTGGCACCAGTGCCAAGTTCGGCTGGTTTGATACCACAAAGTGGCTCCTGCAATCTGCCATCCAGAAGCGGGGCAGCTTACTTTTGTTTGCCAAGGAAACGGGCCGTGGTTTGTTTCTGGGGGCCTATGGCTGGGAGTGACCGGCTCGGTCGTGAAAAGTTACGATAGGCAGGATGCTGACCAGACCCATGGTGGCACCAGTGCCAAGTTGGGCTGGTTTGATAGTACCAAGCGGCTCCTGCAATCTGCCATAAAAAAGTTGGCAGGCGAGTTCTGTTTTCCAGGGAAAAGCGCCGTTGTGTTTGTTTGGGGGCCTGTGGCTGGGAGTGGCCGGCTGGCTCCTGAAAAGCTACGATAGGCAGGATGGCTACCAGACCCATGGTGGCAGCAGTGCCAAGTTGGGCTGGTTTGATAGTACCAAGTGGCTCCTGCAATCTGCCATCCAGAAGCGGGGCAGCTTACTTTTTTTTGCCAAGGAAACGGGCCGTGGTTTGTGTCTGGGGGCCTATGGCTGGGTGTGACCGGCTCGGTCGTGAAAAGCTACGATAGGCAGGATGGTTACCAGACCCATGGTGGCACCAGTGCCAAGTTGGGCTGGTTTGATAGTACCAAGTGGCTCCTGCAATCTGCCATCTAAAAGCGGGGCAGCTGAGTTTTGCTTGCCAGTGAAAAGGGCTGTGGTATATGTTTGGGTCCTGTGGCTGGCAGTGGCCGGCTGGCTCCTGAAATTCCATGATACGCAGCATGGTTCCTAGACCCAAGGTGGCACCAGTGCCAAGTAGGGCTGGTTTGACAGAGTCAAGCGCCTCCTGCAATCTCCCATCCAGAAGTGGGGCAGCTGAGATTTTTGCCTGTGAATCGGGCCGTTGTTTTTGATTGGGGTCTGTGGCCGAGAGTGGTCGGCTGGCTCCTGACAATCCACAATACGCAGGATGGTTCACAGACCCAAGGTGGCACCAGTGCCAAGTCGGGCTGGTTTGATAGTACCAAGTGGCTCCTGCAATCTGCCATCCAGAAGCGGGGCAGCGGATTTTTGTTTGCCAGAGAAAAGGGCCGTGGTTTGTTTTTGGGGGCATATGGCTGGGAGTGGCCGGCTGGCTCCTTAAAATCCTCGATACGCAGGATGGTGACCAGACCCAAGGTGGCACCAATGCCAAGTTGTGCTGTTTTTGTAGTACCAAGTGCGTCCTGCAATTTGCCATCCAGAAGAGGGGCAGTTGAGTTTTGTTTGCCAGAGAAAAGGGCCGTGGTTTGTGTTTGAGGGCATATGGCTGAGAGTGGCCGGCTGACCCCTGAAAATCCACAATAGGCAGGATGGTTCCCAGAGCCAAGGTGGCACCAGTTCCAAGTTGGGCTGGGTTGATAGTACTAAATAGCTCCTGCAATCTGCCATCCAGAAGCGGGGCAGCTTAATTTTGTTTGCCAGGGAAACGGGCCAAGGTTTTTGCCTGGGGGCCTATGGCTGGGAGTGACCGGCTGGCTCCTGAAAAGCTACAATAGGCACGATGGTGACCAGACCCATGGTGGCACCAGTGCCAAGTTGGGCTGGTTTGATAGTACCAAGTGGCTCCTGCAATCTGCCATCAAAAAGTTGGCAGGCCAGTTTTGTTTTCGAGGGAAAAGCGCCGTTGATTTTTTTTGGTGGCCTGTAGCTGGGAGTGGCCGGCTGGCTCCTTAGAATCCACGATACGCAGGATGGTTCCCAGACCAGAGGTGGCACCAGTTCCAAGTCGGGCTTGTTTGATAGTACCAAGTGGCTCCGGCAATCTGCCATCCAGAAGCGGGACAGCTTACTTTTGTTTGCAAGGGAAACGGGCCGAGGTTTTTGTCTGGGGGCCTATGGCTGGGAGTGACCGGCTGGCTCCTGAAAAGCTACGATAGGCAGGATGGTTACCAGACTCATGGTGGCACCAGTGCCAAGTTGGGCTGGTTTGATAGTACCAAGCGGCTCCTGCAATCTGCCATCAAAAAGTTGGCAGGCGAGTTTTGTTTTCCAGGGGAAAGCGCCGTTCTTTGTGTTTGGGGGCCTATGGCTGGCAGTGGCCGGCTGGCTAATTAGAATCCACGATACGCAGGATGGTTCCCAGACCAGAGGTGGCACCAGTGCCAAGTCGGGCTGGTTTGATGGTGCAAAGTGGCTCCTGCAATCTGCCATCCTGAAGCGGGGTAGCATACTTTTGTTTGCCAGGGAAACCGGCAGTGCTTTGTGTCTGGGGCCTATGGCTGGGAGTGACCGGCTGGCTCCTGAAAAGCTATGATAGGCAGGATGGTTACCAGACCCATGGTGGAACCAGTGCCAAGTTGGGCTGGTTTGATAGTACCAAGTGGTTCCTGCAATCTGCCATCAAAAAGTTGGCAGGCCAGTTTTGTTTTCCAGGGAAAAGCGCCGTTGTTTGTGTTTGGTGTCCTGTGGCTGGGAGTGGCCGGCTGGCTCCTTAGAATCCACGATACGCAGGATGGTTCCCAGACCAGAGGTGGCACCAGTGCCAAGTTGGGCTGGTTTGATACCACAAAGTGGCTCCTGCAATCTGCCATCCAGAAGCGGGGCAGCTTACTTTTGTTTGCCAAGGAAACGGGCCGTGGTTTGTGTCTGGGGGCCTATGGCTGGGAGTGACCGGCTCGGTCGTGAAAAGCTACGATAGGCAGGATGGTGACCAGACCCATGGTGGCACCAGTGCCAAGTTGGGCTGGTTTGATAGTACCAAGCGGCTCCTGCAATCTGCCATAAAAAAGTTGGCAGGCGAGTTCTGTTTTCCAGGGAAAAGCGCCGTTGTGTTTGTTTGGGGGCCTGTGGCTGGGAGTGGCCGGCTGGCTCCTTAGAATCCACGATACGCAGGATGGTTCCCAGACCAGAGGTGGCACCAGTGCCAAGTTGGGCTGGTTTGATACCACAAAGTGGCTCCTGCAGTCTGCCATCCAGAAGCGGGGCAGCTTACTTTTTTTTGCCAAGGAAACGGGCCGTGGTTTGTGTCTGGGGGCCTATGGCTGGGAGTGACCGGCTCGGTCGTGAAAAGCTACGATAGGCAGGATGGTGACCAGACCCATGGTGGCACCAGTGCCAAGTTGGGCTGGTTTGATAGTACCAAGTGGCTCCTGCAATCTGCCATCTAAAAGCGGGGCAGCTGAGTTTTGCTTGCCAGTGAAAAGGGCTGTGGTATATGTTTGGGTCCTGTGGCTGGCAGTGGCCGGCTGGCTCCTGAAATTCCATGATACGCAGCATGGTTCCCAGACCCAAGGTGACACCAGTGCCAAGTAGGGCTGGTTTGACAGAGTCAAGCGCCTCCTGCAATCTCCCATCCAGAACTGGGGCAGCTGAGTTTTATTGCCTGTGAATCGGGCCGTTGTTTTTGATTGGGGTCTGTGGCCGAGAGTGGTCGGCTGGCGCCTGACAATCCACAATACGCAGGATGGTTCACAGACCCAAGGTGGCACCAGTGCCAAGTCGGGCTGGTTTGATAGTACCAAGTGGCTCCTGCAATCTGCCATCCAGAAGCGGGGCAGCGGATTATTGTTTGCCAGAGAAAAGGGCCGTGGTTTGTTTTTGGGGGCACATGGCTGGGAGTGGCCGGCTGGCTCCTTAAAATCCTCGATACGCAGGATGGTGACCAGACCCAAGGTGGCACCAATGCCAAGTGGGGCTGTTTTTGTAGTACAAAGTGCGTCCTGCAATTTGCCATCCAGAAGAGGGGCAGTTGAGTTTTGTTTGCCAGAGAAAAGGGCCGTGGTTTGTGTTTGAGGGCAGATGGCTGAGAGTGGCCGGCTGACCCCTGAAAATCCACAATAGGCAGGATGGTTACCAGACCCATGGTGGCACCAGTGCCAAGTTGGGCTGGTTTGATAGTACCAAGTGGCTCCTGCAATCTGCCATCAAAAAGTTGGCAGGCGAGTTTTGTTTTCCAGGGAAAAGTGCCGTTGATTTTTTTTGGTGGCCTGTGGCTGGGAGTGGCCGGCTGGCTCCTTTGAATCCACGATACGCAGGATGGTTCCCAGACCAGAGGTGGCACCAGTTCCAAGTCGGGCTGGTTTGATAGTACCAAGTGGCTCCTGCAATCTGCCATCCAGAAGCGGGGCAGCTTACTTTTGTTTGCAAGGGAAACGGGCCGAGGTTTGTGTCTGGGGGCCTATGGCTGGGAGTGACTGGCTGGCTCCTGAAAAGCTACGATAGGCAGGATGGTTACCAGACTCATGGTGGCACCAGTGCCACGTTGGGCTGATTTGATAGTACCAAGCGGCTCCTGCAATCTGCCATCAAAAAGTTGGCAGGCGAGTTTTGTTTTCCAGGGGAAAGCGCCGTTGTTTGTGTTTGGGGACCTATGGCTGGGAGTGGCCGGCTGGCTAATTAGAATCCACGATACGCAGGATGGTTCCAAGACCATGGTGGCACCAGTGCCAAGTCGGGCTAGTTTGATGGTGCAAAGTGGCTCCTGCAATCTGCCATGAAAATGTTGGCAGGCGAGTTTTGTTTTCCAGGGAAAAGTGCCGTTGTTTGTGTTTGGTGGACTGCGGCTGGGAGTGGCCGGCTGGCTCCTTAGAATCCACGATACGCAGGATGGTTCCCAGACCAGAGGTGGCACCAGTTCCAAGTCGGGCTGGTTTGATAGTACCAAGTGGCTCCTGCAATCTGCCATCCAGAAGCGGGGCAGCTTACTTTTGTTTGCCAGGGAAACGGGCCGAGGTTTGTGTCTGGGGGCCTATGGCTGGGAGAGACCGGCTGGCTCCTGAAAAGCTACGATAGGCAGGATGGTTACCAGACCCATGGTGGCACCAGTGCCAAGTTGGGCTGATTTGATACTACCAAGCGGCTCCTGCAATCTGCCATCAAAAACTTGCCAGGCGAGTTTTGTTTTCCAGGGAAAAGCGCCGTTGTTTGTGTTTGGGGGCTTGTGGCTGGGAGTGGCCGGCTGGCTCCTTAGAATCCACGATACGCAGGATGGTTCCCAGACCAGAGGTGGCACCAGTGCCAAGTCGGGCTAGTTTGATGGTGCAAAGTGGCTCCTGCAATCTGCCATGAAAAAGTTTGCAGGCGAGTTTTGTTTTCCAGGGAAAAGTGCCGTTGTTTGTGTTTGGTGGACTGTGGCTGGGAGTGGCCGGCTGGCTCCTTAGAATCCACGATACGCAGGATGGTTCCCAGACCAGAGGTGGCACCAGTTCCAAGTCGGGCTGGTTTGATAGTACCAAGTGGCTCCTGCAATCTGCCATCCAGAAGCGGGGCAGCTTACTTTTTTTTGCCAAGGAAACGGGCCGTGGTTTGTGTCTGGGGGCCTATGGCTGGGAGTGACCGGCTCGGTCGTGAAAAGCTACGATAGGCAGGATGGTTACCAGACCCATGGTGGCACCAGTGCCAAGTTGGGCTGATTTGATAGTACCAAGTGGCTCCTGCAATCTGCCATCTAAAAGCGGGGCAGCTGAGTTTTGCTTGCCAGAGAAAAGGGCTGTGGTATATGTTTGGGTCCTGTGGCTGGCAGTGGCCGGCTGGCTCCTGAAATTCCATGATACGCAGCATGGTTCCCAGACCCAAGGTGACACCAGTGCCAAGTAGGGCTGGTTTGACAGAGTCAAGCGCCTCCTGCAATCTCCCATCCAGAACTGGGGCAGCTGAGTTTTTTTGCCTGTGAATCGGGCCGTTGTTTTTGATTGGGGTCTGTGGCCGAGAGTGGTCGGCTGGCTCCTGACAATCCACAATACGCAGGATGGTTCACAGACCCAAGGTGGCACCAGTGCCAAGTCGGGCTGGTTTGATAGTACCAAGTGGCTCCTGCAATCTGCCATCCAGAAGCGGGGCAGCGGATTTTTGTTTGCCAGAGAAAAGGGCCGTGGTTTGTTTTTGGGGGCATATGGCTGGGAGTGGCCGGCTGGCTCCTTAAAATCCTCGATACGCAGGATGGTGACCAGACCCAAGGTGGCACCAATGCCAAGTAAGGCTGTTTTTGTAGTACAAAGTGCGTCCTGCAATTTGCCATCCAGAAGAGGGGCAGTTGAGTTTTGTTTGCCAGAGAAAAGGGCCGTGGTTTGTGTTTGAGGGCAGATGGCTGAGAGTGGCCGGCTGACCTCTGAAAATCCACAATAGGCAGGATGGTTACCAGACCCATGGTGGCACCAGTGCCAAGTCGGGCTGGTTTGATAGTACCAAGTGGCTCCTGCAATCTGCCATCAAAAAGTTGGCAGGCGAGTTTTGTTTTCCAGGGAAAAGTGCCGTTGATTTTTTTTGGTGGCCTGTGGCTGGGAGTGGCCGGCTGGCTCCTTTGAATCCACGATACGCAGGATGGTTCCCAGACCAGAGGTGGCACCAGTTCCAAGTCGGGCTTGTTTGATAGTACCAAGTGGCTCCTGCAATCTGCCATCCAGAAGCGGGGCAGCTTACTTTTGTTTGCCAGGGAAACGGGCAGAGGTTTGTGTCTGGGGGCCTATGGCTGGGAGTGACCGGCTGGCTCCTGAAAAGCTACGATAGGCAGGATGGTTACCAGACCCATGGTGGCACCAGTGCCAAGTTGGGCTGATTTGATAGTACCAAGCGGCTCCTGCAATCTGCCATCAAAAAGTTGGCAGGCGAGTTTTGTTTTCCAGGGAAAAGCGCCGTTGTTTGTGTTTGGGGGCTTGTGGCTGGGAGTGGCCGGCTGGCTCCTTAGAATCCACAATACGCAGGATGGTTCCCAGACCAGAGGTGGCACCAGTGCAAAGTTGGGCTAGTTTGATGGTGCAAAGTGGCTCCTGCAATCTGCCATCCAGAAGCGGGTATGCTTACTTTTGTTTGCCAGGGAAACGGGCCGTGGTTTGTGTCAGGGGGCCTATGGCTGGGAGTGACCGGCTCGGTCGTGAAAAGCTACGATAGGCAGGATGGTGACCAGACCCATGGTGGCACCAGTGCCAAGTTGGGCTGGTTTGATAGTACCAAGTGGCTCCTGCAATCTGCCATCAAAAAGTTGGCAGGCGAGTTTTGTTTTCCAGGGAAAAGCGCCGTTGTTTGTGTTTGGGGGCCTGTGGCTGGGAGTGGCCGGCTGGCTCCTTAGAATCCACGATACACAGGATGGTTCCCAGACGAGAGGTGGCACCAGTGCCAAGTCGGGCTGGTTTGATAGTACCAAGTGGCTCCTGCAATCTGCCATCCAGAAGCGGGGCAGCTGAGTTTTGTTTGCCAGAGAAAAGGGCCGTGGTTTGTGTCAGGGGGCCTATGGCTGGGAGTGACCGGCTCGGTCGTGAAAAGCTACGATAGGCAGGATGGTGACCAGACCCAAGGTGGCACCAGTGCCAAGTTGTGCTGTTTTTGTAGTACCAAGTGCGTCCTGCAATTTGCCATCCAGAAGAGGGGCAGTTGAGTTTTGTTTGCCAGAGAAAAGGGCCGTGGTTTGTGTTTGAGGGCATATGGCTGAGAGTGGCCGGCTGACCCCTGAAAATCCACAATAGGCAGGATGGTTCCCAGAGCCAAGGTGGCACCAGTGCCAAGTCGGGCTTGTTTGATAGTATTAAATAGCTCCTGGAATCTGCCATCCAGAAGCGGGGCAGCTTAATTTTGTTTGCCAGGGAAACGGGCCGAGGTTTTTGTCAGGGGGCCTATGGCTGGGAGTGACCGGCTGTCTCCGGAAAAGCTACGATAGGCAGGATGGTGACCAGACCAGAGGTGGCACCAGTGCCAAGTCGGGCTAGTTTGATGGTGAAAAGTGGCTCCTGCAATCTGCCATGAAAAAGTTGGCAGGCGAGTTTTGTTTTCCAGGTGAAAGTGCCGTTGTTTGTGTTTGGTGGACTGTGGCTGGGAGTGGCCGGCCGGCTACTTAGAATCCACGATACGCAGGATGGTTCCCAGACCAGAGGTGGCACCAGTTCCAAGTCGGGCTGGTTTGATAGTATCAAATGGCACCTGCAATCTGCCATCCAGAAGCGGGGCAGCTTACTTGTGTTTGCCAGGGAAAAGGGCCGAGGTTTGTGTCTGGGGGCCTATGGCTGGGAGTGACCGGCTGGCTCCTGAAAAGCTATGATAGGCAGGATCGTTACCAGACACAAGGTGGCACCAGTGCCAAGTTGGGCTGATTTGATAGTACCAAGCGGCTCCTGCAATCTGCCATCAAAAAGTTGGCAGGCGAGTTTTGTTTTCCAGGGAAAAGCGCCGTTGTTTGTGTTTGGGGGCCTGTGGCTGGGAGTGGCCGGCTGGCTAATTAGAATCCACGATACGCAGGATGGTTCCCAGACCAGAGGTGGCACCAGTGCCAAGTCGGGCTAGTTTGATGGTGCAAAGTGGCTCCTGCAATCTGCCATCCAGAAGCGGGGTAGCTTACTTTTGTTTGCCAGGGAAACGGGCCGAGGTTTGTGTCTGGGGGCCTATGGCTGGGAGTGACCGGCTGGCTCCTGAAAAGCTACGATACGCAGGATGGTGACCAGACCCATGGTGGAACCAGTGCCAAGTTGGGCTGGTTTGATAGTACCAAGTGGCTCACACAATCTGCCATCAAAAAGTTGGCAGGCGAGTTTTGTTTTCCAGGGAAAAGTGCCGTTGATTTTGTTTGGCGGCCTGTGGCTGGGAGTGGCCGGCTGGCTCCTTAGAATCCACGATACGCAGGATGGTTCCGAGACCAGAGGTGGCACCAGTTCTAAGTTGGGCTGGTTTGATACCACAAAGTGGCTCCTGCAATCTGCCATCCAGAAGCGGGGCAGCTTACTTTTGTTTGCCAAGGAAACTGGCCGTGGTTTGTGTCTGGGAGCCTATGGCTGGGAGTGACCGGCTGACTCCTGAAAAGCTACGATAGGCAGGACGGTGACCAGACCCATGGTGGCACCAGTGCCAAGTTGGGCTGGTTTGATAGTACCAAGTGGCTCCTGCAATCTGCCATCAAAAAGTTGGCAGGCGAGTTTTGTTTTCCAGGGAAAAGCGCCGTTGTTTGTGTTTGGGGGCCTGTGGCTGGGAGTGGCCGGCTGGCTCCTTAGAATCCACAATACGCAGGATGGTTCCCAGACCAGAGGTGGCACCAGTACCAAGTCGGGCTGGTTTGATAGTACCAAGTGGCTCCTGCAATCTGCCATCCAGAAGCGGGGCAGCTTACTTTTGTTTGCCCGGGAAACGGGCCGAGGTTTGTGTGTAGGGGCCTATGGCTGGGAGTGACCGGCTGGCTCCTGAAAAGCTACGATAGGCACGATGGTGACCAGACCCATGGTGGCACCAGTGCCAAGTTGGGCTGGTTTGATTGTACCAAGTGGCTCACACAATCTGCCATCAAAAAGTTGGCAGGCGAGTTTTGTTTTCCCGGGAAAAGGGCCATTGTGTTTGGGGCCTGTGGCTGGGAGTGGCCGGCTGGCTCCTTAGAATCCACGATACGCAGCATGGTTCCCAGACCCAAGGTGGCACCAGTGCCAAGTTGGGCTGGTTTGATAGTACCAAGTGGCTCCTGCAATCTGCCATCAAAATGTTGGCAGGCGAGTTTTGTTTTCCAGGGAAAAGCGCCGTTGATTTTGTTTGGGGGCCGGTGGCTGGGAGTGGCCGGCTGGCTCCTTAGAACCCACGATACGCAGGATGGTGACCAGACCCAAGATGGCACCAGTGCCAAGTTGGGCTGGTTTGATAGTACCAAGTGGTTCCTGCAATCTCCCATCCAGAAGCGGGGCAGCTTACTTTCTTTTGTCAAGGAAACGGGCCGTGGTTTGTGTCTGGGGGCCTATGGCTGGGAGTGACCGGCTCGGTCGTGAAAAGCTACGATAGGCAGGATGGTTACCAGACCCATGGTGGCACCAGTGCCAAGTTGGGCTGGTTTGATAGTACCAAGTGGCTCCTGCAATCTGCCATCTAAAAGCGGGGTAGCTGAGTTTTGCTTGCCAGAGAAAAGGGTTGTGGTATGTGTTTGGGTCCTGTGGCTGGCAGTGGCCAGCTGGCTCCTGAAATTCCATGATACGCAGCATGGTTCCCAGACCCAAGGTGGCACTAGTGCCAAGTTGGGCTGTTTTTGACGTACCAAGTGCGTCCTGCAATTTGCCATCCAGAAGAGGGGCAGTTGAGTTTTGTTTGCCAGAGAAAAGGGCCGTGGTTTGTGTCTGAGGGCATATGGCTGAGAGGAGCCGGCTGACACCTGAAAATCCAAAATAGGCAGGATGGTTCCCAGAGCCACGGTGGCACCAGTGCCAAGTCGGGCTGGTTTGATAATACTAAATAGCTCCTGCAATTTGCCATCCAGAAGCGGGGCAGCTTAATTTTGTTTGCCAGGGAAACGAGCCGAGGTTTGTGTCTGGGGGCCTATGGCTGGGAGTGACCGGCTGGCTCCTGAAAAGCTACGATAGGCAGGATGGTGACCAGACCCATGGTGGCACCAGTGCCAAGTTGGGCTGGTTTGATAGTACCAAGTGGCTCCTGCAATTACCATCAAAAAGTTGGCAGGCGAGTTTTGTTTTCCAGGGAAACGCGCCGTTGTTTTTGTTTGGGGGCCTGTGGCTGGGAGTGGCCGGCTGGCTAATTAGAATCCACGATACGCAGGATGGTTCCCAGACCAGAGGTGGCACCAGTTCCAAGTCGGGCTGGTTTGATAGTAGCAAGTGGCTCCTTCAATCTGCCATCCAGAAGCGGGGTAGCTTACTTTTGTTTGCCAGGGAAACGGGCTGAGGTTTGTGTCTGGGGGCCTATGGCTGGGAGTGACTGGCTGGCTCTTGAAAAGCTACGATAGGCAGGATGGTTACCAGACCCAAGGTGGCACCAGTGCCAAGTTGGGCTGATTTGATAGTACGAAGCGGCTCCTGCAATCTGCCATCAAAAAGTTGGCAGGCGAGTTTTGTTTTCCAGGGAAAAGCGCCGTAGTTTGTGTTTGGTGTCCTGTGGCTGGGAGTGGCCAGCTGGCTCCTTAGAATCCACGATACGCAGGATGGTTCCCAGACCAGAGGTGGCACCAGTGCCAAGTCGGGCGAGTTTGATGGTGCAAAGTGGCTCCTGCAATCTGCCATCTAGAAGCGGGGCAGCTTACTTTTGTTTACCAGGGAAACGGGCGGAGGTTTTTTTCTGGGGGCCTATGGCTGGGAGTGACCGGCTGGCTCCTGAAAAGCTACGATAGGCAGGATGGTGACCAGACCCATGGTGGCACCAGTGCCAAGTTGGGCTGGTTTGATAGTACCAAGCGGCTCCTGCAATCTCCCAT
Organism: Melospiza melodia melodia; assembly: GCF_035770615.1. Taxonomy (NCBI): domain Eukaryota; kingdom Metazoa; phylum Chordata; class Aves; order Passeriformes; family Passerellidae; genus Melospiza; species Melospiza melodia. Next base: position 306,321 of record NC_086205.1, on the reverse strand, counting down.
AAAAAAGTTGGCAGGCGAGTTTTGTTTTCCAGGGAAAAGCGCCATTGTGTTTGTTTGGGGGCCTGTGGCTGGGAGTGGCCGGCTGGCTCCTGAAAAGCTACGATAGGCAGGATGGCTACCAGACCCATGGTGGCAGCAGTGCCAAGTTGGGCTGGTTTGATAGTACCAAGTGGCTCCTGCAATCTGCCATCCAGAAGCGGGGCAGCTTACTTTATTTTGCCAAGGAAACGGGCCGTGGTTTGTGTCTGGGGGCCTATGGCTGGGTGTGACCGGCTCGGTCGTGAAAAGCTACGATAGGCAGGATGGTTACCAGACCCATGGTGGCACCAGTGCCAAGTTGGGCTGGTTTGATAGTACCAAGTGGCTCCTGCAATCTGCCATCTAAAAGCGGGGCAGCTGAGTTTTGCTTGCCAGTGAAAAGGGCTGTGGTATATGTTTGGGTCCTGTGGCTGGCAGTGGCCGGCTGGCTCCTGAAATTCCATGATACGCAGCATGGTTCCTAGACCCAAGGTGGCACCAGTGCCAAGTAGGGCTGGTTTGACAGAGTCAAGCGCCTCCTGCAATCTCCCATCCAGAACTGGGGCAGCTGAGATTTTTGCCTGTGAATCGGGCCGTTGTTTTTGATTGGGGTCTGTGGCCGAGAGTGGTCGGCTGGCTCCTGACAATCCACAATACGCAGGATGGTTCACAGACCAGAGGTGGCACCAGTGCCAAGTCGGGCTGGTTTGATAGTACCAAGTGGCTCCTGCAATCTGCCATCCTGAAGCGGGGTAGCATACTTTTGTTTGCCAGGGAAACCGGCAGTGCTTTGTGTCTGGGGCCTATGGCTGGGAGTGACCGGCTGGCTCCTGAAAAGCTACGATAGGCAGGATGGTTACCAGACCCATGGTGGAACCAGTGCCAAGTTGGGCTGGTTTGATAGTACCAAGTGGTTCCTGCAATCTGCCATCAAAAAGTTGGCAGGCCAGTTTTTTTTTCCAGGGAAAAGCGCCGTTGTTTGTGTTTGGTGTCCTGTGGCTGGGAGTGGCCGGCTGGCTCCTTAGAATCCACGATACGCAGGATGGTTCCCAGACCAGAGGTGGCACCAGTGCCAAGTTGGGCTGGTTTGATACCACAAAGTGGCTCCTGCAATCTGCCATCCAGAAGCGGGGCAGCTTACTTTTGTTTGCCAAGGAAACGAGCCGTGGTTTGTGTCTGGGGGCCTATGGCTGGGAGTGACCGGCTCGGTCGTGAAAAGCTACGATAGGCAGGATGGTGACCAGACCCATGGTGGCACCAGTGCCAAGTTAGGCTGGTTTGATATTACCAAGCGGCTCCTGCAATCTGCCATAAAAAAGTTGGCAGGCGAGTTCTGTTTTCCAGGGAAAAGCGCCGTTGTGTTTGTTTGGGGGCCTGTGGCTGGGAGTGGCCGGCTGGCTCCTTAGAATCCACGATACGCAGGATGGTTCCCAGACCAGAGGTGGCACCAGTGCCAAGTTGGGCTGGTTTGATACCACAAAGTGGCTCCTGCAGTCTGCCATCCAGAAGCGGGGCAGCTTACTTTTTTTTGCCAAGGAAACGGGCCGTGGTTTGTGTCTGGGGGCCTATGGCTGGGAGTGACCGGCTCGGTCGTGAAAAGCAACGATAGGCAGGATGGTTACCAGACCCATGGTGGCACCAGTGCCAAGTTGGGCTGGTTTGATAGTACCAAGTGGCTCCTGCAATCTGCCATCTAAAAGCGGGGCAGCTGAGTTTTGCTTGCCAGTGAAAAGGGCTGTGGTATATGTTTGGGTCCTGTGGCTGGCAGTGGCCGGCTGGCTCCTGAAATTCCATGATACGCAGCATGGTTCCCAGACCCAAGGTGACACCAGTGCCAAGTAGGGCTGGTTTGACAGAGTCAAGCGCCTCCTGCAATCTCCCATCCAGAACTGGGGCAGCTGAGTTTTATTGCCTGTGAATCGGGCCGTTGTTTTTGATTGGGGTCTGTGGCCGAGAGTGGTCGGCTGGCTCCTGACAATCCACAATACGCAGGATGGTTCACAGACCCAAGGTGGCACCAGTGCCAAGTCGGGCTGGTTTGATAGTACCAAGTGGCTCCTGCAATCTGCCATCCAGAAGCGGGGCAGCGAATTTTTGTTTGCCAGAGAAAAGGGCCGTGGTTTGTTTTTGGGGGCATATGGCTGGGAGTGGCCGGCTGGCTCCTTAAAATCCTCGATACGCAGGATGGTGACCAGACCCAAGGTGGCACCAATGCCAAGTGGGGCTGTTTTTGTAGTACAAAGTGCGTCCTGCAATTTGCCATCCAGAAGAGGGGCAGTTGAGTTTTGTTTGCCAGAGAAAAGGGCCGTGGTTTGTGTTTGAGGGCAGATGGCTGAGAGTGGCCGGCTGACCCCTAAAAATCCACAATAGGCAGGATGGTTACCAGACCCATGGTGGCACCAGTGCCAAGTCGGGCTGGTTTGATAGTACCAAGTGGCTCCTGCAATCTGCCATCAAAAAGTTGGCAGGCGAGTTTTGTTTTCCAGGGAAAAGTGCCGTTGATTTTTTTTGGTGGCCTGTGGCTGGGAGTGGCCGGCTGGCTCCTTTGAATCCACGATACGCAGGATGGTTCCCAGACCAGAGGTGGCACCAGTTCCAAGTCGGGCTTGTTTGATAGTACCAAGTGGCTCCTGCAATCTGCCATCCAGAAGCGGGGCAGCTTACTTTTGTTTGCAAGGGAAACGGGCCGAGGTTTTTGTCTGGGGGCCTATGGCTGGGAGTGACTGGCTGGCTCCTGAAAAGCTACGATAGGCAGGATGGTTACCAGACTCATGGTGGCACCAGTGCCACGTTGGGCTGATTTGATAGTACCAAGCGGCTCCTGCAATCTGCCATCAAAAAGTTGGCAGGCGAGTTTTGTTTTCCAGGGGAAAGCGCCGTTGTTTGTGTTTGGGGGCCTATGGCTGGGAGTGGCCGGCTGGCTAATTAGAATCCACGATACGCAGGATGGTTCCCAGACCATGGTGGCACCAGTGCCAAGTCGGGCTAGTTTGATGGTGCAAAGTGGCTCCTGCAATCTGCCATGAAAATGTTGGCAGGCGAGTTTTGTTTTCCAGGGAAAAGTGCCGTTGTTTGTGTTTGGTGGACTGCGGCTGGGAGTGGCCGGCTGGCTCCTTAGAATCCACGATACGCAGGATGGTTCCCAGACCAGAGGTGGCACCAGTTCCAAGTCGGGCTGGTTTGATAGTACCAAGTGGCTCCTGCAATCTGCCATCCAGAAGCGGGGCAGCTTACTTTTGTTTGCCAGGGAAACGGGCCGAGGTTTGTGTCTGGGGGCCTATGGCTGGGAGAGACCGGCTGGCTCCTGAAAAGCTACGATAGGCAGGATGGTGACCAGACCCATGGTGGCACCAGTGCCAAGTTGGGCTGATTTGATAGTACCAAGCGGCTCCTGCAATCTGCCATCAAAAAGTTGCCAGGCGAGTTTTGTTTTCCAGGGAAAAGCGCCGTTGTTTGTGTTTGGGGGCTTGTGGCTGGGAGTGGCCGGCTGGCTCCTTAGAATCCACGATACGCAGGATGGTTCCCAGACCAGAGGTGGCACCAGTGCCAAGTCGGGCTAGTTTGATGGTGCAAAGTGGCTCCTGCAATCTGCCATGAAAAAGTTGGCAGGCGAGTTTTGTTTTCCAGGGAAAAGTGCCGTTGTTTTTGTTTGGTGGACTGTGGCTGGGAGTGGCCGGCTGGCTCCTTAGAATCCACGATACGCAGGATGGTTCCCAGACCAGAGGTGGCACCAGTTCCAAGTCGGGCTGGTTTGATAGTACCAAGTGGCTCCTGCAATCTGCCATCCAGAAGCGGGGCAGCTTACTTTTGTTTGCCAAGGAAACGGGCCGTGGTTTGTGTCTGGGGGCCTATGGCTGGGAGTGACCGGCTCGGTCGTGAAAAGCTACGATAGGCAGGATGGTGACCAGACCCATGGTGGCACCAGTGCCAAGTTGGGCTGGTTTGATAGTACCAAGCGGCTCCTGCAATCTGCCATAAAAAAGTTGGCAGGCGAGTTCTGTTTTCCAGGGAAAAGCGCCGTTGTGTTTGTTTGGGGGCCTGTGGCTGGGAGTGGCCGGCTGGCTCCTTAGAATCCACGATACGCAGGATGGTTCCCAGACCAGTGGTGGCACCAGTGCCAAGTTCGGCTGGTTTGATACCACAAAGTGGCTCCTGCAGTCTGCCATCCCGAAGCGGGGCAGCTTACTTTTGTTTGCCAAGGAAACGGGCCGTGGTTTGTGTCTGGGGGCCTATGGCTGGGAGTGACCGGCTCGGTCGTGAAAAGCTACGATAGGCAGGATGGTTACCAGACCCATGGTGGCACCAGTGCCAAGTTGGGCTGGTTTGATAGTACCAAGTGGCTCCTGCAATCTGCCATCTAAAAGCGGGGCAGCTGAGTTTTGCTTGCCAGTGAAAAGGGCTGTGGTATATGTTTGGGTCCTGTGGCTGGCAGTGGCCGGCTGGCTCCTGAAATTCCATGATACGCAGCATGGTTCCCAGACCCAAGGTGACACCACTGCCAAGTAGGGCTGGTTTGACAGAGTCAAGCGCCTCCTGCAATCTCCCATCCAGAACTGGGGCAGCTGAGTTTTATTGCCTGTGAATCGGGCCGTTGTTTTTGATTGGGGTCTGTGGCCGAGAGTGGTCGGCTGGCTCCTGACAATCCACAATACGCAGGATGGTTCACAGACCCAAGGTGGCACCAGTGCCAAGTCGGGCTGGTTTGATAGTACCAAGTGGCTCCTGCAATCTGCCATCCAGAAGCGGGGCAGCGGATTTTTGTTTGCCAGAGAAAAGGGCCGTGGTTTGTTTTTGGGGGCATATGGCTGGGAGTGGCCGGCTGGCTCCTTAAAATCCTCGATACGCAGGATGGTGACCAGACCCAAGGTGGCACCAATGCCAAGTGGGGCTGTTTTTGTAGTACAAAGTGCGTCCTGCAATTTGCCATCCAGAAGAGGGGCAGTTGAGTTTTGTTTGCCAGAGAAAAGGGCCGTGGTTTGTGTTTGAGGGCAGATGGCTGAGAGTGGCCGGCTGACCCCTGAAAATCCACAATAGGCAGGATGGTTACCAGACCCATGGTGGCACCAGTGCCAAGTCGGGCTGGTTTGATAGTACCAAGTGGCTCCTGCAATCTGCCATCAAAAAGTTGGCAGGCGAGTTTTGTTTTCCAGGGAAAAGTGCCGTTGATTTTTTTTGGTGGCCTGTGGCTGGGAGTGGCCGGCTGGCTCCTTTGAATCCACGATACGCAGGATGGTTCCCAGACCAGAGGTGGCACCAGTTCCAAGTCGGGCTTGTTTGATAGTACCAAGTGGCTCCTGCAATCTGCCATCCAGAAGCGGGGCAGCTTACTTTTGTTTGCAAGGGAAACGGGCCGAGGTTTTTGTCTGGGGGCCTATGGCTGGGAGTGACTGGCTGGCTCCTGAAAAGCTACGATAGGCAGGATGGTTACCAGACTCATGGTGGCACCAGTGCCACGTTGGGCTGATTTGATAGTACCAAGCGGCTCCTGCAATCTGCCATCAAAAAGTTGGCAGGCGAGTTTTGTTTTCCAGTGGAAAGCGCCGTTGTTTGTGTTTGGGGGCCTATGGCTGGGAGTGGCCGGCTGGCTAATTAGAATCCACGATACGCAGGATGGTTCCCAGACCAGAGGTGGCACCAGTGCCAAGTCGGGCTAGTTTGATGGTGCAAAGTGGCTCCTGCAATCTGCCATGAAAATGTTGGCAGGCGAGTTTTGTTTTCCAGGGAAAAGTGCCGTTGTTTGTGTTTGGTGGACTGTGGCTGGGAGTGGCCGGCTGGCTCCTTAGAATCCACGATACGCAGGATGGTTCCCAGACCAGAGGTGGCACCAGTTCCAAGTCGGGCTGGTTTGATAGTACCAAGTGGCTCCTGCAATCTGCCATCCAGAAGCGGGGCAGCTTACTTTTTTTTGCCAAGGAAACGGGCCGTGGTTTGTGTCTGGGGGCCTATGGCTGGGAGTGACCGGCTCGGTCGTGAAAAGCTACGATAGGCAGGATGGTTACCAGACCCATGGTGGCACCAGTGCCAAGTTGGGCTGGTTTGATAGTACCAAGTGGCTCCTGCAATCTGCCATCTAAAAGCGGGGCAGCTGAGTTTTGCTTGCCAGTGAAAAGGGCTGTGGTATATGTTTGGGTCCTGTGGCTGGCAGTGGCCGGCTGGCTCCTGAAATTCCATGATACGCAGCATGGTTCCCAGACCCAAGGTGACACCACTGCCAAGTAGGGCTGGTTTGACAGAGTCAAGCGCCTCCTGCAATCTCCCATCCAGAACTGGGGCAGCTGAGTTTTATTGCCTGTGAATCGGGCCGTTGTTTTTGATTGGGGTCTGTGGCCGAGAGTGGTCGGCTGGCTCCTGACAATCCACAATACGCAGGATGGTTCACAGACCCAAGGTGGCACCAGTGCCAAGTCGGGCTGGTTTGATAGTACCAAGTGGCTCCTGCAATCTGCCATCCAGAAGCGGGGCAGCGGATTTTTGTTTGCCAGAGAAAAGGGCCGTGGTTTGTTTTTGGGGGCATATGGCTGGGAGTGGCCGGCTGGCTCCTTAAAATCCTCGATACGCAGGATGGTGACCAGACCCAAGGTGGCACCAATGCCAAGTGGGGCTGTTTTTGTAGTACAAAGTGCGTCCTGCAATTTGCCATCCAGAAGAGGGGCAGTTGAGTTTTGTTTGCCAGAAAAAAGGGCCGTGGTTTGTGTTTGAGGGCAGATGGCTGAGAGTGGCCGGCTGACCCCTGAAAATCCACAATAGGCAGGATGGTTACCAGACCCATGGTGGCACCAGTGCCAAGTCGGGCTGGTTTGATAGTACCAAGTGGCTCCTGCAATCTGCCATCAAAAAGTTGGCAGGCGAGTTTTGTTTTCCAGGGAAAAGTGCCGTTGATTTTTTTTGGTGGCCTGTGGCTGGGAGTGGCCGGCTGGCTCCTTTGAATCCACGATACGCAGGATGGTTCCCAGACCAGAGGTGGCACCAGTTCCAAGTCGGGCTTGTTTGATAGTACCAAGTGGCTCCTGCAATCTGCCATCCAGAAGCGGGGCAGCTTACTTTTGTTTGCAAGGGAAACGGGCCGAGGTTTGTGTCTGGGGGCCTATGGCTGGGAGTGACTGGCTGGCTCCTGAAAAGCTACGATAGGCAGGATGGTTACCAGACTCATGGTGGCACCAGTGCCACGTTGGGCTGATTTGATAGTACCAAGCGGCTCCTGCAATCTGCCATCAAAAAGTTGGCAGGCGAGTTTTGTTTTCCAGGGGAAAGCGCCGTTGTTTGTGTTTGGGGGCCTATGGCTGGGAGTGGCCGGCTGGCTAATTAGAATCCACGATACGCAGGATGGTTCCCAGACCAGAGGTGGCACCAGTGCCAAGTCGGGCTAGTTTGATGGTGCAAAGTGGCTCCTGCAATCTGCCATGAAAATGTTGGCAGGCGAGTTTTGTTTTCCAGGGAAAAGTGCCGTTGTTTGTGTTTGGTGGACTGCGGCTGGGAGTGGCCGGCTGGCTCCTTAGAATCCACGATACGCAGGATGGTTCCCAGACCAGAGGTGGCACCAGTTCCAAGTCCGGCTGGTTTGATACTACCAAGTGGCTCCTGCAATCTGCCATCCAGAAGCGGGGCAGCTTACTTTTGTTTGCCAGGGAAACGGGCCGAGGTTTGTGTCTGGGGGCCTATGGCTGGGAGAGACCGGCTGGCTCCTGAAAAGCTACGATAGGCAGGATGGTGACCAGACCCATGGTGGCACCAGTGCCAAGTTGGGCTGATTTGATAGTACCAAGCGGCTCCTGCAATCTGCCATCAAAAAGTTGCCAGGCGAGTTTTGTTTTCCAGGGAAAAGCGCCGTTGTTTTTGTTTGGGGGCCTGTGGCTGGGAGTGGCCGGCTGGCTCCTTAGAATCCACGATACGCAGGATGGTTCCCAGACCAGAGGTGGCACCAGTGCCAAGTCGGGCTAGTTTGATGGTGCAAAGTGGCTCCTGCAATCTGCCATGAAAATGTTGGCAGGCGAGTTTTGTTTTCCAGGGAAAAGTGCCGTTGTTTGTGTTTGGTGGACTGTGGCTGGGAGTGGCCGGCTGGCTCCTTAGAATCCACGATACGCAGGATGGTTCCCAGACCAGAGGTGGCACCAGTTCCAAGTCGGGCTGGTTTGATAGTACCAAGTGGCTCCTGCAATCTGCCATCCAGAAGCGGGGCAGCTTACTTTTTTTTGCCAAGGAAACGGGCCGTGGTTTGTGTCTGGGGGCCTATGGCTGGGAGTGACCGGCTCGGTCGTGAAAAGCTACGATAGGCAGGATGGTTACCAGACCCATGGTGGCACCAGTGCCAAGTTGGGCTGGTTTGATAGTACCAAGTGGCTCCTGCAATCTGCCATCTAAAAGCGGGGCAGCTGAGTTTTGCTTGCCAGTGAAAAGGGCTGTGGTATATGTTTGGTTCCTGTGGCTGGCAGTGGCCGGCTGGCTCCTGAAATTCCATGATACGCAGCATGGTTCCCAGACCCAAGGTGGCACCAGTGCCAAGTAGGGCTGGTTTGACAGAGTCAAGCGCCTCCTGCAATCTCCCATCCAGAACTGGGGCAGCTGAGTTTTTTTGCCTGTGAATCGGGCCGTTGTTTTTGATTGGGGTCTGTGGCCGAGAGTGGTCGGCTGGCTCCTGACAATCCACAATACGCAGGATGGTTCACAGACCCAAGGTGGCACCAGTGCCAAGTCGGGCTGGTTTGATAGTACCAAGTGGCTCCTGCAATCTGCCATCCAGAAGCGGGGCAGCGGATTTTTGTTTGCCAGAGAAAAGGGCCGTGGTTTGTTTTTGGGGGCATATGGCTGGGAGTGGCCGGCTGGCTCCTTAAAATCCTCGATACGCAGGATGGTGACCAGACCCAAGGTGGCACCAATGCCAAGTGGGGCTGTTTTTGTAGTACAAAGTGCGTCCTGCAATTTGCCATCCAGAAGAGGGGCAGTTGAGTTTTGTTTGCCAGAGAAAAGGGCCGTGGTTTGTGTTTGAGGGCAGATGGCTGAGAGTGGCCGGCTGACCTCTGAAAATCCACAATAGGCAGGATGGTTACCAGACCCATGGTGGCACCAGTGCCAAGTCGGGCTGGTTTGATAGTACCAAGTGGCTCCTGCAATCTGCCATCAAAAAGTTGGCAGGCGAGTTTTGTTTTCCAGGGAAAAGTGCCGTTGATTTTTTTTGGTGGCCTGTGGCTGGGAGTGGCCGGCTGTCTCCTTTGAATCCACGATACGCAGGATGGTTCCCAGACCAGAGGTGGCACCAGTTCCAAGTCGGGCTTGTTTGATAGTACCAAGTGGCTCCTGCAATCTGCCATCCAGAAGCGGGGCAGCTTACTTTTGTTTGCAAGGGAAACGGGCCGAGGTTTTTGTCTGGGGGCCTATGGCTGGGAGTGACTGGCTGGCTCCTGAAAAGCTACGATAGGCAGGATGGTTACCAGACTCATGGTGGCACCAGTGCCACGTTGGGCTGATTTGATAGTACCAAGCGGCTCCTGCAATCTGCCATCAAAATTTGGCAGGCCAGTTTTGTTTTCCAGGGGAAAGCGCCGTTGTTTGTCTTTGGGGGCCTATGGCTGGCAGTGGCCGGCTGGCTAATTAGAATCCACGATACGCAGGATGGTTCCCAGACCATGGTGGCACCAGTGCCAAGTCGGGCTAGTTTGATGGTGCAAAGTGGCTCCTGCAATCTGCCATGAAAATGTTGGCAGGCGAGTTTTGTTTTCCAGGGAAAAGTGCCGTTGTTTGTGTTTGGTGGACTGCGGCTGGGAGTGGCCGGCTGGCTCCTTAGAATCCACGATACTCAGGATGGTTCCCAGACCAGAGGTGGCACCAGTTCCAAGTCGGGCTGGTTTGATAGTACCAAGTGGCTCCTGCAATCTGCCATCCAGAAGCGGGGCAGCTTACTTTTGTTTGCCAGGGAAACGGGCCGAGGTTTGTGTCTGGGGGCCTATGGCTGGGAGAGACCGGCTGGCTCCTGAAAAGCTACGATAGGCAGGATGGTGACCAGACCCATGGTGGCACCAGTGCCAAGTTGGGCTGATTTGATAGTACCAAGTGGCTCCTGCAATCTGCCATCAAAAAGTTGCCAGGCGAGTTTTGTTTTCCAGGGAAAAGCGCCGTTGTTTGTGTTTGGGGGCTTGTGGCTGGGAGTGGCCGGCTGGCTCCTTAGAATCCACGATACGCAGGATGGTTCCCAGACCAGAGGTGGCACCAGTGCCAAGTCGGGCTAGTTTGATGGTGCAAAGTGTCTCCTGCAATCTGCCATGAAAAAGTTTGCAGGCGAGTTTTGTTTTCCAGGGAAAAGTGCCGTTGTTTGTGTTTGGTGGACTGTGGCTGGGAGTGGCCGGCTGGCTCCTTAGAATCCACGATACGCAGGATGGTTCCCAGACCAGAGGTGGCACCAGTTCCAAGTCGGGCTGGTTTGATAGTACCAAGTGGCTCCTGCAATCTGCCATCCAGAAGCGGGGCAGCTTACTTTTTTTTGCCAAGGAAACGGGCCGTGGTTTGTGTCTGGGGGCCTATGGCTGGGAGTGACCGGCTCGGTCGTGAAAAGCTACGATAGGCAGGATGGTGACCAGACCCATGGTGGCACCAGTGCCAAGTTGGGCTGGTTTGATAGTACCAAGCGGCTCCTGCAATCTGCCATAAAAAAGTTGGCAGGCGAGTTCTGTTTTCCAGGGAAAAGCGCCGTTGTGTTTGTTTGGGGGCCTGTGGCTGGAAGTGGCCGGCTGGCTCCTTAGAATCCACGATACGCAGGATGGTTCCCAGACCAGAGGTGGCACCAGTGCCAAGTTGGGCTGTTTTGATACCACAAAGTGGCTCCTGCAGTCTGCCATCCAGAAGCGGGGCAGCTTACTTTTTTTTGCCAAGGAAACGGGCCGTGGTTTGTGTCTGGGGGCCTATGGCTGGGAGTGACCGGCTCGGTCGTGAAAAGCTACGATAGGCAGGATGGTTACCAGACCCATGGTGGCACCAGTGCCAAGTTGGGCTGGTTTGATAGTACCAAGTGGCTCCTGCAATCTGCCATCTAAAAGCGGGGCAGCTGAGTTTTGCTTGCCAGTGAAAAGGGCTGTGGTATATGTTTGGGTCCTGTGGCTGGCAGTGGCCGGCTGGCTCCTGAAATTCCATGATACGCAGCATGGTTCCCAGACCCAAGGTGACACCACTGCCAAGTAGGGCTGGTTTGACAGAGTCAAGCGCCTCCTGCAATCTCCCATCCAGAACTGGGGCAGCTGAGTTTTATTGCCTGTGAATCGGGCCGTTGTTTTTGATTGGGGTCTGTGGCCGAGAGTGGTCGGCTGGCTCCTGACAATCCACAATACGCAGGATGGTTCACAGACCCAAGGTGGCACCAGTGCCAAGTCGGGCTGGTTTGATAGTACCAAGTGGCTCCTGCAATCTGCCATCCAGAAGCGGGGCAGCGGATTTTTGTTTGCCAGAGAAAAGGGCCGTGGTTTGTTTTTGGGGGCATATGGCTGGGAGTGGCCGGCTGGCTCCTTAAAATCCTCGATACGCAGGATGGTGACCAGACCCAAGGTGGCACCAATGCCAAGTGGGGCTGTTTTTGTAGTACAAAGTGCGTCCTGCAATTTGCCATCCAGAAGAGGGGCAGTTGAGTTTTGTTTGCCAGAGAAAAGGGCCGTGGTTTGTGTTTGAGGGCAGATGGCTGAGAGTGGCCGGCTGACCCCTGAAAATCCACAATAGGCAGGATGGTTACCAGACCCATGGTGGCACCAGTGCCAAGTCGGGCTGGTTTGATAGTACCAAGTGGCTCCTGCAATCTGCCATCAAAAAGTTGGCAGGCGAGTTTTGTTTTCCAGAGAAAAGTGCCGTTGATTTTTTTTGGTGGCCTGTGGCTGGGAGTGGCCGGCTGGCTCCTTTGAATCCACGATACGCAGGATGGTTCCCAGACCAGAGGTGGCACCAGTTCCAAGTCGGGCTTGTTTGATAGTACCAAGTGGCTCCTGCAATCTGCCATCCAGAAGCGGGGCAGCTTACTTTTGTTTGCAAGGGAAACGGGCCGAGGTTTTTGTCTGGGGGCCTATGGCTGGGAGTGACTGGCTGGCTCCTGAAAAGCTACGATAGGCAGGATGGTTACCAGACTCATGGTGGCACCAGTGCCACGTTGGGCTGATTTGATAGTACCAAGCGGCTCCTGCAATCTGCCATCAAAAAGTTGGCAGGCGAGTTTTGTTTTCCAGTGGAAAGCGCCGTTGTTTGTGTTTGGGGGCCTATGGCTGGGAGTGGCCGGCTGGCTAATTAGAATCCACGATACGCAGGATGGTTCCCAGACCATGGTGGCACCAGTGCCAAGTCGGGCTAGTTTGATGGTGCAAAGTGGCTCCTGCAATCTGCCATGAAAATGTTGGCAGGCGAGTTTTGTTTTCCAGGGAAAAGTGCCGTTGTTTGTGTTTGGTGGACTGCGGCTGGGAGTGGCCGGCTGGCTCCTTAGAATCCACGATACGCAGGATGGTTCCCAGACCAGAGGTGGCACCAGTTCCAAGTCGGGCTGGTTTGATAGTACCAAGTGGCTCCTGCAATCTGCCATCCAGAAGCGGGGCAGCTTACTTTTGTTTGCCAGGGAAACGGGCCGAGGTTTGTGTCTGGGGGCCTATGGCTGGGAGAGACCGGCTGGCTCCTGAAAAGCTACGATAGGCAGGATGGTGACCAGACCCATGGTGGCACCAGTGCCAAGTTGGGCTGATTTGATAGTACCAAGCGGCTCCTGCAATCTGCCATCAAAAAGTTGGCAGGCGAGTTTTGTTTTCCAGGGGAAAGCGCCGTTGTTTTTGTTTGGGGGCCTGTGGCTGGGAGTGGCCGGCTGGCTCCTTAGAATCCACGATACGCAGGATGGTTCCCAGACCTGAGGTGGCACCAGTGCCAAGTCGGGCTAGTTTGATGGTGCAAAGTGGCTCCTGCAATCTGCCATGAAAATGTTGGCAGGCGAGTTTTGTTTTCCAGGGAAAAGTGCCGTTGTTTGTGTTTGGTGGACTGTGGCTGGGAGTGGCCGGCTGGCTCCTTAGAATCCACGATACGCAGGATGGTTCCCAGACCAGAGGTGGCACCAGTTCCAAGTCGGGCTGGTTTGATAGTACCAAGTGGCTCCTGCAATCTGCCATCCAGAAGCGGTGCAGCTTACTTTTTTTTGCCAAGGAAACGGGCCGTGGTTTGTGTCTGGGGGCCTATGGCTGGGAGTGACCGGCTCGGTCGTGAAAAGCTACGATAGGCAGGATGGTTACCAGACCCATGGTGGCACCAGTGCCAAGTTGGGCTGGTTTGATAGTACCAAGTGGCTCCTGCAATCTGCCATCTAAAAGCGGGGCAGCTGAGTTTTGCTTGCCAGTGAAAAGGGCTGTGGTATATGTTTGGGTCCTGTGGCTGGCAGTGGCCGGCTGGCTCCTGAAATTCCATGATACGCAGCATGGTTCCCAGACCCAAGGTGGCACCAGTGCCAAGTAGGGCTGGTTTGACAGAGTCAAGCGCCTCCTGCAATCTCCCATCCAGAACTGGGGCAGCTGAGTTTTTTTGCCTGTGAATCGGGCCGTTGTTTTTGATTGGGGTCTGTGGCCGAGAGTGGTCGGCTGGCTCCTGACAATCCACAATACGCAGGATGGTTCACAGACCCAAGGTGGCACCAGTGCCAAGTCGGGCTGGTTTGATAGTACCAAGTGGCTCCTGCAATCTGCCATCCAGAAGCGGGACAGCGGATTTTTGTTTGCCAGAGAAAAGGGCCGTGGTTTGTTTTTGGGGGCATATGGCTGGGAGTGGCCGGCTGGCTCCTTAAAATCCTCGATACGCAGGATGGTGACCAGACCCAAGGTGGCACCAATGCCAAGTGGGGCTGTTTTTGTAGTACAAAGTGCGTCCTGCAATTTGCCATCCAGAAGAGGGGCAGTTGAGTTTTGTTTGCCAGAGAAAAGGGCCGTGGTTTGTGTTTGTGGGCAGATGGCTGAGAGTGGCCGGCTGACCTCTGAAAATCCACAATAGGCAGGATGGTTACCAGACCCATGGTGGCACCAGTGCCAAGTCGGGCTGGTTTGATAGTACCAAGTGGCTCCTGCAATCTGCCATCCAAAAGTTGGCAGGCGAGTTTTGTTTTCCAGGGAAAAGTGCCGTTGATTTTTTTTGGTGGCCTGTGGCTGGGAGTGGCCGGCTGGCTCCTTTGAATCCACGATACGCAGGATGGTTCCCAGACCAGAGGTGGCACCAGTTCCAAGTCGGGCTTGTTTGATAGTACAAAGTGGCTCCTGCAATCTGCCATCCAGAAGCGGGGCAGCTTACTTTTGTTTGCAAGGGAAACGGGCCGAGGTTTTTGTCTGGGGGCCTATGGCTGGGAGTGACTGGCTGGCTCCTGAAAAGCTACGATAGGCAGGATGGTTACCAGACTCATGGTGGCACCAGTGCCACGTTGGGCTGATTTGATAGTACCAAGCGGCTCCTGCAATCTGCCATCAAAAAGTTGAGAGGCGAGTTTTGTTTTCCAGGGGAAAGCGCCGTTGTTTTTGTTTGGGGGCCTATGGCTGGGAGTGGCCGGCTGGCTAATTAGAATCCACGATACGCAGGATGGTTCCCAGACCATGGTGGCACCAGTGCCAAGTCGGGCTAGTTTGATGGTGCAAAGTGGCTCCTGCAATCTGCCATGAAAATGTTGGCAGGCGAGTTTTGTTTTCCAAGGAAAAGTGCCGTTGTTTGTGTTTGGTGGACTGCGGCTGGGAGTGGCCGGCTGGCTCCTTAGAATCCACGATACGCAGGATGGTTCCCAGACCAGAGGTGGCACCAGTTCCAAGTCGGGCTGGTTTGATAGTACCAAGTGGCTCCTGCAATCGTCCATCCAGAAGCGGGGCAGCTTACTTTTGTTTGCCAGGGAAACGGGCCGAGGTTTGTGTCTGGGGGCCTATGGCTGGGAGAGACCGGCTGGCTCCTGAAAAGCTACGATAGGCAGGATGGTGACCAGACCCATGGTGGCACCAGTGCCAAGTTGGGCTGATTTGATAGTACCAAGCGGCTCCTGCAATCTGCCATCAAAAAGTTGGCAGGCGAGTTTTGTTTTCCAGGGAAAAGCGCCGTTGTTTGTGTTTGGGGGTTTGTGGCTGGGAGTGGCCGGCTGGCTCCTTAGAATCCACGATACGCAGGATGGTTCCCAGACCTGAGGTGGCACCAGTGCCAAGTCGGGCTAGTTTGATGGTGCAAAGTGGCTCCTGCAATCTGCCATGAAAATGTTTGCAGGCGAGTTTTGTTTTCCAGGGAAAAGTGCCGTTGTTTGTGTTTGGTGGACTGTGGCTGGGAGTGGCCGGCTGGCTCCTTAGAATCCACAATACGCAGGATGGTTCCCAGACCAGAGGTGGCACCAGTTCCAAGTCGGGCTGGTTTGATAGTACCAAGTGGCTCCTGCAATCTGCCATCCAGAAGCGGGGCAGCTTACTTTTGTTTGCCAGGGAAACGGGCCGAGGTTTGTGTCTGGGGGCCTATGGCTGGGAGTGACTGGCTGGCTCCTGAAAAGCTACGATAGGCAGGATGGTTACCAGACCCATGGTGGCACCAGTGCCAAGTTGGGCTGATTTGATAGTACCAAGCGGCTCCTGCAATCTGCCATCAAAAAGTTGGCAGGCGAGTTTTGTTTTCCAGGGAAAAGCGCCGTTGTTTGTGTTTGGGGGCTTGTGGCTGGGAGTGGCCGGCTGGCTCCTTAGAATCCACAATACGCAGGATGGTTCCCAGACCAGAGGTGGCACCAGTGCAAAGTTGGGCTAGTTTGATGGTGCAAAGTGGCTCCTGCAATCTGCCATCCAGGAGCGGGTATGCTTACTTTTGTTTGCCAGGGAAACGGGCCGTGGTTTGTGTCTGGGGGCCTATGGCTGGGAGTGACCGGCTGGCTCTTGAAAAGCTACGATAGGCAGGATGGTGACCAGACCCATGGTGGCACCAGTGCCAAGTTGGGCTGGTTTGATAGTACCAAGTGGCTCCTGCAATCTGCCATCAAAAAGTTGGCAGGCGAGTTTTGTTTTCCAGGGAAAAGCGCCGTTGTTTGTGTTTGGGGGCCTGTGGCTGGGAGTGGCCGGCTGGCTCCTTAGAATCCATGATACACAGGATGGTTCCCAGACCAGAGGTGGCACCAGTGCCAAGTCGGGCTGGTTTGATAGTACCAAGTGGCTCCTGCAATCTGCCATCCAGAAGCGGGGCAGCTGAGTTTTGTTTGCCAGAGAAAAGGGCCGTGGTTTGTTTTTGGGGGCATATGGCTGGGAGTGACGTGCTGGCTCCTGAAAATGCTCGATACGCAGGATGGTGACCAGACCCAAGGTGGCACCAGTGCCAAGTTGTGCTGTTTTTGTAGTACCAAGTGCGTCCTGCAATTTGCCATCTAGAAGAGGGGCAGTTGAGTTTTGTTTGCCAGAGAAAAGGGCGGTGGTTTGTGTTTGAGGGCATATGGCTGAGAGTGGCCGGCTGACCCCTGAAAATCCACAATAGGCAGAATGGTTCCCAGAGCCAAGGTGGCACCAGTGCCAAGTCGGGCTTGTTTGATAGTAATAAATAGCTCCTGCAATCTGCCATCCAGAAGCGGGGCAGCTTAATTTTGTTTGCCAGGGAAACGGGCCGAGGTTTTTGTCTGGGGGCCTATGGCTGGGAGTGACCGGCTGTCTCCGGAAAAGCTACGATAGGCAGGATGGTGACCAGACCAGAGGTGGCACCAGTGCCAAGTCGGGCTAGTTTGATGGTGAAAAGTGGCTCCTGCAATCTGCCATTAAAAAGTTGGCAGGCGAGTTTTGTTTTCCAGGTGAAAGTGCCGTTGTTTGTGTTTGGTGGACTGTGGCTGGGAGTGGCCGGCCGGCTCCTTAGAATCCACGATACGCAGGATGGTTCCCAGACCAGAGGTGGCACCAGTTCCAAGTCGGGCTGGTTTGATAGTATCAAATGGCACCTGCAATCTGCCATCCAGAAGCGGGGCAGCTTACTTGTGTTTGCCAGGGAAACGGGCCGAGGTTTGTGTCTGGGGGCCTATGGCTGGGAGTGACCGGCTGGCTCCTGAAAAGCTATGATAGGCAGGATCGTTACCAGACACAAGGTGGCACCAGTGCCAAGTTGGGCTGATTTGATAGTACCAAGCGGCTCCTGCAATCTGCCATCAAAAAGTTGGCAGGCGAGTTTTGTTTTCCAGGGAAAAGCGCCGTTGTTTGTGTTTGGGGGCCTGTGGCTGGGAGTGGCCGGCTGGCTAATTAGAATCCACGATACGCAGGATGGTTCCCAGACCAGAGGTGGCACCAGTGCCAAGTCGGGCTAGTTTGATGGTGCAAAGTGGCTCCTGCAATCTGCCATCCAGAAGCGGGGTAACTTACTTTTGTTTGCCAGGGAAAAGGGCCGAGGTTTGTGTCTGGGGGCCTATGGCTGGGAGTGACCGGCTGGCTCCTGAAAAGCTACGATACGCAGGATGGTGACCAGACCCATGGTGGCACCAGTGCCAAGTTGGGCTGGTTTGATAGTACCAAGTGGCTCACACAATCTGCCATCAAAAAGTTGGCAGGCGAGTTTTGTTTTCCAGGGAAAAGCGCCATTGTGTTTGGGGGCCTGTGGCTGGGAGTGGCCGGCTGGCTCCTTAGAATCCACGATACGCAGCATGGTTCCGAGACCAGAGGTGGCACCCGTTCTAAGTTGGGCTGGTTTGATACCACAAAGTGGCTCCTGCAATCTGCCATCCAGAAGCGGGGCAGCTTACTTTTGTTTGCCAAGGAAACTGGCCGTGGTTTGTGTCCGGGAGCCTATGGCTGGGAGTGACCGGCTGACTCCTGAAAAGCTACGATAGGGAGGACGGTGACCAGACCCATGGTGGCACCAGTGCCAAGTTGGGCTGGTTTGATAGTACCAAGTGGCTCCTGCAATCTGCCATCAAAAAGTTGGCAGGCGAGTTTTGTTTTCCAGGGAAAAGCGCCGTTGTTTTGTTTGGGGGCCTGTGGCTGGGAGTGGCCGGCTGGATCCTTGGAATCCACGACACGCAGCATGGTTCCCAGACCCAAGGTGGCACCAGTGCCAAGTTGGTCTGGTTTGATAGTACCAAGTGGTTCCTGCAATCTGCCATCCAGAAGCGGGGCAGCTTACTTTTGTTTGCCAGGGAAACGGGCCGAGGTTTGTGTCTGGGGGCCTATGGCTGGGAGTGACCGGCTGAGCCCTGAAAATGCCCGATACGCAGGATGGTGACCAGAACCAAGGTGGCACCAGTGCCAAGTTGGGCTGTTTTTGACGTACCAAGTGCGTCCTGCAATTTGCCATCCAGAAGAGGGGCAGTTGAGTTTTGTTTGCCAGAGAAAAGGGTTGTGGTTTGTGTCTGAGGGCATATGGCTGAGAGGAGCCGGCTGACACCTGAAAATCCAAAATAGGCAGGATGGTTCCCAGAGCCACGGTGGCACCAGTGCCAAGTCGGGCTGGTTTGATAATACTAAATAGCTCCTGCAATTTGCCATCCAGAAGCGGGGCAGCTTAATTTTGTTTGCCAGGGAAACGAGCCGAGGTTTGTGTCTGGGGGCCTATGGCGTTTAGTCACCGGCTGGCTCCTGAAAAGCTACGATAGGCAGGATGGTGACCAGACCCATGGTGGCACCAGTGCCAAGTTGGGCTGGTTTGATAGTACCAAGTGGCTCCTGCAATTACCGTCAAAAAGTTGGCAGGCGAGTTTTGTTTTCCAGGGAAACGCGCCGTTGTTTTTGTTTGGGGGCCTGTGGCTGGGAGTGGCCGGCTGGCTCCTTGGAATCCACGATACGCAGGATGGTTCCCAGACCAGAGGTGGCACCAGTTCCAAGTCGGGCTGGTTTGATAGTAGCAAGTGGCTCCTGCAATCTGCCATCCAGAAGCGGGGTAGCTTACTTTTGTTTGCCAGGGAAACGGGCTGAGGTTTGTGTCTGGGGGCCTATGGCTGGGAGTGACTGGCTGGCTCTTGAAAAGCTACGATAGGCAGGATGGTTACCAGACCCAAGGTGGCACCAGTGCCAAGTTGGGCTGATTTGATAGTACGAAGCGGCTCCTGCAATCTGCCATCAAAAAGTTGGCAGGCGAGTTTTGTTTTCCAGGGAAAAGCGCCGTTGTTTGTGTTTGGTGTCCTGTGGCTGGGAGTGGCCGGCTGGCTCCTTAGAATCCACGATACGCAGGATGGTTCCCAGACCAGAGGTGGCACCAGTGCCAAGTCGGGCGAGTTTGATGGTGCAAAGTGGCTCCTGCAATCTGCCATCTAGAAGCGGGGCAGCTTACTTTTGTTTACCAGGGAAACGGGCGGAGGTTTTTTTCTGGGGGCCTATGGCTGGGAGTGACCGGCTGGCTCCTGAAAAGCTACGATAGGCAGGATGGTGACCAGACCCATGGTGGCACCAGTGCCAAGTTGGGCTGGTTTGATAGTACCAAGTGGCTCACACAATCTGCCATCAAAAAGTTGGCAGGCGAGTTTTGTTTTCCCGGGAAAAGCGCCAATGTGTTTGGGGGCCTGTGGCTGGGAGTGTCCGGCTGGCTCCTTGGAATCCACGATACGCAGCATGGTTCCCAGACCCAAGGTGGCACCAGTGCCAAGTTGGGCTGGTTTGATACTACCAAGTGGTACCTGCAATCTGCCATCCAGAAGCAGGGCAGCTTACTTTTTTTTGCCAGGGAAAAGGGCCGAGGTTTGTGTCTCGGGGCCTATGGCTTGGAGTGACCGGTTACGTCATGAAAAGCTACGATAGGCAAGATGGTGACCAGACCCATGGTGGCACCAGTGCCAAGTTGGGCTGGTTTGATAGTACCAAGTGGCTGCTGCAATCTGCCATCTAAAAGCGGGGTAGCTGAGTTTTGCTTGCCAGAGAAAAGTGCTGTGGTATGTGTTTGGGTCCTGTGGCTGGCAGTGGCCGGCTGGCTCCTGAAATTCCATGATACGCAGCATGGTTCCCAGACCCAAGGTGGCACCAGTGCCAAGTAGGGCTGGTTTGACAGAGTCAAGCGCCTCCTGCAATCTCCCATCCAGAAGTGGGGCAGCTGAGTTTTTTTTGCCTGTGAATCGGGCCCTTGTTTTTGATTGGGGTCTGTGGCCGAGAGTGGTCGGCTGGCTCCTGACAATCCACAATACGCAGGATGGTTCACAGACCCAAGGTGGCACCAGTGCCAAGTCGGGCTGGTTTGATAGTACCAAGTGGCTCCTGCAATCTGCCATCCAGAAGCGGGGCAGCTTACTTTTGTTTGCCAGGGAAACGGGCCGAGGTTTATCTTTGGGGGCATATGGCTGGGAGTGACCTGCTGGCTCCTGAAAATGCTCGATACGCAGGATGGTGACCAGACCCAAGGTGGCACCAGTGCCAAGTTGGGCTAGTTTGATGGTGAAAAGTGGCTCCTGCAATCTGCCATGAAAAAGTTGGCAGGCGAGTTTTGTTTTCCAGGGAAAAGTGCCGTTGTTTGTGTTTGGTGGCCTGTGGCTGGGAGTGGCCGGCTGGCTCCTTAGAATCCACGATACGTAGGATGGTTCCCAGACCAGAGGTGGCACCAGTTCCAAGTCGGGCTGGTTTGATAGTACCAAATGGCACCTGCAATCTGCCATCCAGAATCGGGGTAGCTTACTTTTGTTTGCCAGGGAAACGGGCTGAGGTTTGTGTCTGGGGGCCTATGGCTGGGAGTGACCGGCTGGCTCTTGAAAAGCTACGATAGGCAGGATGGTTACCAGACCCAAGGTGGCACCAGTGCCGAGTTGGGCTCATTTGATAGTATCAAGCGGCTCCTGCAATCTGCCATCAAATAGTTGGCAGGCGAGTTTTGTTTTCCAGGGAAGAGTGCCGTTGATTTTTTTTGGTGGCCTGTGGCTGGGAGTGGCCGGCTGGCTCCTTAGAATCCACGTTATGCAGGATGGTTCCCAGACCAGAGGTGGCACCAGTTCAAAGTCGGGCTGGTTTGATAGTACCAAGTGGCTCCTGCAATCAGCCATCCAGAAGCGGGGCAGCTTACTTTTGTTTGCCAGGGAAACGGGCCGAGGTTGGTGTCTGGGGGCCTATGGCTGGGAGTGACCGGCTCGGTCGTGAAAAGCTACGATAGGCAGGATGGTGACCAGACCCATGGTGGCACCAGTGCCAAGTTGGGCTGGTTTGATAGTACCAAGTGGCTCCTGCAATCTGCCATCAAAAAGTTGGCAGGCGAGTTCTGTTTTCCAGGGAAAAGCGCCGTTGATTGTGTTTGGGGGCCTGTGGCTGGGAGTGGCCGGCTGGCTCCTTAGAACCCAGGATACGCAGGATGGTTCCCAGACCCAAGCTGGCACCAGTGCCAAGTTGGGCTGGTTTGATAGTACCAAGTGGTTCCTGCAATCTGCCATCCAGAAGCGGGGCAGCTTACTTTCTTTTGTCAAGGAAACGGGCCGTGGTTTGTGTCTGGGGGCCTATGGCTGGGACTGACTGGCTCGGTCGTGAAAAGCTACGATAGGCAGGATGGTTACCAGACCCATGGTGGCACCAGTGCCAAGTTGGGCTGGTTTGATAGTACCAAGTGGCTCCTGCAATCTGCCATCTAAAAGCGGGGTAGCTGAGTTTGCTTGCCAGAGAAAAGGGCTGTGGTATGTGTTTGGGTCCTGTGGCTGGCAGTGGCCGGCTGGCTCCTGAAATTCCATGATACGCAGCATGGTTCCCAGACCCAAGGTGGCACCAGTGCCAAGTAGGGCTGGTTTGACAGAGTCAAGCGCCTCCTGCAATCTCCCATCCAGAAGTGGGGCAGCTGAGTTTTTTTTGCCTGTGAATCGGGCCGTTGTTTTTGATTGGGGTCTGTGGCCGAGAGTGGTCGGCTGGCTCCTGTCAATCCACAATACGCAGGATGGTTCACAGACCCAAGGTGGCACCAGTGCCAAGTTGTGCTGTTTTTGTAGTACCAAGTGGCTCCTGCAATTTGCCATCCAGAAGAGGGGCAGTTGAGTTTTGTTTGCCCGAGAAAAGGGCCGTGGTTTGTGTTTGAGGGCATATGGCTGAGAGTGGCCGGCTGACCCCTGAAAACCCAAAATAGGCAGGATGGTTCCCAGAGCCAAGGTGGCACCAGTGCCAAGTCGGGCTGGTTTGATAATATTAAATAGCTCCTGCAATCTGCCATCCAGAAGCGGGGCAGCTTACTTTTGTTTGCCAGGGAAACGGGCCGAGGTTTTTGTCTGGGGGCCTATGGCTGGGAGTGACCGGCTGGCTCCTGAAAAGCTACGATAGGCAGGATGGTGACCAGACCAGAGGTGGCACCAGTGCCAAGTCGGGCTAGTTTGATGGTGAAAAGTGGCTCCTGCAATCTGCCATGAAAAAGTTGGCAGGCGAGTTTTGTTTTCCAGGGAAAAGTGCCGTTGTTTGTGTTTGGTGGACTGTGGCTGGGAGTGGCCAGCCGGCTCCTTAGAATCCACGGTACGCAGGATGGTTCCCAGACCAGAGGTGGCACCAGTTCCAAGTCGGGCTGGTTTGATAGTACCAAATGGCACCTGCAATCTGCCATCCAGAAGCGGGGTAGCTTACTTTTGTTTGCCAGGGAAACGGGCTGAGGTTTGTGTCTGGGGGCCTATGGCGGGGAGTGACCGGCTGGCTCCTGAAAAGCTATGATAGGCAGGATGGTGACCAGACCCATGGTGGCACCAGTGCCAAGTAGGGCTGGTTTGATAGTACCAAGTGGCTCACAGAATCTGCCATCAAAATGTTGGTAGGCGAGTTTTGTTTTCCAGGGAAAAGCGCCATTGTGTTTGGGGGCTTGTGGCTGGGAGTGGCCGGCTGGCTCCTTAGAATCCACGATACGCAGGATGGTTCCGAGACCAGAGGTGGCACCAGTTCTAAGTTGGGCTGGTTTGATACCACAAAGTGGCTCCTGCAATCTGCCATCCAGAAGCGGGGCAGCTTACTTTTGTTTGCCAAGGAAACTGGCCGTGGTTTGTGTCTGGGAGCCTATGGCTGGGAGTGACTGGCTGGCTCCTGAAAAGCTACGATAGGCAGGATGGTTACCAGACTCATGGTGGCACCAGTGCCACGTTGGGCTGATTTGAAAGTGCCAAGCGGCTCCTGCAATCTGCCATCAAAAAGTTGGCAGGCGAGTTTTGTTTTCCAGGGAAAAGCGCCGTTGTTTTTGTTTGGGGGCCTATGGCTGGGAGTGGCCGGCTGGCTAATTAGAATCCACGATACGCAGGATGGTTCCCAGACCAGAGGTGGCACCAGTGCCAAGTCGGGCTAGTTTGATGGTGCAAAGTGGCTCCTGCAATCTGCCATCAAAAAGTTGGCAGGCGAGTTTTGTTTTCCAGGGAAAAGCGCCGTTGTTTGTGTTTGGGGGCCTGTGGCTGGGAGTGGCAGGCTGGCTCCTTAGAATCCACGATACGCAGGATGGTTCCCAGACCAGTGGTGGAACCAGTGAAAAGTTGGGCCTGTTTTGATACCACTCAGTGGCTCCTGCAATCTGCCATCCAGAAGGGGGGTAGCTTACTTTTGTTTGCAAAGGAAACGGGCCGAGGTTTGTGTCTGGGGGCCTATGGCTGGGAGTGACCGGCTGGCTCCTGAAAAGCTACGATAGGCAGGATGGTGACCAGACCCATGATGGCAGCAGTGCCAATTTGGGCTGATTTGATAGTACCAAGCGGCTTCTGCAATCTGCCATCAAAATTTGGCAGATGAGTTCTTTTTTCCAGGGAAAAGCGCCGTTGTTTTTGTTTGGGGGCCTGTGGCTGGGAGTGGCCGGCTGGCTCCTGAAAAGCTAAGATAGGCAGGATGGCTACCAGACCCATGGTGGCAGCAGTGCCAAGTTGGGCTGGTTTGATAGTAGCAAGTGGCTCCTGCAATCTGCCATCCAGAAGCGGGGCAGCTTACTTTTTTTTTCCAATGGAACGGGCCGTGGTTTCTGTCTGGGGGCCTATGGCTGGGAGTGACCGGCTTGGTCGTGAAAAGCTACGATAGGCAGGATGGTTACCAGACCCATGGTGGAACCAGTGCCAAGTTGGGCTGATTTGATAGTACAAAGTGGCTCCTGCAATCTGCCATCAAAAAGTTGGCAGGCGAGTTTTGTTTTCCAGGGAAGAGTGCCGTTGTTTGTGTTTGGGGGCCTGTGGCCGGGAATGGCCGGCTGGCTCCTTAGAATCCACGATACGCAGGATGGTTCCCAGACCCAAGGTTGCACCATTGCCAAGGTAGGGTGGTTTGATACTACCAAGTGCGTCCTGCAATCTGCCATCCAGAAGTGCGGCAGCTTACATTTGTTTGCCAGGGTATGGGCCGTTGTTTGTGTCTGGGGTCCTATGGCTGGGAGTGACCGGCTGGCTCCTGAAAAGCTACGATAGGCAGGATGGTTACCAGACCCATGGTGGCACCAGTGCCAAGTTGGGCTGGTTTGATAGTACCAAGTGGCTCCTGCAATCTGCCATCAAAAATTTGGCAGGCGAGTTTTGTTTGCCAGAGAAAAGCGCCGTTGTTTGTGTTTGGGGGCCTGTGGCTGGGAGTGGCCGGCTGGCTCCTTAGAATCCACGATACGCAGGATGGTTCACAGACCAGAGGTGGCACCAGTGCCAAGTCGGGCTGGTTTGATAGTACCAAGTGGCTCCTGCAATCTGCCATCCAGAAGCGGGGCAGCTTACTTTTGTGTGCCAGGGAAACGGGCCGAGGTTTGTGTCTCGGGGCCTATGGCTGGGAGTGACCGGCTGGCTCCTGAAAAGCTACGATAGGCAGGATGGTGACCAGACCCATGGTGGCACCAGTGCCAAGTTGGGCTGGTTTGATAGTACCAAGTGGCTCCTGCAATCTGCCATCAAAAAGTTGTCAGGCCAGTTTTGTTTTCCAGGGAAAAGCGCCGTTGTTTGTGTTTGGGGTCCTGTGGCTGGGAGTGGCCAGCTGGCTCATTAGAATCCACGATACGCAGGATGGTTCCCAGACCAGTGGTGGCACCAGTGCCAAGTTGGGCTGGTTTGATACCACAAAGTGGCTCCTGCAATCTGCCATCCAGAAGCGGGGCAGCTTACTTTTGTTTGCCAAGGAAACGGGCCGTGGTTTGTGTCTGGGGGCCTATGGCTGGGAGTGACCGGCTCGGTCGTGAAAAGCTACGATAGGCAGGATGGTTACCAGACCCATGGTGGAACCAGTGCCAAGTTGGGCTGGTTTGATAGTACCAAGTGGCTCCTGCAATCTGCCATCAAAAAGTTGGCAGGCGAGTTTTGTTTGCCAGGCAAAAGCGCCGTTGTTTGTGTTTGGGGGCCTGTGGCTGGGAGTGGCCAGCTGGCTCCTTAGAATCCACGACACGCGGGATGGTTCCCAGACCAGAGGTGGCACCAGAGCCAAGTCGGGCTGGTTTGATAGTACCAAGTGGATCCTGCAATCTGCCATCCAGAAGCGGGGCTGCTTACTTTTGTTTGCCAGGGAAACGGGCCGAGGTTTGTGTCTGGGGGCCTATGGCTGGAAGTGACCGGCTGGCTCCTGTAAAGCTACGATAGGCAGGACGGTTACCAGACCCATGGTGGCACCAGTGCCAAGTTCGGCTGATTTGATAGTACCAAGTGGCTCCTGCAATCTGCCATCAAAAAGTTGGCAGGCGAGTTTTGTTTTCCAGGGAAGAGTGCCGTTGTTTGTGTTTGGGGGCCTGTGGCCGGGAATGGCCGGCTGGCTCCTTAGAATCCACGATACGCAGGATGGTTCCCAGACCCAAGGTTGCACCATTGCCAAGGTAGGGTGGTTTGATACTACCAAGTGCGTCCTGCAATCTGCCATCCAGAAGTGCGGCAGCTTACATTTGTTTGCCAGGGTATGGGCCGTTGTTTGTGTCTGGGGGCCTATGGCTGGGAGTGACCGGCTGGCTCCTGAAAAGCTACGATAGGCAGGATGGTTACCAGACCCATGGTGGCACCAGTGCCAAGTTGGGCTGGTTTGATAGTACCAAGTGGCTCCTGCAATCTGCCATCAAAAATTTGGCAGGCGAGTTTTGTTTGCCAGAGAAAAGCGCCGTTGTTTGTGTTTGGGGGCCTGTGGCTGGGAGTGGCCGGCGGGTCCTTAGAATCCACGATACGCAGGATGGTTCCCAGACCAGAGGTGGCACCAGTGCCAAGTCGGGCTGGTTTGATAGTACCAAGTGGCTCCTGCAATCTGCCATCCAGAAGCGGGGCAGCTTACTTTTGTGTGCCAGGGAAACGGGCCGAGGTTTGTGTCTCGGGGCCTATGGCTGGGAGTGACCGGCTGGCTCCTGAAAAGCTACGATAGGCAGGATGGTGACCAGACCCATGGTGGCACCAGTGCCAAGTTGGGCTGGTTTGATAGTACCAAGTGGCTCCTGCAATCTGCCATCAAAAAGTTGTCAGGCCAGTTTTGTTTTCCAGGGAAAAGCGACGTTGTTTGTGTTTGGGGTCCTGTGGCTGGGAGTGGCCAGCTGGCTCATTAGAATCCACGATACGCAGGATGGTTCCCAGACCAGGGGTGGCACCAGTGCCAAGTTGGGCTGGTTTGATACCACAAAGTGGCTCCTGCAATCTGCCATCCAGAAGCGGGGCAGCTTACTTTTGTTTGCCAAGGAAACGGGCCGTGGTTTGTGTCTGGGGGCCTATGGCTGGGAGTGACCGACTCGGTCGTGAAAAGCTACGATAGGCAGGATGGTTACCAGACCAGAGGTGGCACCAGTGCCAAGTTGGGCTGGTTTGATAGTACCAAGTGGCTCCTGCAATCTGCCATCAAAAAGTTGGCAGGCGAGTTTTGTTTTCCAGGCAAAAGCGCCGTTGTTTGTGTTTGGGGGCCTGTGGCTGGGAGTGGCCAGCTGGCTCCTTAGAATCCACGACACGCGGGATGGTTCCCAGACCAGAGGTGGCACCAGAGCCAAGTCGGGCTGGTTTGATAGTACCAAGTGGCTCCTGCAATCTGCCATCCAGAAGCGGGGCAGCTTACTTTTGTTTGCCAGGGAAACGGGCCGAGGTTTGTGTCTGGGGGCCTATGGCTGGAAGTGACCGGCTGGCTCCTGTAAAGCTACGATAGGCAGGATGGTGACCAGACCCATGGTGGCACCAGTGCCAAGTTGGGCTGATTTGATAGTACCAAGCGGCTCCTGCAATCTGCCATCAAAAAGTTGGCAGGCGAGTTTTGTTTTCCAGGGAAGATTGCCGTTGTTTTTGCTTGGGGGCCTGTGGCTGGGAATGGCCGGCTGGCTCCTTAGAATCCACGATACGCAGGATGGTTCCCAGACCCAAGGTTGCACCATTGCCAAGGTAGGCTGGTTTGATAGTACCAAGTGCGTCCTGCAATCTGCCATCCAGAAGTGGGGCAGCTTACTTTTGTTTGCCAGGGAAACGGGCCGTGGTTTGTGTCTGGGGGCCTATGGCTGGGAGTGACCGGCTGGCTCCTGAAAAGCTACGATAGGCAGGATGGTGACCAGACCCATGGTGGCACCAGTGCCAAGTTGGGCTGGTTTGATAGTACCAAGTGGCTCCTGCAATCTGCCATCAAAAAGTTGGCAGGCGAGTTTTGTTTGCCAGAGAAAAGCGCCGTTGTTTTTGTTTGGGGGCCTGTGGCTGGGAGTGGCCGGCTGGCTCCTTAGAATCCACGATACGCAGGATGGTTCCCAGACCTGAGGTGGCACCAGTGCCAAGTCGGGCTGGTTTGATAGTACCAAGTGGCTCCTGCAATCTGCCATACAGAAGCGGGGCAGCTTACTTTTGTTTGCCAGGGAAACGGGCCGAGGTTTGTGTCTCGGGGCCTATGGGTGGGACTGACCGGCTGGCTCCTGAAAAGCTACGATAGGCAGGATGGTGACCAGACCCATGGTGGCACCAGTGCCAAGTTGGGCTGGTTTGATAGTACCAAGTGGCTCCTGCAATCTGCCATCAAAAAGTTGGCAGGCGAGTTTTGTTTGCCAGAGAAAAGCGCCGTTGTTTGTGTTTGGGGGCCTGTGGCTGGGAGTGGCCGGCTGGCTCCTTAGAATCCACGATACGCAGGATGGTTCCCAGACCTGAGGTGGCACCAGTGACAAGTCGGGCTTGTTTGATACCACAAAGTGGCTCCTGCAATATGCCATCCAGAAGCGGGGCAGCTTACTTTTGTTTGCAAAGGAAACGGGCCGTGGTTTGTGTCTGGGGGCCTATGGCTTGGAGTGACCGGCTCGGTCGTGAAAAGCTACGATAGGCAGGATAGTGACCAGACCCATGGTGGCACCAGTGCCAAGTTGGGCTGGTTTGATAGTACCAAGTGGCTCCTACAATCTGCCATCAAAAAGTTGGCAGGCAAGTTCTGTTTCCCAGGGAAAAGCGCCGTTGTTTTTGTTTGGGGGCCTGTGGCTGGGAGTGGCCGGCTGGCTCCTGAAATGCTACGATAGGCAGGATGGTTACCAGACCCATGGTGGCACCAGTGCCAAGTTGGGCTGGTTTGATAGTACCAAGTGGCTCCTGCAATCTGCCATCCAAAAGCGGGGCAGCTGAGTTTTGCTTGCCAGAGAAAAGGGCTGTGGTATATGTTTGGGTCCTGTGGCTGGCAGTGGCCGGCTGGCTCCTGAAATTCCATGATACGCAGCATGGTTCCCAGACCCAAGGTGGCACCAGTGCCAAGTAGGGCTGGTTTGACAGCGTCAAGCGCCTCCTGCAATCTCCCATCCAGAAGTGGGGCAGCTGAGTTTTTTTTGCCTGTGAATCGGGCCGTTGTTTTTGATTGGGGTCGGTGGCCGAGAGCGGTCGGCTGGCTCCTGTCAATCCACAATACGCAGGATGGTTCACAGACCCAAGGTGGCACCAGTGCCAAGTCGGGCTAGTTTGATGGTGCAAAGTGGCTCCTGCAATCTGCCATCCAGAAGCGGGGCAGCTGACTTTTTTTGCCAGGGAAACGGGCCGAAGTTTGTGTCTGGGGGCCTATGGCTGGGAGAGACCGGCTGGCTCCTGAAAAGCTACGATAGGCAGGATGGTGACCAGACCCATGGTGGCAGCAGTGCCAAGTTGGGCTGGTTTGATAGTACCAAGTGGCTCCTGCCATCTGCCATCAAAAAGTTGGCAGGTGAGTTCTGTTTTCCAGGGAAAAGCGCCGTTGTTTTTGTTTGGGGGCCTGTGGCTGGGAGTGGCCGGCTGGCTCCTGAAAAGCTACCATAGGCAGGATGGTTACCAGACCCATGGTGGCACCAGTGCCAAGTTGGGCTGGTTTGATAGTACCAAGTGGCTCCTGCCATCTGCCATCAAAAAGTTGGCAGGCCAGTTTTGTTTTCCAGGGAAAAGCGCCGTTGTTTGTGTTTGGGGACCTGTGGCTGGGAGTGGCCGGCTGGCTAATTATAATCCACAATGCGCAGGATGGTTCCCAGACCAGAGGTGGCACCAGTGCCAAGTCGGGCTAGTTTGATGGTGCAAAGTGGCTCCTGCAATCTGCCATCAAAAAGTTGGCAGGCCAGTTTTGTTTTCCAGGGAAGAGTGCCGTTGTTTTTGTTTGGGGGCCTGTGGCTGGGAGTGGCCGGCTGGCTCCTTGGAATCCACGATACGCAGGATGGTTCCCAGACCACAGGTGGCACCAGTGCTAAGTTGGGCTTGTTTGATACCACAAAGTGGCTCCTGAAATATGCCATCCAGAAGCGGGGCAGCTTACTTTTGTTTGCCTAGGAAACGGGCGGTGGTTTGTGTCTGGGGTCCTATGGCTGGGAGTGACCGGCTCGGTCGTGAAAAGCTACGATAGGCAGGATGGTGACCAGACCCATGGTGGCACCAGTGCCAATTTGGGCTGATTTGATAGTACCAAGTGGCTCCTGCAATCTGCCATCAAAAAGTTGGCAGGCGAGTTCTGTTTCCCAGGGAAAAGCGCCGTTGTTTTTGTTTGGGGGCCTGTGGCTGGGAGTGGCCGGCTGGCTCCTGACATGCTACGATAGGCAGGATGGTTCCCAGACCCATGGTGGCACCAGTGCCAAGTTGTGCTGTTTTTGTAGTACCAAGTGGCTCCTGCAATCTGCCATCCAAAAGCGGGGCAGCTGAGTTTTGCTTGCCAGAGAAAAGGGCTGTGGTATATGTTTGGGTCCTGTGGCTGGCAGTGGCCGGCAGGCTCCTGAAATTCCATGATACGCAGCATGGTTCCCAGACCCAAGGTGGCACCAGTGCCAAGTAGGGCTGGTTTGACAGCGTCAAGCGCCTCCTGCAATCTCCCATCCAGAAGTGGGGCAGCTGAGTTTTTTTTGCCTGTGAATCGGGCCGTTGTTTTTGATTGGGGTCGGTGGCCGAGAGCGGTCAGCTGGCTCCTGTCAATCCACAATACGCAGGATGGTTCACAGACCCAAGGTGGCACCAGTGCCAAGTCGGGCTAGTTTGATGGTGCAAAGTGGCTCCTGCAATCTGCCATCCAGAAGCGGGGTAGCTTACTTTTGTTTGCCAGGTAAACGGGCCGAGGTTTGTGTCTGGGGGCCTATGGCTGGAAATGAACGGCTGGCTCCTGTAAAGCTACGATAGGCAGGACAGTTACCAGACCCATAGTGGCACCAGTGCCAAGTTGGGCTGATTTGATAGTACCAAGTGGCTCCTGCAATCTGCCATCAAAAAGTTGGCACGCGAGTTTTGTTTTCCAGGGAAGAGTGCCGTTGTGTGTGTTTGGGGGCCTATGGCCGGGAATGGCCGGCTGGCTCCTTAGAATCCACGATACGCAGGATGGTTCCCAGACCCAAGGTTGCACCATTGCCAAGGTAGGCTGGTTTGATAGTACCAAGTGCGTCCTGCAATCTGCCATCCAGAAGTGGGGCAGCTTACTTTTGTTTGCCAAGGAAACGGGCCGTGGTTTGTGTCTGGGGGCCTATGGCTGGGAGTGACCGGCTCGGTCGTGAAAAGCTACGATAGGAAGGATGGTGACCAGACCCATGGTGGCACCAGTGCCAAGTTGGGCTGGTTTGATAGTACCAAGTGGCTCCTGCAATCTGCCATCAAAAAGTTGGCAGGCGAGTTCTGTTTTCCAGGGAAAAGCGCCGTTGTTTTTGTTTGGGGGCCTGTGGCTGGGAGTGGCCGGCTGGCTCCTGAAAAGCTACGATAGGCAGGATGGTTACCAGACCCATGGTGGCACCAGTGCCAAGTCGGGCTAGTTTGATGGTGCAAAGTGGCTCCTGCAATCTGCCATCCAGAAGCGGGGCAGCTGAGTTTTGTTTGCCAGAGAAAAGGGCCGTGGTTTCTTTTTGGGGGCACAAGGCTTGGAGTGGCCGGCTGGCTCCTTAAAATGCTCGATAGGCAGGATGGTGACCAGACCCAAGGTGGCACCAGTGCCAAGTTGTGCTGTTTTTGTAGTACCAAGTGCGTCCTGCAATTTGCCATCCAGAAGAGGGGCAGTTGAGTTTTGTTTGCCAGAGAAAAGGGCCGTGGTTTGTGTTTGAGGGCATATGGCTGAGAGTGGCCGGCTGACCCCTGAAAATCCACAAGAGGCAGGATGGTTCCCAGAGCCAAGGTGGCACCAGGGCCAAGTCGGGCTGGTTTGATAGTACTAAATAGCTCCTGCAATCTGCCATCCACATGCTGTGCAGCTTAATTATGTTTGCCAGGGAAACGGGCCGAGGTTTGTGTCTGGGGGCCTATGGCTGGGAGTGACCCGCTGGCTCCTGAAAAGCTACGATAGGCAGGATGGTTCCCAGACCAGAGGTGGCACCAGTGCCAAGTCGGGCTAGTTTGATGGTGAAAAGTGGCTCCTGCAATCTGCCATCAAAAAGTTGGCAGGCGAGTTTTGTTTTCCAGGGAAAAGTGCCGTTGATTTTGTTTGGTGGCCTGTGGCTGGGAGTGGCCGGCTGGCTGCTTAGAATCCACGATACGCAGGATGGTTCCCAGACCAGAGGTGGCACCAGTTCCAAGTCGGGCTGGTTTGATAGTACCAAGTGGCTCCTGCAATCTGCCATCCAGAAGCGGGGCAGCTTACTTTTGTTTGCCAGGGAAACGGGCCGAGGTTTGGGTCTGGGGGCCTATGGCTGGGAGTGACTGGCTGGCTCCTGAAAAGCTACGATAGGCAGGATGGTTACCAGACTCATGGTGGCACCAGTGCCACGTTGGGCTGATTTGATAGTACCAAGCGGCTCCTGCAATCTGCCATCAAAAAGTTGGCAGGCGAGTTTTGTTTTCCAGGGAAAAGCGCCGTTGTTTGTGTTTGGGGGCCTATGGCTGGGAGTGGCCGGCTGGCTAATTAGAATCCACGATACGCAGGATGGTTCCCAGACCAGAGGTGGCACCAGTGCCAAGTCGGGCTAGTTTGATGGTGCAAAGTGGCTCCTGCAATCTGCCATGAAATAGTTTGCAGGCGAGTTTTGTTTTCCAGGGAAAAGTGCCGTTGTTTGTGTTTGGTGGACTGTGGCTGGGAGTGGCCGGCTGGCTCCTTAGAATCCACGATACGCAGGATGGTTCCCAGACCAGAGGTGGCACCAGTGCCAAGTCGGACTGGTTTGATAGTACCAAGTGGCTCCTGCAATCTGCCATCCAGAAGCGGGGCGGCTTACTTTTGTTTGCCAGGGAAACGGGCCGAGGTTTGTGTCTGGGGGCCTATGGCTGGGAGTGACCGGCTGGCTCCTGAAAAGCTACGATAGGCAGGATGATTACCAGGCCCATGGTGGCACCAGTGCCAAGTTGGGCTGATTTGATAGTATCAAGCGGCTCCTGCAATCTGCCATCAAAAAGTTGGCAGGCGAGTTTTGTTTTCCAGGGAAAAGTGCCGTTGATTTTGTTTGGTGGCCTGTGGCTGGGAGTGGCCGGCTGGCTCCTTAGAATCCACGATACGCAGGATGGTTCCCAGACCAGAGGTGGCATCAGTTCCAAGTTGGGCATGTTTGATAGTACCAAGTGGCTCCTGCAATCTGCCATCCAGAAGCGGGGTAGCTTACTTTTGTTTGACAGGGAAACGGGCGGAGGTTTTTTCTGGGGGCCTATGGGTGGGACTGACCGGCTGGCTCCTGAAAAGCTACGATAGGCAGGATGGTGACCAGACCCATGGTGGCACCAGTGCCAAGTTGGGCTGGTTTGATAGTACCAAGTGGCTCCTGCAATCTGCCATCAAAAAGTTGGCAGGCGAGTTTTGTTTTCCAGGGAAAAGCGCCGTTGTTTGTGTTTGGGGGCCTGTGGCTGGGAGTGGCCGGCTGGCTCCTTAGAATCCACGATAGGCAGGATGGTTCCCAGACCCATGGTGGCACCAGTGCCAAGTCGGGCTGCTTTGATTGTGCAAAGTGGCTCCTGCAATCTGCCATCAAAATGTTGGCAGGCGAGATTTTTTTGCCAGGGCAAAGCGCGGTTGTTTGTGTTTGGTGGCCTGTGGCTGGGAGTGGCCGGCTGGCTAATTAGAATCCACGATACGCAGGATGGTTCCCAGACCAGAGGTGGCACCAGTGCCAAGTCGGGCTAGTTTGATGGTGCAAAGTGGCTCCTGCAATCTGCCATGAAAAAGTTGGCAGGCCAGTTTTGTTTTCCAGGGAAAAGCGCCGTTGTTTGTGTCTTGGGGCCTGTGGCTGGGAGTGGCCAGCTGGCTCCTTAGAATCCACGATACGCAGCATGGTTCCCAGACCAGAGGTGGCACCAGTTCCAAGTCGGGCTGGTTTGATAGTACCAAGTGGCTCCTGCAATCTGCCATCCAGAAGCGGGGCAGCTTACTTTTGTTTGCCAGGGAAACGGGCCGAGGTTTGTGTCTGGGGGCCTATGGCTGGGAGTGACCGGCTGGCTCCTGAAAAGCTACGATAGGCAGGATGGTTACCAGACCCATGGTGGCACCAGTGCCAAGTTGGGCTGATTTGATAGTATCAAGCGGCTCCTGCAATCTGCCATCAAAAAGTTGGCAGGCGAGTTTTGTTTTCCAGGGAAAAGTGCCGTTGATTTTTTTTGGTGGCCTGTGGCTGGGAGTGGCCGGCTGGCTCCTTATAATCCACGATACGCAGGATGGTTCCCAGACCAGAGGTGGCATCAGTGCCAAGTCGGGCTGCTTTGATGGTGCAAAGTGGCTCCTGCAATCTGCCATCCAGAAGCGGGGCAGCTGAGTTTTGTTTGCCAGAGAAAAGGGCCGTGGTTTCTTTTTGGGGGCACATGGCTTGGAGTGGCCGGCTGGCTCCTTAAAATGCTCGATACGCAGGATGGTGACCAGACCCAAGGTGGCACCAGTGCCAAGTTGTGCTGTTTTTGTAGTACCAAGTGCGTCCTGCAATTTGCCATCCAGAAGAGGGGCAGTTGAGTTTTGTTTGCCAGAGAAAAGGGCCGTGGTTTGTGTTTGAGGGCATATGGCTGAGAGTGGACGGCTGACCCCTGAAAATCCACAATAGCCAGGATGGTTCCCAGAGCCAAGGTGGCACCAGTTCCAAGTCGGGCTGGTTTGATAGTACTAAATAGCTCCTGCAATCTGCCATCCAGAAGCGGGGCAGCTTACTTTTGTTTGCCAGGGAAACGGGCCGAGGTTTGTGTCTGGGGGCCTATGGCTGGGAGTGACCGGCTGGCTCCTGAAAAGCTACGATAGGCAGGATGGTTCCCAGACCAGAGGTGGCACCAGTGCCAAGTCGGGCTAGTTTGATGGTGAAAAGTGGCTCCTGCAATCTGCCATCAAAAAGTTGGCAGGCGAGTTTTGTTTTCCAGGGAAAAGTGCCGTTGATTTTGTTTGGGGGCCTGTGGCTGGGAGTGGCCGGCTGGCTCCTTAGAATCCACGATACGCAGGATGGTTCCCAGACAAGAGGTGGCACCAGTGCCAAGTCGGGCTGGTTTGATGGTGCAAAGTGGCTCCTGCAATCTGCCATCCAGAAGCGGGGCAGCTTACTTTTGTTTGCCAGGGAAACGGGCCGAGGTTTGTGTCTGGGGCCCTATGACTGGGAGTGACCGGCTGGCTCCTGAAAAGCTACGATAGGCAGGATGGTTACCAGACCCATGGTGGCACCAGTGCCAAGTTGGGCTGATTTGATAGTATCAAGCGGCTCCTGCAATCTGCCATCAAAAAGTTGGCAGGCCAGTTTTGTTTTCCAGGGAAAAGTGCCGTTGATTTTTTTTGGTGGCCTGTGGCTGGGAGTGGCCGGCTGGCTCCTTAGAATCCACGATACGCAGGATGGTTCCCAGACCAGAGGTGGCACCAGTTCCAAGTTGGGCTTGTTTGATAGTACCAAGTGGCTCCTGCAATCTGCCATCCAGAAGCGGGGCAGCTTACTTTTGCTTGCAAGGGAAACGGGCCGAGGTTTTTGTGTGGGGGCCTATGTCTGGGAGAGACTGGCTGGCTCCTGAAAAGCTACGATAGGCAGGATGGTTACCAGACTCATGGTGGCACCAGTGCCACGTTGGGCTGATTTGATAGTACCAAGCGGCTCCTGCAATCTGCCATCAAAAAGTTGGCAGGCCAGTTTTGTTTTCCAGGGGAAAGCGCCGTTGTTTGTCTTTGGGGGCCTATGGCTGGCAGTGGCCGGCTGGCTAATTAGAATCCACGATACGCAGGATGGTTCCCAGACCATGGTGGCACCAGTGCCAAGTCGGGCTAGTTTGATGGTGAAAAGTGGCTCCTGCAATCTGCCATGAAAAAGTTGGCAGGCGAGTTTTGTTTTCCAGGGAAAAGTGCCGTTGTTTGTGTTTGGTGGACTGTGGCTGGGAGTGGCCGGCTGGCTCCTTAGAATCCACGATACGCAGCATGGTTCCCAGACCAGAGGTGGCACCAGTGCCAAGTCGGGCTGGTTTGATAGTACCAAGTGGCTCCTGCAATCTGCCATCCAGAAGCGGGGCAGCTTACTTTTGTTTGCCAGGGAAACGGGCCGAGGTTTGTGTCTGGGGGCCTATGGCTGGGAGTTACCGGCTGGCTCCTGAAAAGCTACGATAGGCACGATGGTTACCACACTCATGGTGGCACCAGTGCCAAGTTGGGCTGATTTGATAGTACCAAGCGACTCCTGCAATCTGCCATCAAAAAGTTGGCAGGCGAGTTTTGTTTTCCAGGGAAAAGCGCCGTTGTTTGTGTTTGGGGGCTTGTGGCTGGGAGTGGCCGGCTGGCTCCTTAGAATCCACGATACACAGGATGGTTCCCAGACCAGAGGTGGCACCAGTGACCTGTCGGGCTAGTTTGATGGTGCAAAGTGGCTCCTGCAATCTGCCATCCAGAAGCGGGGCAGCTTACTTTTGTTTGCCAGGGAAACGGGCCGAGGTTTTTTCTGGGGGCCTATTGGTGGGACTGTCCGGCTGGCTCCTGAAAAGCTACGATAGGCAGGATGGTGACCAGACCCATGGTGGCACCAGTGCCAAGTTGGGCTGGTTTGATAGTACCAAGTGGCTCCTGCAATCTGCCATCAAAAAGTTGGCAGGCGAGTTTTGTTTTCCAGGGAAAAGCACCGTTGTTTGTGTTTGGGGGCCTGTGGCTGGGAGTGGCCGGCTGGCTCCTTAGAATCCACGATACGCAGGATGGTTCCCAGACCAGAGGTGGCACCAGTGCCAAGTCGGGCTGGTTTGATGGTGCAAAGTGGCTCCTGCAATCTGCCATCAAAATGTTGGCAGGCGAATTTTGTTTTCCAGGGCAAAGCGCGGTTGTTTGTGTTTGGTGGCCTGTGGCTGGGAGTGGCCGGCTGGCTAATTAGAATCCACGATACGCAGGATGGTTCCCAGACCAGAGGTGGCACCAGTGCCAAGTCGGGCTAGTTTGATGGTGCAAAGTGGCTCCTGCAATCTGCCATTAAAAAGTTGGCAGGCCAGTTTTGTTTTCCAGGGAAAAGCGCCGTTGTTTGTATTTGGGGGCCTGTGGCTGGGAGTGGCCAGCTGGCTCCTTATAATCCTCGATACGCAGGATGGTTCCCAGACCAGAGGTGGCACCAGTGCCAAGTCGGGCTGGTTTGATGGTGCAAAGTGGCTCCTGCAATCTGCCATCCAGAAGCGGGGCAGCTGAGTTTTGTTTGCCAGAGAAAAGGACCGTGGTTTTTTTTGGGGGGCATATGTCTTGGAGTGGCCGGCTGGCTCCTTAAAATGCTCGATACGCAGGATGGTGACCAGACCCAAGGTGGCACCAGTGCCAAGTTGTGCTGTTTTTGTAGTACCAAGTGCGTCCTGCAATTTGCCATCCAGAAGAGGGGCAGTTGAGTTTTGTTTGCCAGAGAAAAGGGCCGTGGTTTGTGTTTGAGGGCATATGGCTGAGAGTGGCCGGCTGACCCCTGAAAATCCACAATAGGCAGGATGGTTCCCAGAGCCAAGGTGGCACCAGTTCCAAGTCGGGCTGGTTTGATAGTACTAAATAGCTCCTGCAATCTGCCATCCAGAAGCGGGGCAGCGTAATTTTGTTTGCCAGGGAAACGGGCCGAGATTTGTGTCTGGGGGCCTATGGCTGGGAGTGACCGGCTGGCTCCTGAAAAGCTACGATAGGCAGGATGGTTCCCAGACAAGAGGTGGCACCAGTTCCAAGTCGGGCTGGTTTGATAGTACCAAGTGGCTCCTGCAATCTGCCATCCAGAAGCGGGGCAGCTTACTTTTGTTTGCCAGGGTAACGGGCCGAGGTTTGTGTCTGGGGGCCTATGGCTGGGAGTGACTGGCTGGCTCCTGAAAAGCTACTATAGGAAGGATGGTTACAAAACCCATGGTGGCACCACTGCCAAGTTGGGCTGGTTTGATAGTATCAAGCGGCTCCTGCAATCTGCCATCAAAAAGTTGGCAGGCGAGTTTTGTTTTCCAGGGAAAAGTGCCGTTGATTTTTTTTGGTGGCCTGTGGCTGGGAGTGGCCGGCTGGCTCCTTAGAATCCACGATACGCAGGATGGTTCCCAGACCAGAGGTGGCACCAGTTCCAAGTCGGGCTTGTTTGATATTACCAAGTGGCTCCTGCAATCTGCCATCCAGAAGCGGGGCAGCTTACTTTTGTTTGCAAGGGAAACGGGCCGAGGTTTTGTCTGGGGGCCTATGGCTGGGAGTGACTGGCTGGCTCCTGAAAAACTACGATAGGCAGGATGGTTACCAGACTCATGGTGGCACCAGTGCCACGTTGGGCTGATTTGATAGTACCAAGCGGCTCCTGCAATCTGCCATCAAAAAGTTGGCAGGCGAGTTTTGTTTTCCAGGGGAAAGCGCCGTTGTCTTTGTTTGGTGGCCTGTGGCTGGGAGTGGCCGGCTGGCTCCTTAGAATCCACGATACGCAGGATGGTTCCCAGACCAGAAGTGGCACCAGTGCCAAGTCGGGCTAGTTTGATGGTGCAAAGTGGCTCCTGCAATCTGCCATGAAAAAGTTGGCAGGCGAGTTTTGTTTTCCAGGGAAAAGTGCCGTTGTTTGTGTTTGGTGGCCTGTGGCTGGGAGTGGCCGGCTGGCTAATTAGAATTCACGATACGCAGGATGGTTACCAGACCATGGTGGCACCAGTGCCAAGTCGGGCTAGTTTGATGGTGCAAAGTGGCTCCTGCAATCTGCCATGAAAAAGTTGGCAGGCGAGTTTTGTTTTCCAGGGAAAAGTGCCGTTGTTTGTGTTTGGTGGCCTGTGGCTGGGAGTGGCCGGCTGGCTCCTTAGAATCCACGATACGCAGCATGGTTCCCAGACCAGAGGTGGCACCAGTGCCAAGTCGGGCTGGTTTGATAGTACCAAGTGGCTCCTGCAATCTGCCATCCAGAAACGGGGCAGCTTACTTTTGTTTGCAAGGGAAACGGGCCGAGGTTTGTGTCTGGGGGCCTATGGCTGGGAGTGACCGGCTGGCTCCTGAAAAGCTACGATAGGCAGGATGGTTACCAGACTCATGGGGGCACCAGTGCCAAGTTGGGCTGATTTGATAGTACCAAGCGGCTCCTGCAATCTGCCATCAAAAAGTTGGCAGGCGAGTTTTGTTTTCCAGGGAAAAGCGCCGTTGCTTGTGTTTGGTGGACTGTGGCTGGGAGTGGCCGGCTGGCTCCTTAGAATCCACGATACGCAGGATGGTTCCCAGACCAGAGGTGGCACCAGTGACCTCTCGAGCTAGTTTGATGCTGCAAAGTGTCTCCTGCAATCTGCCATCCAGAAGCGGGGTAGCTTACTTTTGTTTGCCAGGGAAACGGGCCGAGGTTTTTTCTGGGGGCCTAGGGGTGGGACTGTCCGGCTGGCTCCTGAAAAGCTACGATAGGCAGGATGGTGACCAGACCCATGGTGGCACCAGTTCCATGTTGGGCTGGTTTGATAGTACCAAGTGGCTCCTGCAATCTGCCATCAAAAAGTTGGCAGGCGAGTTTTGTTTTCCAGGGCAAAGCGCCGTTGTTTGTGTTTGGTGGACTGTGGCTGGGAGTGGCCGGCTGGCTCCTTAGAATCAACGATACGCAGGATGGTTCCCAGACAAGAGGTGGCACCAGTGCCAAGTCGGGCTGGTTTGATGGTGCAAAGTGGCTCCTGCAATCTGCCATCAAAATATTGGCAGGCGAATTTTGTTTTCCAGGGAAAAGCGCCGTTCTTTGTGTTTGGGGGCCTGTGGCTGGGAGTGGCCGGCTGGCTAATTAGAATCCACGATACGCAGGATGGTTCCCAGACCAGAGGTGGCACCAGTGCCAAGTCGGGCTAGTTTGATGGTGCAAAGTGGCTCCTGCAATCTGCCATCCAGAAGCGGGGCAGCTGAGTTTTGTTTGCCAGAGAAAAGGGCCGAGGTTTCTGTCTGGGGGCCTATGGCTGGGAGTGGCCGGCTGGCTCCTTAAAATGCTCGATACGCAGGATGGTGACCAGACCCAAGGTGGCACCACTGCCAAGTTGTGCTGTTTTTGTAGTACCAAGTGCGTCCTGCAATTTGCCATCCAGAAGAGGGGCAGTTGAGTTTTGTTTGCCAGAGAAAAGGGCCGTGGTTTGTGTTTGAGGGCATATGGCTGAGAGTGGCCGGCTGACCCCTGAAAATCCACAATAGGCAGGATGGTTCCCAGAGCCAAGGTGGCACCAGTTCCAAATCGGGCTGGTTTGATAGTACTAAATAGCTCCTGCAATCTGCCATCCAGAAGCGGGGCAGCTTACTTTTATTTGCCAGGGAAACGGGACGAGGTTTGTGTCTGGGGGCCTATGGCTGGGAGTGACCGGCTGGCTCCTGAAAAGCTACGATAGGCAGGATGGTTCCAAGACAAGAGTTGGCACCAGTGCCAAGTCGGGCTAGTTTGATGGTGAAAAGTGGCTCCTGCAATCTGCCATCAAAAAGTTGGCAGGCGAGTTTTGTTTTCCAGGGAAAAGTGCCGTTGATTTTGTTTGGCGGCCTGTGGCTGGGAGTGGCCGGCTGGCTCCTTAGAATCCACGATACGCAGGATGGTTCCCAGACCAGAGGTGGCACCAGTTCCAAGTCGGGCTTGTTTGATAGTACCAAGTGGCTCCTGCAATCTGCCATCCAGAAGCGGGGCAGCTTACTTTTGTTTGCCAGGGAAACGGGCCGAGGTTTTGTCTGGGGGCCTATGGCTGGGAGTGACTGGCTGGCTCCTGAAAAACTACGATAGGCAGGATGGTTACCAGACTCATGGTGGCACCAGTGCCACGTTGGGCTGATTTGATAGTACCAAGCGGCTCCTGCAATCTGCCATCAAAAAGTTGGCAGGCCAGTTTTGTTTTCCAGGGGAAAGCGCCGTTTTCTTTGTTTGGTGGCCTGTGGCTGGGAGTGGCCGGCTGGCTCCTTAGAATCCACGATATGCAGGATGGTTCCCAGACCAGAAGTGGCACCAGTGCCAAGTCGGGCTAGTTTGATGGTGCAAAGTGGCTCCTGCAATCTGCCATGAAAAAGTTGGCAGGCGAGTTTTGTTTTCCAGGGAAAAGTGCCGTTGTTTGTGTTTGGTGGCCTGTGGCTGGGAGTGGCCGGCTGGCTAATTAGAATTCACGATACGCAGGATGGTTACCAGACCATGGTGGCACCAGTGCCAAGTCGGGCTAGTTTGATGGTGCAAAGTGGCTCCTGCAATCTGCCATGAAAAAGTTGGCAGGCGAGTTTTGTTTTCCAGGGAAAAGTGCCGTTGTTTGTGTTTGGTGGCCTGTGGCTGGGAGTGGCCGGCTGGCTCCTTAGAATCCACGATACGCAGCATGGTTCCCAGACCAGAGGTGGCACCAGTGCCAAGTCGGGCTGGTTTGATAGTACCAAGTGGCTCCTGCAATCTGCCATCCAGAAACGGGGCAGCTTACTTTTGTTTGCAAGGGAAACGGGCCGAGGTTTGTGTCTGGGGGCCTATGGCTGGGAGTGACCGGCTGGCTCCTGAAAAGCTACGATAGGCAGGATGGTTACCAGACTCATGGGGGCACCAGTGCCAAGTTGGGCTGATTTGATAGTACCAAGCGGCTCCTGCAATCTGCCATCAAAAAGTTGGCAGGCGAGTTTTGTTTTCCAGGGAAAAGCGCCGTTGCTTGTGTTTGGTGGACTGTGGCTGGGAGTGGCCGGCTGGCTCCTTAGAATCCACGATACGCAGGATGGTTCCCAGACCAGAGGTGGCACCAGTGACCTCTCGAGCTAGTTTGATGCTGCAAAGTGGCTCCTGCAATCTGCCATCCAGAAGCGGGGTAGCTTACTTTTGTTTGCCAGGGAAACGGGCCGAGGTTTTTTCTGGGGGCCTAGGGGTGGGACTGTCCGGCTGGCTCCTGAAAAGCTACGATAGGCAGGATGGTGACCAGACCCATGGTGGCACCAGTTCCAAGTTGGGCTGGTTTGATAGTACCAAGTGGCTCCTGCAATCTGCCATCAAAAAGTTGGCAGGCGAGTTTTGTTTTCCAGGGCAAAGCGCCGTTGTTTGTGTTTGGTGGACTGTGGCTGGGAGTGGCCGGCTGGCTCCTTAGAATCAACGATACGCAGGATGGTTCCCAGACAAGAGGTGGCACCAGTGACAAGTCGGGCTGGTTTGATGGTGCAAAGTGGCTCCTGCAATCTGCCATCAAAATATTGGCAGGCGAATTTTGTTTTCCAGGGAAAAGCGCCGTTCTTTGTGTTTGGGGGCCTGTGGCTGGGAGTGGCCGGCTGGCTAATTAGAATCCACGATACGCAGGATGGTTCCCAGACCAGAGGTGGCACCAGTGCCAAGTCGGGCTAGTTTGATGGTGCAAAGTGGCTCCTGCAATCTGCCATCCAGAAGCGGGGCAGCTGAGTTTTGTTTGCCAGAGAAAAGGGCCGAGGTTTCTGTCTGGGGGCCTATGGCTGGGAGTGGCCGGCTGGCTCCTTAAAATGCTCGATACGCAGGATGGTGACCAGACCCAAGGTGGCACCAGTGCCAAGTTGTGCTGTTTTTGTAGTACCAAGTGCGTCCTGCAATTTGCCATCCAGAAGAGGGGCAGTTGAGTTTTGTTTGCCAGAGAAAAGGGCCGTGGTTTGTGTTTGAGGGCATATGGCTGAGAGTGGCCGGCTGACCCCTGAAAATCCACAATAGGCAGGATGGTTCCCAGAGCCAAGGTGGCACCAGTTCCAAGTCGGGCTGGTTTGATAGTACTAAATAGCTCCTGCAATCTGCCATCCAGAAGCGGGGCAGCTTACTTTTATTTGCCAGGGAAACGGGACGAGGTTTGTGTCTGGGGGCCTATGGCTGGGAGTGACCGGCTGGCTCCTGAAAAGCTACGATAGGCAGGATGGTTCCAAGACAAGAGTTGGCACCAGTGCCAAGTCGGGCTAGTTTGATGGTGAAAAGTGGCTCCTGCAATCTGCCATCAAAAAGTTGGCAGGCGAGTTTTGTTTTCCAGGGAAAAGTGCCGTTGATTTTGTTTGGCGGCCTGTGGCTGGGAGTGGCCGGCTGGCTCCTTAGAATCCACGATACGCAGGATGGTTCCCAGACCAGAGGTGGCACCAGTTCCAAGTCGGGCTTGTTTGATATTACCAAGTGGCTCCTGCAATCTGCCATCCAGAAGCGGGGCAGCTTACTTTTGTTTGCCAGGGAAACGGGCCGAGGTTTGTGTCTGGGGGCCTATGGCTGGGAGTGACTGGCTGGCTCCTGAAAAGCTACGATAGGCAGGATGGTTACCAGACTCATGGTGGCACCAGTGCCACGTTTGGCTGATTTGATAGTACCAAGCGGCTCCTGCAATCTGCCATTAAAAGTTGGCAAGCGAGTTTTGTTTTCCAGGGAAAAGCGACGTTGGTTGTGTTTGGGGGCCTATGGCTGGGAGTGGCCGGCTGGCTAATTAGAATCCACGATACGCAGGATGGTTCCCAGACCAGAGGTGGCACCAGTGCCAAGTCGGGCTAGTTTGATGGTGCAAAGTGGCTCCTGCAATCTGCCATTAAAAAGTTTGCAGGCGAGTTTTGTTTTCCAGGGAAAAGTGCCGTTGTTTGTGTTTGGTGGACTGTGGCTGGGAGTGGCCGGCTGGCTCCTTAGAATCCACGATACGCAGGATGGTTCCCAGACCAGAGGTGGCACCAGTTCCAAGTTGGGCTTGTTTGATAGTACCAAGTGGCTCCTGCAATCTGCCATCCAGAAGCGGGGCAGCTTACTTTTGTTTGCCAGGGAAACGGGACGAGGTTTGTGTCTGGGGGCCTATGGCTGGGAGTGACCGGCTGGCTCTTGAAAAGCTACGATAGGCAGGATGGTTACCA
Source organism: Melospiza melodia melodia (assembly GCF_035770615.1). Taxonomy (NCBI): domain Eukaryota; kingdom Metazoa; phylum Chordata; class Aves; order Passeriformes; family Passerellidae; genus Melospiza; species Melospiza melodia. The sequence continues at coordinate 263,008 of NC_086205.1, read as the reverse complement.
GACCCATGGTGGCACCAGTGCCAAGTTGGGCTGATTTGATAGTATCAAGCGGCTCCTGCAATCTGCCATCAAAAAGTTGGCAGGCGAGTTTTGTTTTCCAGGGAAAAGTGCCGTTGATTTTTTTTGGTGGCTTGTGGCTGGGAGTGGCCAGCTGGCTCCTTATAATCCACGATACGCAGGATGGTTCCCAGACCAGAGGTGGCACCAGTGCCAAGTCGGGCTGGTTTGATGGTGCAAAGTGGCTCCTGCAATCTGCCATCCAGAAGCGGGGAAGTTGAGTTTTGTTTGCCAGAGAAAAGGGCCGTGGTTTTTTTTTGGGGGCATATGTCTTGGAGTGGCCGGCTGGCTCCTTAAAATGCTCGATACGCAGGATGGTGACCAGACCCAAGGTGGCACCAGTGCCAAGTTGTGCTGTTTTTGTAGTACCAAGTGCGTCCTGCAATTTGCCATCCAGAAGAGGGGCAGTTGAGTTTTGTTTGCCAGAGAAAAGGGCCGTGGTTTGTGTTTGAGGGCATATGGCTGAGAGTGGCCGGCTGACCCCTTAAAATCCACAATAGGCAGGATGGTTCCCAGAGCCAAGGTGGCACCAGTTCCAAGTCGGGCTGGTTTGATAGTACTAAATAGCTCCTGCAATCTGCCATCCAGAAGCGGGGCAGCTTAATTTTGTTTGCAGGGAAACGGGCCGAGGTTTGTCTCTGGGGGCCTAAGGCTGGGAGTCACCGGCTGGCTCCTGAAAAGCTACGATAGGCAGGATGATTCCCAGACCAGAGGTGGCACCAGTGCCAAGTCGGGCTAGTTTGATGGTGAAAAGTGGCTCCTGCAATCTGCCATCAAAAAGTTGGCAGGCCAGTTTTGTTTTCCAGGGAAAAGTGCCGTTGATTTTGTTTGGCGGCCTGTGGCTGTGAGTGGCCGGCTGGCTCCTTAGAATCCACGATACGCAGGATGGTTCCCAGACAAGAGGTGGCACCAGTGCCAAGTCGGGCTGGTTTGATGGAGCAAAGTGGCTCCTGCAATCTGCCATCCAGAAGCGGGGCAGCTTACTTTTGTTTGCCAGGGAAACGGGCCGAGGTTTGTGTCTGGGGGCCTATGGCTGGGAGTGACCGGCTGGCTCCTGAAAAGCTACGATAGGCAGGATGGTTACCAGACCCATGGTGGCACCAGTGCCAAGTTGGGCTGATTTGATAGTATCAAGCGGCTCCTGCAATCTGCCATCAAAAAGTTGGCAGGCAAGTTTTGATTTCCAGGGAAAAGTGCCGTTGATTTTTTTTGGTGGCCTGTGGCTGGGAGTGGCCGGCTGGCTCCTTAGAATCCACGATACGCAGGATGGTTCCCAGACCAGAGGTGGCACCAGTTCCAAGTTGGGCTTGTTTGATAGTACCAAGTGGCTCCTGCAATCTGCCATCCAGAAGCGGGGCAGCTTACTTTTGTTTGCATGGGAAACGGGCCGAGGTTTTTGTCTGGGGGCCTATGGCTGGGAGTGACTGGCTGGCTCCTGAAAAGCTACGATAGGCAGGATGGTTACCAGACTCATGGTGGCACCAGTGCCACGTTGGGCTGATTTGATAGTACCAAGCGGCTCCTGCAATCTGCCATCAAAAATTTGGCAGGCGAGTTTTGTTTTACAGGGGAAAGCGCCCTTGTTTGTGTTTGGCGGCCTATGGCTGGGAGTGGCCGGCTGGCTAATTAGAATCCACGATACGCAGGATGGTTCCCAGACCAGAGGTGGCACCAGTGCCAAGTTGTGCTGTTTTTGTAGTACCAAGTGCGTCCTGCAATTTGCCATCCAGAAGAGGGGCAGTTGAGTTTTGTTTGCCAGAGAAAAGGGCCGTGGTTTGTGTTTGAGGGCATATGGCTGAGAGTGGCCGGCTGACCCCTGAAAATCCACAATAGGCAGGATGGTTCCCAGAGCCAAGGTGGCACCAGTTCCAAGTCGGGCTGGTTTCATAGTACTAAATAGCTCCTGCAATCTGCCATCCAGAAGCGGGGCAGCGTAATTTTGTTTGCCAGGGAAACGGGCCGAGGTTTTTGTCTGGGGGCCTATGGCTGGGAGTGACCGGCTGGCTCCTGAAAAGCTACGATAGGCAGGATGTTTCCCAGACCAGAGGTGGCACCAGTGCCAAGTCGGGCTAGTTTGATGGTGAAAAGTGGCTCCTGCAATCTGCCATCAAAAAGTTGGCAGGCAAGTTTTGTTTTCCAGGGAAAAGTGCCGTTGATTTTGTTTGGCGGCCTGTGGCTGGGAGTGGCCGGCTGGCTCCTTAGAATCCACGATACGCAGGATGGTTCCCAGACCAGAGGTGGCACCAGTTCCAAGTCGGGCTTGTTTGATAGTACCAAGTGGCTCCTGCAATCTGCCATCCAGAAGAGGGGCAGCTTACTTTTGTTTGCAAGGGAAACGGGCCGAGGTTTGTGTCTGGGGGCCTATGGCTGGGAGTGACTGGCTGGCTCTTGAAAAGCTACGATAGGCAGGATGGTGACCAGACTCATGGTGGCACCAGTGCCACGTTGGGCTGGTTTGATAGTACCAAGCGGCTCCTGCAATCTGCCATCAAAAATTTGGCAGGCGAGTTTTGTTTTCCAGGGAAAAGCGCCGTTGTTTGTGTTTGGGGGCCTATGGCTGGGAGTGGCCGGCTGGCTAATTAGAATCCACGATACGCAGGATGGTGACCAGACCCAAGGTGGCACCAGTGCCATGTCGGGCTAGTTTGATGGTGCAAAGTGGCTCCTGCAATCTGCCATGAAAAAGTTTGCAGGCGAGTTTTGTTTTCCAGGGAAAAGTGCCGTTGTTTGTGTTTGGTGGACTGTGGCTGGGAGTGGCCGGCTGTCTCCTTAGAATCCATGATACGCAGGATGGTTCCCAGACCAGAGGTGGCACCAGTTCCAAGTCGGGCTGGTTTGATAGTACCAAGTGGCTCCTGCAATCTGCCATCCAGAAGCGGGGCAGCTTACTTTTGTTTACCAGGGAAACGGGCCGAGGTTTGTGTCTGGGGGCCTATGGCTGGGAGTGACTGGCTGGCTCCTGAAAAGCTACGATAGGCAGGATGGTTACCAGACCCATGGTGGCACCACTGCCAAGTTGGGCTGGTTTGATAGTATCAAGCGGCTCCTGCAATCTGCCATTAAAAAGTTGGCAGGCGAGTTTTGTTTTCCAGGGAAAAGTGCCGTTGATTTTTTTTGGTGGCCTGTGGCTGGGAGTGGCCGGCTGGCTCCTTAGAATCCACGATACGCAGGATGGTTCCCAGACCAGAGGTGGCACCAGTTCCACGTCGGGCTTGTTTGATAGTACCAAGTGGCTCCTGCAATCTGCCATCCAGAAGCGGGGAAGCTTACTTTTGTTTGCAAGGGAAACGGGCCGAGGTTTTGTCTGGGGGCCTATGGCTGGGAGTGACTGGCTGGCTCCTGAAAAACTACGATAGGCAGGATGGTTACCAGACTCATGGTGGCACCAGTGCCACGTTGGGCTGATTTGATAGTACCAAGCGGCTCCTGCAATCTGCCATCAAAAAGTTGGCAGGCGAGTTTTGTTTTCCAGGGGAAAGCGCCGTTGTCTTTGTTTGGTGGCCTGTGGCTGGGAGTGGCCGGCTGGCTCCTTAGAATCCACGATACGCAGGATGGTTCCCAGACCAGAAGTGGCACCAGTTCCAAGTCGGGCTGGTTTGATAGTACCAAGTGGTTCCTGCAATCTGCCATCCAGAAGCGGGGCAGCTTACTTTTGTTTGCCAGGGAAACGGGCCGAGGTTTGTGTCTGGGGGCCTATGGCTGGGAGTGACCGGCTGGCTCCTGAAAAGCTGCGATAGGCAGGATGGTTACCAGACCCATGGTGGAACCAGTGCCAAGTTGGGCTGATTTGATAGTATGAAGCGGCTCCTGCAATCTGCCATCAAAAAGTTGGCAGGCAAGTTTTGTTTTCCAGGGAAAAGTGCTGTTGATTTTTTTTGGTGGCCTGTGGCTGGGAGTGGCCGGCTGGCTCCTTAGAATCCACGATACGCAGGATGGTTCCCAGACCAGAGGTGGCACCAGTTCCAAGTTGGGCTTGTTTGATAGTACCAAGTGGCTCCTGCAGTCTGCCATCCAGAAGCGGGGCAGCTTACTTTTGTTTGCAAGGGAAATGGGCTGAGGTTTTTGTCTGGGGGCCTATGGCAGGGAGTGACTGGCTGGCTCCTGAAAAGCTACGATAGGCAGGATGGTTACCAGACTCATGGTGGCACCAGTGCCACGTTGGGCTGATTTGATAGTACCAAGCGGCTCCTGCAATCTGCCATCAAAAAGTTGGCAGGCGAGTTTTGTTTTCCAGGGGAAAGCGCCGTTGTTTGTGTTTGGGGGCCTATGGCTGGGAGTGGCCGGCTGGCTAATTAGAATCCACGATACGCAGGATGGTTCCCAGACCATGGTGGCACCAGTGCCAAGTCGGGCTAGTTTGATGGTGCAAAGTGGCTCCTGCAATCTGCCATGAAAAAGTTGGCAGGCGAGTTTTGTTTTCCAGGGAAAAGTGCCGTTGTTTGTGTTTGGTGGCCTGTGGCTGGGAGTGGCCGGCTGGCTCCTTAGAATCCACGATACGCAGCATGGTTCCCAGACCAGAGGTGGCACCAGTGCCAAGTCGGGCTGGTTTGATAGTACCAAGTGGCTCCTGCAATCTGCCATCCAGAAACGGGGCAGCTTACTTTTGTTTGCCAGGGAAACGGGCCGAGGTTTGTGTCTGGGGGCCTATGGCTGGGAGTGACCGGCTGGCTCCTGAAAAGCTACGATAGGCAGGATGGTTACCAGACTCATGGGGGCACCAGTGCCAAGTTGGGCTGATTTGATAGTACCAAGCGGCTCCTGCAATCTGCCATCAAAAATTTGGCAGGCGAGTTTTGTTTTCCAGGGAAAAGCGCCGTTGTTTGTGTTTGGTGGCCTGTGGCTGGGAGTGGCCGGCTGGCTCCTTAGAATCCACGATACGCAGGATGGTTCCCAGACCAGAGGTGGCACCAGTGCAAAGTCGGGCTAGTTTGATGGTGCAAAGTGGCTCCTGCAATCTGCCATGCAGAAGCGGGGTAGTTTACTTTTGTTTGCCAGGGAAACGGGCCGAGGTTTTTTCTGGGGGCCTAGGGGTGGGACTGTCCGGCTGGCTCCTGAAAAGCTACGATAGGCAGGATGGTGACCAGACCCATGGTGGCACCAGTTCCAAGTTGGGCTGGTTTGATAGTACCAAGTGGCTCCTGCAATCTGCCATCAAAAAGTTGGCAGGCGAGTTTTGTTTTCCAGGGAAAAGCGCCGTTGTTTGTGTTTGGGGGCCTGTGGCTGGGAGTGGCCGGCTGGCTCCTTAGAATCAACGATACGCAGGATGGTTCCCAGACCAGAGGTGGCACCAGTGCCAAGTCGGGCTGGTTTGATGGTGCAAAGTGGATCCTGCAATCTGCCATCAAAATATTGGCAGGCGAATTTTGTTTTCCAGGGAAAAGCGCCGTTCTTTGTGTTTGGGGGCCTGTGGCTGGGAGTGGCCGGCTGGCTAATTAGAATCCACGATACGCAGGATGGTTCCCAGACCAGAGGTGGCACCAATGCCAAGTCGGGCTAGTTTGATGGTGCAAAGTGGCTCCTGCAATCTGCCATCCAGAAGCGGGGCAGCTGAGTTTTGTTTGCCAGAGAAAAGGGCCGAGGTTTGTGTCTGGGGGCCTATGGCTGGGAGTGGCCGGCTGGCTCCTTAAAATGCTCGATACGCAGGATGGTGACCAGACCCAAGGTGGCACCAGTGCCAAGTTGTGCTGTTTTTGTAGTACCAAGTGCGTCCTGCAATTTGCCATCCAGAAGAGGGGCAGTTGAGTTTTGTTTGCCAGAGAAAAGGGCCGTGGTTTGTGTTTGAGGGCATATGGCTGAGAGTGGCCGGCTGACCCCTGAAAATCCACAATAGGCAGGATGGTTCCCAGAGCCAAGGTGGCACCAGTTCCAAGTCGGGCTGGTTTGATAGTACTAAATAGCTCCTGCAATCTGCCATCCAGAAGCGGGGCAGCTTACTTTTGTTTGCCAGGGAAACGGGACGAGGTTTGTGTCTGGGGGCCTATGGCTGGGAGTGACCGGCTGGCTCCTGAAAAGCTACGATAGGCAGGATGGTTCCAAGACAAGAGATGGCACCAGTGCCAAGTCGGGCTAGTTTGATGGTGAAAAGTGGCTCCTGCAATCTGCCATCAAAAAGTTGGCAGGCGAGTTTTGTTTTCCAGGGAAAAGTGCCGTTGATTTTGTTTGGCGGCCTGTGGCTGGGAGTGGCCGGCTGGCTCCTTAGAATCCACGATACGCAGGATGGTTCCCAGACCAGAGGTGGCACCAGTTCCAAGTCGGGCTTGTTTGATAGTACAAAGTGGCTCCTGCAATCTGCCATCCAGAAGCGGGGCAGCTTACTTTTGTTTGCCAGGGAAACGGGCCGAGGTTTGTGTCTGGGGGCCTATGGCTGGGAGTGACTGGCTGGCTCCTGAAAAGCTACGATAGGCAGGATGGTTACCAGACTCATGGTGGCACCAGTGCCACGTTGGGCTGATTTGATAGTACCAAGCGGCTCCTGCAATCTGCCATCAAAAAGTTGGCAAGCGAGTTTTGTTTTCCAGGGAAAAGCGACGTTGGTTGTGTATGGGGGCCTATGGCTGGGAGTGTCCGGCTGGCTAATTAGAATCCACGATACGCAGGATGGTTCCCAGACCAGAGGTGGCACCAGTGCCAAGTCGGGCTAGTTTGATGGTGCAAAGTTGCTCCTGCAATCTGCCATTAAAAAGTTTGCAGGCGAGTTTTGTTTTCCAGGGAAAAGTGCCGTTGTTTGTGTTTGGTGGACTGTGGCTGGGAGTGGCCGGCTGGCTCCTTAGAATCCACGATACGCAGGATGGTTCCCAGACCAGAGGTGGCACCAGTTCCAAGTCGGGCTGGTTTGATAGTACCAAGTGGCTCCTGCAATCTGCCATCCAGAAGCGGGGCAGCTTACTTTTGTTTGCCAGGGAAACGGGACGAGGTTTGTGTCTGGGGGCCTATGGCTGGGAGTGACCGGCTGGCTCTTGAAAAGCTACGATAGGCAGGATGGTTACCAGACCCATGGTGGCACCAGTGCCAAGTTGGGCTGGTTTGATAGTATCAAGCGGCTCCTGCAATCTGCCATCAAAATGTTGGCAGGCGAGTTTTGTTTTCCAGGGAAAAGTGCCGTTGATTTATTTTGGTGGCCTGTGGCTGGGAGTGGCCGACTGGCTCCTTAGAATCCACGATACGCAGGATGGTTCCCAGACCAGAGGTGGCACCAGTTCCAAGTCGGGCTTGTTTGATAGTACCAAGTGGCTCCTGCAATCTGCCATCCAGAAAAGGGGCAGCTTACTTTTGTTTGCAAGGGAAACGGGCCGAGGTTTGTGTCTGGGGGCCTATGGCTGGGAGTGACCGGCTGGCTCCTGAAAAGCTACGATAGGCAGGATGGTTACCAGACTCATGGTGGCACCAGTGCCACGTTGGGCTGATTTGATGGTGCCAAGTGGCTCCTGCAATCTGCCATGAAAAAGTTGGCAGGCGAGTTTTGTTTTCCAGGGAAAAGTGCCGTTGTTTGGGTTTGGTGGACTGTGGCTGGTAGTGGCCGGCTGGCTCCTTAAAATGCTCGATACGCAGGATGGTGACCAGACCCAAGGTGGCACCAGTGCCAAGTTGTGCTGTTTTTGTAGTACCAAGTGCGTCCTGCAATTTGCCATCCAGAAGAGGGGCAGTTGAGTTTTGTTTGCCAGAGAAAAGGGCCGTGGTTTGTGTTTGAGGGCATATGGCTGAGAGTGGCCGGCTGACCCCTGAAAATCCACAATAGGCAGGATGGTTCCCAGAGCCAAGGTGGCACCAGTTCCAAGTCGGGCTGGTTTGATAGTACTAAATAGCTCCTGCAATCTGCCATCCAGAAGCGGGGCAGCTTAATTTTGTTTGCCAGGGAAACGGGCCGAGGTTTGTGTCTGGGGGCCTATGGCTGGGAGTGACCGGCTGGCTCCTGAAAAGCTACGATAGGCAGGATGATTCCCAGACCCATGGTGGCACCAGTGCCAAGTCGGGCTAGTTTGATGGTGCAAAGTGGCTCCTGCAATCTGCCATCAAAAAGTTGGCAGGCCAGTTTTGTTTTCCAGGGAAAAGTGCCGTTGATTTTGTTTGGCGGCCTGTGGCTGGGAGTGGCCGGCTGGCTCCTTAGAATCCACGATACGCAGGATGGTTCCCAGACAAGAGGTGGCACCAGTGCCAAGTCGGGCTGGTTTGATGGTGCAAAGTGGCTCCTGCAATCTGCCATCCAGAAGCGGGGCAGCTTACTTTTGTTTGCATGGGAAACGGGCCGAGGTTTTTGTCTGGGGGCCTATGGCTGGGAGTGACTGGCTGGCTCCTGAAAAGCTACGATAGGCAGGATGGTTACCAGACTCATGGTGGCACCAGTGCCACGTTGGGCTGATTTGATAGTACCAAGCGGCTCCTGCAATCTGCCATCAAAAAGTTGGCAGGCGAGTTTTGTTTTCCAGGGGAAGGCGCCCTTGTTTGTGTTTGGCGGCCTATGGCTGGGAGTGGCCGGCTGGCTAATTAGAATCCACGATACGCAGGATGGTTCCCAGACCATGGTGGCACCAGTGCCAAGTCGGGCTAGTTTGATGGTGCAAAGTGGCTCCTGCAATCTGCCATGAAAAAGTTGGCAGGCGAGTTTTGTTTTCCAGGGAAAAGTGCCGTTGTTTGTGTTTGGTGGACTGTGGCTGGGAGTGGCCGGCTGGCTCCTTAGAATCCACGATACGCAGGATGGTTCCCAGACCAGAGGTGGCACCAGTTCCAAGTCGGGCTGGTTTGATAGTACCAAGTGGCTCCTGCAATCTGCCATCCAGAAGCGGGGCAGCTTACTTTTGTTTGCCAAGGAAACGGGCCGAGGTTTGTGTCTGGGGGCCTATGGCTGGGAGTGACCGGCTGGCTCCTGAAAAGCTACGATAGGCAGGATTGTTACCAGACTCATGGTGGCACCAGTGCCAAGTTGGGCTGATTTGATAGTACCAAGCGGCTCCTGCAATCTGCCATCAAAAAGTTGGCAGGCGAGTTTTCTTTTCCAGGGAAAAGCGCCGTTGTTTTTGTTTGGGGGCTTGTGGCTGGGAGTGGCCAGCTGGCTCCTTAGAATCCACGATACGCAGGATGGTTCCCAGACCAGAGGTGGCACCAGTTCCAAGTCGGGCTAGTTTGATGGTGCAAAGTGGCTCCTGCAATCTGCCATCCAGAAGCGGGGTAGCTTACTTTTGTTTGCCAGGTAAACGGGCCGAGGTTTGTGTCTGGGGGCCTATGGGTGGGACTGTCCGGCTGGCTCCTGAAAAGCTACGATCGGCAGGATGGTGACCAGACCCATGGTGGCACCAGTGCCAAGTTGGGCTGGTTTGATAGTACCAAGTGGTTCCTGCAATCTGCCATCAAAAAGTTGGCAGGCGAGTTTTGTTTTACAGGGAAAAGCGCCGTTGTTTGTGTTTGGGGGCCTGTGGCTGGGAGTGGCCGGCTGGCTCCTTAGAATCCACAATAGGCAGGATGGTTCCCAGACAAGAGGTGGCACCAGTGCCAAGTCGGGCTGGTTTGATGGTGCAAAGTGGCTCCTGCAATCTGCCATCAAAATGTTGGCAGGCGAATTTTGTTTTCCAGGGAAAAGCGCCGTTGTTTGTGTTTGGGGGCCTGTGGCTGGGAGTGGCCGGCTGGCTAATTAGAATCCACGATACGCAGGATGGTTCCCAGACCAGAGGTGGCACCAGTGCCAAGTCGGGCTAGTTTGATGGTGCAAAGTGGCTCCTGCAATCTGCCATTAAAAAGTTGGCAGGCCAGTTTTGTTTTCCAGGGAAAAGCGCCGTTGTTTGTATTTGGGGGCCTGTGGCTGGGAGTGGCCAGCTGGCTCCTTATAATCCACGATACGCAGGATGGTTCCCAGACCAGAGGTGGCACCAGTGCCAAGTCGGGCTGGTTTGATGGTGCAAAGTGGCTCCTGCAATCTGCCATCCAGAAGCGGGGCAGCTGAGTTTTGTTTGCCAGAGAAAAGGGCCGTGGTTTTTTTTTGGGGGCATATGGCTGGGAGTGGCCGGCTGGCTCCTTAAAATGCTCGATACGCAGGATGGTGACCAGACTCAAGGTGGCACCACTGCCAAGTTGTGCTGTTTTTGTAGTACCAAGTGCGTCCTGCAATTTGCCATCCAGAAGAGGGGCAGTTGAGTTTTGTTTGCCAGAGAAAAGGGCCGTGGTTTGTGTTTGAGGGCATATGGCTGAGAGTGGCCGGCTGAACCCTGAAAATCCACAATAGGCAAGATGGTTCCCAGACCCATGGTGGCACCAGTGCCAAGTCGGGCTGGTTTGATAGTACTAAATAGCTCCTGCAATCTGCCATCCAGAAGCGGGGCAGCTTAATTTTGTTTGCCAGGGAAACGGGCCGAGGTTTGTGTCTGGGGGCCTATGGCTGGGAGTGACCGGCTGGCTCCTGAAAAGCTACGATAGGCAGGATGGTTCCCAGACCAGAGGTGGCACCAGTGCCAAGTCGGGCTAGTTTGATGGTGAAAAGTGGCTCCTGCAATCTGCCATGAAAAAGTTTGCAGGCGAGTTTTGTTTTCCAGGGAAAAGTGCCGTTGTTTGTGTTTGGTGGAATGTGGCTGGGAGTGGCCGGCTGGCTCCTTAGAATCCACGATACGCAGGATGGTTCCCAGACCAGAGGTGGCACCAGTGCCAAGTCGGGCTGGTTTGATGGTGCAAAGTGGCTCCTGCAATCTGCCATCCAGAAGCGGGGCAGCTTACTTTTGTTTGCCAGGGAAACGGGCCGAGGTTTGTGTCTGGGGGCCTATGGCTGGGAGTGACCGGCTGGCTCCTGAAAAGCTACGATAGGCAGGATGGTTACCAGACCCATGGTGGCACCAGTGCCAAGTTGGGCTGATTTGATAGTATCAAGCGGCTCCTGCAATCTGCCATCAAAAAGTTGGCAGGCAAGTTTTGTTTTCCAGGGAAAAGTGCCGTTGATTTTTTTTGGTGGCCTGTGGCTGGGAGTGGCCGGCTGGCTCCTTAGAATCCACGATACGCAGGATGGTTCCCAGACCAGAGGTGGCACCAGTTCCAAGTTGGGCTTGTTTGATAGTACCAAGTGGCTCCTGCAATCTGCCATCCAGAAGCGGGGCAGCTTACTTTTGTTTGCAAGGGAAACGGGCCGAGGTTTTGTCTGGGGGCCTATGGCTGGGAGTGACTGGCTGGCTCCTGAAAAACTACGATAGGCAGGATGGTTACCAGACTCATGGTGGCACCAGTGCCACGTTGGGCTGATTTGATAGTACCAAGCGGCTCCTGCAATCTGCCATCAAAAAGTTGGCAGGCGAGTTTTGTTTTCCAGGGGAAAGCGCCGTTGTCTTTGTTTGGTGGCCTGTGGCTGGGAGTGGCCGGCTGGCTCCTTAGAATCCACGATACGCAGGATGGTTCCCAGACCAGAAGTGGCACCAGTTCCAAGTCGGGCTGGTTTGATAGTACCAAGTGGTTCCTGCAATCTGCCATCCAGAAGCGGGGCAGCTTACTTTTGTTTGCCAGGGAAACGGGCCGAGGTTTGTGTCTGGGGGCCTATGGCTGGGAGTGACCGGCTGGCTCCTGAAAAGCTGCGATAGGCAGGATGGTTACCAGACCCATGGTGGAACCAGTGCCAAGTTGGGCTGATTTGATAGTATGAAGCGGCTCCTGCAATCTGCCATCAAAAAGTTGGCAGGCAAGTTTTGTTTTCCAGGGAAAAGTGCTGTTGATTTTTTTTGGTGGCCTGTGGCTGGGAGTGGCCGGCTGGCTCCTTAGAATCCACGATACGCAGGATGGTTCCCAGACCAGAGGTGGCACCAGTTCCAAGTTGGGCTTGTTTGATAGTACCAAGTGGCTCCTGCAGTCTGCCATCCAGAAGCGGGGCAGCTTACTTTTGTTTGCAAGGGAAATGGGCTGAGGTTTTTGTCTGGGGGCCTATGGCAGGGAGTGACTGGCTGGCTCCTGAAAAGCTACGATAGGCAGGATGGTTACCAGACTCATGGTGGCACCAGTGCCACGTTGGGCTGATTTGATAGTACCAAGCGGCTCCTGCAATCTGCCATCAAAAAGTTGGCAGGCGAGTTTTGTTTTCCAGGGGAAAGCGCCGTTGTTTGTGTTTGGGGGCCTATGGCTGGGAGTGGCCGGCTGGCTAATTAGAATCCACGATACGCAGGATGGTTCCCAGACCATGGTGGCACCAGTGCCAAGTCGGGCTAGTTTGATGGTGCAAAGTGGCTCCTGCAATCTGCCATGAAAAAGTTGGCAGGCGAGTTTTGTTTTCCAGGGAAAAGTGCCGTTGTTTGTGTTTGGTGGCCTGTGGCTGGGAGTGGCCGGCTGGCTCCTTAGAATCCACGATACGCAGCATGGTTCCCAGACCAGAGGTGGCACCAGTGCCAAGTCGGGCTGGTTTGATAGTACCAAGTGGCTCCTGCAATCTGCCATCCAGAAACGGGGCAGCTTACTTTTGTTTGCCAGGGAAACGGGCCGAGGTTTGTGTCTGGGGGCCTATGGCTGGGAGTGACCGGCTGGCTCCTGAAAAGCTACGATAGGCAGGATGGTTACCAGACTCATGGGGGCACCAGTGCCAAGTTGGGCTGATTTGATAGTACCAAGCGGCTCCTGCAATCTGCCATCAAAAATTTGGCAGGCGAGTTTTGTTTTCCAGGGAAAAGCGCCGTTGTTTGTGTTTGGTGGCCTGTGGCTGGGAGTGGCCGGCTGGCTCCTTAGAATCCACGATACGCAGGATGGTTCCCAGACCAGAGGTGGCACCAGTGCAAAGTCGGGCTAGTTTGATGGTGCAAAGTGGCTCCTGCAATCTGCCATGCAGAAGCGGGGTAGTTTACTTTTGTTTGCCAGGGAAACGGGCCGAGGTTTTTTCTGGGGGCCTAGGGGTGGGACTGTCCGGCTGGCTCCTGAAAAGCTACGATAGGCAGGATGGTGACCAGACCCATGGTGGCACCAGTTCCAAGTTGGGCTGGTTTGATAGTACCAAGTGGCTCCTGCAATCTGCCATCAAAAAGTTGGCAGGCGAGTTTTGTTTTCCAGGGAAAAGCGCCGTTGTTTGTGTTTGGGGGCCTGTGGCTGGGAGTGGCCGGCTGGCTCCTTAGAATCAACGATACGCAGGATGGTTCCCAGACCAGAGGTGGCACCAGTGCCAAGTCGGGCTGGTTTGATGGTGCAAAGTGGATCCTGCAATCTGCCATCAAAATATTGGCAGGCGAATTTTGTTTTCCAGGGAAAAGCGCCGTTCTTTGTGTTTGGGGGCCTGTGGCTGGGAGTGGCCGGCTGGCTAATTAGAATCCACGATACGCAGGATGGTTCCCAGACCAGAGGTGGCACCAATGCCAAGTCGGGCTAGTTTGATGGTGCAAAGTGGCTCCTGCAATCTGCCATCCAGAAGCGGGGCAGCTGAGTTTTGTTTGCCAGAGAAAAGGGCCGAGGTTTGTGTCTGGGGGCCTATGGCTGGGAGTGGCCGGCTGGCTCCTTAAAATGCTCGATACGCAGGATGGTGACCAGACCCAAGGTGGCACCAGTGCCAAGTTGTGCTGTTTTTGTAGTACCAAGTGCGTCCTGCAATTTGCCATCCAGAAGAGGGGCAGTTGAGTTTTGTTTGCCAGAGAAAAGGGCCGTGGTTTGTGTTTGAGGGCATATGGCTGAGAGTGGCCGGCTGACCCCTGAAAATCCACAATAGGCAGGATGGTTCCCAGAGCCAAGGTGGCACCAGTTCCAAGTCGGGCTGGTTTGATAGTACTAAATAGCTCCTGCAATCTGCCATCCAGAAGCGGGGCAGCTTACTTTTGTTTGCCAGGGAAACGGGACGAGGTTTGTGTCTGGGGGCCTATGGCTGGGAGTGACCGGCTGGCTCCTGAAAAGCTACGATAGGCAGGATGGTTCCAAGACAAGAGATGGCACCAGTGCCAAGTCGGGCTAGTTTGATGGTGAAAAGTGGCTCCTGCAATCTGCCATCAAAAAGTTGGCAGGCGAGTTTTGTTTTCCAGGGAAAAGTGCCGTTGATTTTGTTTGGCGGCCTGTGGCTGGGAGTGGCCGGCTGGCTCCTTAGAATCCACGATACGCAGGATGGTTCCCAGACCAGAGGTGGCACCAGTTCCAAGTCGGGCTTGTTTGATAGTACAAAGTGGCTCCTGCAATCTGCCATCCAGAAGCGGGGCAGCTTACTTTTGTTTGCCAGGGAAACGGGCCGAGGTTTGTGTCTGGGGGCCTATGGCTGGGAGTGACTGGCTGGCTCCTGAAAAGCTACGATAGGCAGGATGGTTACCAGACTCATGGTGGCACCAGTGCCACGTTGGGCTGATTTGATAGTACCAAGCGGCTCCTGCAATCTGCCATCAAAAAGTTGGCAAGCGAGTTTTGTTTTCCAGGGAAAAGCGACGTTGGTTGTGTATGGGGGCCTATGGCTGGGAGTGTCCGGCTGGCTAATTAGAATCCACGATACGCAGGATGGTTCCCAGACCAGAGGTGGCACCAGTGCCAAGTCGGGCTAGTTTGATGGTGCAAAGTTGCTCCTGCAATCTGCCATTAAAAAGTTTGCAGGCGAGTTTTGTTTTCCAGGGAAAAGTGCCGTTGTTTGTGTTTGGTGGACTGTGGCTGGGAGTGGCCGGCTGGCTCCTTAGAATCCACGATACGCAGGATGGTTCCCAGACCAGAGGTGGCACCAGTTCCAAGTCGGGCTGGTTTGATAGTACCAAGTGGCTCCTGCAATCTGCCATCCAGAAGCGGGGCAGCTTACTTTTGTTTGCCAGGGAAACGGGACGAGGTTTGTGTCTGGGGGCCTATGGCTGGGAGTGACCGGCTGGCTCTTGAAAAGCTACGATAGGCAGGATGGTTACCAGACCCATGGTGGCACCAGTGCCAAGTTGGGCTGGTTTGATAGTATCAAGCGGCTCCTGCAATCTGCCATCAAAATGTTGGCAGGCGAGTTTTGTTTTCCAGGGAAAAGTGCCGTTGATTTATTTTGGTGGCCTGTGGCTGGGAGTGGCCGACTGGCTCCTTAGAATCCACGATACGCAGGATGGTTCCCAGACCAGAGGTGGCACCAGTTCCAAGTCGGGCTTGTTTGATAGTACCAAGTGGCTCCTGCAATCTGCCATCCAGAAAAGGGGCAGCTTACTTTTGTTTGCAAGGGAAACGGGCCGAGGTTTGTGTCTGGGGGCCTATGGCTGGGAGTGACCGGCTGGCTCCTGAAAAGCTACGATAGGCAGGATGGTTACCAGACTCATGGTGGCACCAGTGCCACGTTGGGCTGATTTGATGGTGCCAAGTGGCTCCTGCAATCTGCCATGAAAAAGTTGGCAGGCGAGTTTTGTTTTCCAGGGAAAAGTGCCGTTGTTTGGGTTTGGTGGACTGTGGCTGGTAGTGGCCGGCTGGCTCCTTAAAATGCTCGATACGCAGGATGGTGACCAGACCCAAGGTGGCACCAGTGCCAAGTTGTGCTGTTTTTGTAGTACCAAGTGCGTCCTGCAATTTGCCATCCAGAAGAGGGGCAGTTGAGTTTTGTTTGCCAGAGAAAAGGGCCGTGGTTTGTGTTTGAGGGCATATGGCTGAGAGTGGCCGGCTGACCCCTGAAAATCCACAATAGGCAGGATGGTTCCCAGAGCCAAGGTGGCACCAGTTCCAAGTCGGGCTGGTTTGATAGTACTAAATAGCTCCTGCAATCTGCCATCCAGAAGCGGGGCAGCTTAATTTTGTTTGCCAGGGAAACGGGCCGAGGTTTGTGTCTGGGGGCCTATGGCTGGGAGTGACCGGCTGGCTCCTGAAAAGCTACGATAGGCAGGATGATTCCCAGACCCATGGTGGCACCAGTGCCAAGTCGGGCTAGTTTGATGGTGCAAAGTGGCTCCTGCAATCTGCCATCAAAAAGTTGGCAGGCCAGTTTTGTTTTCCAGGGAAAAGTGCCGTTGATTTTGTTTGGCGGCCTGTGGCTGGGAGTGGCCGGCTGGCTCCTTAGAATCCACGATACGCAGGATGGTTCCCAGACAAGAGGTGGCACCAGTGCCAAGTCGGGCTGGTTTGATGGTGCAAAGTGGCTCCTGCAATCTGCCATCCAGAAGCGGGGCAGCTTACTTTTGTTTGCATGGGAAACGGGCCGAGGTTTTTGTCTGGGGGCCTATGGCTGGGAGTGACTGGCTGGCTCCTGAAAAGCTACGATAGGCAGGATGGTTACCAGACTCATGGTGGCACCAGTGCCACGTTGGGCTGATTTGATAGTACCAAGCGGCTCCTGCAATCTGCCATCAAAAAGTTGGCAGGCGAGTTTTGTTTTCCAGGGGAAGGCGCCCTTGTTTGTGTTTGGCGGCCTATGGCTGGGAGTGGCCGGCTGGCTAATTAGAATCCACGATACGCAGGATGGTTCCCAGACCATGGTGGCACCAGTGCCAAGTCGGGCTAGTTTGATGGTGCAAAGTGGCTCCTGCAATCTGCCATGAAAAAGTTGGCAGGCGAGTTTTGTTTTCCAGGGAAAAGTGCCGTTGTTTGTGTTTGGTGGACTGTGGCTGGGAGTGGCCGGCTGGCTCCTTAGAATCCACGATACGCAGGATGGTTCCCAGACCAGAGGTGGCACCAGTTCCAAGTCGGGCTGGTTTGATAGTACCAAGTGGCTCCTGCAATCTGCCATCCAGAAGCGGGGCAGCTTACTTTTGTTTGCCAAGGAAACGGGCCGAGGTTTGTGTCTGGGGGCCTATGGCTGGGAGTGACCGGCTGGCTCCTGAAAAGCTACGATAGGCAGGATTGTTACCAGACTCATGGTGGCACCAGTGCCAAGTTGGGCTGATTTGATAGTACCAAGCGGCTCCTGCAATCTGCCATCAAAAAGTTGGCAGGCGAGTTTTCTTTTCCAGGGAAAAGCGCCGTTGTTTTTGTTTGGGGGCTTGTGGCTGGGAGTGGCCAGCTGGCTCCTTAGAATCCACGATACGCAGGATGGTTCCCAGACCAGAGGTGGCACCAGTTCCAAGTCGGGCTAGTTTGATGGTGCAAAGTGGCTCCTGCAATCTGCCATCCAGAAGCGGGGTAGCTTACTTTTGTTTGCCAGGTAAACGGGCCGAGGTTTGTGTCTGGGGGCCTATGGGTGGGACTGTCCGGCTGGCTCCTGAAAAGCTACGATCGGCAGGATGGTGACCAGACCCATGGTGGCACCAGTGCCAAGTTGGGCTGGTTTGATAGTACCAAGTGGTTCCTGCAATCTGCCATCAAAAAGTTGGCAGGCGAGTTTTGTTTTACAGGGAAAAGCGCCGTTGTTTGTGTTTGGGGGCCTGTGGCTGGGAGTGGCCGGCTGGCTCCTTAGAATCCACAATAGGCAGGATGGTTCCCAGACAAGAGGTGGCACCAGTGCCAAGTCGGGCTGGTTTGATGGTGCAAAGTGGCTCCTGCAATCTGCCATCAAAATGTTGGCAGGCGAATTTTGTTTTCCAGGGAAAAGCGCCGTTGTTTGTGTTTGGGGGCCTGTGGCTGGGAGTGGCCGGCTGGCTAATTAGAATCCACGATACGCAGGATGGTTCCCAGACCAGAGGTGGCACCAGTGCCAAGTCGGGCTAGTTTGATGGTGCAAAGTGGCTCCTGCAATCTGCCATTAAAAAGTTGGCAGGCCAGTTTTGTTTTCCAGGGAAAAGCGCCGTTGTTTGTATTTGGGGGCCTGTGGCTGGGAGTGGCCAGCTGGCTCCTTATAATCCACGATACGCAGGATGGTTCCCAGACCAGAGGTGGCACCAGTGCCAAGTCGGGCTGGTTTGATGGTGCAAAGTGGCTCCTGCAATCTGCCATCCAGAAGCGGGGCAGCTGAGTTTTGTTTGCCAGAGAAAAGGGCCGTGGTTTTTTTTTGGGGGCATATGGCTGGGAGTGGCCGGCTGGCTCCTTAAAATGCTCGATACGCAGGATGGTGACCAGACTCAAGGTGGCACCACTGCCAAGTTGTGCTGTTTTTGTAGTACCAAGTGCGTCCTGCAATTTGCCATCCAGAAGAGGGGCAGTTGAGTTTTGTTTGCCAGAGAAAAGGGCCGTGGTTTGTGTTTGAGGGCATATGGCTGAGAGTGGCCGGCTGAACCCTGAAAATCCACAATAGGCAAGATGGTTCCCAGACCCATGGTGGCACCAGTGCCAAGTCGGGCTGGTTTGATAGTACTAAATAGCTCCTGCAATCTGCCATCCAGAAGCGGGGCAGCTTAATTTTGTTTGCCAGGGAAACGGGCCGAGGTTTGTGTCTGGGGGCCTATGGCTGGGAGTGACCGGCTGGCTCCTGAAAAGCTACGATAGGCAGGATGGTTCCCAGACCAGAGGTGGCACCAGTGCCAAGTCGGGCTAGTTTGATGGTGAAAAGTGGCTCCTGCAATCTGCCATGAAAAAGTTTGCAGGCGAGTTTTGTTTTCCAGGGAAAAGTGCCGTTGTTTGTGTTTGGTGGAATGTGGCTGGGAGTGGCCGGCTGGCTCCTTAGAATCCACGATACGCAGGATGGTTCCCAGACCAGAGGTGGCACCAGTGCCAAGTCGGGCTGGTTTGATGGTGCAAAGTGGCTCCTGCAATCTGCCATCCAGAAGCGGGGCAGCTTACTTTTGTTTGCCAGGGAAACGGGCCGAGGTTTGTGTCTGGGGGCCTATGGCTGGGAGTGACCGGCTGGCTCCTGAAAAGCTACGATAGGCAGGATGGTTACCAGACCCATGGTGGCACCAGTGCCAAGTTGGGCTGATTTGATAGTATCAAGCGGCTCCTGCAATCTGCCATCAAAAAGTTGGCAGGCAAGTTTTGTTTTCCAGGGAAAAGTGCCGTTGATTTTTTTTGGTGGCCTGTGGCTGGGAGTGGCCGGCTGGCTCCTTAGAATCCACGATACGCAGGATGGTTCCCAGACCAGAGGTGGCACCAGTTCCAAGTTGGGCTTGTTTGATAGTACCAAGTGGCTCCTGCAATCTGCCATCCAGAAGCGGGGCAGCTTACTTTTGTTTGCAAGGGAAACGGGCCGAGGATTTTGTCTGGGGGCCTATGGCTGGGAGTGACTGGCTGGCTCCTGAAAAGCTACGATAGGCTGGATGGTTACCAGACTCATGGTGGCACCAGTGCCACGTTGGGCTGATTTGATAGTACCAAGCGGCTCCTGCAATCTGCCATCAAAAATTTGGCAGGCGAGTTTTGTTTTCCAGGGGAAAGCGCTGTTGTTTGTGTTTGGGGGCCTATGGCTGGGAGTGGCCGGCTGGCTAATTAGAATCCACGATACGCAGGATGGTTCCCAGACCATGGTGGCACCAGTGCCAAGTCGGGCTAGTTTGATGGTGCAAAGTGGCTCCTGCAATCTGCCATGAAAAAGTTGGCAGGCGAGTTTTGTTTTCCAGGGAAAAGTGCCGTTGTTTGTGTTTGGTGGACTGTGGCTGGGAGTGGCCGGCTGGCTCCTTAGAATCCACGATACGCAGCATGGTTCCCAGACCAGAGGTGGCACCAGTTCCAAGTCGGGCTGGTTTGATAGTACCAAGTGGCTCCTGCAATCTGCCATCCAGAAACGGGGCAGCTTACTTTTGTTTGCCAAGGAAACGGGCCGAGGTTTGTGTCTGGGGGCCTATGGCTGGGAGGGACCGGCTGGCTCCTGAAAAGCTACGATAGGCAGGATGGTTACCAGACTCATGGTGGCACCACTGCCAAGTTGGGCTGATTTGATAGTACCAAGCGGCTCACGCAATCTGCCATCAAAAAGTTGGCAGGCGAGTTTTGTTTTCCAGGGAAAAGCGCCGTTGTTTGTGTTTGGGGGCTTGTGGCTGGGAGTGGCCGGCTGGCTCCTTAGAATCCACGATACGCAGGATGGTTCCCAGACCAGAGGTGGCACCAGTTCCAAGTCGGGCTAGTTTGATGGTGCAAAGTGGCTCCTGCAATCTGCCATCCAGAAGCGGGGTAGCTTACTTTTGTTTGCCAGGTAAACGGGCCGAGGTTTGTGTCTGGGGGCCTATGGGTGGGACTGTCCGGCTGGCTCCTGAAAAGCTACGATCGGCAGGATGGTGACCAGACCCATGGTGGCACCAGTGCCAAGTTGGGCTGGTTTGATAGTACCAAGTGGTTCCTGCAATCTGCCATCAAAAAGTTGGCAGGCGAGTTTTGTTTTACAGGGAAAAGCGCCGTTGTTTGTGTTTGGGGGCCTGTGGCTGGGAGTGGCCGGCTGGCTCCTTAGAATCCACAATAGGCAGGATGGTTCCCAGACAAGAGGTGGCACCAGTGCCAAGTCGGGCTGGTTTGATGGTGCAAAGTGGCTCCTGCAATCTGCCATCAAAATGTTGGCAGGCGAATTTTGTTTTCCAGGGAAAAGCGCCGTTGTTTGTGTTTGGGGGCCTGTGGCTGGGAGTGGCCGGCTGGCTAATTAGAATCCACGATACGCAGGATGGTTCCCAGACCAGAGGTGGCACCAGTTCCAAGTCGGGCTAGTTTGATGGTGCAAAGTGGCTCCTGCAATCTGCCATTAAAAAGTTGGCAGGCCAGTTTTGTTTTCCAGGGAAAAGCGCCGTTGTTTGTATTTGGGGGCCTGTGGCTGGGAGTGGCCAGCTGGCTCCTTATAATCCACGATACGCAGGATGGTTCCCAGACCAGAGGTGGCACCAGTGCCAAGTCGGGCTGGTTTGATGGTGCAAAGTGGCTCCTGCAATCTGCCATCCAGAAGCGGGGCAGCTGAGTTTTGTTTGCCAGAGAAAAGGGCCGTGGTTTTTTTTTGGGGGCATATGGCTGGGAGTGGCCGGCTGGCTCCTTAAAATGCTCGATACGCAGGATGGTGACCAGACCCAAGGTGGCACCACTGCCAAGTTGTGCTGTTTTTGTAGTACCAAGTGCGTCCTGCAATTTGCCATCCAGAAGAGGGGCAGTTGAGTTTTGTTTGCCAGAGAAAAGGGCCGTGGTTTGTGTTTGAGGGCATATGGCTGAGAGTGGCCGGCTGAACCCTGAAAATCCACAATAGGCAAGATGGTTCCCAGACCCATGGTGACACCAGTGCCAAGTCGGGCTGGTTTGATAGTACTAAATAGCTCCTGCAATCTGCCATCCAGAAGCGGGGCAGCTTAATTTTGTTTGCCCGGGAAACGGGCCGAGGTTTGTGTCTGGGGGCCTATGGCTGGGAGTGACCGGCTGGCTCCTGAAAAGCTACGATAGGCAGGATGGTTCCCAGACCAGAGGTGGCACCAGTGCCAAGTCGGGCTAATTTGATGGTGAAAAGTGGCTCCTGCAATCTGCCATGAAAAAGTTTGCAGGCGAGTTTTGTTTTCCAGGGAAAAGTGCCGTTGTTTGTGTTTGGTGGAATGTGGCTGGGAGTGGCCGGCTGGCTCCTTAGAATCCACGATACGCAGGATGGTTCCCAGACCAGAGGTGGCACCAGTGCCAAGTCGGGCTGGTTTGATGGTGCAAAGTGGCTCCTGCAATCTGCCATCCAGAAGCGGGGCAGCTTACTTTTGTTTGCCAGGGAAACGGGCCGAGGTTTGTGTCTGGGGGCCTATGGCTGGGAGTGACCCGCTGGCTCCTGAAAAGCTACGATAGGCAGGATGGTTACCAGACCCATGGTGGCACCAGTGCCAAGTTGGGCTGATTTGATAGTATCAAGCGGCTCCTGCAATCTGCCATCAAAAAGTTGGCAGGCAAGTTTTGTTTTCCAGGGAAAAGTGCCGTTGATTTTTTTTGGTGGCCTGTGGCTGGGAGTGGCCGGCTGGCTCCTTAGAATCCACGATACGCAGGATGGTTCCCAGACCAGAGGTGGCACCAGTTCCAAGTTGGGCTTGTTTGATAGTACCAAGTGGCTCCTGCAATCTGCCATCCAGAAGCGGGGCAGCTTACTTTTGTTTGCCAGGGAAACGGGCCGAGGTTTGTGTCTGGGGGCCTATGGCTGGGAGTGACTGGCTGGCTCCTGAAAAGCTACGATAGGCAGGATGGTTACCAGACTCATGGTGGCACCAGTGCCACGTTGGGCTGATTTGATAGTACCAAGCGGCTCCTGCAATCTGCCATCAAAAAGTTGGCAAGCGAGTTTTGTTTTCCAGGGAAAAGCGACGTTGGTTGTGTATGGGGGCCTATGGCTGGGAGTGTCCGGCTGGCTAATTAGAATCCACGATACGCAGGATGGTTCCCAGACCAGAGGTGGCACCAGTGCCAAGTCGGGCTAGTTTGATGGTGCAAAGTTGCTCCTGCAATCTGCCATTAAAAAGTTTGCAGGCGAGTTTTGTTTTCCAGGGAAAAGTGCCGTTGTTTGTGTTTGGTGGACTGTGGCTGGGAGTGGCCGGCTGGCTCCTTAGAATCCACGATACGCAGGATGGTTCCCAGACCAGAGGTGGCACCAGTTCCAAGTTGGGCTTGTTTGATAGTACCAAGTGGCTCCTGCAATCTTCCATCCAGAAGCGGGGCAGCTTACTTTTGTTTGCCAGGGAAACGGGACGAGGTTTGTGTCTGGGGGCCTATGGCTGGGAGTGACCGGCTGGCTCTTGAAAAGCTACGATAGGCAGGATGGTTACCAGACCCATGGTGGCACCAGTGCCAAGTTGGGCTGGTTTGATAGTATCAAGCGGCTCCTGCAATCTGCCATCAAAATGTTGGCAGGCGAGTTTTGTTTTCCAGGGAAAAGTGCCGTTGATTTATTTTGGTGGCCTGTGGCTGGGAGTGGCCGGCTGGCTCCTTAGAATCCACGATACGCAGGATGGTTCCCAGACCAGAGGTGGCACCAGTTCCAAGTCGGGCTTGTTTGATAGTACCAAGTGGCTCCTGCAATCTGCCATCCAGAAAAGGGGCAGCTTACTTTTGTTTGCAAGGGAAACGGGCCGAGGTTTTTGTCTGGGGGCCTATGGCTGGGAGTGACCGGCTGGCTCCTGAAAAGCTACGATAGGCAGGATGGTTACCAGACTCATGGTGGCACCAGTGCCACGTTGGGCTGATTTGATGGTGCCAAGTGGCTCCTGCAATCTGCCATGAAAAAGTTGGCAGGCGAGTTTTGTTTTCCAGGGAAAAGTGCCGTTGTTTGGGTTTGGTGGACTGTGGCTGGGAGTGGCCGGCTGGCTCCTTAAAATGCTCGATACGCAGGATGGTGACCAGACCCAAGGTGGCACCAGTGCCAAGTTGTGCTGTTTTTGTAGTACCAAGTGCGTCCTGCAATTTGCCATCCAGAAGAGGGGCAGTTGAGTTTTGTTTGCCAGAGAAAAGGGCCGTGGTTTGTGTTTGAGGGCATATGGCTGAGAGTGGCCGGCTGACCCCTGAAAATCCACAATAGGCAGGATGGTTCCCAGAGCCAAGGTGGCACCAGTTCCAAGTCGGGCTGGTTTGATAGTACTAAATAGCTCCTGCAATCTGCCATCCAGAAGCGGGGCAGCTTAATTTTGTTTGCCAGGGAAACGGGCCGAGGTTTGTGTCTGGGGGCCTATGGCTGGGAGTGACCGGCTGGCTCCTGAAAAGCTACGATAGGCAGGATGATTCCCAGACCCATGGTGGCACCAGTGCCAAGTCGGGCTAGTTTGATGGTGCAAAGTGGCTCCTGCAATCTGCCATCAAAAAGTTGGCAGGCCAGTTTTGTTTTCCAGGGAAAAGTGCCGTTGATTTTGTTTGGCGGCCTGTGGCTGGGAGTGGCCGGCTGGCTCCTTAGAATCCACGATACGCAGGATGGTTCCCAGACAAGAGGTGGCACCAGTGCCAAGTCGGGCTGGTTTGATGGTGCAAAGTGGCTCCTGCAATCTGCCATCCAGAAGCGGGGCAGCTTACTTTTGTTTGCATGGGAAACGGGCCGAGGTTTTTGTCTGGGGGCCTATGGCTGGGAGTGACTGGCTGGCTCCTGAAAAGCTACGATAGGCAGGATGGTTACCAGACTCATGGTGGCACCAGTGCCACGTTGGGCTGATTTGATAGTACCAAGCGGCTCCTGCAATCTGCCATCAAAAAGTTGGCAGGCGAGTTTTGTTTTCCAGGGGAAAGCGCCCTTGTTTGTGTTTGGCGGCCTATGGCTGGGAGTGGCCGGCTGGCTAATTAGAATCCACGATACGCAGGATGGTTCCCAGACCATGGTGGCACCAGTGCCAAGTCGGGCTAGTTTGATGGTGCAAAGTGGCTCCTGCAATCTGCCATGAAAAAGTTGGCAGGCGAGTTTTGTTTTCCAGGGAAAAGTGCCGTTGTTTGTGTTTGGTGGACTGTGGCTGGGAGTGGCCGGCTGGCTCCTTAGAATCCACGATACGCAGGATGGTTCCCAGACCAGAGGTGGCACCAGTTCCAAGTCGGGCTGGTTTGATAGTACCAAGTGGCTCCTGCAATCTGCCATCCAGAAGCGGGGCAGCTTACTTTTGTTTGCCAAGGAAACGGGCCGAGGTTTGTGTCTGGGGGCCTATGGCTGGGAGTGACCGGCTGGCTCCTGAAAAGCTACGATAGGCAGGATTGTTACCAGACTCATGGTGGCACCAGTGCCAAGTTGGGCTGATTTGATAGTACCAAGCGGCTCCTGCAATCTGCCATCAAAAAGTTGGCAGGCGAGTTTTCTTTTCCAGGGAAAAGCGCCGTTGTTTTTGTTTGGGGGCTTGTGGCTGGGAGTGGCCAGCTGGCTCCTTAGAATCCACGATACGCAGGATGGTTCCCAGACCAGAGGTGGCACCAGTTCCAAGTCGGGCTAGTTTGATGGTGCAAAGTGGCTCCTGCAATCTGCCATCCAGAAGCGGGGTAGCTTACTTTTGTTTGCCAGGTAAACGGGCCGAGGTTTGTGTCTGGGGGCCTATGGGTGGGACTGTCCGGCTGGCTCCTGAAAAGCTACGATCGGCAGGATGGTGACCAGACCCATGGTGGCACCAGTGCCAAGTTGGGCTGGTTTGATAGTACCAAGTGGTTCCTGCAATCTGCCATCAAAAAGTTGGCAGGCGAGTTTTGTTTTACAGGGAAAAGCGCCGTTGTTTGTGTTTGGGGGCCTGTGGCTGGGAGTGGCCGGCTGGCTCCTTAGAATCCACAATAGGCAGGATGGTTCCCAGACAAGAGGTGGCACCAGTGCCAAGTCGGGCTGGTTTGATGGTGCAAAGTGGCTCCTGCAATCTGCCATCAAAATGTTGGCAGGCGAATTTTGTTTTCCAGGGAAAAGCGCCGTTGTTTGTGTTTGGGGGCCTGTGGCTGGGAGTGGCCGGCTGGCTAATTAGAATCCACGATACGCAGGATGGTTCCCAGACCAGAGGTGGCACCAGTGCCAAGTCGGGCTAGTTTGATGGTGCAAAGTGGCTCCTGCAATCTGCCATTAAAAAGTTGGCAGGCCAGTTTTGTTTTCCAGGGAAAAGCGCCGTTGTTTGTATTTGGGGGCCTGTGGCTGGGAGTGGCCAGCTGGCTCCTTATAATCCACGATACGCAGGATGGTTCCCAGACCAGAGGTGGCACCAGTGCCAAGTCGGGCTGGTTTGATGGTGCAAAGTGGCTCCTGCAATCTGCCATCCAGAAGCGGGGCAGCTGAGTTTTGTTTGCCAGAGAAAAGGGCCGTGGTTTTTTTTTGGGGGCATATGGCTGGGAGTGGCCGGCTGGCTCCTTAAAATGCTCGATACGCAGGATGGTGACCAGACTCAAGGTGGCACCACTGCCAAGTTGTGCTGTTTTTGTAGTACCAAGTGCGTCCTGCAATTTGCCATCCAGAAGAGGGGCAGTTGAGTTTTGTTTGCCAGAGAAAAGGGCCGTGGTTTGTGTTTGAGGGCATATGGCTGAGAGTGGCCGGCTGAACCCTGAAAATCCACAATAGGCAAGATGGTTCCCAGACCCATGGTGGCACCAGTGCCAAGTCGGGCTGGTTTGATAGTACTAAATAGCTCCTGCAATCTGCCATCCAGAAGCGGGGCAGCTTAATTTTGTTTGCCAGGGAAACGGGCCGAGGTTTGTGTCTGGGGGCCTATGGCTGGGAGTGACCGGCTGGCTCCTGAAAAGCTACGATAGGCAGGATGGTTCCCAGACCAGAGGTGGCACCAGTGCCAAGTCGGGCTAGTTTGATGGTGAAAAGTGGCTCCTGCAATCTGCCATGAAAAAGTTTGCAGGCGAGTTTTGTTTTCCAGGGAAAAGTGCCGTTGTTTGTGTTTGGTGGAATGTGGCTGGGAGTGGCCGGCTGGCTCCTTAGAATCCACGATACGCAGGATGGTTCCCAGACCAGAGGTGGCACCAGTGCCAAGTCGGGCTGGTTTGATGGTGCAAAGTGGCTCCTGCAATCTGCCATCCAGAAGCGGGGCAGCTTACTTTTGTTTGCCAGGGAAACGGGCCGAGGTTTGTGTCTGGGGGCCTATGGCTGGGAGTGACCGGCTGGCTCCTGAAAAGCTACGATAGGCAGGATGGTTACCAGACCCATGGTGGCACCAGTGCCAAGTTGGGCTGATTTGATAGTATCAAGCGGCTCCTGCAATCTGCCATCAAAAAGTTGGCAGGCAAGTTTTGTTTTCCAGGGAAAAGTGCCGTTGATTTTTTTTGGTGGCCTGTGGCTGGGAGTGGCCGGCTGGCTCCTTAGAATCCACGATACGCAGGATGGTTCCCAGACCAGAGGTGGCACCAGTTCCAAGTTGGGCTTGTTTGATAGTACCAAGTGGCTCCTGCAATCTGCCATCCAGAAGCGGGGCAGCTTACTTTTGTTTGCAAGGGAAACGGGCCGAGGATTTTGTCTGGGGGCCTATGGCTGGGAGTGACTGGCTGGCTCCTGAAAAGCTACGATAGGCTGGATGGTTACCAGACTCATGGTGGCACCAGTGCCACGTTGGGCTGATTTGATAGTACCAAGCGGCTCCTGCAATCTGCCATCAAAAATTTGGCAGGCGAGTTTTGTTTTCCAGGGGAAAGCGCTGTTGTTTGTGTTTGGGGGCCTATGGCTGGGAGTGGCCGGCTGGCTAATTAGAATCCACGATACGCAGGATGGTTCCCAGACCATGGTGGCACCAGTGCCAAGTCGGGCTAGTTTGATGGTGCAAAGTGGCTCCTGCAATCTGCCATGAAAAAGTTGGCAGGCGAGTTTTGTTTTCCAGGGAAAAGTGCCGTTGTTTGTGTTTGGTGGACTGTGGCTGGGAGTGGCCGGCTGGCTCCTTAGAATCCACGATACGCAGCATGGTTCCCAGACCAGAGGTGGCACCAGTTCCAAGTCGGGCTGGTTTGATAGTACCAAGTGGCTCCTGCAATCTGCCATCCAGAAACGGGGCAGCTTACTTTTGTTTGCCAAGGAAACGGGCCGAGGTTTGTGTCTGGGGGCCTATGGCTGGGAGGGACCGGCTGGCTCCTGAAAAGCTACGATAGGCAGGATGGTTACCAGACTCATGGTGGCACCACTGCCAAGTTGGGCTGATTTGATAGTACCAAGCGGCTCACGCAATCTGCCATCAAAAAGTTGGCAGGCGAGTTTTGTTTTCCAGGGAAAAGCGCCGTTGTTTGTGTTTGGGGGCTTGTGGCTGGGAGTGGCCGGCTGGCTCCTTAGAATCCACGATACGCAGGATGGTTCCCAGACCAGAGGTGGCACCAGTTCCAAGTCGGGCTAGTTTGATGGTGCAAAGTGGCTCCTGCAATCTGCCATCCAGAAGCGGGGTAGCTTACTTTTGTTTGCCAGGTAAACGGGCCGAGGTTTGTGTCTGGGGGCCTATGGGTGGGACTGTCCGGCTGGCTCCTGAAAAGCTACGATCGGCAGGATGGTGACCAGACCCATGGTGGCACCAGTGCCAAGTTGGGCTGGTTTGATAGTACCAAGTGGTTCCTGCAATCTGCCATCAAAAAGTTGGCAGGCGAGTTTTGTTTTACAGGGAAAAGCGCCGTTGTTTGTGTTTGGGGGCCTGTGGCTGGGAGTGGCCGGCTGGCTCCTTAGAATCCACAATAGGCAGGATGGTTCCCAGACAAGAGGTGGCACCAGTGCCAAGTCGGGCTGGTTTGATGGTGCAAAGTGGCTCCTGCAATCTGCCATCAAAATGTTGGCAGGCGAATTTTGTTTTCCAGGGAAAAGCGCCGTTGTTTGTGTTTGGGGGCCTGTGGCTGGGAGTGGCCGGCTGGCTAATTAGAATCCACGATACGCAGGATGGTTCCCAGACCAGAGGTGGCACCAGTTCCAAGTCGGGCTAGTTTGATGGTGCAAAGTGGCTCCTGCAATCTGCCATTAAAAAGTTGGCAGGCCAGTTTTGTTTTCCAGGGAAAAGCGCCGTTGTTTGTATTTGGGGGCCTGTGGCTGGGAGTGGCCAGCTGGCTCCTTATAATCCACGATACGCAGGATGGTTCCCAGACCAGAGGTGGCACCAGTGCCAAGTCGGGCTGGTTTGATGGTGCAAAGTGGCTCCTGCAATCTGCCATCCAGAAGCGGGGCAGCTGAGTTTTGTTTGCCAGAGAAAAGGGCCGTGGTTTTTTTTTGGGGGCATATGGCTGGGAGTGGCCGGCTGGCTCCTTAAAATGCTCGATACGCAGGATGGTGACCAGACCCAAGGTGGCACCACTGCCAAGTTGTGCTGTTTTTGTAGTACCAAGTGCGTCCTGCAATTTGCCATCCAGAAGAGGGGCAGTTGAGTTTTGTTTGCCAGAGAAAAGGGCCGTGGTTTGTGTTTGAGGGCATATGGCTGAGAGTGGCCGGCTGAACCCTGAAAATCCACAATAGGCAAGATGGTTCCCAGACCCATGGTGACACCAGTGCCAAGTCGGGCTGGTTTGATAGTACTAAATAGCTCCTGCAATCTGCCATCCAGAAGCGGGGCAGCTTAATTTTGTTTGCCCGGGAAACGGGCCGAGGTTTGTGTCTGGGGGCCTATGGCTGGGAGTGACCGGCTGGCTCCTGAAAAGCTACGATAGGCAGGATGGTTCCCAGACCAGAGGTGGCACCAGTGCCAAGTCGGGCTAATTTGATGGTGAAAAGTGGCTCCTGCAATCTGCCATGAAAAAGTTTGCAGGCGAGTTTTGTTTTCCAGGGAAAAGTGCCGTTGTTTGTGTTTGGTGGAATGTGGCTGGGAGTGGCCGGCTGGCTCCTTAGAATCCACGATACGCAGGATGGTTCCCAGACCAGAGGTGGCACCAGTGCCAAGTCGGGCTGGTTTGATGGTGCAAAGTGGCTCCTGCAATCTGCCATCCAGAAGCGGGGCAGCTTACTTTTGTTTGCCAGGGAAACGGGCCGAGGTTTGTGTCTGGGGGCCTATGGCTGGGAGTGACCCGCTGGCTCCTGAAAAGCTACGATAGGCAGGATGGTTACCAGACCCATGGTGGCACCAGTGCCAAGTTGGGCTGATTTGATAGTATCAAGCGGCTCCTGCAATCTGCCATCAAAAAGTTGGCAGGCAAGTTTTGTTTTCCAGGGAAAAGTGCCGTTGATTTTTTTTGGTGGCCTGTGGCTGGGAGTGGCCGGCTGGCTCCTTAGAATCCACGATACGCAGGATGGTTCCCAGACCAGAGGTGGCACCAGTTCCAAGTTGGGCTTGTTTGATAGTACCAAGTGGCTCCTGCAATCTGCCATCCAGAAGCGGGGCAGCTTACTTTTGTTTGCCAGGGAAACGGGCCGAGGTTTTTGTCTGGGGGCCTATGGCTGGGAGTGACTGGCTGGCTCCTGAAAAGCTACGATAGGCAGGATGGTTACCAGACTCATGGTGGCACCAGTGCCACGTTGGGCTGATTTGATAGTACCAAGCGGCTCCTGCAATCTGCCATCAAAAAGTTGGCAGGCGAGTTTTGTTTTCCAGGGGAAAGCGCCCTTGTTTGTGTTTGGCGGCCTATGGCTGGGAGTGGCCGGCTGGCTAATTAGAATCCACGATACGCAGGATGGTTCCCAGACCATGGTGGCACCAGTGCCAAGTCGGGCTAGTTTGATGGTGCAAAGTGGCTCCTGCAATCTGCCATGAAAAAGTTGGCAGGCGAGTTTTGTTTTCCAGGGAAAAGTGCCGTTGTTTGTGTTTGGTGGACTGTGGCTGGGAGTGGCCGGCTGGCTCCTTAGAATCCACGATACGCAGGATGGTTCCCAGACCAGAGGTGGCACCAGTTCCAAGTCGGGCTGGTTTGATAGTACCAAGTGGCTCCTGCAATCTGCCATCCAGAAACGGGGCAGCTTACTTTTGTTTGCCAAGGAAACGGGCCGAGGTTTGTGTCTGGGGGCCTATGGCTGGGAGTGACCGGCTGGCTCCTGAAAAGCTACGATAGGCAGGATTGTTACCAGACTCATGGTGGCACCAGTGCCAAGTTGGGCTGATTTGATAGTACCAAGCGGCTCCTGCAATCTGCCATCAAAAAGTTGGCAGGCGAGTTTTCTTTTCCAGGGAAAAGCGCCGTTGTTTTTGTTTGGGGGCTTGTGGCTGGGAGTGGCCAGCTGGCTCCTTAGAATCCACGATACGCAGGATGGTTCCCAGACCAGAGGTGGCACCAGTTCCAAGTCGGGCTAGTTTGATGGTGCAAAGTGGCTCCTGCAATCTGCCATCCAGAAGCGGGGTAGCTTACTTTTGTTTGCCAGGTAAACGGGC
Organism: Melospiza melodia melodia; assembly: GCF_035770615.1. NCBI lineage: Eukaryota > Metazoa > Chordata > Aves > Passeriformes > Passerellidae > Melospiza > Melospiza melodia. The sequence continues at coordinate 232,622 of NC_086205.1, read as the reverse complement.
CGAGGTTTGTGTCTGGGGGCCTATGGGTGGGACTGTCCGGCTGGCTCCTGAAAAGCTACGATCGGCAGGATGGTGACCAGACCCATGGTGGCACCAGTGCCAAGTTGGGCTGGTTTGATAGTACCAAGTGGTTCCTGCAATCTGCCATCAAAAAGTTGGCAGGCGAGTTTTGTTTTACAGGGAAAAGCGCCGTTGTTTGTGTTTGGGGGCCTGTGGCTGGGAGTGGCCGGCTGGCTCCTTAGAATCCACAATAGGCAGGATGGTTCCCAGACAAGAGGTGGCACCAGTGCCAAGTCGGGCTGGTTTGATGGTGCAAAGTGGCTCCTGCAATCTGCCATCAAAATGTTGGCAGGCGAATTTTGTTTTCCAGGGAAAAGCGCCGTTGTTTGTGTTTGGGGGCCTGTGGCTGGGAGTGGCCGGCTGGCTAATTAGAATCCACGATACGCAGGATGGTTCCCAGACCAGAGGTGGCACCAGTGCCAAGTCGGGCTAGTTTGATGGTGCAAAGTGGCTCCTGCAATCTGCCATTAAAAAGTTGGCAGGCCAGTTTTGTTTTCCAGGGAAAAGCGCCGTTGTTTGTATTTGGGGGCCTGTGGCTGGGAGTGGCCAGCTGGCTCCTTATAATCCACGATACGCAGGATGGTTCCCAGACCAGAGGTGGCACCAGTGCCAAGTCGGGCTGGTTTGATGGTGCAAAGTGGCTCCTGCAATCTGCCATCAAAATGTTGGCAGGCGAATTTTGTTTTCCAGGGAAAAGCGCCGTTGTTTGTGTTTGGGGGCCTGTGGCTGGGAGTGGCCGGCTGGCTAATTAGAATCCACGATACGCAGGATGGTTCCCAGACCAGAGGTGGCACCAGTGCCAAGTCGGGCTAGTTTGATGGTGCAAAGTGGCTCCTGCAATCTGCCATTAAAAAGTTGGCAGGCCAGTTTTGTTTTCCAGGGAAAAGCGCCGTTGTTTGTATTTGGGGGCCTGTGGCTGGGAGTGGCCAGCTGGCTCCTTATAATCCACGATACGCAGGATGGTTCCCAGACCAGAGGTGGCACCAGTGCCAAGTCGGGCTGGTTTGATGGTGCAAAGTGGCTCCTGCAATCTGCCATCCAGAAGCGGGGCAGCTGAGTTTTGTTTGCCAGAGAAAAGGGCCGTGGTTTTTTTTGGGGGGCATATGGCTGGGAGTGGCCGGCTGGCTCCTTAAAATGCTCGATACGCAGGATGGTGACCAGACTCAAGGTGGCACCACTGCCAAGTTGTGCTGTTTTTGTAGTACCAAGTGCGTCCTGCAATTTGCCATCCAGAAGAGGGGCAGTTGAGTTTTGTTTGCCAGAGAAAAGGGCCGTGGTTTGTGTTTGAGGGCATATGGCTGAGAGTGGCCGGCTGAACCCTGAAAATCCACAATAGGCAAGATGGTTCCCAGACCCATGGTGGCACCAGTGCCAAGTCGGGCTGGTTTGATAGTACTAAATAGCTCCTGCAATCTGCCATCCAGAAGCGGGGCAGCTTAATTTTGTTTGCCAGGGAAACGGGCCGAGGTTTGTGTCTGGGGGCCTATGGCTGGGAGTGACCGGCTGGCTCCTGAAAAGCTACGATAGGCAGGATGGTTCCCAGACCAGAGGTGGCACCAGTGCCAAGTCGGGCTAGTTTGATGGTGAAAAGTGGCTCCTGCAATCTGCCATGAAAAAGTTTGCAGGCGAGTTTTGTTTTCCAGGGAAAAGTGCCGTTGTTTGTGTTTGGTGGAATGTGGCTGGGAGTGGCCGGCTGGCTCCTTAGAATCCACGATACGCAGGATGGTTCCCAGACCAGAGGTGGCACCAGTGCCAAGTCGGGCTGGTTTGATGGTGCAAAGTGGCTCCTGCAATCTGCCATCCAGAAGCGGGGCAGCTTACTTTTGTTTGCCAGGGAAACGGGCCGAGGTTTGTGTCTGGGGGCCTATGGCTGGGAGTGACCGGCTGGCTCCTGAAAAGCTACGATAGGCAGGATGGTTACCAGACCCATGGTGGCACCAGTGCCAAGTTGGGCTGATTTGATAGTATCAAGCGGCTCCTGCAATCTGCCATCAAAAAGTTGGCAGGCAAGTTTTGTTTTCCAGGGAAAAGTGCCGTTGATTTTTTTTGGTGGCCTGTGGCTGGGAGTGGCCGGCTGGCTCCTTAGAATCCACGATACGCAGGATGGTTCCCAGACCAGAGGTGGCACCAGTTCCAAGTTGGGCTTGTTTGATAGTACCAAGTGGCTCCTGCAATCTGCCATCCAGAAGCGGGGCAGCTTACTTTTGTTTGCAAGGGAAACGGGCCGAGGATTTTGTCTGGGGGCCTATGGCTGGGAGTGACTGGCTGGCTCCTGAAAAGCTACGATAGGCTGGATGGTTACCAGACTCATGGTGGCACCAGTGCCACGTTGGGCTGATTTGATAGTACCAAGCGGCTCCTGCAATCTGCCATCAAAAATTTGGCAGGCGAGTTTTGTTTTCCAGGGGAAAGCGCTGTTGTTTGTGTTTGGGGGCCTATGGCTGGGAGTGGCCGGCTGGCTAATTAGAATCCACGATACGCAGGATGGTTCCCAGACCATGGTGGCACCAGTGCCAAGTCGGGCTAGTTTGATGGTGCAAAGTGGCTCCTGCAATCTGCCATGAAAAAGTTGGCAGGCGAGTTTTGTTTTCCAGGGAAAAGTGCCGTTGTTTGTGTTTGGTGGACTGTGGCTGGGAGTGGCCGGCTGGCTCCTTAGAATCCACGATACGCAGCATGGTTCCCAGACCAGAGGTGGCACCAGTTCCAAGTCGGGCTGGTTTGATAGTACCAAGTGGCTCCTGCAATCTGCCATCCAGAAACGGGGCAGCTTACTTTTGTTTGCCAAGGAAACGGGCCGAGGTTTGTGTCTGGGGGCCTATGGCTGGGAGGGACCGGCTGGCTCCTGAAAAGCTACGATAGGCAGGATGGTTACCAGACTCATGGTGGCACCACTGCCAAGTTGGGCTGATTTGATAGTACCAAGCGGCTCACGCAATCTGCCATCAAAAAGTTGGCAGGCGAGTTTTGTTTTCCAGGGAAAAGCGCCGTTGTTTGTGTTTGGGGGCTTGTGGCTGGGAGTGGCCGGCTGGCTCCTTAGAATCCACGATACGCAGGATGGTTCCCAGACCAGAGGTGGCACCAGTTCCAAGTCGGGCTAGTTTGATGGTGCAAAGTGGCTCCTGCAATCTGCCATCCAGAAGCGGGGTAGCTTACTTTTGTTTGCCAGGTAAACGGGCCGAGGTTTGTGTCTGGGGGCCTATGGGTGGGACTGTCCGGCTGGCTCCTGAAAAGCTACGATCGGCAGGATGGTGACCAGACCCATGGTGGCACCAGTGCCAAGTTGGGCTGGTTTGATAGTACCAAGTGGTTCCTGCAATCTGCCATCAAATAGTTGGCAGGCGAGTTTTGTTTTACAGGGAAAAGCGCCGTTGTTTGTGTTTGGGGGCCTGTGGCTGGGAGTGGCCGGCTGGCTCCTTAGAATCCACAATAGGCAGGATGGTTCCCAGACAAGAGGTGGCACCAGTGCCAAGTCGGGCTGGTTTGATGGTGCAAAGTGGCTCCTGCAATCTGCCATGAAAATGTTGGCAGGCGAATTTTGTTTTCCAGGGAAAAGCGCCGTTGTTTGTGTTTGGGGGCCTGTGGCTGGGAGTGGCCGGCTGGCTAATTAGAATCCACGATACGCAGGATGGTTCCCAGACCAGAGGTGGCACCAGTTCCAAGTCGGGCTAGTTTGATGGTGCAAAGTGGCTCCTGCAATCTGCCATTAAAAAGTTGGCAGGCCAGTTTTGTTTTCCAGGGAAAAGCGCCGTTGTTTGTATTTGGGGGCCTGTGGCTGGGAGTGGCCAGCTGGCTCCTTATAATCCACGATACGCAGGATGGTTCCCAGACCAGAGGTGGCACCAGTGCCAAGTCGGGCTGGTTTGATGGTGCAAAGTGGCTCCTGCAATCTGCCATCCAGAAGCGGGGCAGCTGAGTTTTGTTTGCCAGAGAAAAGGGCCGTGGTTTTTTTTTGGGGGCATATGGCTGGGAGTGGCCGGCTGGCTCCTTAAAATGCTCGATACGCAGGATGGTGACCAGACCCAAGGTGGCACCACTGCCAAGTTGTGCTGTTTTTGTAGTACCAAGTGCGTCCTGCAATTTGCCATCCAGAAGAGGGGCAGTTGAGTTTTGTTTGCCAGAGAAAAGGGCCGTGGTTTGTGTTTGAGGGCATATGGCTGAGAGTGGCCGGCTGAACCCTGAAAATCCACAATAGGCAAGATGGTTCCCAGACCCATGGTGACACCAGTGCCAAGTCGGGCTGGTTTGATAGTACTAAATAGCTCCTGCAATCTGCCATCCAGAAGCGGGGCAGCTTAATTTTGTTTGCCCGGGAAACGGGCCGAGGTTTGTGTCTGGGGGCCTATGGCTGGGAGTGACCGGCTGGCTCCTGAAAAGCTACGATAGGCAGGATGGTTCCCAGACCAGAGGTGGCACCAGTGCCAAGTCGGGCTAATTTGATGGTGAAAAGTGGCTCCTGCAATCTGCCATGAAAAAGTTTGCAGGCGAGTTTTGTTTTCCAGGGAAAAGTGCCGTTGTTTGTGTTTGGTGGAATGTGGCTGGGAGTGGCCGGCTGGCTCCTTAGAATCCACGATACGCAGGATGGTTCCCAGACCAGAGGTGGCACCAGTGCCAAGTCGGGCTGGTTTGATGGTGCAAAGTGGCTCCTGCAATCTGCCATCCAGAAGCGGGGCAGCTTACTTTTGTTTGCCAGGGAAACGGGCCGAGGTTTGTGTCTGGGGGCCTATGGCTGGGAGTGACCGGCTGGCTCCTGAAAAGCTACGATAGGCAGGATGGTTACCAGACCCATGGTGGCACCAGTGCCAAGTTGGGCTGATTTGATAGTATCAAGCGGCTCCTGCAATCTGCCATCAAAAAGTTGGCAGGCAAGTTTTGTTTTCCAGGGAAAAGTGCCGTTGATTTTTTTTGGTGGCCTGTGGCTGGGAGTGGCCGGCTGGCTCCTTAGAATCCACGATACGCAGGATGGTTCCCAGACCAGAGGTGGCACCAGTTCCAAGTTGGGCTTGTTTGATAGTACCAAGTGGCTCCTGCAATCTGCCATCCAGAAGCGGGGCAGCTTACTTTTGTTTGCAAGGGAAACGGGCCGAGGATTTTGTCTGGGGGCCTATGGCTGGGAGTGACTGGCTGGCTCCTGAAAAGCTACGATAGGCTGGATGGTTACCAGACTCATGGTGGCACCAGTGCCACGTTGGGCTGATTTGATAGTACCAAGCGGCTCCTGCAAACTGCCATCAAAAATTTGGCAGGCGAATTTTGTTTTCCAGGGGAAAGCACCGTTGTTTGTGTTTGGGGGCCTATGGCTGGGAGTGGCCGGCTGGCTAATTAGAATCCACGATACGCAGGATGGTTCCCAGACCATGGTGGCACCAGTGCCAAGTCGGGCTAGTTTGATGGTGCAAAGTGGCTCCTGCAATCTGCCATGAAAAAGTTGGCAGGCGAGTTTTGTTTTCCAGGGAAAAGTGCCGTTGTTTGTGTTTGGTGGACTGTGGCTGGGAGTGGCCGGCTGGCTCCTTAGAATCCACGATACGCAGCATGGTTCCCAGACCAGAGGTGGCACCAGTTCCAAGTCGGGCTGGTTTGATAGTACCAAGTGGCTCCTGCAATCTGCCATCCAGAAACGGGGCAGCTTACTTTTGTTTGCCAAGGAAACGGGCCGAGGTTTGTGTCTGGGGGCCTATGGCTGGGAGGGACCGGCTGGCTCCTGAAAAGCTACGATAGGCAGGATGGTTACCAGACTCATGGTGGCACCACTGCCAAGTTGGGCTGATTTGATAGTACCAAGCGGCTCCTGCAATCTGCCATCAAAAAGTTGGCAGGCGAGTTTTGTTTTCCAGGGAAAAGCGCCGTTGTTTGTGTTTGGGGGCTTGTGGCTGGGAGTGGCCGGCTGGCTCCTTAGAATCCACGATACGCAGGATGGTTCCCAGACCAGAGGTGGCACCAGTTCCAAGTCGGGCTAGTTTGATGGTGCAAAGTGGCTCCTGCAATCTGCCATCCAGAAGCGGGTTAGATTACTTTTGTTTGCCAGGGAAACGGGCCGAGGTTTTTTCTGGGGGCCTATGGGTGGGACTGTCCGGCTGGCTCCTGAAAAGCTACGATAGGCAGGATGGTGACCAGACCCATGGTGGCACCAGTGCCAAGTTGGGCTGGTTTGATAGTACCAAGTGGCTCCTGCAATCTGCCATCAAAAAGTTGGCAGGCGAGTTTTGTTTTCCAGGGAAAAGCGCCGTTGTTTGTGTTTGGGGGCCTGTGGCTGGGAGTGGCCGGCTGGCTCCTTAGAATCCACAATAGGCAGGATGGTTCCCAGACAAGAGGTGGCACCAGTGCCAAGTCGGGCTGGTTTGATGGTGCAAAGTGGCTCCTGCAATCTGCCATCAAAATGTTGGCAGGCGAATTTTGTTTTCCAGGGAAAAGCGCCGTTGTTTGTGTTTGGGGGCCTGTGGCTGGGAGTGGCCGGCTGGCTAATTAGAATCCACGATACGCAGGATGGTTCCCAGACCAGAGGTGGCACCAGTTCCAAGTCGGGCTAGTTTGATGGTGCAAAGTGGCTCCTGCAATCTGCCATTAAAAAGTTGGCAGGCCAGTTTTGTTTTCCAGGGAAAAGCGCCGTTGTTTGTATTTGGGGGCCTGTGGCTGGGAGTGGCCAGCTGGCTCCTTATAATCCACGATACGCAGGATGGTTCCCAGACCAGAGGTGGCACCAGTGCCAAGTCGGGCTGGTTTGATGGTGCAAAGTGGCTCCTGCAATCTGCCATCCAGAAGCGGGGCAGCTGAGTTTTGTTTGCCAGAGAAAAGGGCCGTGGTTTTTTTTTGGGGGCATATGGCTGGGAGTGGCCGGCTGGCTCCTTAAAATGCTCGATACGCAGGATGGTGACCAGACCCAAGGTGGCACCACTGCCAAGTTGTGCTGTTTTTGTAGTACCAAGTGCGTCCTGCAATTTGCCATCCAGAAGAGGGGCAGTTGAGTTTTGTTTGCCAGAGAAAAGGGCCGTGGTTTGTGTTTGAGGGCATATGGCTGAGAGTGGCCGGCTGAACCCTGAAAATCCACAATAGGCAAGATGGTTCCCAGACCCATGGTGACACCAGTGCCAAGTCGGGCTGGTTTGATAGTACTAAATAGCTCCTGCAATCTGCCATCCAGAAGCGGGGCAGCTTAATTTTGTTTGCCAGGGAAACGGGCCGAGGTTTGTGTCTGGGGGCCTATGGCTGGGAGTGACCGGCTGGCTCCTGAAAAGCTACGATAGGCAGGATGGTTCCCAGACCAGAGGTGGCACCAGTGCCAAGTCGGGCTAATTTGATGGTGAAAAGTGGCTCCTGCAATCTGCCATGAAAAAGTTTGCAGGCGAGTTTTGTTTTCCAGGGAAAAGTGCCGTTGTTTGTGTTTGGTGGAATGTGGCTGGGAGTGGCCGGCTGGCTCCTTAGAATCCACGATACGCAGGATGGTTCCCAGACCAGAGGTGGCACCAGTGCCAAGTCGGGCTGGTTTGATGGTGCAAAGTGGCTCCTGCAATCTGCCATCCAGAAGCGGGGCAGCTTACTTTTGTTTGCCAGGGAAACGGGCCGAGGTTTGTGTCTGGGGGCCTATGGCTGGGAGTGACCGGCTGGCTCCTGAAAAGCTACGATAGGCAGGATGGTTACCAGACCCATGGTGGCACCAGTGCCAAGTTGGGCTGATTTGATAGTATCAAGCGGCTCCTGCAATCTGCCATCAAAAAGTTGGCAGGCAAGTTTTGTTTTCCAGGGAAAAGTGCCGTTGATTTTTTTTGGTGGCCTGTGGCTGGGAGTGGCCGGCTGGCTCCTTAGAATCCACGATACGCAGGATGGTTCCCAGACCAGAGGTGGCACCAGTTCCAAGTTGGGCTTGTTTGATAGTACCAAGTGGCTCCTGCAATCTGCCATCCAGAAGCGGGGCAGCTTACTTTTGTTTGCAAGGGAAACGGGCCGAGGATTTTGTCTGGGGGCCTATGGCTGGGAGTGACTGGCTGGCTCCTGAAAAGCTACGATAGGCTGGATGGTTACCAGACTCATGGTGGCACCAGTGCCACGTTGGGCTGATTTGATAGTACCAAGCGGCTCCTGCAAACTGCCATCAAAAATTTGGCAGGCGAGTTTTGTTTTCCAGGGGAAAGCACCGTTGTTTGTGTTTGGGGGCCTATGGCTGGGAGTGGCCGGCTGGCTAATTAGAATCCACGATACGCAGGATGGTTCCCAGACCATGGTGGCACCAGTGCCAAGTCGGGCTAGTTTGATGGTGCAAAGTGGCTCCTGCAATCTGCCATGAAAAAGTTGGCAGGCGAGTTTTGTTTTCCAGGGAAAAGTGCCGTTGTTTGTGTTTGGTGGACTGTGGCTGGGAGTGGCCGGCTGGCTCCTTAGAATCCACGATACGCAGCATGGTTCCCAGACCAGAGGTGGCACCAGTTCCAAGTCGGGCTGGTTTGATAGTACCAAGTGGCTCCTGCAATCTGCCATCCAGAAACGGGGCAGCTTACTTTTGTTTGCCAAGGAAACGGGCCGAGGTTTGTGTCTGGGGGCCTATGGCTGGGAGGGACCGGCTGGCTCCTGAAAAGCTACGATAGGCAGGATGGTTACCAGACTCATGGTGGCACCACTGCCAAGTTGGGCTGATTTGATAGTACCAAGCGGCTCCTGCAATCTGCCATCAAAAAGTTGGCAGGCGAGTTTTGTTTTCCAGGGAAAAGCGCCGTTGTTTGTGTTTGGGGGCTTGTGGCTGGGAGTGGCCGGCTGGCTCCTTAGAATCCACGATACGCAGGATGGTTCCCAGACCAGAGGTGGCACCAGTTCCAAGTCGGGCTAGTTTGATGGTGCAAAGTGGCTCCTGCAATCTGCCATCCAGAAGCGGGTTAGATTACTTTTGTTTGCCAGGGAAACGGGCCGAGGTTTTTTCTGGGGGCCTATGGGTGGGACTGTCCGGCTGGCTCCTGAAAAGCTACGATAGGCAGGATGGTGACCAGACCCATGGTGGCACCAGTGCCAAGTTGGGCTGGTTTGATAGTACCAAGTGGCTCCTGCAATCTGCCATCAAAAAGTTGGCAGGCGAGTTTTGTTTTCCAGGGAAAAGCGCCGTTGTTTGTGTTTGGGGGCCTGTGGCTGGGAGTGGCCGGCTGGCTCCTTAGAATCCACGATACGCAGGATGGTTCCCAGACAAGAGGTGGCACCAGTTCCAAGTCGGGCTCGTTTGATGGTGCAAAGTGGCTCCTGCAATCTGCCATCAAAATGTTGGCAGGCAAATTTTGTTTTCCAGGGAAAAGCGCCGTTGTTTGTGTTTGGGGGCCTGTGGCTGGGAGTGGCCGGCTGGCTAATTAGAATCCACGATACGCAGGATGGTTCCCAGACCAGAGGTGGCACCAGTGCCAAGTCGGGCTAGTTTGATGGTGCAAAGTGGCTCCTGCAATCTGCCATTAAAAAGTTGGCAGGCCAGTTTTGTTTTCCAGGGAAAAGCGCCGTTGTTTGTATTTGGGGGCTGTGGCTGGGAGTGGCCAGCTGGCTCCTTATAATCCACGATACGCAGGATGGTTCCCAGACCAGAGGTGGCACCAGTGCCAAGTCGGGCTGGTTTGATGGTGCAAAGTGGCTCCTGCAATCTGCCATCCAGAAGCGGGACAGCTGAGTTTTGTTTGCCAGAGAAAAGGGCCGTGGTTTTTTTTTGGGGGCATATGGCTGGGAGTGGCCGGCTGGCTCCTTAAAATGCTCGATACGCAGGATGGTGACCAGACCCAAGGTGGCACCAGTGCCAAGTTGTGCTGTTTTTGTAGTACCAAGTGCGTCCTGCAATTTGCCATCCAGAAGAGGGGCAGTTGAGTTTTGTTTGCCAGAGAAAAGGGCCGTCGTTTGTGTTTGAGGGCATATGGCTGAGAGTGGCCGGCTGAACCCTGAAAATCCACAGTAGGCAAGATGGTTCCCAGAGCCAAGGTGGCACCAGTGCCAAGTCGGGCTGGTTTGATAGTACTAAATAGCTCCTGCAATCTGCCATCCAGAAGCGGGGCAGCTTAATTTTGTTTGCCAGGGAAACGGGCCGAGGTTTGTGTCTGGGGGCCTATGGCTGGGAGTGACCGGCTGGCTCCTGAAAAGCTACGATAGGCAGGATGGTTCCCAGACCAGAGGTGGCACCAGTGCCAAGTCGGGCTAGTTTGATGGTGAAAAGTGGCTCCTGCAATCTGCCATGAAAAAGTTGGCAGGCGAGTTTTGTTTTCCAGGGAAAAGTGCCGTTGATTGTGTTTGGTGGACTGTGGCTGGGAGTGGCCGGCTGGCTCCTTAGAATCCACGATACGCAGGATGGTTCCCAGACCAGAGGTGGCACCAGTTCCAAGTCGGGCTTGTTTGATAGTACCAAGTGGCTCCTGCAATCTGCCATCCAGAAGCGGGGCAGCTTACTTTGGTTTGCCAGGGAAACGGGCCGAGGTTTGTGTCTGGGGGCCTATGGCTGGGAGTGACCGGCTGGCTCCTGAAAAGCTACGATAGGCAGGATGGTTACCAGACCCATGGTGGCACCAGTGCCAAGTTGGGCTGATTTGATAGTATCAAGCGGCTCCTGCAATCTGCCATCAACAAGTTGGCAGGCAAGTTTTGTTTTCCAGGGAAAAGTGCCGTTGATTTTTTTTGGTGGCCTGTGGCTGGGAGTGGCCGGCTGGCTCCTTAGAATCCACGATACGCAGGATGGTTCCCAGACCAGAGGTGGCACCAGTTCCAAGTTGGGCTTGTTTGATAGTACCAAGTGGCTCCTGCAATCTGCCATCCAGAAGCGGGGCAGCTTACTTTTGTTTGCAAGGGAAACGGGCCGAGGATTTTGTCTGGGGGCCTATGGCTGGGAGTGACTGGCTGGCTCCTGAAAAGCTACGTTAGGCTGGATGGTTACCAGACTCATGGTGGCACCAGTGCCACGTTGGGCTGATTTGATAGTACCAAGCGGCTCCTGCAATCTGCCATCAAAAAGTTGGCAGGCGAGTTTTGTTTTCCAGGGGAAAGCGCCGTTGTTTGTGTTTGGGGGCCTATGGCTGGGAGTGGCCGGCTGGCTAATTAGAATCCACGATACGCAGGATGGTTCCCAGACCATGGTGGCACCAGTGCCAAGTCGGGCTAGTTTGATGGTGCAAAGTGGCTCCTGCAATCTGCCATGAAAAAGTTGGCAGGCGAGTTTTGTTTTCCAGGGAAAAGTGCCGTTGTTTGTGTTTGGTGGACTGTGGCTGGGAGTGGCCGGCTGGCTCCTTAGAATCCACGATACGCAGCATGGTTCCCAGACCAGAGGTGGCACCAGTTCCAAGTCGGGCTGGTTTGATAGTACCAAGTGGCTCCTGCAATCTGCCATCCAGAAACGGGGCAGCTTACTTTTGTTTGCCAAGGAAACGGGCCGAGGTTTGTGTCTGGGGGCCTATGGCTGGGAGTGACCGGCTGGCTCCTGAAAAGCTACGATAGGCAGGATGGTTACCAGACTCATGGTGGCACCAGTGCCAAGTTGGGCTGATTTGATAGTATCAAGCGGCTCCTGCAATCTGCCATCAAAATGTTGGCAGGCGAGTTTTGTTTTCCAGGGAAAAGCGCCGTTGTTTGTGTTTGGGGGCTTGTGGCTGGGAGTGGCCGGCTGGCTCCTTAGAATCCACGATACGCAGGATGGTTCCCAGACCAGAGGTGGCACCAGTTCCAAGTCGGGCTAGTTTGATGGTGCAAAGTGGCTCCTGCAATCTGCCATCCAGAAGCGGGGTAGCTTACTTTTGTTTGCCAGGGAAACGGGCCGAGGTTTTTTCTGGGGGCCTATGGGTGGGACTGTCCAGCTGGCTCCTGAAAAGCTACGATCGGCAGGATGGTGACCAGACCCATGGTGGCACCAGTGCCAAGTTGGGCTGGTTTGATAGTACCAAGTGGCTCCTGCAATCTGCCATCAAAAAGTTGGCAGGCGAGTTTTGTTTTCCAGGGAAAAGCGCCGTTGTTTGTGTTTGGGGGCCTGTGGCTGGGAGTGGCCGGCTGGCTCCTTAGAATCCACGATACGCAGGATGGTTCCCAGACCAGAGGTGGCACCAGTGCCAAGTCGGGCTGGTTTGATGGTGCAAAGTGGCTCCTGCAATCTGCCATCAAAATGTTGGCAGGCAAATTTTGTTTTCCAGGGAAAAGCGCCGTTGTTTGTGTTTGGGGGCCTATGGCTGGGAGTGGCCGGCTGGCTAATTAGAATCCACGATACGCAGGATGGTTCCCAGACCAGAGGTGGCACCAGTGCCAAGTCGGGCTAGTTTGATGGTGCAAAGTGGCTCCTGCAATCTGCCATTAAAAAGTTGGCAGGCCAGTTTTGTTTTCCAGGGAAAAGCGCCGTTGTTTGTATTTGGGGGCTGTGGCTGGGAGTGGCCAGCTGGCTCCTTATAATCCACGATACGCAGGATGGTTCCCAGACCAGAGGTGGCACCAGTGCCAAGTCGGGCTGGTTTGATGGTGCAAAGTGGCTCCTGCAATCTGCCATCCAGAAGCGGGACAGCTGAGTTTTGTTTGCCAGAGAAAAGGGCCGTGGTTTTTTTTGGGGGCATATGGCTGGGAGTTGCCGGCTGGCTCCTTAAAATGCTCGATACGCAGGATGGTGACCAGACCCAAGGTGGCACCAGTGCCAAGTTGTGCTGTTTTTGTAGTACCAAGTGCGTCCTGCAATTTGCCATCCAGAAGAGGGGCAGTTGAGTTTTGTTTGCCAGAGAAAAGGGCCGTGGTTTGTGTTTGAGGGCATATGGCTGAGAGTGGCCGGCTGAACCCTGAAAATCCACAGTAGGCAAGATGGTTCCCAGAGCCAAGGTGGCACCAGTGCCAAGTCGGGCTGGTTTGATAGTACTAAATAGCTCCTGCAATCTGCCATCCAGAAGCGGGGCAGCTTAATTTTGTTTGCCAGGGAAACGGGCCGAGGTTTGTGTCTGGGGGCCTATGGCTGGGAGTGACCGGCTGGCTCCTGAAAAGCTACGATAGGCAGGATGGTTCCCAGACCAGAGGTGGCACCAGTGCCAAGTCGGGCTAGTTTGATGGTGAAAAGTGGCTCCTGCAATCTGCCATGAAAAAGTTTGCAGGCGAGTTTTGTTTTCCAGGGAAAAGTGCCGTTGTTTGTGTTTGGTGGAATGTGGCTGGGAGTGGCCGGCTGGCTCCTTAGAATCCACGATACGCAGGATGGTTCCCAGACCAGAGGTGGCACCAGTTCCAAGTCGGGCTGGTTTGATGGTGCAAAGTGGCTCCTGCAATCTGCCATCCAGAAGCGGGGCAGCTTACTTTTGTTTGCCAGGGAAACGGGCCGAGGTTTCTGTCTGGGGGCCTATGGCTGGGAGTGACCGGCTGGCTCCTGAAAAGCTACGATAGGCAGGATGGTTACCAGACCCATGGTGGCACCAGTGCCAAGTTGGGCTGATTTGATAGTATCAAGCGGCTCCTGCAATCTGCCATCAAAAAGTTGGCAGGCAAGTTTTGTTTTCCAGGGAAAAGTGCCGTTGATTTTTTTTGGTGGCCTGTGGCTGGGAGTGGCCGGCTGGCTCCTTAGAATCCACGATACGCAGGATGGTTCCCAGACCAGAGGTGGCACCAGTTCCAAGTTGGGCTTGTTTGATAGTACCAAGTGGCTCCTGCAATCTGCCATCCAGAAGCGGGGCAGCTTACTTTTGTTTGCAAGGGAAACGGGCCGAGGATTTTGTCTGGGGGCCTATGGCTGGGAGTGACTGGCTGGCTCCTGAAAAGCTACGATAGGCTGGATGGTTACCAGACTCATGGTGGCACCAGTGCCAAGTTGGGCTGATTTGATAGTACCAAGCGGCTCCTGCAATCTGCCATCAAAAAGTTGGCAGGCGAGTTTTGTTTTCCAGGGGAAAGCACCGTTGTTTGTGTTTGGGGGCCTATGGCTGGGAGTGGCCGGCTGGCTAATTAGAATCCACGATACGCAGGATGGTTCCCAGACCATGGTGGCACCAGTGCCAAGTCGGGCTAGTTTGATGGTGCAAAGTGGCTCCTGCAATCTGCCATGAAAAAGTTGGCAGGCGAGTTTTGTTTTCCAGGGAAAAGTGCCGTTGTTTGTGTTTGGTGGACTGTGGCTGGGAGTGGCCGGCTGGCTCCTTAGAATCCACGATACGCAGCATGGTTCCCAGACCAGAGCTGGCACCAGTTCCAAGTCGGGCTGGTTTGATAGTACCAAGTGGCTCCTGCAATCTGCCATCCAGAAACGGGGCAGCTTACTTTTGTTTGCCAAGGAAACGGGCCGAGGTTTGTGTCTGGGGGCCTATGGCTGGGAGTGACCGGCTGGCTCCTGAAAAGCTACGATAGGCAGGATGGTTACCAGACTCATGGTGGCACCAGTGCCAAGTTGGGCTGATTTGATAGTACCAAGCGGCTCCTGCAATCTGCCATCAAAATGTTGGCAGGCGAGTTTTGTTTTCCAGGGAAAAGCGCCGTTGTTTGTGTTTGGGGGCTTGTGGCTGGGAGTGGCCGGCTGGCTCCTTAGAATCCACGATACGCAGGATGGTTCCCAGACCAGAGGTGGCACCAGTTCCAAGTCGGGCTAGTTTGATGGTGCAAAGTGGCTCCTGCAATCTGCCATCCAGAAGCGGGGTAGCTTACTTTTGTTTGCCAGGGAAACGGGCCGAGGTTTTTTCTGGGGGCCTATGGGTGGGACTGTCCGGCTGGCTCCTGAAAAGCTACGATCGGCAGGATGGTGACCAGACCCATGGTGGCACCAGTGCCAAGTTGGGCTGGTTTGATAGTACCAAGTGGCTCCTGCAATCTGCCATGAAAAAGTTGGCAGGCGAGTTTTGTTTTCCAGGGAAAAGCGCCGTTGTTTGTGTTTGGTGGACTGTGGCTGGGAGTGGCCGGCTGGCTCCTTAGAATCCACGATCTGCAGCATGGTTCCCAGACCAGAGGTGGCACCAGTTCCAAGTCGGGCTGGTTTGATAGTACCAAGTGGCTCCTGCAATCTGCCATCCAGAAGCGGGGCAGCTTACTTTTGTTTGCCAGGGAAACGGGCCGAGGTTTCTGTCTGGGGGCCTATGGCTGGGAGTGACCGGCTGGCTCCTGAAAAGCTACGATAGGCAGGATGGTTACCAGACCCATGGTGGCACCAGTGCCAAGTTGGGCTGATTTGATAGTATCAAGCGGCTCCTGCAATCTGCCATGAAAAAGTTGCCAGGCGAGTTTTGTTTTCCAGGGAAAAGCGC
This sequence comes from Melospiza melodia melodia, assembly GCF_035770615.1. Taxonomy (NCBI): domain Eukaryota; kingdom Metazoa; phylum Chordata; class Aves; order Passeriformes; family Passerellidae; genus Melospiza; species Melospiza melodia. The sequence goes on along the minus strand of NC_086205.1, from coordinate 217,398 downwards.
CGTTGTTTGTATTTGGGGGCTGTGGCTGGGAGTGGCCAGCTGGCTCCTTATAATCCACGATACGCAGGATGGTTCCCAGACCAGAGGTGGCACCAGTTCCAAGTCGGGCTGGTTTGATGGTGCAAAGTGGCTCCTGCAATCTGCCATCCAGAAGCGGGGCAGCTGAGTTTTGTTTGCCAGAGAAAAGGGCCGTGGTTTTTTTTTGGGGGCATATGGCTGGGAGTGGCCGGCTGGCTCCTTAAAATGCTCGATACGCAGGATGGTGACCAGACCCAAGGTGGCACCAGTGCCAAGTTGTGCTGTTTTTGTAGTACCAAGTGCGTCCTGCAATTTGCCATCCAGAAGAGGGGCAGTTGAGTTTTGTTTGCCAGAGAAAAGGGCCGTGGTTTGTGTTTGAGGGCATATGGCTGAGAGTGGCCGGCTGAACCCTGAAAATCCACAATAGGCAAGATGGTTCCCAGAGCCAAGGTGGCACCAGTGCCAAGTCGGGCTGGTTTGATAGTACTAAATAGCTCCTGCAATCTGCCATCCAGAAGCGGGGCAGCTTAATTTTGTTTGCCAGGGAAACGGGCCGAGGTTTGTGTCTGGGGGCCTATGGCTGGGAGTGACCGGCTGGCTCCTGAAAAGCTACGATAGGCAGGATGGTTCCCAGACCAGAGGTGGCACCAGTGCCAAGTCGGGCTAGTTTGATGGTGAAAAGTGGCTCCTGCAATCTGCCATGAAAAAGTTTGCAGGCGAGTTTTGTTTTCCAGGGAAAAGTGCCGTTGTTTGTGTTTGGTGGACTGTGGCTGGGAGTGGCCGGCTGGCTCCTTCGAATCCACGATACGCAGGATGGTTCCCAGACCAGAGGTGGCACCAGTTCCAAGTTGGGCTTGTTTGATAGTACCAAGTGGCTCCTGCAATCTGCCATCCAGAAGCGGGGCAGCTTACTTTTGTTTGCAAGGGAAACGGGCCGAGGATTTTGTCTGGGGGCCTATGGCTGGGAGTGACCGGCTGGCTCCTGAAAAGCTACGATAGGCAGGATGGTTACCAGACCCATGGTGGCACCAGTGCCACGTTGGGCTGATTTGATAGTACCAAGCGGCTCCTGCAATCTGCCATCAAAAAGTTGGCAGGCGAGTTTTGTTTTCCAGGGGAAAGCGCCGTTGTTTGTGTTTGGGGGCCTATGGCTGGGAGTGGCCGGCTGGCTAATTAGAATCCACGATACGCAGGATGGTTCCCAGACCATGGTGGCACCAGTGCCAAGTCGGGCTAGTTTGATGGTGCAAAGTGGCTCCTGCAATCTGCCATGAAAAAGTTGGCAGGCGAGTTTTGTTTTCCAGGGAAAAGTGCCGTTGTTTGTGTTTGGTGGACTGTGGCTGGGAGTGGCCGGCTGGCTCCTTAGAATCCACGATATGCAGGATGGTTCCCAGACCAGAGGTGGCACCAGTTCCAAGTCGGGCTGGTTTGATACCACAAAGTGGCTCCTGCAATCTGCCATCCAGAAGCGGGGCAGCTTACTTTTGTTTGCCAGGGAAACGGGCCGAGGTTTCTGTCTGGGGGCCTATGGCTGGGAGTGACCGGCTGGCTCCTGAAAAGCTACGATAGGCAGGATGGTTACCAGACCCATGGTGGCAGCAGTGACAAGTTGGGCTGATTTGATAGTATCAAGCGGCTCCTGCAATCTGCCATCAAAAAGTTGGCAGGCCAGTTTTGTTTTCCAGGGAAAAGTGCCGTTGATTTTTTTTGGTGGCCTGTGGCTGGGAGTGGCCAGCTGGCTCCTTATAATCCACGATACGCAGGATGGTTCCCAGACCAGAGGTGGCACCAGTGCCAAGTCGGGCTGGTTTGATGGTGCAAAGTGGCTCCTGCAATCTGCCATCCAGAAGCGGGGAAGTTGAGTTTTGTTTGCCAGAGAAAAGGGCCGTGGTTTTTTTTTGGGGGCATATGGCTTGGAGTGGCCAGCTGGCTCCTTAAAATGCTCGATACGCAGGATGGTGACCAGACCCAAGGTGGCACCAGTGCCAAGTTGTGCTGTTTTTGTAGTACCAAGTGCGTCCTGCAATTTGCCATCCAGAAGAGGGGCAGCTTACTTTTGTTTGCCAGGGAAACGGGCCGTGGTTTTTGTTTGAGGGCATATGGCTGAGAGTGGCCGGCTGACCCCTGAAAATCCACAATAGGCAGGATGGTTCCCAGAGCCAAGGTGGCACCAGCGCCAAGTCGGGCTGGTTTGATAGTACTAAATAGCTCCTGCAATCTGCCATCCAGAAGCGGGGCAGCTTACTTTTGTTTGCCAGGGAAACAAGCCGAGGTTTGTTTCTGGGGGCCTATGGCTGGGAGTGACCGGCTGGCTCCTGAAAAGCTACGATAGGCAGGATGGTTCCCAGACCAGAGGTGGCACCAGTGCCAAGTCGGGCTAGTTTGATGGTGCAAAGTGGCTCCTGCAATCTGCCATCAAAAAGTTGGCAGGCCAGTTTTGTTTTCCAGGGAAAAGTGCCGTTGATTTTGTTTGGCGGCCTGTGGCTGTGAGTGGCCGGCTGGCTCCTTAGAATCCACGATACGCAGGATGGTTCCTAAACCAGAGGTGGCACCAGTGCCAAGTCGGGCTGGTTTGATGGAGCAAAGTGGCTCCTGCAATCTGCCATCCAGAAGCGGGGCAGCTTACTTTTGTTTGCCAGGGAAACGGGCCGAGGTTTGTGTCTGGGGGCCTATGGCTGGGAGTGACCGGCTGGCTCCTGAAAAGCTACGATAGGCAGGATGGTTACCAGACCCATGGTGGCACCAGTGCCAAGTTGGGCTGATTTGATAGTATCAAGCGGCTCCTGCAATCTGCCATCAAAAAGTTGGCAGGCAAGTTTTGATTTCCAGGGAAAAGTGCCGTTGATTTTTTTTGGTGCCCTGTGGCTGGGAGTGGCCAGCTGGCTCCTTAGAATCCACGATACGCAGGATGGTTCCCAGACCAGAGGTGGCACCAGTTCCAAGTTGGGCTTGTTTGATAGTACCAAGTGGCTCCTGCAATCTGCCATCCAGAAGCGGGGCAGCTTACTTTTGTTTGCAAGGGAAACGGGCCGAGGTTTTTGTCTGGGGGCCTATGGCTGGGAGTGACTGGCTGGCTCCTGAAAAGCTATGATAGGCAGGATGGTTACCAGACTCATGGTGGCACCAGTGCCACGTTGGGCTGATTTGATAGTACCAAGCGGCTCCTGCAATCTGCCATCAAAAAGTTGGCAGGCGAGTTTTGTTTTACAGGGAAAAGTGCCGTTGTTTGTGTTTGGCGGCCTATGGCTGGGAGTGGCCGGCTGGCTAATTAGAATCCACGATACGCAGGATGGTTCCCAGACCATGGTGGCACCAGTGCCAAGTCGGGCTAGTTTGATGGTGCAAAGTGGCTCCTGCAATCTGCCATGAAAAAGTTGGCAGGCGAGTTTTGTTTTCCAGGGAAAAGTGCCGTTGTTTGTGTTTGGTGGACTGTGGCTGGGAGTGGCCGGCTGGCTCCTTAGAATCCACGATACGCAGCATGGTTCCCAGACCAGAGGTGGCACCAGTTCCAAGTCGGGCTGGTTTGATAGTACCAAGTGGCTCCTGCAATCTGCCATCCAGAAGCGGGGCAGCTTACTTTTGTTTGCCAGGGAAACGGGCCGAGGTTTGTGTCTGGGGGCCTATGGCTGGGAGTGACCGGCTGGCTCCTGAAAAGCTACGATAGGCAGGATGGTTACCAGACCCATGGTGGCACCAGGGCCAAGTTGGGCTGGTTTGATAGTACCAAGTGGTTCCTGCAATCTGCCATCAAAAAGTTGGCAGGCGAGTTTTGTTTTCCAGGGAAAAGCGCCGTTGTTTGTGTTTGGGGGCCTGTGGCTGGGAGTGGCCGGCTGGCTCCTTAGAATCCACAATAGGCAGGATGGTTCCCAGACAAGAGGTGGCACCAGTGCCAAGTCGGGCTGGTTTGATGGTGCAAAGTGGCTCCTGCAATCTGCCATCAAAATGTTGGCAGGCGAATTTTGTTTTCCAGGGAAAAGCGCCGTTGTTTGTGTTTGGGGGCCTGTGGCTGGGAGTGGCCGGCTGGCTAATTAGAATCCACGATACGCAGGATGGTTCCCAGACCAGAGGTGGCACCAGTGCCAAGTCGGGCTAGTTTGATGGTGCAAAGTGGCTCCTGCAATCTGCCATTAAAAAGTTGGCAGTCCAGTTTTGTTTTCCAGGGAAAAGCGCCGTTGTTTGTATTTGGGGGCCTGTGGCTGGGAGTGGCCAGCTGGCTCCTTATAATCCACGATACGCAGGATGGTTCCCAGACCAGAGGTGGCACCAGTGCCAAGTCGGGCTGGTTTGATGGTGCAAAGTGGCTCCTGCAATCTGCCATCCAGAAGCGGGGCAGCTGAGTTTTGTTTGCCAGAGAAAAGGGCCGTGGTTTTTTTTTGGGGGCATATGGCTGGGAGTGGCCGGCTGGCTCCTTAAAATGCTCGATACGCAGGATGGTGACCAGACCCAAGGTGGCACCAGTGCCAAGTTGTGCTGTTTTTGTAGTACCAAATGCGTCCTGCAATTTGCCATCCAGAAGAGGGGCAGTTGAGTTTTGTTTGCCAGAGAAAAGGGCCGTGGTTTGTGTTTGAGGGCATATGGCTGAGAGTGGCCGGCTGAACCCTGAAAATCCACAATAGGCAAGATGGTTCCCAGAGCCAAGGTGGCACCAGTGCCAAGTCGGGCTGGTTTGATAGTACTAAATAGCTCCTGCAATCTGCCATCCAGAAGCGGGGCAGCTTAATTTTGTTTGCCAGGGAAACGGGCCGAGGTTTGTGTCTGGGGGCCTATGGCTGGGAGTGACCGGCTGGCTCCTGAAAAGCTACGATAGGCAGGATGGTTCCCAGACCAGAGGTGGCACCAGTGCCAAGTCGGGCTAGTTTGATGGTGAAAAGTGGCTCCTGCAATCTGCCATGAAAAAGTTTGCAGGCGAGTTTTGTTTTCCAGGGAAAAGTGCCGTTGTTTGTGTTTGGTGGAATGTGGCTGGGAGTGGCCGGCTGGCTCCTTAGAATCCACGATACGCAGGATGGTTCCCAGACCAGAGGTGGCACCAGTGCCAAGTCGGGCTGGTTTGATAGTTCCAAGTGGCTCCTGCAATCTGCCATCCAGAAGCGGGGCAGCGGATTTTTGTTTGCCAGGGAAACGGGCCGAGGTTTGTGTCTGGGGGCCTATGGCTGGGAGTGACCGGCTGGCTCCTGAAAAGCTACGATAGGCAGGATGGTTACCAGACCCATGGTGGCACCAGTGCCAAGTTGGGCTGATTTGATAGTATCAAGCGGCTCCTGCAATCTGCCATCAAAAATTTGGCAGGCGAGTTTTGTTTTCCAGGGAAAAGCGCCGTTGTTTTTGTTTGGGGGCCTATGGCTGGGAGTGACCGGCTGGCTAATTAGAATCCACGATACGCAGGATGGTTCCCAGACCCAAGGTGGCACCAGTGCCATGTCGGGCTAGTTTGATGGTGAAAAGTGGCTCCTGCAATCTGCCTTCAAAAAGTTGGCAGGCGAGTTTTGTTTTCCAAGGAAAAGTGCCGTTGATTTTGTTTGGTGGCCTGTGGCTGGGAGTGGCCGGCTGGCTCCTTAGAATCCACGATACGCAGGATGGTTCCCAGACCAGAGGTGGCACCAGTTCCAAGCCGGGCTTGTTTGATAGTACCAAGTGGCTCCTGCAATCTGCCATCCAGAAGCGGGGCAGCTTACTTTGGTTTGCCAGGGAAACGGGCCAAGTTTTGTGTCTGGGGGCCTATGGCTGGGAGTGACTGGCTGGCTCCTGAAAAGCTACGATAGGCAGGATGGTTACCAGACCCATGGTGGCACCAGTGCCAAGTTGGGCTGGTTTGATACTATCAAGCGGCTCCTGCAATCTGCCATCAAAATGTTGGCAGGCGAGTTTTGTTTTCCAGGGAAAAGTGCCGTTGATTTTTTTTGGTGGCTTATGGCTGGGAGTGGCCGGCTGGCTCCTTAGAATCCACGATACGCAGGATGGTTCCCAGACCAGAGGTGGCACCAGTTCCAAGTCGGGCTGGTTTGATAGTACCAAGTGGCTCCTGCAATCTGCCATCCAGAAACGGGGCAGCTTACTTTTGTTTGCCAGGGAAACGGGCCGAGGTTTTTTCTGGGGGCCTATGGGTGGGACTGTCCGGCTGGCTCCTGAAAAGCTACGATAGGCAGGATGGTGACCAGACCCATGGTGGCACCAGTGCCAAGTTGGGCTGGTTTGATAGTACCAAGTGGCTCCTGCAATCTGCCATCAAAAAGTTGGCAGGCGAGTTTTGTTTTCCAGGGAAAAGCGCCGTTGTTTGTGTTTGGGGGCCTGTGGCTGGGAGTGGCCGGCTGGCTCCTTAGAATCCACAATAGGCAGGATGGTTCCCAGACAAGAGGTGGCACCAGTGCCAAGTCGGGCTGGTTTGATGGTGCAAAGTGGCTCCTGCAATCTGCCATCAAAATGTTCGCAGGCGAATTTTGTTTTCCAGGGAAAAGCGCAGTTGTTTGTGTTTGGGGGCCTGTGGCTGGGAGTGGCCGGCTGGCTAATTAGAATCCACGATACGCAGGATGGTTCCCAGACCAGAGGTGGCACCAGTGCCAAGTCGGGCTAGTTTGATGGTGCAAAGTGGCTCCTGCAATCTGCCATTAAAAAGTTGGCAGGCCAGTTTTGTTTTCCAGGGAAAAGCGCCGTTGTTTGTATTTGGGGGCCTGTGGCTGGGAGTGGCCAGCTGGCTCCTTATAATCCACGATACGCAGGATGGTTCCCAGACCAGAGGTGGCACCAGTGCCAAGTCGGGCTGGTTTGATGGTGCAAAGTGGCTCCTGCAATCTGCCATCCAGAAGCGGGGCAGCTGAGTTTTGTTTGCCAGAGAAAAGGGCCGTGGTTTTTTTTTGGGGGCATATGGCTGGGAGTGGCCGGCTGGCTCCTTAAAATGCTCGATACGCAGGATGGTGACCAGACCCAAGGTGGCACCAGTGCCAAGTTGTGCTGTTTTTGTAGTACCAAGTGCGTCCTGCAATTTGCCATCCAGAAGAGGGGCAGTTGAGTTTTGTTTGCCAGAGAAAAGGGCCGTGGTTTGTGTTTGAGGGCATATGGCTGAGAGTGGCCGGCTGAACCCTGAAAATCCACAATAGGCAAGATGGTTCCCAGAGCCAAGGTGGCACCAGTGCCAAGTCGGGCTGGTTTGATAGTACTAAATAGCTCCTGCAATCTGCCATCCAGAAGCGGGGCAGCTTAATTTTGTTTGCCAGGGAAACGGGCCGAGGTTTGTGTCTGGGGGCCTATGGCTGGGAGTGACCGGCTGGCTCCTGAAAAGCTACGATAGGCAGGATGGTTCCCAGACCAGAGGTGGCACCAGTGCCAAGTCGGGCTAGTTTGATGGTGAAAAGTGGCTCCTGCAATCTGCCATGAAAAAGTTTGCAGGCGAGTTTTGTTTTCCAGGGAAAAGTGCCGTTGTTTGTGTTTGGTGGAATGTGGCTGGGAGTGGCCGGCTGGCTCCTTAGAATCCACGATACGCAGGATGGTTCCCAGACCAGAGGTGGCACCAGTGCCAAGTCGGGCTGGTTTGATAGTTCCAAGTGGCTCCTGCAATCTGCCATCCAGAAGCGGGGCAGCGGATTTTTGTTTGCCAGGGAAACGGGCCGAGGTTTGTGTCTGGGGGCCTATGGCTGGGAGTGACCGGCTGGCTCCTGAAAAGCTACGATAGGCAGGATGGTTACCAGACCCATGGTGGCACCAGTGCCAAGTTGGGCTGATTTGATAGTATCAAGCGGCTCCTGCAATCTGCCATCAAAAAGTTGGCAGGCAAGTTTTGTTTCCCAGGGAAAAGTGCCGTTGATTTTTTTTGGTGGCCTGTGGCTGGGAGTGGCCGGCTGGCTCCTTAGAATCCACGATACGCAGGATGGTTCCCAGACCAGAGGTGGCACCAGTTCCAAGTTGGGCTTGTTTGATAGTACCAAGTGGCTCCTGCAATCTGCCATCCAGAAGCGGGGCAGCTTACTTTTGTTTGCAAGGGAAACGGGCCGAGGATTTTGTCTGGGGGCCTATGGCTGGGAGTGACTGGCTGGCTCCTGAAAAGCTACGATAGGCTGGATGGTTACCAGACTCATGGTGGCACCAGTGCCACGTTGGGCTTATTTGATAGTATCAAGCGGCTCCTGCAATCTGCCATCAAAAAGTTGGCAGGCGAGTTTTGTTTTCCAGGGGAAAGCGCCGTTGTTTGTGTTTGGGGGCCTATGGCTGGGAGTGGCCGGCTGGCTAATTAGAATCCACGATACGCAGGATGGTTCCCAGACCATGGTGGCACCAGTGCCAAGTCGGGCTAGTTTGATGGTGCAAAGTGGCTCCTGCAATCTGCCATGAAAAAGTTGGCAGGCGAGTTTTGTTTTCCAGGGAAAAGTGCCGTTGTTTGTGTTTGGTGGACTGTGGCTGGGAGTGGCCGGCTGGCTCCTTAGAATCCACGATACGCAGCATGGTTCCCAGACCAGAGGTGGCACCAGTTCCAAGTCGGGCTGGTTTGATAGTACCAAGTGGCTCCTGCAATCTGCCATCCAGAAGCGGGGCAGCTTACTTTTGTTTGCCAGGGAAACGGGCCGAGGTTTGTGTCTGGGGGCCTATGGCTGGGAGTGACCGGCTGGCTCCTGAAAAGCTACGATAGGCAGGATGGTTACCAGACTCATGGTGGCACCAGTGCCAAGTTGGGCTGGTTTGATAGTACCAAGCGGCTCCTGCAATCTGCCATCAAAAAGTTGGCAGGCGAGTTTTGTTTTCCAGGGAAAAGCGCCGTTGTTTGTGTTTGGGGGCTTGTGGCTGGGAGTGGCCGGCTGGCTCCTTAGAATCCACGATACGCAGGATGGTTCCCAGACCAGAGGTGGCACCAGTGACCTGTCGGGCTAGTTTGATGGTGCAAAGTGGCTCCTGCAATCTGCCATCCAGAAGCGGGGTAGCTTACTTTTGTTTGCCAGGGAAACGGGCCGAGGTTTTTTCTGGGGGCCTATGGGTGGGACTGTCCGGCTGGCTCCTGAAAAGCTACGATAGGCAGGATGGTGACCAGACCCATGGTGGCACCAGTGCCAAGTTGGGCTGGTTTGATAGTACCAAGTGTCTCCTGCAATCTGCCATAAAAAAGTTTGCAGGCGAGTTTTGTTTTCCAGGGAAAAGCGCCGTTGTTTGTGTTTGGGGGCCTGTGGCTGGGTGTGGCCGGCTGGCTCCTTAGAATCCACGATCCGCAGGATGGTTCCCAGACAAGAGGTGGCACCAGTGCCAAGTCGGGCTGGTTTGATGGTGCAACGTGGCTCCTGCAATCTGCCATCAAAATGTTGGCACGCAAATTTTGTTTTCCAGGGAAAAGCGCCGTTGTTTGTATTTGGGGGCTGTGGCTGGGAGTGGCCAGCTGGCTCCTTATAATCCACGATACGCAGGATGGTTCCCAGACCAGAGGTGGCACCAGTGCCAAGTCGGGCTGGTTTGATGGTGCAAAGTGTCTCCTGCAATCTGCATCCAGAAGCGGGACAGCTGAGTTTTGTTTGCCAGAGAAAAGGGCCGTGGTTTTTTTTTGGGGGCATATGGCTGGGAGTGGCCGTCTGGCTCCTTAAAATGCCCGATACGCAGGATGGTGACCAGACCCAAGGTGGCACCAGTGCCAAGTTGTGCTGTTTTTGTAGTACCAAGTGCGTCCTGCAATTTGCCATCCAGAAGAGGGGCAGTTGAGTTTTGTTTGCCAGAGAAAAGGGCCGTGGTTTGTGTTTGAGGGCATATGGCTGAGAGTGGCCGGCTGAACCCTGAAAATCCACAATAGGCAAGATGGTTCCCAGAGCCAAGGTGGCACCAGTGCCAAGTCGGGCTGGTTTGATAGTACTAAATAGCTCCTGCAATCTGCCATCCAGAAGCGGGGCAGCTTAATTTTGTTTGCCAGGGAAACGGGCCGAGGTTTGTGTCTGGGGGCCTATGGCTGGGAGTGACCGGCTGGCTCCTGAAAAGCTACGATAGGCAGGATGGTTCCCAGACCAGAGGTGGCACCAGTGCCAAGTCGGGCTAGTTTGATGGTGAAAAGTGGCTCCTGCAATCTGCCATGAAAAAGTTTGCAGGCGAGTTTTGTTTTCCAGGGAAAAGTGCCGTTGTTTGTGTTTGGTGGACTGTGGCTGGGAGTGGCCGGCTGGCTCCTTAGAATCCACGATACGCAGGATGGTTCCCAGACCAGAGGTGGCACCAGTTCCAAGTCGGGCTGGTTTGATAGTACCACGTGCGTCTTGCAATCTGCCATCCAGAAGTGGGGCAGCTTACTTTTGTTTGCAAGGGAAACGGGCCGAGGTTTGTGTCTGGGGGCCTATGGCTGGGAGTGACCGGCTGGCTCCTGAAAAGCTACGATAGGCAGGATGGTTACCAGACCCATGGTGGCACCAGTGCCAAGTTGGGCTGATTTGATAGTATCAAGCGGCTCCTGCAATCTGCCATCAAAAAGTTGGCTGGCGAGTTTTGTTTTCCAGGGAAAAGTGCCGTTGATTTTTTTTGGTGGCCTGTGGCTGGGAGTGGCCAGCTGGCTCCTTATAATCCACGATACGCAGGATGGTTCCCAGACCAGAGGTGGCACCAGTGCCAAGTCGGGCTGGTTTGATGGTGCAAAGTGGCTCCTGCAATCTGCCATCCAGAAGCGGGGCAGCTGAGTTTTGTTTGCCAGAGAAAAGGGCCGTGGTTTTTTTTGGGGGGCATATGGCTTGGAGTGGCCGGCTGGCTCCTTAAAATGCTCAATACGCCGGATGGTGACCAGACCCAAGGTGGCACCAGTGCCAAGTTGTGCTGTTTTGGTAGTACCAAGTGCGTCCTGCAATTTGCCATCCAGAAGAGGGGCAGTTGAGTTTTGTTTGCCAGAGAAAAGGGCCGTTGTTTGTGTTTGAGGGCATATGGCTGAGAGTGGCCGGCTGACCCCTGAAAATCCACAATAGGCAGGATGGTTCCCAGAGCCAAGGTGGCACCAGTTCCAAGTCGGGCTGGTTTGATAGTACTAAATAGCTCCTGCAATCTGCCATCCAGAAGCGGGGCAGCTTAATTTTGTTTGCCAGGGAAACGGGACGAGGTTTCTGTCTGGGGGCCTATGGTTGGGAGTGACCGGCTGGCTCCTGAAAAGCTACGATAGGCAGGATGGTTCCCAGACCAGAGGTGGCACCAGTGCCAAGTCGGGCTAGTTTGATGGTGAAAAGTGGCTCCTGCAATCTGCCATCAAAAAGTTGGCAGGCGAGTTTTGTTTTCCAGGGAAAAGTGCCGTTGTTTGTGTTTGGTGGACTGTGGCTGGGAGTGGCCGGCTGGCTCCTTAGAATCCACGATACGCAGGATGGTTCCCAGACCAGAGGTGGCACCAGTTCCAAGCCGGGCTTGTTTGATAGTACCAAGTGGCTCCTGCAATCTGCTATCCAGAAGCGGGGCAGCTTACTTTTGTTTGCCAGGGAAATGGGCCGAGGTTTGTGTCTGGGGGCCTATGGCTGGGAGTGACTGGCTGGCTCCTGAAAAGCTACGATAGGCTGGATGGTTACCAGACTCATGGTGGCACCAGTGCCAAGTTGGGCTGATTTGATAGTACCAAGCGGCTCCTGCAATCTGCCATCAAAAATTTGGCAGGCGAGTTTTGTTTTCCAGGGAAAAGCGCCGTTGTTTGTGTTTGGGGGCCTATGGCTGGGAGTGACCGGCTGGCTAATTAGAATCCACGATACGCAGGATGGTGACCAGACCCAAGGTGGCACCAGTGCCATGTCGGGCTAGTTTGATGGTGAAAAGTGGCTCCTGCAATCTGCCATCAAAAAGTTGGCAGGCGAGTTTTGTTTTCCAAGGAAAAGTGCCGTTGATTTTGTTTGGTGGCCTGTGGCTGGGAGTGGCCGGCTGGCTCCTTAGAATCCACGATACGCAGGATGGTTCCCAGACCAGAGGTGGCACCAGTTCCAAGCCGGGCTTGTTTGATAGTACCAAGTGGCTCCTGCAATCTGCCATCCAGAAGCGGGGCAGCTTACTTTGGTTTGCCAGGGAAATGGGCCAAGCTTTGTGTCTGGGGGCCTATGGCTGGGAGTGACTGGCTGGCTCCTGAAAAGCTATGATAGGCAGGATGGTTACCAGACCCATGGTGGCACCAGTGCCACGTTGGGCTGATTTGATAGTACCAAGCGGCTCCTGCAATCTGCCATCAAAATGTTGGCAGGCGAGTTTTGTTTTCCAGGGAAAAGTGCCGTTGATTTTTTTTGGTGGCTTATGGCTGGGAGTGGCCGGCTGGCTCCTTAGAATCCACGATACGCAGGATGGTTCCCAGACAAGAGGTGGCACCAGTGCCAAGTCGGGCTGGTTTGATGGTGCAAAGTGGCTCCTGCAATCTGCCATCAAAATGTTGGCAGGCAAATTTTGTTTTCCAGGGAAAAGCGCCGTTGTTTGTGTTTGGGGGCCTGTGGCTGGGAGTGGCCGGCTGGCTAATTAGAATCCACGATACGCAGGATGGTTCCCAGACCAGAGGTGGCACCAGTGCCAAGTCGGGCTAGTTTGATGGTGCAAAGTGGCTCCTGCAATCTGCCATTAAAAAGTTGGCAGGCCAGTTTTGTTTTCCAGGGAAAAGCGCCGTTGTTTGTATTTGGGGGCTGTGGCTGGGAGTGGCCAGCTGGCTCCTTATAATCCACGATACGCAGGATGGTTCCCAGACCAGAGGTGGCACCAGTGCCAAGTCGGGCTGGTTTGATGGTGCAAAGTGGCTCCTGCAATCTGCCATCCAGAAGCGGGGCAGCTGAGTTTTGTTTGCCAGAGAAAAGGGCCGTGGTTTTTTTTTGGGGGCATATGGCTGGGAGTGGCCGGCTGGCTCCTTAAAATGCTCGATACGCAGGATGGTGACCAGACCCAAGGTGGCACCAGTGCCAAGTTGTGCTGTTTTTGTAGTACCAAGTGCGTCCTGCAATTTGCCATCCAGAAGAGGGGCAGTTGAGTTTTGTTTGCCAGAGAAAAGGGCCGTGGTTTGTGTTTGAGGGCATATGGCTGAGAGTGGCCGGCTGAACCCTGAAAATCCACAATAGGCAAGATGGTTCCCAGAGCCAAGGTGGCACCAGTGCCAAGTCGGGCTGGTTTGATAGTACTAAATAGCTCCTGCAATCTGCCATCCAGAAGCGGGGCAGCTTAATTTTGTTTGCCAGGGAAACGGGCCGAGGTTTGTGTCTGGGGGCCTATGGCTGGGAGTGACCGGCTGGCTCCTGAAAAGCTACGATAGGCAGGATGGTTCCCAGACCAGAGGTGGCACCAGTGCCAAGTCGGGCTAGTTTGATGGTGAAAAGTGGCTCCTGTAATCTGCCATGAAAAAGTTTGCAGGCAAGTTTTGTTTTCCAGGGAAAAGTGCCGTTGTTTGTGTTTGGTGGACTGTGGCTGGGAGTGGCCGGCTGGCTCCTTAGAATCCACGATACGCAGGATGGTTCCCAGACCAGAGGTGGCACCAGTTCTAAGTCGGGCTGGTTTGATAGTACCAAGTGGCTCCTGCAATCTGCCATCCAGAAGCGGGGCAGCTTACTTTTGTTTGCCAGGGAAACGGGCCGAGGTTTGTGTCTGGGGGCCTATGGCTGGGAGTGACCGGCTGGCTCCTGAAAAGCTACGATAGGCAGGATGGTTACCAGACCCATGGTGGCACCAGTGCCAAGTTGGGCTGATTTGATAGTATCAAGCGGCTCCTGCAATCTGCCATCAAAAAGTTGGCAGGCGAGTTTTGTTTTCCAGGGAAAAGTGCCGTTGATTTTTTTTGGTGGCCTGTGGCTGGGAGTGGCTGGCTGGCTCCTTAGAATCCACGATACGCAGGATGGTTCCCAGACCAGAGGTGGCACCAGTTCCAAGTCGGGCTTGTTTGATAGTACCAAGTGGCTCCTGCAATCTGCCATCCAGAAGCGGGGCAGCTTACTTTTGTTTGCAAGGGAAACGGGCCGAGGTTTTTGTCTGGGGGCCTATGGCTGGGAGTGACTGGCTGGCTCCTGAAAAGCTACGATAGGCAGGATGGTTACCAGACTCATGGTGGCACCAGTGCCACGTTGGGCTGATTTGATAGTACCAAGCGGCTCCTGCAATCTGCCATCAAAAAGTTGGCAGGCCAGTTTTGTTTTCCAGGGGAAAGCGCCGTTGTTTGTGTTTGGGGGCCTATGGCTGGCAGTGGCCGGCTGGCTAATTAGAATCCACGATACGCAGGATGGTTCCCAGACCATGGTGGCACCAGTGCCATGTCGGGCTAGTTTGATGGTGCAAAGTGGCTCCTGCAATCTGCCATGAAAAAGTTGGCAGGCGAGTTTTGTTTTCCAGGGAAAAGTGCCGTTGTTTGTGTTTGGTGGACTGTGGCTGGGAGTGGCCGGCTGGCTCCTTAGAATCCACGATACGCAGGATGGTTCCCAGACCAGAGGTGGCACCAGTTCAAAGTCGGGCTGGTTTGATAGTACCACGTGCGTCCTGCAATATGCCATCCAGAAGCGGGGCTGCTTACTTTTGTTTGCAAGGGAAACGGGCCGAGGTTTGTGTCTGGGGGCCTATGGCTGGGAGTGACCGGCTGGCTCCTGAAATGCAACGATAGGCAGGATGGTTCCACACCCGAGGTGGCACCAGTGCCAAGTCGGGCTAGTTTGATGGTGCAAAGTGGCTCCTGCAATCTGCCATCAAAAAGTTGGCAGGCGAGTTTTGTTTTCCAGGGAAAAGTGCCGTTGATTTTGTTTGGCGGCCTGTGGCTGGGAGTGGCCGGCTGGCTCCTTAGAATCCACGATACGCAGGATGGTTCCCAGACCAGAGGTGGCACCAGTGCCAAGTCGGGCTGGTTTGATGGTGCAAAGTGGCTCCTGCAATCTGCCATCCAGAAGCGGGGCAGCTGAGTTTTGTTTGCCAGAGAAAAGGGCCATGGTTTTTTTTTGGGGGCATATGGCTTGGAGTGGCCGGCTGGCTCCTTAAAATGCTCGATACGCAGGATGGTGACCAGACCCAAGGTGGCACCAGTGCCAAGTTGTGCTGTTTTTGTAGTATCAAGTGCGTCCTGCAATTTGCCATCCAGAAGAGGGGCAGTTGAGTTTTGTTTGCCAGAGAAAAGGGCTGTGGTTTGTGTTTGAGGGCATATGGCTGAGAGTGGCCGGCTGAACCCTGAAAATCCACAATAGGCAGGATGGTTCCCAGAGCCAAGGTGGCACCAGATCCAAGTCGGGCTGGTTTGATAGTACTAAATAGCTCCTGCAATCTGCCATCCAGAAGCGGGGCAGCTTACTTTTGTTTGCCGGGGAAACGGGCCGAGGTTTGTGTCTGGGGGCCTATGGCTGGGAGTGACCGGCTGGCTCCTGAAAAGCTACGATAGGCAGGATGGTTCCAGACCAGAGGTGGCACCAGTGCCAAGTCGGGCTAGTTTGATGGTGCAAAGTGGCTCCTGCAATCTGCCATCAAAAAGTTGGCAGGCGAGTTTTGTTTTCCAGGGAAAAGTGCCGTTGTTTGTGTTTGGTGGACTGTGGCTGGGAGTGGGCGGCTGGCTCCTTAGAATCCACGATACGCAGGATGGTTCCCAGACCAGAGGTGGCACCAGTTCCAAGTTGGGCTTGTTTGATAGTACCAAGTGGCTCCTGCAATCTGCCATCCAGAAGCGGGGCAGCTTACTTTTGTTTGCAAGGGAAACGGGCCGAGGTTTGTGTCTCGGGGCCTATGGCTGGAAGTGACCGGCTGGCTCCTGAAAAGCTACGATAGGCAGGATGGTTACCAGACCCATGGTGGCACCAGTGCCAAGTTGGGCTGATTTGATAGTATCAAGCGGCTCCTGCAATCTGCCATCAAAAAGTTGGCAGGCGAGTTTTGTTTTCCAGGGAAAAGTGCCGTTGATTTTTTTTGGCGGCCTGTGGCTGGGAGTGGCCGGCTGGCTCCTTAGAATCCACGATACGCAGGATGGTTCCCAGACCAGAGGTGGCACCAGTTCCAAGTCGGGCTTGTTTGATAGTACCAAGTGGCTCCTGCAATCTGCCATCCAGAATCGGGGCAGCTTACTTTTGTTTGCAAGGGAAACGGGCCGAGGATTTGGCTGGGGGCCTATGGCTGGGAGTGACTGGCTGGCTCCTGAAAAGCTACGACACGCAGTATGGTTACCAGACTCATGGTGGCACCAGTGCCACGTTGGGCTGATTTGATAGTACCAAGCGGCTCCTGCAATCTGCCATCAAAAAGTTGGCAGGCGAGTTTTGTTTTCCAGGGGAAAGCGCCGTTGTTTGTGTTTGGGGGCCTATGGCTGGGAGTGGCCGGCTGGCTAATTTGAATCCACGATACGCAGGATGGTTCCCAGACCATGGTGGCACCAGTGCCAAGTCGGGCTAGTTTGATGGTGCAAAGTGGCTCCTGCAATCTGCCATGAAAAAGTTGGCAGGCGAGTTTTGTTTTCCAGGGAAAAGCGCCATTGTTTGTGTTTGGTGGACTGTGGCTGGGAGTGGCCGGCTGGCTCCTTAGAATCCACGATACGCAGGATGGTTCCCAGACCAGAGGTGGCACCAGTTCCAAGTCGGGCTGGTTTGATAGTACCAAGTGGCTCCTGCAATCTGCCATCCAGAAGCGGGGCAGCTTACTTTTGTTTGCCAGGGAAACGGGCCGAGGTTTGTGTCTGGGGGCCTATGGCTGGGAGTGACCGGCTGGCTCCTGAAAAGCTACGATAGGCAGGATGGTTACCAGACCCATGGTGGCACCAGTGCCAAGTTGGGCTGATTTGATAGTATCAAGCGGATCCTGCAATCTGCCATCAAAAAGTTGGCAGGCGAGTTTTGTTTTCCAGGGAAAAGTGCCGTTGATTTTTTTTGGTGGCCTGTGGCTGGGAGTGGCCAGCTGGCTCCTTATAATCCACGATACGCAGGATGGTTCCCAGACCAGAGGTGGCACCAGTGCCAAGTCGGGCTGGTTTGATGGTGCAAAGTGGCTCCTGCAATCTGCCATCCAGAAGGGGGGCAGCTGAGTTTTGTTTGCCAGAGGAAAGGGCCGTGGTTTTTTTTTGGGGGCATATGGCTTGGAGTGGCCGGCTGGCTCCTTAAAATGCTCGATACGCAGGATGGTGACCAGACCCAAGGTGGCACCAGTGCCAAGTTGTGCTGTTTTTGTAGTACCAAGTGCGTCCTGCAATTTGCCATCCAGAAGAGGGGCAGTTGAGTTTTGTTTGCCAGAGGAAAGGGCCGTGGTTTGTGTTTGAGGGCATATGGCTGAGAGTGGCCGGCTGACCCCTGAAAATCCACAATAGGCAGGATGGTTCCCAGAGCCAAGGTGGCACCAGTTCCAAGTCGGGCTGGTTTGATAGTAATAAATAGCTCCTGCAATCTGCCATCCAGAAGTGGGGCAGCTTAATTTTGTTTGCCAGGGAAACGGGCCAAGGTTTGTGTCTGGGGGCCTATGGCTGGGAGTGACCGGCTGGCTCCTGAAAAGCTACGATAGGCAGGATGGTTACCAGTCCCATGGTGGCACCAGTGCCAAGTTGGGCTGATTTGATAGTATCAAGCGGCTCCTGAAATCTGCCATCAAAAAGTTGGCAGGCGAGTTTTGTTTTCCAGGGAAAAGTGCCGTTGATTTTGTTTGGCGGCCGGTGGCTGGGAGTGGCCGGCTTGCTCCTTAGAATCCACGATACGCAGGATGGTTCCCAGACCAGAGGTGGCACCAGTTCCAAGCCGGGCTTCTTTGATAGTACCAAGTGGCTCCTGCAATCTGCCATCCAGAAGCGGGGCAGCTTACTTTTGTTTGCCAGGGAAACGGGCCGAGGTTTGTGTCGGGGGGCCTATGGCTGGGCGTGACTGGCTGGCTCCTGAAAAGCTACGATAGGCAGGATGGTTACCAGACTCATGGTGGCACCAGTGCCACGTTGGGCTGATTTGATAGTACCAAGCGGCTCCTGCAATCTGCCATCAAAAAGTTGCCAGGCGAGTTTTGTTTTCCAGGGAAAAGCGCCGTTGTTTGTGTTTGGGGGCCTATGGCTGTGAGTGGCCGGCTGGCTAATTAGAATCCACGATACGCAGGATGGTTCCCAGACCAGAGGTGGCACCAGTGCCATGTCGGGCTAGTTTGATGGTGCAAAGTGGCTCCTGCAATCTGCCATCAAAAAGTTGGCAGGCGAGTTTTGTTTTCCAGGGAAAAGTGCTGTTGTTTGTGTTTGGTGGACTGTGGCTGGGAGTGGCCGGCTGGCTCCTTAGAATCCACGATACGCAGGATGGTTCCCAGACCAGAGGTGGCACCAGTTCCAAGTCGGGCTGGTTTGATAGTAACAAGTGGCTCCTGCAATCTGCCATCCAGAAGCGGGGCAGCTTACTTTTGTTTGCCAGGGAAATGGGCCGAGGTTTGTGTCTGGGGGCCTATGGCTGGGAGTGACCGGCTGGCTCCTGAAAAGCTACCATAGGCTGGATGGTTACCAGACCCATGGTGGCACCAGTGCCAAGTTGGGCTGATTTGATAGTATCAAGCGGCTCCTGCAATCTGCCATCAAAAATATGGCAGGCGAGTTTTGTTTTCCAGGGAAAAGTGCCCTTGATTTTTTTTGGTGGCCTATGGCTGGGAGTGGCCGGCTGGCTCCTTAGAATCCACGATACGCAGGATGGTTCCCAGACCAGAGGTGGCACCAGTTCCAAGTCGGGCTTGTTTGATAGTACCAAGTGGCTCCTGCAATCTGCCATCCAGAAGCGGGGCAGCTTACTTTTGTTTGCATGGGAAACGGGCCGAGGTTTTGTCTGGGGGCCTATGGCTGGGAGTGACCGGCTGGCTCCTGAAAAGCTACGATAGGCAGGATGGTTACCAGACTCATGGTGGCACCAGTGCCACGTTGGGCTGATTTGATAGTACCAAGCGGCTCCTGCAATCTGCCATCAAAAAGTTGGCAGGCGAGTTTTGTTTTCCAGGGGAAAGCGCCGTTGTTTGTGTTTGGTGGACTGTGGCTGCGAGTGGCCGGCTGGCTCCTTAGAATCCACGATACGCAGGATGGTTCCCAGACCAGAGGTGGCACCAGTTCCAAGTCGGGCTTGTTTGATAGTACCAAGTGGCTCCTGCAATCTGCCATCCAGAAGCGGGGCAGCTTACTTTTGTTTGCCAGGGAAACGGGCCGAGGTTTGTGTCTGGGGGCCTATGGCAGGGAGTGACAGGCTGGCTCCTGAAAAGCTACGATAGGCAGGATGGTTACCAGACTCATGGTGGCACCAGTGCCACGTTGGGCTGATTTGATAGTACCAAGCGGCTCCTGCAATCTGCCATCAAAAAGTTGGCAGGCAAGTTTTGTTTTCCAGGGAAAAGCGCCGTTGTTTGTGTTTGGGGGCCTATGGCTGGGAGTGGCCGGCTGGCTAATTAGAATCCACGATACGCAGGATGGTTCCCAGACCAGAGGTGGCACCAGTGCCAAGTCGGGCTGGTTTGATAGTACCAAGTGGCTCCTGCAATCTGCCATCAAAAAGTTTGCAGGCGAGTTTTGTTTTCCAGGGAAAAGTGCCGTTGTTTCTGTTTGGTGGACTGTGGCTGGGAGTGGCTGGCTGGCGCCTTAGAATCCACGATACGCAGGATGGTTCCCAGACCAGAGGTGGCACCAGTGCCAAGTCGGGCTGGTTTGATAGTACCAAGTGGCTCCTGCAATCTGCCATCCAGAAGCGGAGAAGCTTACTTTTGTTTGCCAGGGAAACGGGCCGAGGTTTGTGTCTGGGGGCCTATGGCTGGGAGTGACTGGCTGGCTCCTGAAAAGCTACGATAGGCACGATGGTTACCAGACCCATGGTGGAACCAGTGCCAAGTTGGGCTGATTTGATAGTATCAAGCGGCTCCTGCAATCTGCCATCAAAAAGTTGGCAGGCGAGTTTTGTTTTCCAGGGAAAAGTGCCGTTGATTTTTTTTGGTGGCCTGTGGCTGGGAGTGGCCGGCTGGCTCCTTAGAATCCACGATACGCAGGATGGTTCCCAGACAAGAGGTGGCACCAGTGCCAAGTCGGGCTGGTTTGATGGTGCAAAGTGGCTCCTGCAATCTGCCATCAAAATGTTGGCAGGCGAATTTTGTTTTCCAGGGAAAAGCGCCGTTGTTTGTGTTTGGGGGCCTGTGGCTGGGAGTGGCCGGCTGGCTAATTAGAATCCACGATACGCAGGATGGTTCCCAGACCAGAGGTGGCACCAGTGCCAAGTCGGGCTAGTTTGATGGTGCAAAGTGGCTCCTGCAATCTGCCATTAAAAAGTTGGCATACCAGTTTTGTTTTCCAGGGAAAAGCGCCGTTGTTTGTGTTTGGGGTTCTGTGGCTGGGAGTGGGCAGCTGGCTCCTTAGAATCCACGATACGCAGGATGGTTCCCAGACCAGAGGTGGCACCAGTGCCAAGTCGGGCTGGTTTGATGGTGCAAAGTGGCTCCTGCAATCTGCCATCCAGAAGCGGGATAGCATACTTTTGTTTGCCAGGGAAACCGGCAGTGCTTTGTGTCTGGGGCCTATGGCTGGGAGTGACCGGCTGGCTCCTGAAAAGCTACGATAGGCAGGATGGTTACCAGACCCATGGTGGAACCAGTGCCAAGTTGGGCTGATTTGATAGTACCAAGTGGTTCCTGCAATCTGCCATGAAAAAGTTGGCAGGCCAGTTTTGTTTTCCAGGGAAAAGCGCCGTTGTTTGTGTTTGGGGGCCTGTGGCTGGGAGTGGCCGGCTGGCTCCTTAGAATCCACGATACGCAGGATGGTTCCCAGACCAGTGGTGGCACCAGTGCCAAGTTGGGCTGGTTTGATACCACAAAGTGGCTCCTGCAATCTGCCATCCAGAAGCGGGGCAGCTTACTTTTGTTTGCCAAGGAAACAGGCCGTGGTTTGTGTCTGGGGGCCTATGGCTGTGAGTGACCGGCTGGCTCCTGAAAAGCTACGATAGGCAGGATGGTGACCAGACCCATGGTGGCACCAGTGCCAAGTTGGGCTGGTTTGATAGTACCAAGCGGCTCCTGCAATCTGCCATCAAAAAGTTGGCAGGCGAGTTCTGTTTTCCAGGGAAAAGTGCCGTTGTTTTTGTTTGGGGGCCTGTGGCTGGGAGTGGCCGGCTGGCTCCTGAAAAGCTACGATAGGCAGGATGGCTACCAGACCCATGGTGGCAGCAGTGCCAAGTTGGGCTGGTTTGATAGTACCAAGTGGCTCCTGCAATCTGCCATCCAGAAGCGGGGCAGCTTACTTTTGTTTGCCAGGGAAACGGGCCGAGGTTTTTTCTGGGGGCCTATGGGTGGGACTCTCCGGCTGGCTCCTGAAAAGCTACGATAGGCAGGATGGTGACCAGACCCATGGTGGCACCAGTGCCAAGTTAGGCTGGTTTGATAGTACCAAGTGGTTCCTGCAATCTGCCATCAAAAATTTGGCAGGCGAGTTTTGTTTTCCAGGGAAAAGCGCCGTTGTTTGTGTTTGGGGGCCTGTGGCTGGGAGTGGCCGGCTGGCTCCTTAGAATCCACGATACGCAGGATGGTTCCCAGACAAGAGGTGGCACCAGTGCCAAGTCGGGCTGGATTGATGGTGCAAAGTGGCTCCTGCAATCTGCCATCAAAATGTTGGCAGGCGAATTTTGTTTTCCAGGGAAAAGCGCCGTTGTTTGTGTTTGGGGGCCTTTGGCTGGGAGTGGCCGGCTGGCTAATTAGAATCCACGATACGCAGGATGGTTCCCAGACCAGAGGTGGCACCAGTGCCAAGTCGGGCTGGTTTGATGGTGCAAAGTGGCTCCTGCATTCTGCCATCCTGAAGCGGGGTAGCACACTTTTGTTTGCCAGGGAAACCGACAGTGCTTTGTGTCTGGGGCCTATGGCTGGGAGTGACCGGCTCGCTCCTGAAAAGCTACGATAGGCAGGATGGTGACCAGACCCATGGTGGCACCAGTGCCAAGTTAGACTGGTTTGATAGTACCAAGTGGCTCCTGCAATCTGCCATCAAAATTTGGCAGGCCAGTTTTGTTTTCCAGGGAAAAGCGCCGTTGTTTTTGTTTGGGGGCCTGTGGCTGGGAGTGGCCGGCTGGCTCCTGAAAAGCTACGATAGGCAGGATGGCTACCAGACCCATGGTGGCAGCAGTGCCAAGTTGGGCTGGTTTGATAGTACCAAGTGGCTGCTGCAATCTGCCATCCAGAAACGGGGCAGCTTACTTTTTTTTGCCAAGGAAACAGGCCGTGGTTTTTGTCTGGGGGCCTATGGCTGGCAGTGGCCGGCTGGCTCCTGAAATTCCATGATACGCAGCATGGTTCCCAGACCCAAGGTGGCACCAGTGCCAAGTAGGGCTGGTTTGACAGAGTCAAGCGCCTCCTGCAATCTCCCATCCAGAAGTGGGGCAGCTGAGTGTTTTTTGCCTGTGAATCGGGCCATTGTTTTTGATTGGGGTCTGTGGCCGAGAGTGGTCGGCTGGCTCCTGACAATCCACAATACACAGGATGGTTCACAGACCCAAGGTGGCACCAGTGCCAAGTCGGGCTGGTTTGATAGTACCAAGTGGCTCCTGCAATCTGCCATCCAGAAGCGGGGCAGCGGATTTTTGTTTGCCAGAGAAAAGGGCCGTGGTTTGTTTTTGGGGCATATGGCTGGGAGTGGCCGGCTGGCTCCTTAAAATCATCGATACGCAGGATGGTGACCAGAACCAAGGTGGCACCAATGCCAAGTTGGGCTGTTTTTTTAATACCAAGTGCGTCCTGCAATTTGCCATCCAGAAGAGGGGCAGTTGAGTTTTGTTTGCCAGAGAAAAGGGCCGTGGTTTGTGTTTGAGGGCATATGGCTGAGAGTGGCCGGCTGACCCCTGAAAATCCACAATAGGCAGGATGGTTCCCAGAGCCAAGGTGGCACCAGTGCCAAGTTGGGCTGGTTTGATAGTACTAAATAGCTCCTGCAATCTGCCATCCAGAAGCGGGGCAGTTTAATTTGGTTTGCCAGGGAAACGGGCCGAGGTTTTTGTCTGGGGGCCTATGGCTGGGAGTGACGGGCTGGCTCCTGAAAAGCTACGATAGGCACGATGGTGACCAGACCCATGGTGGCACCAGTGCCAAGTTGGGCTGGTTTGATAGTACCAAGTGGCTCCTGCAATCTGCCATCAAAATGTTGACAGGCGAGTTTTGTTTTCCAGGGAAAAGCGCCGTTGTTTGTGTTTGGGGGCCTGTGGCTGGGAGTGGCCAGCTGGCTCCTTATAATCCACGATACGCAGGATGGTTCCCAGACCAGAGGTGGCACCAGTGCCAAGTCGGGCTGGTTTGATGGTGCAAAGTGGCTCCTGCAATCTGCCATCCAGAAGCGGAGAAGCTTACTTTTGTTTGCCAGGGAAACGGGCCGAGGTTTGTGTCTGGGGGCCTATGGCTGGGAGTGACTGGCTGGCTCCTGAAAAGCTACGATAGGCCCGATGGTTACCAGACCCATGGTGGAACCAGTGCCAAGTTGGGCTGATTTGATAGTATCAAGCGGCTCCTGCAATCTGCCATCAAAAAGTTGGCAGGCGAGTTTTGTTTTCCAGGGAAAAGTGCCGTTGATTTTTTTTGGTGGCCTGTGGCTGGGAGTGGCCGGCTGGCTCCTTAGAATCCACGATACGCAGGATGGTTCCCAGACCAGAGGTGGCACCAGTGCCAAGTCGGGCTGGTTTGATGGTGCAAAGTGGCTCCTGCAATCTGCCATCCAGAAGCGGGGCAGTTGAGTTTTGTTTGCCAGAGAAAAGGGCCGTGGTTTTTTTTTGGGGGCATATGGCTGGAAGTGGCCAACTGGCTCCTTAAAATGCTCGATACGCAGGATGGTGACCAGACCCAAGGTGGCACCAGTGCCAAGTTGTACTGTTTTTGTAGTACCAAGTGCGTCCTGCAATTTGCCATCCAGAAGAGGGGCAGTTGAGTTTTGTTTGCCAGAGAAAAGGGCCATGGTTTTTGTTTGGGTGCATATGGCTGAGAGTGGCCGGCTGGCCCCTGAAAATCCACAATAGGCAGGATGCTTCCCAGAGCCAAGGTGGCACCAGTTCCAAGTCGGGCTGGTTTGATAGTACTAAATAGCTCCTGCAATCTGCCATCCAGAAGCGGGGCAGCTTAATTTTGTTTGCCAGGGAAACGGGCCGAGGTTTGTGTCTGGGGGCCTATGGCTGGGAGTGACCGGCTGGCTCCTGAAAAGCTACGATAGGCAGGATGGTGACCAGACCCATGGTGGCACCAGTGCCAATTTGGGCTGGTTTGATAGTACCAAGCGGCTCCTGCAATCTGCCATCAAAATGTTGGCAGGCCAGTTTTGTTTGCCAGAGAAGAGCGCCGTTGTTTGTGTTTGGGGCCCTGTGGCTGGGAGTGGCCAGCTGGCTCCTTAGAATCCAGGATACGCAGGATGGTTCCCAGACCTGAGGTGGCACCAGTGCCAAGTCGGGCTGGTTTGATAGTACCAATTGGCTCCTGCAATCTGCCCTCCAGAAGCGGGGCAGCTTACTTTTGTTTGCCAGGGAAACGGGCCAAGGTTTGTGTCTCGGGGCCTATGGCTGGGAGTGACCGGCTGGCTCCTGAAAAGCTACGATAGGCAGGATGGTTACCAGACCCATGGTGGCACCAGTGCCAAGTTGGGCTGGTTTGATAGTACCAAGTGGCTCCTGCAATCTGCCATCTAAAAGCGGGGCAGCTGAGTTTTGCTTGCCAGAGAAAAGGGCTGTGGTATATGTTTGGGTCCTGTGGCTGGCAGTGGCCGGCTGGCTCCTGAAATTCCATGATACGCAGCATGGTTCCCAGACCCAAGGTGGCACCAGTGCCAAGTAGGGCTGGTTTGACAGCGTCAAGCGCCTCCTGCAATCTCCCATCCAGAAGTGGGGCAGCTGAGTTTTTTTTGCCTGTGAATCGGGCCCTTGTTTTTGATTGGGGTCTGTGGCCGAGAGTGGTCGGCTGGCTCCTGACAATCCACAATACGCAGGATGGTTCACAGACCCAAGGTGGCACCAGTGCCAAGTCGGGCTGGTTTGATAGTACCAAGTGGATCCTGCAATCTGCCATCCAGAAGCGGGGCAGCGGATTTTTGTTTGCCAGAGAAAAGGGCCGTGGTTTGTTTTTGGGGGCATATGGCTGGGAGTGGCCGGCTGGCTCCTTAAAATCCTCGATACGCAGGATGGTGACCAGAACCAAGGTGGCACCAATGCCAAGTTGGGCTGTTTTTGTAATACCAAGTGCGTCCTGCAATTTGCCATCCAGAAGAGGGGCAGTTGAGTTTTGTTTGCCAGAGAAAAGGGCCGTGGTTTGTGTTTGAGGGCATATGGCTGAGAGTGGCCGGCTGACCCCTGAAAATCCACAATAGGCAGGATGGTTCCCAGAGCCAAGGTGGCACCAGTGCCAAGTTGGGCTGGTTTGATAGTACTAAATAGCTCCTGCAATCTGCCATCCAGAAGCGGGGCAGCTTAATTTTGTTTGCCAGGGAAACGGGCCGAGGTTTTTGTCTGGGGGCCTATGGCTGGGAGTGACCGGCTGGCTCCTGAAAAGCTACGATAGGCAGGATGTTTACCAGACCCATGGTGGCACCAGTGCCAAGTTGGGCTGGTTTGATAGTACCAAGTGGCTCCTGCAATCTGCCATCAAAAAGTTGGCAGGCGAGTTTTGTTTTCCAGGGAAAAGCGCCGTTGTTTTGTTTGGGGGCCTGTGGCTGGGAGTGGCCAGCTGGCTCCTTATAATCCACGATACGCAGGATGGTTCCCAGACCAGAGGTGGCACCAGTGCCAAGTCAGGCTGGTTTGATGGTGCAAAGTGGCTCCTGCAATCTGCCATACAGAAGCGGGGCAGCTGAGTTTTGTTTGCCAGAGAAAAGGGCCGTGGTTTTTTTTTGGCGGCATATGGCTGGAAGTGGCCAACTGGCTCCTTAAAATGCTCGATACGCAGGATGGTGACCAGACCCAAGGTGGCACCAGTGCCAAGTTGTGCTGTTTTTGTAGTACCAAGTGCGTCCTGCAATTTGCCATCCAGAAGAGGGGCAGTTGAGTTTTGTTTGCCAGAGAAAAGGGCCATGGTTTTTGTTTGGGTGCATAAGGCTGAGAGTGGCCGGCTGGCCCCTGAAAATCCACAATAGGCAGGATGCTTCCCAGAGCCAAGGTGGCACCAGGGCCAAGTTGGGCTGGTTTGATAGTACCAAGTGGCTCCTGCAATCTGCCATCAAAAAGTTGGCAGGCGAGTTTTGTTTGCCAGGGAAAAGCGCCGTTGTTTGTGTTTGGGGGCCTGTGGCTGGGAGTGGCCGGCTGGCTCCTTAGAATCCACGATACGCAGGATGGTTCCCAGACCAGAGGTGGCACCAGTGCCAAGTCGGGCTGGTTTGATGGTGCAAAGTGGCTCCTGCAATCTGCCATCAAAATGTTGGCAGGCCAGTTTTGTTTTCCAGGGAAAAGCGCCGTTGTTTGTGTTTGGGGGCCTGTGACTAGGAGTGGCCAGCTGGCTCCCTATAATCCACGATACGCAGGATGGTTCACAGACCCAAGGTGGCACCAGTGCCAAGTCGGGCTGGTTTGATAGTACCAAGTGGCTCCTGCAATCTGCCATCCAGAAGCGGGGCAGCGGATTTTTGTTTGCCAGAGAAAAGGGCCGTGGTTTTTTGTTTGGGGGCATATGGCTGGGAGTGGCCGGCAGGCTCCTGAAAAACCTCTATACGCAGGATGGTGACCAGAGCCAAGGTGGCACCAATGCCAAGTTGTGCTGTTTTTGTAGTACCAAGTGCGTCCTGCAATTTGCCATCCAGAAGAGGGGCAGTTGAGTTTTGTTTGCCAGAGAAAAGGGCCGTGGTTTGTGTTTGAGGGCATATGGCTGAGAGTGGCCGGCTGACCCCTGAAAATCCACAATAGGCAGGATGGTTCCCAGAGCCACGGTGGCACCAGTGCCAAGTTGGGCTGGTTTGATAGTACTAAATAGCTCCTGCAATCTGCAAACCAGTAGCGCAGCAGCTTACTTTTGTTTGCCAGGGAAACGGGCCGAGGTTTTTGTCTGGGGGCCTATGGCTGGGAGTGACCGGCTGGTGCCTGAAAAGCTACGATAGGCACGATGGTGACCAGAACCATGGTGGCACCAGTGCCAAGTTGGGCTGGTTTGATAGTACCAAGCGGCTCCTGCAATCTGCCATCAAAATTTGGCAGGCCAGTTTTGTTTTCCAGGGAAAAGTGCCGTTGATTTTTTTGGTGGCCTGTGGCTGGGAGTGGCCGGCTGGCTCCTTAAAATCCACGATACACAGGATGGTTCCCAGACCAGAGGTGGCACCAGTGCCAAGTTGTGCTGTTTTTGTAGTACCAAGTGCGTCCTGCAATTTGCCATCCAGAAGAGGGGCAGTTGAGTTTTGTTTGCCAGAGAAAAGGGCCGTGGTTTGTGTTTGAGGGCATATGGCTGAGAGTGGCCGGCTGACCCCTGAAAATCCACAATAGGCAGGATGGTTCCCAGAGCCAAGGTGGCACCAGTGCCAAGTTGGGCTGGTTTGATAGTACCAAGTGGCTCCTGCAATCTGCCATCAAAAAGTTGGCAGGCCAGTTTTGTTTTCCAGGGAAAAGCGCCGTTGTTTGTGTTTGGGGCCCGATGGCTGGGAGTGGCCGGCTGGCTCCTTAGAATCCACGATACGCAGGATGGTTCCCAGACCAGAGGTGGCACCAGTGCCAAGTTGGGCTGGTTTGATAGTACCAAGTGGCTCCTGCAATCTGCCATCAAAAAGTTGGCAGACGAGTTTTGTTTTCCAGGGAAAAGCGCCGTTGTTTGTGTTTGGGGGCCTGTGGCTGGGAGTGGCCGGCTGGCTAATTAGAATCCACGATACGCAGGATGGTTCCCAGACCAGAGGTGGCACCAGTGACAAGTCGGGCCAGTTTGATGGTGCAAAGTGGCCCCTGCAATCTGCCATCCAGAAGCGGGGTACCTTACTTTTGTTTGCCAGGGAAACGGACCGAGGTTTGTGTCTGGGGGCCTATGGCTGCAAGTGACCGGCTGGCTCCTGAAAAGCAACGATAGGCAGGACGGTTAACAGACCCATGGTGGCACCAGTGCCAAGTTGGGCTGATTTGATAGTACCAAGTGGATCCTGCAATCTGCCATCAAAAAGTTGGCAGGCCAGTTTTGTTTGCCAGAGAAGAGCGCCGTTGTTTGCGTTTGGGGGCCTGTGGCCGGGAATGGCCGGCTGGCTCCTTATAATCCACGATACGCAGGATGGTTCACAGACCCAAGGTTGCACCATTGCCAATGTAGGCTGGTTTGATAGTACCAATTGGCTCCTGCAATCTGCCATCCAGAAGCGGGGCAGCTTACTTTTGTTTGCCAGGGAAACAGGCAGAGCTTTGTGTCTGGGGACTATGGCTGGGAGTGACCGGCTGGCTCCTGAAAAGCTACGATAGGCAGGATGGTGACCAGACCCATGGTGGCACCAGGGCCAAGTTGGGCTGGTTTGATAGTACCAAGTGGCTCCTCCAATCTGCCATCAAAAAGTTGGCAGGCCAGTTTTGTTTGCCAGAGAAGAGCGCCGTTGTTTGTGTTTGGGGGCCTGTGGCTGGGAGTGGCCAGCTGGCTCCTTAGAATCCAGGATACGCAGGATGGTTCCCAGACCTGAGGTGGCACCAGTGCCAAGTCGGGCTGGTTTGATAGTACCAATTGGCTCCTGCAATCTGCCCTCCAGAAGCGGGGCAGCTTACTTTTGTTTTCCAGGGAAACGGGCCAAGGTTTGTGTCTCGGGGCCTATGGCTGGGAGTGACCGGCTGGCTCCTGAAAAGCTACGATAGGCAGGATGGTGACCAGACCCATGGTGGCACCAGTGCCAAGTTGGGCTGGTTTTGTAGTACAAAGTGCGTCCTGCAATTTGCCATCCAGAAGAGGGGCAGTTGAGTTTTGTTTGCCAGAGGAAAGCGCCGTGGTTTGTGTTTGAGGGCATATGGCTGGGAGTGGCCGGCTGGCTCCTTAGAATCCACGATACGCAGGATGGTTCCCAGACCAGAGGTGGCACCAGTTCCAAGTCGGGCTTGTTTGATAGTACCAAGTGGCTCCTGCAATCTGCCATCAAAAAGTTGGAAGTCCAGTTTTGTTTTCCAGGGGAAAGCGTCGTTGCTTGTGTTTGGGGGCCTATGACTGGGAGTGGCCGGCTGGCTAATTAGAATCCACGATACGCAGGATGGTTCCCACACCATGGTGGCACCAGTGCCAAGTTGGGCTGATTTGATAGTACCAAGCGGCTCCTGCAATCTACCATCAAAAAGTTGGCAGGCGAGTTTTGTTTTCCAGGGAAAAGCGCCGTTGTTTGTGTTTGGGGGCTTGTGGCTGGGAGTGGCCGGCTGGCTCCTTAGAATCCACGATACGCAGGATGGTTCCCAGACCAGAGGTAGCACCAGTGCCAAGTCGGGCTAGTTTGATGGTGCAAAGTGGCTCCTGCAATCTGCCATCCAGAAGCGGGGTAGCTTACTTTTGTTTCCCGGGGAAACAGGCCGAGGTTTTTTCTAGGGGCCTATGGCAGAAAGTGACCGGCTGGCTCCTGAAAAGCTACGATAGGCAGGATGGTGACCAGACCCATGGTGGCACCAGTGCCAAGTTGGGCTGGTTTGATAGTACCATGTGGCTCCTGCAATCTGCCATCAAAATGTTGGCAGGCGAGTTTTGTTTTCCTGGGGAAAGCGCCGTTGTTTGTGTTTGGGGTCCTGTGGCTGGGAGTGGCCGGCTGGCTAATTAGAATCCACGATAGGCAGGATGGTTCCCAGACCAGAGGTGGCACCAGTGCCAAGTCGGGCTGGTTTGATGGTGCAAAGTGGCTCCTGCAATCTGCCATTAAAAAGTTGGCAGGCCACTTTGGTTTTCCAGGGAAAAGCGCCGTTGTTTGTGTTTGGGGGCCTGTGGCTGGGAGTGGCCAGCTGGCTCCTTATAATCCACGATACGCAGGATGGTTCCCAGACCAGAGGTGGCACCAGTGCCAAGTCGGGCTGGTTTGATGGTACAAAGTGGCTCCTGCAATCTGCCATCCTGAAGCGGGGTAGCATACTTTTGTTTGCCAGGGAAACCGGCAGTGCTTTGTGTCTGGGGCCTATGGCTGGGAGTGACCGGCTGGCTCCTGAAAAGCTACGATAGGCAGGATGGTGACCAGACCCATGGTGGCACCAGTGCCAAGTTGGGCTGGTTTGATAGTACCAAGTGGTTCCTGCAATCTGCCATCAAAAAGTTGGCAGGCGAGTTTTGTTTTCCAGGGAAAAGCGCCGTTGTTTGTGTTTGGGGGCCTGTGGCTGGGAGTGGCCGGCTGGCTCCTTAGAATCCACGATACGCAGGATGGTTCCCAGACCAGTGGTGGCACCAGGGCTAAGTTGGGCTGGTTTGATACCACAAAGTGGCTCCTGCAATCTGCCATCCAGAAGCGGGGCAGCTTACTTTTGTTTGCCAGGGAAACGGGCCGTAGTTTGTGTCTGGGGGCCTATGGCTGGGAGTGACCGGCTCGGTCCTGAAAAGCTACGATAGGCAGGATGATTACCAGACCCATGGTGGCACCAGTGCCAAGTTGGGCTGGTTTGATAGTACCAAGTGGCTCCTGCAATCTGCCATCTAAAAGCGGGGCAGCTGAGTTTTGCTTGCCAGAGAAAAGGGCTGTGGTATATGTTTGGGTCCTGTGGCTGGCAGTGGCCGGCTGGCTCCTGAAATTCCATGATACGCGGCATGATTCCCAGACCCAAGGTGGCACCAGTGCCAAGTAGGGCTGGTTTGACAGAGTCAAGCGCCTCCTGCAATCTCCCATCCAGAAGTGGGGCAGCTGAGTTTTTTTTGCCTGTGAATCGGGCCCTTGTTTTTG
Source organism: Melospiza melodia melodia (assembly GCF_035770615.1). Lineage (NCBI taxonomy): Eukaryota > Metazoa > Chordata > Aves > Passeriformes > Passerellidae > Melospiza > Melospiza melodia. The sequence continues at coordinate 186,740 of NC_086205.1, read as the reverse complement.
ATTGGGGTCTGTGGCCGAGAGTGGTCGGCTGGCTCCTGACAATCCACAATACGCAGGATGGTTCACAGACCCATGGTGGCACCAGTGCCAAGTCGGGCTGGTTTGATAGTTCCTCCAAGTGGCTCCTGCAATCTGCCATCCAGAAGCGGGGCAGCGGATTTTTGTTTGCCAGAGAAAAGCGCTGTGGTTTGTGTTTGAGGGCATATGGCTGAGAGTGGCCGGATGACCCCTGAAAATGCTCGATACGCAGGATGGTGACCAGACCAAAGGTGGCACCAGTGCCAAGTTGTGCTGTTTTTGTAGTACCAAGTGCGTCCTGCAATTTGCCATCCAGAAGAGGGGCAGTTGAGTTTTGTTTGCCAGAGAAAAGGGCCGTGGTTTGTGTTTGTGGGCATATGGCTGAGAGTGGCCGGCTGACCCCTGAAAATCCACAATAGGCAGGATGGTTCCCAGAGCCACGGTGGCACCAGTGCCAAGTTGGGCTGGTTTGATAGTACCAAGTGGCTCCTGCAATCTGCCATCAAAAAGTTGGCAGGCGAGTTTTGTTTTCCAGGGAAAAGCGCCGTTGTTTGTGTTTGGGGTTCTGTGGCTGGGAGTGGGCGGCTGGCTCCTTAGAATCCACGATACGCAGGATGGTTCACAGACCCAAGGTTGCACCATTGCCAAGGTAGGCTGGTTTGATAGTACCAAGTGGCTCCTGCGATCTGCCATCCAGAAGCGGGGCAGCTTACTTTTGTTTGCCAGGGAAACGGGCAGATCTTTGTGTCTGGGGCCTATGGCAGGGAGTGACCAGCTGGCTCCTGAAAAGCTACGATAGGCAGGATGGTGACCAGACCCATGGTGGCACCAGTGCCAAGTTGGGCTGGTTTGATAGTACCAAGTGGTTCCTGCAATCTGCCATCAAAAATTGGCAGGCGAGATTTGTTTTCCAGTGAAATGCACCGTTGTTTTTGTTTGGGGTCCTGTGGCTGGGAGTGGCCGCCTGGCTCCTTAGAATCCACGATACGCAGGATGGTTCCCAGACCAGAGGTGGCACCAGTGCCAAGTCGGGCTGGTTTGATGGTGCAAAGTGGCTCCTGCAATCTGCCATCAAAATGTTGGCAGGCGAGTTTTGTTTTCCAGGAAAAGCGCCGTTGTTTGTGTTTGGGGGCCTGTGGCTGGGAGTGGCCGGCTGGCTAATTAGAATCCACGATACGCAGGATGGTTCCAAGACCAGAGGTGGCACCAGTGCCAAGTCGGGCTAGTTTGATGGTGCAAAGTGTCTCCTGCAATCTGCCATTAAAAAGTTGGCAGGCCACTTTGGTTTTCCAGGGAAAAGCGCCGTTGTTTGTGTTTGGGGGCCTGTGGCTGGGAGTGGCCAGCTGGCTCCTTATAATCCACGATACGCAGGATGGTTCCCAGACCAGAGGTGGCACCAGTGCCAAGTCGGGCTGGTTTGATGGTGCAAAGTGGCTCCTGCAATCTGCCATCCTGAAGCGGGGTAGCATACTTTTGTTTGCCAGGGAAACCGGCAGTGCTTTGTGTCTGGGGCCTATGGCTGGGAGTGACCGGCTGGCTCCTGAAAAGCTACGATAGGCAGGATGGTGACCAGACCCATGGTGGAACCAGTGCCAAGTTGGGCTGGTTTGATAGTACCAAGTGGCTCCTGCAATCTGCCATCAAAAAGTTGGAAGTCCAGTTTTGTTTTCCAGGGGAAAGCGTCGTTGCTTGTGTTTGGGGGCCTATGACTGGGAGTGGCCGGCTGGCTAATTAGAATCCACGATACGCAGGATGGTTCCCACACCATGGTGGCACCAGTGCCAAGTTGGGCTGATTTGATAGTACCAAGCGGCTCCTGCAATCTACCATCAAAAAGTTGGCAGGCGAGTTTTGTTTTCCAGGGAAAAGCGCCGTTGTTTGTGTTTGGGGGCTTGTGGCTGGGAGTGGCCGGCTGGCTCCTTAGAATCCACGATACGCAGGATGGTTCCCAGACCAGAGGTAGCACCAGTGCCAAGTCGGGCTAGTTTGATGGTGCAAAGTGGCTCCTGCAATCTGCCATCCAGAAGCGGGGTAGCTTACTTTTGTTTCCCGGGGAAACAGGCCGAGGTTTTTTCTAGGGGCCTATGGCAGAAAGTGACCGGCTGGCTCCTGAAAAGCTACGATAGGCAGGATGGTGACCAGACCCATGGTGGCACCAGTGCCAAGTTGGGCTGGTTTGATAGTACCATGTGGCTCCTGCAATCTGCCATCAAAATGTTGGCAGGCGAGTTTTGTTTTCCTGGGGAAAGCGCCGTTGTTTGTGTTTGGGGTCCTGTGGCTGGGAGTGGCCGGCTGGCTAATTAGAATCCACGATAGGCAGGATGGTTCCCAGACCAGAGGTGGCACCAGTGCCAAGTCGGGCTGGTTTGATGGTGCAAAGTGGCTCCTGCAATCTGCCATTAAAAAGTTGGCAGGCCACTTTGGTTTTCCAGGGAAAAGCGCCGTTGTTTGTGTTTGGGGGCCTGTGGCTGGGAGTGGCCAGCTGGCTCCTTATAATCCACGATACGCAGGATGGTTCCCAGACCAGAGGTGGCACCAGTGCCAAGTCGGGCTGGTTTGATGGTACAAAGTGGCTCCTGCAATCTGCCATCCTGAAGCGGGGTAGCATACTTTTGTTTGCCAGGGAAACCGGCAGTGCTTTGTGTCTGGGGCCTATGGCTGGGAGTGACCGGCTGGCTCCTGAAAAGCTACGATAGGCAGGATGGTGACCAGACCCATGGTGGCACCAGTGCCAAGTTGGGCTGGTTTGATAGTACCAAGTGGTTCCTGCAATCTGCCATCAAAAAGTTGGCAGGCGAGTTTTGTTTTCCAGGGAAAAGCGCCGTTGTTTGTGTTTGGGGGCCTGTGGCTGGGAGTGGCCGGCTGGCTCCTTAGAATCCACGATACGCAGGATGGTTCCCAGACCAGTGGTGGCACCAGGGCTAAGTTGGGCTGGTTTGATACCACAAAGTGGCTCCTGCAATCTGCCATCCAGAAGCGGGGCAGCTTACTTTTGTTTGCCAGGGAAACGGGCCGTAGTTTGTGTCTGGGGGCCTATGGCTGGGAGTGACCGGCTCGGTCCTGAAAAGCTACGATAGGCAGGATGGTGACCAGACCCATGGTGGCACCAGTGCCAAGTTGGGCTGGTTTGATAGTACCAAGTGGCTCCTGCAATCTGCCATCTAAAAGCGGGGCAGCTGAGTTTTGCTTGCCAGAGAAAAGGGCTGTGGTATATGTTTGGGTCCTGTGGCTGGCAGTGGCCGGCTGGCTCCTGAAATTCCATGATACGCGGCATGATTCCCAGACCCAAGGTGGCACCAGTGCCAAGTAGGGCTGGTTTGACAGAGTCAAGCGCCTCCTGCAATCTCCCATCCAGAAGTGGGGCAGCTGAGTTTTTTTTGCCTGTGAATCGGGCCCTTGTTTTTGATTGGGGTCTGTGGCCGAGAGTGGTCGGCTGGCTCCTGACAATCCACAATACGCAGGATGGTTCACAGACCCATGGTGGCACCAGTGCCAAGTCGGGCTGGTTTGATAGTTCCAAGTGGCTCCTGCAATCTGCCATCCAGAAGCGGGGCAGCGGATTTTTGTTTGCCAGAGAAAAGCGCTGTGGTTTGTGTTTGAGGGCATATGGCTGAGAGTGGCCGGATGACCCCTGAAAATGCTCGATACGCAGGATGGTGACCAGACCAAAGGTGGCACCAGTGCCAAGTTGTGCTGTTTTTGTAGTACCAAGTGCGTCCTGCAATTTGCCATCCAGAAGAGGGGCAGTTGAGTTTTGTTTGCCAGAGAAAAGGGCCGTGGTTTGTGTTTGAGGGCATATGGCTGAGAGTGGCCGGCTGACCCCTGAAAATCCACAATAGGCAGGATGGTTCCCAGAGCCACGGTGGCACCAGTGCCAAGTTGGGCTGGTTTGATAGTACCAAGTGGCTCCTGCAATCTGCCATCAAAAAGTTGGCAGGCGAGTTTTGTTTTCCAGGGAAAAGCGCCGTTGTTTGTGTTTGGGGTTCTGTGGCTGGGAGTGGGCGGCTGGCTCCTTAGAATCCACGATACGCAGGATGGTTCACAGACCCAAGGTTGCACCATTGCCAAGGTAGGCTGGTTTGATAGTACCAAGTGGCTCCTGCGATCTGCCATCCAGAAGCGGGGCAGCTTACTTTTGTTTGCCAGGGAAACGGGCAGATCTTTGTGTCTGGGGCCTATGGCTGGGAGTGACCAGCTGGCTCCTGAAAAGCTACGATAGGCAGGATGGTGACCAGACCCATGGTGGCACCAGTGCCAAGTTGGGCTGGTTTGATAGTACCAAGTGGTTCCTGCAATCTGCCATCAAAGATTGGCAGGCGAGATTTGTTTTCCAGTGAAATTCACCGTTGTTTTTGTTTGGGGTCCTGTGGCTGGGAGTGGCCGGCTGGCTCCTTAGAATCCACGATACGCAGGATGGTTCCCAGACCAGAGGTGGCACCAGTGCCAAGTCGGGCTGGTTTGATGGTGCAAAGTGGCTCCTGCAATCTGCCATCAAAATGTTGGCAGGCGAGTTTTGTTTTCCAGGAAAAGCGCCGTTGTTTGTGTTTGGGGGCCTGTGGCTGGGAGTGGCCGGCTGGCTAATTAGAATCCACGATACGCAGGATGGTTCCAAGACCAGAGGTGGCACCAGTGCCAAGTCGGGCTAGTTTGATGGTGCAAAGTGTCTCCTGCAATCTGCCATTAAAAAGTTGGCAGGCCACTTTGGTTTTCCAGGGAAAAGCGCCGTTGTTTGTGTTTGGGGGCCTGTGGCTGGGAGTGGCCAGCTGGCTCCTTATAATCCACGATACGCAGGATGGTTCCCAGACCAGAGGTGGCACCAGTGCCAAGTCGAGCTGGTTTGATGGTGCAAAGTGGCTCCTGCAATCTGCCATCCTGAAGCGGGGTAGCATACTTTTGTTTGCCAGGGAAACCGGCAGTGCTTTGTGTCTGGGGCCTATGGCTGGGAGTGACCGGCTGGCTCCTGAAAAGCTACGATAGGCAGGATGGTGACCAGACCCATGGTGGAACCAGTGCCAAGTTGGGCTGGTTTGATAGTACCAAGTGGCTCCTGCAATCTGCCATCAAAATGTTGGCAGGCGAGTTTTGTTTTCCAGGGAAAAGCGCCGTTGTTTTGTTTGGGGGCCTGTGGCTGGGAGTGGCCAGCTGGCTCCTTATAATCCACGATACGCAGGATGGTTCCCAGACCAGAGGTGGCACCAGTGCCAAGTCAGGCTGGTTTGATGGTGCAAAGTGGCTCCTGCAATCTGCCATACAGAAGCGGGGCAGCTGAGTTTTGTTTGCCAGAGAAAAGGGCCGTGGTTTTTTTTTGGCGGCATATGGCTGGAAGTGGCCAACTGGCTCCTTAAAATGCTCGATACGCAGGATGGTGACCAGACCCAAGGTGGCACCAGTGCCAAGTTGTGCTGTTTTTGTAGTACCAAGTGCGTCCTGCAATTTGCCATCCAGAAGAGGGGCAGTTGAGTTTTGTTTGCCAGAGAAAAGGGCCATGGTTTTTGTTTGGGTGCATATGGCTGAGAGTGGCCGGCTGGCCCCTGAAAATCCACAATAGGCAGGATGCTTCCCAGAGCCAAGGTGGCACCAGGGCCAAGTTGGGCTGGTTTGATAGTACCAAGTGGCTCCTGCAATCTGCCATCAAAAAGTTGGCAGGCGAGTTTTGTTTTCCAGGGAAAAGTGCCGTTGTTTGTGTTTGGGGGCCTGTGGCTGGGAGTGGCCGGCTGGCTCCTTAGAATCCACGATACGCAGGATGGTTCCCAGACCAGAGGTGGCACCAGTGCCAAGTCGGGCTGGTTTGATGGTGCAAAGTGGCTCCTGCAATCTGCCATCAAAATGTTGGCAGGCCAGTTTTGTTTTCCAGGGAAAAGTGCCGTTGTTTGTGTTTGGGGGCCTGTGGCTAGGAGTGGCCAGCTGGCTCCCTATAATCCACGATACGCAGGATGGTTCACAGACCCAAGGTGGCACCAGTGCCAAGTCGGGCTGGTTTGATAGTACCAAGTGGCTCCTGCAATCTGCCATCCAGAAGCGGGGCAGCGGATTTTTGTTTGCCAGAGAAAAGGGCCGTGGTTTGTGTTTGGGGGCATATGGCTGGGAGTGGCCGGCAGGCTCCTGAAAACCTCTATACGCAGGATGGTGACCAGAGCCAAGGTGGCACCAATGCCAAGTTGTGCTGTTTTTGTAGTACCAAGTGCGTCCTGCAATTTGCCATCCAGAAGAGGGGCAGTTGAGTTTTGTTTGCCAGAGAAAAGGGCCGTGGTTTGTGTTTGAGGGCATATGGCTGAGAGTGGCCGGCTGACCCCTGAAAATCCACAATAGGCAGGATGGTTCCCAGAGCCACGGTGGCACCAGTGCCAAGTTGGGCTGGTTTGATAGTACTAAATAGCTCCTGCAATCTGCAAACCAGTAGCGGAGCAGCTTACTTTTGTTTGCCAGGGAAACGGGCCGAGGTTTTTGTCTGGGGGCCTATGGCTGGGAGTGACCGGCTGGTTCCTGAAAAGCTACGATAGGCACGATGGTGACCAGACCCATGGTGGCACCAGTGCCAAGTTGGGCTGGTTTGATAGTACCAAGCGGCTCCTGCAATCTGCCATAAAAATTTGGCAGGCCAGTTTTGTTTTCCAGGGAAAAGTGCCGTTGATTTTTTTGGTGGCCTGTGGCTGGGAGTGGCCGGCTGGCTCCTTAAAATCCACGATACACAGGATGGTTCCCAGACCAGAGGTGGCACCAGTTCCAAGTCGGGCTTGTTTGATAGTACCAAGTGGCTCCTGCAATCTGCCATCTAAAAGCGGGGCAGCTGAGTTTTGCTTGCCAGAGAAAAGGGCTGTGGTATATGTTTGGGTCCTGTGGCTGGCAGTGGCCGGCTGGCTCCTGAAATTCCATGATACGCGGCATGATTCCCAGACCCAAGGTGGCACCAGTGCCAAGTAGGGCTGGTTTGACAGAGTCAAGCGCCTCCTGCAATCTCCCATCCAGAAGTGGGGCAGCTGAGTTTTTTTTGCCTGTGAATCGGGCCCTTGTTTTTGATTGGGGTCTGTGGCCGAGAGTGGTCGGCTGGCTCCTGACAATCCACAATATGCAGGATGGTTCACAGACCCAAGGTGGCACCAGTGCCAAGTCGGGCTGGTTTGATAGTACCAAGTGGCTCCTGCAATCTGCCATCCAGAAGCGGGGCAGCGGATATTTGTTTGCCAGAGAAAAGGGCCGTGGTTTGTTTTTGGGGGCATATGGCTGGGAGTGACCGGCTGGCTCCTGAAAATGCTCGAGACGCAGGATGGTGACCAGACCAAAGGTGGCACCAGTGCCAAGTTGTGCTGTTTTTGTAGTACCAAGTGCGTCCTGCAATTTGCCATCCAGAAGAGGGGCAGTTGAGTTTTGTTTGCCAGAGACAAGCGTCGTGGTTTGTGTTTGAGGGCATATGGCTGAGAGTGGCCGGCTGACCCCTGAAAATCCACAATAGGCAGGATGGTTCCCAGAGCCAAGGTGGCACCAGTGCCAAGTTGGGCTGGTTTGATAGTACCAAGTGGCTCCTGCAATCTGCCATCAAAAAGTTGGCAGGCCAGTTTTGTTTTCCAGGGAAAAGCGCCGTTGTTTGTGTTTGGGGCCCGATGGCTGGGAGTGGCCGGCTGCCTCCTTAGAATCCACGATACGCAGGATGGTTCCCAGACCAGAGGTGGCACCAGTGCCAAGTTGGGCTGGTTTGATAGTACCAAGTGGCTCCTGCAATCTGCCATCAAAAAGTTGGCAGACGAGTTTTGTTTTCCAGGGAAAAGCGCCGTTGTTTGTGTTTGGGGGCCTGTGGCTGGGAGTGGCCGGCTGGCTAATTAGAATCCACGATACGCAGGATGGTTCCCAGACCAGAGGTGGCACCAGTGACAAGTCGGGCCAGTTTGATGGTGCAAAGTGGCCCCTGCAATCTGCCATCCAGAAGCGGGGTAGCTTACTTTTGTTTGCCAGGGAAACGGACCGAGGTTTGTGTCTGGGGGCCTATGGCTGCAAGTGACCGGCTGGCTCCTGAAAAGCAACGATAGGCAGGACGGTTAACAGACCCATGGTGGCACCAGTGCCAAGTTGGGCTGATTTGATAGTACCAAGTGGATCCTGCAATCTGCCATCAAAAAGTTGGCAGGCCAGTTTTGTTTGCCAGAGAAGAGCGCCGTTGTTTGCGTTTGGGGGCCTGTGGCCGGGAATGGCCGGCTGGCTCCTTATAATCCACGATACGCAGGATGGTTCCCAGACCAGAGGTGGCACCAGTGCCAAGTCGGGCTGGTTTGATGGTGCAAAGTGGCTCCTGCAATCTGCCATCAAAATGTTGGCAGGCCAGTTTTGTTTTCCAGGGAAAAGTGCCGTTGTTTGTGTTTGGGGGCCTGTGGCTAGGAGTGGCCAGCTGGCTCCCTATAATCCACGATACGCAGGATGGTTCACAGACCCAAGGTGGCACCAGTGCCAAGTCGGGCTGGTTTGATAGTACCAAGTGGCTCCTGCAATCTGCCATCCAGAAGCGGGGCAGCGGATTTTTGTTTGCCAGAGAAAAGGGCCGTGGTTTGTGTTTGGGGGCATATGGCTGGGAGTGGCCGGCAGGCTCCTGAAAACCTCTATACGCAGGATGGTGACCAGAGCCAAGGTGGCACCAATGCCAAGTTGTGCTGTTTTTGTAGTACCAAGTGCGTCCTGCAATTTGCCATCCAGAAGAGGGGCAGTTGAGTTTTGTTTGCCAGAGAAAAGGGCCGTGGTTTGTGTTTGAGGGCATATGGCTGAGAGTGGCCGGCTGACCCCTGAAAATCCACAATAGGCAGGATGGTTCCCAGAGCCACGGTGGCACCAGTGCCAAGTTGGGCTGGTTTGATAGTACTAAATAGCTCCTGCAATCTGCAAACCAGTAGCGGAGCAGCTTACTTTTGTTTGCCAGGGAAACGGGCCGAGGTTTTTGTCTGGGGGCCTATGGCTGGGAGTGACCGGCTGGTTCCTGAAAAGCTACGATAGGCACGATGGTGACCAGACCCATGGTGGCACCAGTGCCAAGTTGGGCTGGTTTGATAGTACCAAGCGGCTCCTGCAATCTGCCATCAAAATTTGGCAGGCCAGTTTTGTTTTCCAGGGAAAAGTGCCGTTGATTTTTTTGGTGGCCTGTGGCTGGGAGTGGCCGGCTGGCTCCTTAAAATCCACGATACACAGGATGGTTCCCAGACCAGAGGTGGCACCAGTTCCAAGTCGGGCTTGTTTGATAGTACCAAGTGGCTCCTGCAATCTGCCATCTAAAAGCGGGGCAGCTGAGTTTTGCTTGCCAGAGAAAAGGGCTGTGGTATATGTTTGGGTCCTGTGGCTGGCAGTGGCCGGCTGGCTCCTGAAATTCCATGATACGCGGCATGATTCCCAGACCCAAGGTGGCACCAGTGCCAAGTAGGGCTGGTTTGACAGAGTCAAGCGCCTCCTGCAATCTCCCATCCAGAAGTGGGGCAGCTGAGTTTTTTTTGCCTGTGAATCGGGCCCTTGTTTTTGATTGGGGTCTGTGGCCGAGAGTGGTCGGCTGGCTCCTGACAATCCACAATATGCAGGATGGTTCACAGACCCAAGGTGGCACCAGTGCCAAGTCGGGCTGGTTTGATAGTACCAAGTGGCTCCTGCAATCTGCCATCCAGAAGCGGGGCAGCGGATATTTGTTTGCCAGAGAAAAGGGCCGTGGGTTGTTTTTGGGGGCATATGGCTGGGAGTGACCGGCTGGCTCCTGAAAATGCTCGAGACGCAGGATGGTGACCAGACCAAAGGTGGCACCAGTGCCAAGTTGTGCTGTTTTTGTAGTACCAAGTGCGTCCTGCAATTTGCCATCCAGAAGAGGGGCAGTTGAGTTTTGTTTGCCAGAGACAAGCGCCGTGGTTTGTGTTTGAGGGCATATGGCTGAGAGTGGCCGGCTGACCCCTGAAAATCCACAATAGGCAGGATGGTTCCCAGAGCCACGGTGGCACCAGTGCCAAGTTGGGCTGGTTTGATAGTACCAAGTGGCTCCTGCAATCTGCCATCAAAAAGTTGGCAGGCCAGTTTTGTTTTCCAGGGAAAAGCGCCGTTGTTTGTGTTTGGGGCCCGATGGCTGGGAGTGGCCGGCTGCCTCCTTAGAATCCACGATACGCAGGATGGTTCCCAGACCAGAGGTGGCACCAGTGCCAAGTTGGGCTGGTTTGATAGTACCAAGTGGCTCCTGCAATCTGCCATCAAAAAGTTGGCAGGCGAGTTTTGTTTTCCAGGGAAAAGCGCCGTTGTTTGTGTTTGGGGGCCTGTGGCTGGGAGTGGCCGGCTGGCTAATTAGAATCCACGATACGCAGGATGGTTCCCAGACCAGAGGTGGCACCAGTGACAAGTCGGGCCAGTTTGATGGTGCAAAGTGGCCCCTGCAATCTGCCATCCAGAAGCGGGGTAGCTTACTTTTGTTTGCCAGGGAAACGGACCGAGGTTTGTGTCTGGGGGCCTATGGCTGCAAGTGACCGGCTGGCTCCTGAAAAGCAACGATAGGCAGGACGGTTAACAGACCCATGGTGGCACCAGTGCCAAGTTGGGCTGATTTGATAGTACCAAGTGGATCCTGCAATCTGCCATCAAAAAGTTGGCAGGCCAGTTTTGTTTGCCAGAGAAGAGCGCCGTTGTTTGCGTTTGGGGGCCTGTGGCCGGGAATGGCCGGCTGGCTCCTTAGAATCCACGATACGCAGGATGGTTCACAGACCCAAGGTTGCACCATTGCCAATGTAGGCTGGTTTGATAGTACAAAGTGGCTCCTGCAATCTGCCATCCAGAAGCGGGGCAGCTTACTTTTGTTTGCCAGGGAAACGGGCCGAGGTTTGTGTCTGGGGACTATGGCTGGGAGTGACCGGCTGGCTCCTGAAAAGCTACGATAGGCAGGATGGTGACCAGACCCATGGTGGCACCAGGGCCAAGTTGGGCTGGTTTGATAGTACCAAGTGGCTCCTCCAATCTGCCATCAAAAAGTTGGCAGGCCAGTTTTGTTTGCCAGAGAAGAGCGCCGTTGTTTGTGTTTGGGGGCCTGTGGCTGGGAGTGGCCAGCTGGCTCCTTAGAATCCAGGATACGCAGGATGGTTCCCAGACCTGAGGTGGCACCAGTGCCAAGTCGGGCTGGTTTGATAGTACCAATTGGCTCCTGCAATCTGCCCTCCAGAAGCGGGGCAGCTTACTTTTGTTTGCCAGGGAAACGGGCCAAGGTTTGTGTCTCGGGGCCTATGGCTGGGAGTGACCGGCTGGCTCCTGAAAAGCTACGATAGGCAGGATGGTGACCAGACCCATGGTGGCACCAGTGCCAAGTTGGGCTGGTTTTGTAGTACAAAGTGCGTCCTGCAATTTGCCATCCAGAAGAGGGGCAGTTGAGTTTTGTTTGCCAGAGAAAAGCGCCGTGGTTTGTGTTTGAGGGCATATGGCTGGGAGTGGCCGGCTGGCTCCTTAGAATCCACGATACGCAGGATGGTTCCCAGACCAGTGGTGGCACCAGTGCCAAGTCGGGCTAGTTTGATGGTGCAAAGTGGCTCCTGCAATCTGCCATCCTGAAGCGGGGTAGCATACTTTTGTTTGCCAGGGAAACCGGCAGTGCTTTGTGTCTGGGGCCTATGGCTGGGAGTGACCGGCTGGCTCCTGAAAAGCTACGATAGGCAGGATGGTGACCAGACCCATGGTGGCACCAGTGCCAAGTTGGGCTGGTTTGATAGTACCAAGTGGTTCCTGCAATCTGCCATCAAAAAGTTGGCAGGCGAGTTTTGTTTTCCAGGGAAAAGCGCCGTTGTTTGTGTTTGGGGGCCTGTGGCTGGGAGTGGCCGGCTGGCTCCTTAGAATCCACGATACGCAGGATGGTTCCCAGACCAGTGGTGGCACCAGGGCTAAGTTGGGCTGGTTTGATACCACAAAGTGGCTCCTGCAATCTGCCATCCAGAAGCGGGGCAGCTTACTTTTGTTTGCCAGGGAAACGGGCCGTAGTTTGTGTCTGGGGGCCTATGGCTGGGAGTGACCGGCTCGGTCGTGAAAAGCTACGATAGGCAGGATGGTTACCAGACCCATGGTGGCACCAGTGCCAAGTTTGGCTGGTTTGATAGTACCAAGTGGCTCCTGCAATCTGCCATCTAAAAGCGGGGCAGCTGAGTTTTGCTTGCCAGAGAAAAGGGCTGTGGTATATGTTTGGGTCCTGTGGCTGGCAGTGGCCGGCTGGCTCCTGAAATTCCATGATACGCGGCATGATTCCCAGACCCAAGGTGGCACCAGTGCCAAGTAGGGCTGGTTTGACAGAGTCAAGCGCCTCCTGCAATCTCCCATCCAGAAGTGGGGCAGCTGAGTTTTTTTTGCCTGTGAATCGGGCCCTTGTTTTTGATTGGGGTCTGTGGCCGAGAGTGGTCGGCTGGCTCCTGACAATCCACAATACGCAGGATGGTTCACAGACCCAAGGTGGCACCAGTGCCAAGTCGGGCTGGTTTGATAGTACCAAGTGGCTCCTGCAATCTGCCATCAAAAATTTGGCAGGCGAGTTTTGTTTTCCAGGGAAAAGCGCCGTTGTTTGTGTTTGGGGGCCTGTGGCTGGGAGTGGCCGGCTGGCTCCTTAGAATCCACGATACGCAGGATGGTTCCCAGACAAGAGGTGGCACCAGTGCCAAGTCGGGCTGGATTGATGGTGCAAAGTGGCTCCTGCAATCTGCCATCAAAATGTTGGCAGGCGAATTTTGTTTTCCAGGGAAAAGCGCCGTTGTTTGTGTTTGGGGGCCTTTGGCTGGGAGTGGCCGGCTGGCTAATTAGAATCCACGATACGCAGGATGGTTCCCAGACCAGAGGTGGCACCAGTGCCAAGTCGGGCTGGTTTGATGGTGCAAAGTGGCTCCTGCATTCTGCCATCCTGAAGCTGGGTAGCACACTTTTGTTTGCCAGGGAAACCGACAGTGCTTTGTGTCTGGGGCCTATGGCTGGGAGTGACCGGCTGGCTCCTGAAAAGCTACGATAGGCAGGATGGTTACCAGACCCATGGTGGAACCAGTGCCAAGTTGGGCTGATTTGATAGTACCAAGTGGTTCCTGCAATCTGCCATCAAAATTTGGCAGGCCAGTTTTGTTTTCCAGGGAAAAGCGCCGTTGTTTGTGTTTGGGGGCCTGTGGCTGGGAGTGGCCGGCTGGCTCCTGAAAAGCTACGATAGGCAGGATGGCTACCAGACCCATGGTGGCAGCAGTGCCAAGTTGGGCTGGTTTGATAGTACCAAGTGGCTCCTGCAATCTGCCATCCAGAAACGGGGCAGCTTACTTTTTTTTGCCAAGGAAACAGGCCGTGGTTTTTGTCTGGGGGCCTATGGCTGGGAGTGGCCGGCTGGCTCCTTAAAATCATCGATACGCAGGATGGTGACCAGAACCAAGGTGGCACCAATGCCAAGTTGGGCTGTTTTTTTAATACCAAGTGCGTCCTGCAATTTGCCATCCAGAAGAGGGGCAGTTGAGTTTTGTTTGCCAGAGAAAAGGGCCGTGGTTTGTGTTTGAGGGCATATGGCTGAGAGTGGCCGGCTGACCCCTGAAAATCCACAATAGGCAGGATGGTTCCCAGAGCCAAGGTGGCACCAGTGCCAAGTTGGGCTGGTTTGATAGTACTAAATAGCTCCTGCAATCTGCCATCCAGAAGCGGGGCAGTTTAATTTTGTTTGCCAGGGAAACGGGCCGAGGTTTTTGTCTGGGGGCCTATGGCTGGGAGTGACGGGCTGGCTCCTGAAAAGCTACGATAGGCACGATGGTGACCAGACACATGGTGGCACCAGTGCCAAGTTGGGCTGGTTTGATAGTACCAAGTGGCTCCTGCAATCTGCCATCAAAAAGTTGGCAGGCGAGTTTTGTTTTCCAGGGAAAAGCGCCGTTGTTTGTGTTTGGGGGCCTGTGGCTGGGAGTGGCCAGCTGGCTCCTTATAATCCACGATACGCAGGATGGTTCCCAGACCAGAGGTGGCACCAGTGCCAAGTCGGGCTGGTTTGATGGTGCAAAGTGGCTCCTGCAATCTGCCATCCAGAAGCGGGGCAGCTGAGTTTTGTTTGCCAGAGAAAAGGGCCGTGGTTTTTTTTTGGGGGCATATGGCTGGGAGTTGCCGGCTGGCTCCTTAAAATGCTCGATACGCAGGATGGTGACCAGACCCAAGGTGGCACCAGTGCCAAGTTGTGCTGCTTTTGTAGTACCAAGTGCGTCCTGCAATTTGCCATCCAGAAGAGGGGCAGTTGAGTTTTGTTTGCCAGAGAAAAGGGCCATGGTATTTGTTTGGGTGCATATGGCTGAGAGTGGCCGGCTGGCCCATGAAAATCCACAATAGGCAGGATGCTTCCCAGAGCCAAGGTGGCACCAGTGCCAAGTCGGGCTGGTTTGATAGTACTAAATAGCTCCTGCAATCTGCCATCCAGAAGCGGGGCAGCTGAGTTTTGTTTGCCAGGGAAACGGGCCGAGGTTTTTGTCTGGGGGCCTATGGCTGGGAGTGACCGGCTGGCTCCTGAAAAGCTACGATACGCAGGATGGTTACCAAACCAATGGTGGAACCAGTGCCAAGTTGGGCTGGTTTGATAGTACCAAGTGGTTCCTGCAATCTGCCATCAAAAAGTTGGCAGGCGAGTTTTGTTTTCCAGGGAAAAGTGCCGTTGATTTTGTTTGGTGGCCTGTGGCAGGGAGTGGCCGGCTGGCTCCTTTGAATCCACGATACGCAGGATGGTTCCCAGACCAGAGGTGGCACCAGTTCCAAGTCGGGCTTGTTTGATGGTGCAAAGTGGCTCCTGCAATCTGCCATCCAGAAGCGGAGAAGCTTACTTTTGTTTGCCAGGGAAACGGGCCGAGGTTTGTGTCTGGGGCCTATGGCTGGGAGTGACTGGCTGGCTCCTGAAAAGCTACGATAGGCACGATGGTTACCAGACCCATGGTGGAACCAGTGCCAAGTTGGGCTGATTTGATAGTATCAAGCGGCTCCTGCAATCTGCCATCAAAAAGTTGGCAGGCGAGTTTTGTTTTCCAGGGAAAAGTGCCGTTGATTTTTTTTGGTGGCCTGTGGCTGGGAGTGGCCGGCTGGCTCCTTAGAATCCACGATACGCAGGATGGTTCCCAGACCAGAGGTGGCACCAGTGCCAAGTCGGGCTGGTTTGATGGTGCAAAGTGGCTCCTGCAATCTGCCATCCAGAAGCGGGGCAGTTGAGTTTTGTTTGCCAGAGAAAAGGGCCGTGGTTTTTTTTTGGGGGCATATGGCTGGAAGTGGCCAACTGGCTCCTTAAAATGCTCGATACGCAGGATGGTGACCAGACCCAAGGTGGCACCAGTGCCAAGTTGTACTGTTTTTGTAGTACCAAGTGCGTCCTGCAATTTGCCATCCAGAAGAGGGGCAGTTGAGTTTTGTTTGCCAGAGAAAAGGGCCATGGTTTTTGTTTGGGTGCATATGGCTGAGAGTGGCCGGCTGGCCCCTGAAAATCCACAATAGGCAGGATGCTTCCCAGAGCCAAGGTGGCACCAGTTCCAAGTCGGGCTGGTTTGATAGTACTAAATAGCTCCTGCAATCTGCCATCCAGAAGCGGGGCAGCTTAATTTTGTTTGCCAGGGAAACGGGCCGAGGTTTGTGTCTGGGGGCCTATGGCTGGGAGTGACCGGCTGGCTCCTGAAAAGCTACGATAGGCAGGATGGTGACCAGACCCATGGTGGCACCAGTGCCAATTTGGGCTGGTTTGATAGTACCAAGCGGCTCCTGCAATCTGCCATCAAAATGTTGGCAGGCCAGTTTTGTTTGCCAGAGAAGAGCGCCGTTGTTTGTGTTTGGGGCCCTGTGGCTGGGAGTGGCCAGCTGGCTCCTTAGAATCCAGGATACGCAGGATGGTTCCCAGACCTGAGGTGGCACCAGTGCCAAGTCGGGCTGGTTTGATAGTACCAAGTGGCTCCTGCAATCTGCCCTCCAGAAGCGGGGCAGCTTACTTTTGTTTGCCAGGGAAACGGGCCAAGGTTTGTGTCTCGGGGCCTATGGCTGGGAGTGACCGGCTGGCTCCTGAAAAGCTACGATAGGCAGGATGGTTACCAGACCCATGGTGGCACCAGTGCCAAGTTGGGCTGGTTTGATAGTACCAAGTGGCTCCTGCAATCTGCCATCTAAAAGCGGGGCAGCTGAGTTTTGCTTGCCAGAGAAAAGGGCTGTGGTATATGTTTGGGTCCTGTGGCTGGCAGTGGCCGGCTGGCTCCTGAAATTCCATGATACGCAGCATGGTTCCCAGACCCAAGGTGGCACCAGTGCCAAGTAGGGCTGGTTTGACAGAGTCAAGCGCCTCCTGCAATCTCCCATCCAGAAGTGGGGCAGCTGAGTTTTTTTTGCCTGTGAATCGGGCCCTTGTTTTTGATTGGGGTCTGTGGCCGAGAGTGGTCGGCTGGCTCCTGACAATCCACAATACGCAGGATGGTTCACAGACCCAAGGTGGCACCAGTGCCAAGTCGGGCTGGTTTGATAGTACCAAGTGGATCCTGCAATCTGCCATCCAGAAGCGGGGCAGCGGATTTTTGTTTGCCAGAGAAAAGGGCCGTGGTTTTTTTTTGGGGGCATATGGCTGGGAGTGGCCGGCTGGCTCCTTAAAATCCTCGATACGCAGGATGGTGACCAGAACCAAGGTGGCACCAATGCCAAGTTGGGCTGTTTTTGTAATACCAAGTGCGTCCTGCAATTTGCCATCCAGAAGAGGGGCAGTTGAGTTTTGTTTGCCAGAGAAAAGGGCCGTGGTTTGTGTTTGAGGGCATATGGCTGAGAGTGGCCGGCTGACCCCTGAAAATCCACAATAGGCAGGATGGTTCCCAGAGCCAAGGTGGCACCAGTGCCAAGTTGGGCTGGTTTGATAGTACTAAATAGCTCCTGCAATCTGCCATCCAGAAGCGGGGCAGCTTAATTTTGTTTGCCAGGGAAACGGGCCGAGGTTTTTGTCTGGGGGCCTATGGCTGGGAGTGACCGGCTGGCTCCTGAAAAGCTACGATAGGCAGGATGGTGACCAGACCCATGGTGGCACCAGTGCCAAGTTGGGCTGGTTTGATAGTACCAAGTGGCTCCTGCAATCTGCCATCAAAATGTTGGCAGGCGAGTTTTGTTTTCCAGGGAAAAGCGCCGTTGTTTTGTTTGGGGGCCTGTGGCTGGGAGTGGCCGGCTGGCTCCTTATAATCCACGATACGCAGGATGGTTCCCAGACCAGAGGTGGCACCAGTGCCAAGTCAGGCTGGTTTGATGGTGCAAAGTGGCTCCTGCAATCTGCCATACAGAAGCGGGGCAGCTGAGTTTTGTTTGCCAGAGAAAAGGGCCGTGGTTTTTTTTTGGCGGCATATGGCTGGAAGTGGCCAACTGGCTCCTTAAAATGCTCGATACGCAGGATGGTGACCAGACCCAAGGTGGCACCAGTGCCAAGTTGTGCTGTTTTTGTAGTACCAAGTGCGTCCTGCAATTTGCCATCCAGAAGAGGGGCAGTTGAGTTTTGTTTGCCAGAGAAAAGGGCCATGGTTTTTGTTTGGGTGCATAAGGCTGAGAGTGGCCGGCTGGCCCCTGAAAATCCACAATAGGCAGGATGCTTCCCAGAGCCAAGGTGGCACCAGGGCCAAGTTGGGCTGGTTTGATAGTACCAAGTGGCTCCTGCAATCTGCCATCAAAAAGTTGGCAGGCGAGTTTTGTTTGCCAGGGAAAAGCGCCGTTGTTTGTGTTTGGGGGCCTGTGGCTGGGAGTGGCCGGCTGGCTCCTTAGAATCCACGATACGCAGGATGGTTCCCAGACCAGAGGTGGCACCAGTGCCAAGTCGGGCTGGTTTGATGGTGCAAAGTGGCTCCTGCAATCTGCCATCAAAATGTTGGCAGGCCAGTTTTGTTTTCCAGGGAAAAGCGCCGTTGTTTGTGTTTGGGGGCCTGTGACTAGGAGTGGCCAGCTGGCTCCCTATAATCCACGATACGCAGGATGGTTCACAGACCCAAGGTGGCACCAGTGCCAAGTCGGGCTGGTTTGATAGTACCAAGTGGCTCCTGCAATCTGCCATCCAGAAGCGGGGCAGCGGATTTTTGTTTGCCAGAGAAAAGGGCCGTGGTTTTTTGTTTGGGGGCATATGGCTGGGAGTGGCCGGCAGGCTCCTGAAAAACCTCTATACGCAGGATGGTGACCAGAGCCAAGGTGGCACCAATGCCAAGTTGTGCTGTTTTTGTAGTACCAAGTGCGTCCTGCAATTTGCCATCCAGAAGAGGGGCAGTTGAGTTTTGTTTGCCAGAGAAAAGGGCCGTGGTTTGTGTTTGAGGGCATATGGCTGAGAGTGGCCGGCTGACCCCTGAAAATCCACAATAGGCAGGATGGTTCCCAGAGCCACGGTGGCACCAGTGCCAAGTTGGGCTGGTTTGATAGTACTAAATAGCTCCTGCAATCTGCAAACCAGTAGCGGAGCAGCTTACTTTTGTTTGCCAGGGAAACGGGCCGAGGTTTTTGTCTGGGGGCCTATGGCTGGGAGTGACCGGCTGGTTCCTGAAAAGCTACGATAGGCACGATGGTGACCAGACCCATGGTGGCACCAGTGCCAAGTTGGGCTGGTTTGATAGTACCAAGCGGCTCCTGCAATCTGCCATCAAAATTTGGCAGGCCAGTTTTGTTTTCCAGGGAAAAGTGCCGTTGATTTTTTTGGTGGCCTGTGGCTGGGAGTGGCCGGCTGGCTCCTGAAAATCCACGATACACAGGATGGTTCCCAGACCAGAGGTGGCACCAGTGCCAAGTTGTGCTGTTTTTGTAGTACCAAGTGCGTCCTGCAATTTGCCATCCAGAAGAGGGGCAGTTGAGTTTTGTTTGCCAGAGAAAAGGGCCGTGGTTTGTGTTTGAGGGCATATGGCTGAGAGTGGCCGGCTGACCCCTGAAAATCCACAATAGGCAGGATGGTTCCCAGAGCCAAGGTGGCACCAGTGCCAAGTTGGGCTGGTTTGATAGTACCAAGTGGCTCCTGCAATCTGCCATAAAAAAGTTGGCAGGCCAGTTTTGTTTTCCAGGGAAAAGCGCCGTTGTTTGTGTTTGGGGCCCGATGGCTGGGAGTGGCCGGCTGGCTCCTTAGAATCCACGATACGCAGGATGGTTCCCAGACCAGAGGTGGCACCAGTGCCAAGTTGGGCTGGTTTGATAGTACCAAGTGGCTCCTGCAATCTGCCATCAAAAAGTTGGCAGACGAGTTTTGTTTTCCAGGGAAAAGCGCCGTTGTTTGTGTTTGGGGGCCTGTGGCTGGGAGTGGCCGGCTGGCTAATTAGAATCCACGATACGCAGGATGGTTCCCAGACCAGAGGTGGCACCAGTGACAAGTCGGGCCAGTTTGATGGTGCAAAGTGGCCCCTGCAATCTGCCATCCAGAAGCGGGGTAGCTTACTTTTGTTTGCCAGGGAAACGGACCGAGGTTTGTGTCTTGGGGCCTATGGCTGCAAGTGACCGGCTGGCTCCTGAAAAGCAACGATAGGCAGGACGGTTAACAGACCCATGGTGGCACCAGTGCCAAGTTGGGCTGATTTGATAGTACCAAGTGGATCCTGCAATCTGCCATCAAAAAGTTGGCAGGCCAGTTTTGTTTGCCAGAGAAGAGCGCCGTTGTTTGCGTTTGGGGGCCTGTGGCCGGGAATGGCCGGCTGGCTCCTTAGAATCCACGATACGCAGGATGGTTCACAGACCCAAGGTTGCACCATTGCCAATGTAGGCTGGTTTGATAGTACCAAGTGGCTCCTGCAATCTGCCATCCAGAAGCGGGGCAGCTTACTTTTGTTTGCCAGGGAAACAGGCAGAGCTTTGTGTCTGGGGACTATGGCTGGGAGTGACCGGCTGGCTCCTGAAAAGCTACGATAGGCAGGATGGTGACCAGACCCATGGTGGCACCAGGGCCAAGTTGGGCTGGTTTGATAGTACCAAGTGGCTCCTCCAATCTGCCATCAAAAAGTTGGCAGGCCAGTTTTGTTTGCCAGAGAAGAGCGCCGTTGTTTGTGTTTGGGGCCCTGTGGCTGGGAGTGGCCAGGTGGCTCCTTAGAATCCAGGATACGCAGGATGGTTCCCAGACCTGAGGTGGCACCAGTGCCAAGTCGGGCTGGTTTGATAGTACCAATTGGCTCCTGCAATCTGCCCTCCAGAAGCGGGGCAGCTTACTTTTGTTTTCCAGGGAAACGGGCCAAGGTTTGTGTCTCGGGGCCTATGGCTGGGAGTGACCGGCTGGCTCCTGAAAAGCTACGATAGGCAGGATGGTGACCAGACCCATGGTGGCACCAGTGCCAAGTTGGGCTGGTTTTGTAGTACAAAGTGCGTCCTGCAATTTGCCATCCAGAAGAGGGGCAGTTGAGTTTTGTTTGCCAGAGGAAAGCGCCGTGGTTTGTGTTTGAGGGCATATGGCTGGGAGTGGCCGGCTGGCTCCTTAGAATCCACGATACGCAGGATGGTTCCCAGACCAGAGGTGGCACCAGTTCCAAGTCAGGCTTGTTTGATAGTACCAAGTGGCTCCTGCAATCTGCCATCAAAAAGTTGGCAGTCCAGTTTTGTTTTCCAGGGGAAAGCGTCGTTGCTTGTGTTTGGGGGCCTATGACTGGGAGTGGCCGGCTGGCTAATTAGAATCCACGATACGCAGAATGGTTCCCACACCATGGTGGCACCAGTGCCAAGTTGGGCTGATTTGATAGTACCAAGCGGCTCCTGCAATCTACCATCAAAAAGTTGGCAGGCGAGTTTTGTTTTCCAGGGAAAAGCGCCGTTGTTTGTGTTTGGGGGCTTGTGGCTGGGAGTGGCCGGCTGGCTCCTTAGAATCCACGATACGCAGGATGGTTCCCAGACCAGAGGTAGCACCAGTGCCAAGTCGGGCTAGTTTGATGGTGCAAATTGGCTCCTGCAATCTGCCATCCAGAAGCGGGGTAGCTTACTTTTGTTTCCCGGGGAAACAGGCCGAGGTTTTTTCTAGGGGCCTATGGCAGAAAGTGACCGGCTGGCTCCTGAAAAGCTACGATAGGCAGGATGGTGACCAGACCCATGGTGGCACCAGTGCCAAGTTGGGCTGGTTTGATAGTACCATGTGGCTCCTGCAATCTGCCATCAAAAAGTTGGCAGGCGAGTTTTGTTTTCCAGGGAAAAGTGCCGTTGTTTGTGTTTGGGGTCCTGTGGCTGGGAGTGGCCGGCTGGCTCCTTAGAATCCACGATACGCAGGATGGTTCCCAGACCAGAGGTGGCACCAGTGCCAAGTCGGGCTGGTTTGATGGTGCAAAGTGGCTCCTGCAATCTGCCATCAAAATGTTGGCAGGCGAGTTTTGTTTTCCTGGGGAAAGCGCCGTTGTTTGTGTTTGGGGGCCTGTGGCTGGGAGTGGCCGGCTGGCTAATTAGAATCCACGATACGCAGGATGGTTCCCAGACCAGAGGTGGCAGCAGTGCCAAGTCGGGCTAGTTTGATGGTGCAAAGTGTCTCCTGCAATCTGCCATTAAAAAGTTGGCAGGCCACTTTGGTTTTCCAGGGAAAAGCGCCGTTGTTTGTGTTTGGGGGCCTGTGGCTGGGAGTGGCCAGCTGGCTCCTTATAATCCACGATACGCAGGATGGTTCCCAGACCAGAGGTGGCACCAGTGCCAAGTCGGGCTGGTTTGATGGTACCAAGTGGCTCCTGCAATCTGCCATCCAGAAGCGGGGCAGCTTAATTTTGTTTGCCAGGGAAACGGGCCGAGGTTTGTGTCTGGGGGCCTATGGCTGGGAGTGACCGGCTGGCTCCTGAAAAGCTACGATAGGCAGGATGGTGACCAGACCCATGGTGGCACCAGTGCCAATTTGGGCTGGTTTGATAGTACCAAGCGGCTCCTGCAATCTGCCATCAAAATGTTGGCAGGCCAGTTTTGTTTGCCAGAGAAGAGCGCCGTTGTTTGTGTTTGGGGCCCTGTGGCTGGGAGTGGCCAGCTGGCTCCTTAGAATCCAGGATACGCAGGATGGTTCCCAGACCTGAGGTGGCACCAGTGCCAAGTCGGGCTGGTTTGATAGTACCAAGTGGCTCCTGCAATCTGCCCTCCAGAAGCGGGGCAGCTTACTTTTGTTTGCCAGGGAAACGGGCCAAGGTTTGTGTCTCGTGGCCTATGGCTGGGAGTGACCGGCTGGCTCCTGAAAAGCTACGATAGGCAGGATGGTTACCAGACCCATGGTGGCACCAGTGCCAAGTTGGGCTGGTTTGATAGTACCAAGTGGCTCCTGCAATCTGCCATCTAAAAGCGGGGCAGCTGAGTTTTGCTTGCCAGAGAAAAGGGCTGTGATATATGTTTGGGTCCTGTGGCTGGCAGTGGCCGGCTGGCTCCTGAAATTCCATGATACGCAGCATGGTTCCCAGACCCAAGGTGGCACCAGTGCCAAGTAGGGCTGGTTTGACAGCGTCAAGCGCCTCCTGCAATCTCCCATCCAGAAGTGGGGCAGCTGAGTTTTTTTTGCCTGTGAATCGGGCCCTTGTTTTTGATTGGGGTCTGTGGCCGAGAGTGGTCGGCTGGCTCCTGACAATCCACAATACGCAGGATGGTTCACAGACCCAAGGTGGCACCAGTGCCAAGTCGGGCTGGTTTGATAGTACCAAGTGGCTCCTGCAATCTGCCATCCAGAAGCGGGGCAGCGGATTTTTGTTTGCCAGAGAAAAGGGCCGTGGTTTGTTTTTGGGGGCATATGGCTGGGAGTGGCCGGCTGGCTCCTTAAAATCCTCGATACGCAGGATGGTGACCAGAACCAAGGTGGCACCAATGCCAAGTTGGGCTGTTTTTGTAATACCAAGTGCGTCCTGCAATTTGCCATCCAGAAGAGGGGCAGTTGAGTTTTGTTTGCCAGAGAAAAGGGCCGTGGTTTGTGTTTGAGGGCATATGGCTGAGAGTGGCCGGCTGACCCCTGAAAATCCACAATAGGCAGGATGGTTCCCAGAGCCAAGGTGGCACCAGTGCCAAGTTGGGCTGGTTTGATAGTACTAAATAGCTCCTGCAATCTGCCATCCAGAAGCGGGGCAGCTTAATTTTGTTTGCCAGGGAAACGGGCCGAGGTTTTTGTCTGGGGGCCTATGGCTGGGAGTGACCGGCTGGCTCCTGAAAAGCTACGATAGGCACGATGGTGACCAGACCCATGGTGGCACCAGTGCCAAGTTGGGCTGGTTTGATAGTACCAAGTGGCTCCTGCAATCTGCCATCAAAATGTTGGCAGGCGAGTTTTGTTTTCCAGGGAAAAGCGCCGTTGTTTTGTTTGGGGGCCTGTGGCTGGGAGTGGCCGGCTGGCTCCTTATAATCCACGATACGCAGGATGGTTCCCAGACCAGAGGTGGCACCAGTGCCAAGTCAGGCTGGTTTGATGGTGCAAAGTGGCTCCTGCAATCTGCCATACAGAAGCGGGGCAGCTGAGTTTTGTTTGCCAGAGAAAAGGGCCGTGGTTTTTTTTTGGCGGCATATGGCTGGAAGTGGCCAACTGGCTCCTTAAAATGCTCGATACGCAGGATGGTGACCAGACCCAAGGTGGCACCAGTGCCAAGTTGTGCTGTTTTTGTAGTACCAAGTGCGTCCTGCAATTTGCCATCCAGAAGAGGGGCAGTTGAGTTTTGTTTGCCAGAGAAAAGGGCCATGGTTTTTGTTTGGGTGCATAAGGCTGAGAGTGGCCGGCTGGCCCCTGAAAATCCACAATAGGCAGGATGCTTCCCAGAGCCAAGGTGGCACCAGGGCCAAGTTGGGCTGGTTTGATAGTACCAAGTGGCTCCTGCAATCTGCCATCAAAAAGTTGGCAGGCGAGTTTTGTTTGCCAGGGAAAAGCGCCGTTGTTTGTGTTTGGGGGCCTGTGGCTGGGAGTGGCCGGCTGGCTCCTTAGAATCCACGATACGCAGGATGGTTCCCAGACCAGAGGTGGCACCAGTGCCAAGTCGGGCTGGTTTGATGGTGCAAAGTGGCTCCTGCAATCTGCCATCAAAATGTTGGCAGGCCAGTTTTGTTTTCCAGGGAAAAGCGCCGTTGTTTGTGTTTGGGGGCCTGTGACTAGGAGTGGCCAGCTGGCTCCCTATAATCCACGATACGCAGGATGGTTCACAGACCCAAGGTGGCACCAGTGCCAAGTCGGGCTGGTTTGATAGTACCAAGTGGCTCCTGCAATCTGCCATCCAGAAGCGGGGCAGCGGATTTTTGTTTGCCAGAGAAAAGGGCCGTGGTTTTTTGTTTGGGGGCATATGGCTGGGAGTGGCCGGCAGGCTCCTGAAAAACCTCTATACGCAGGATGGTGACCAGAGCCAAGGTGGCACCAATGCCAAGTTGTGCTGTTTTTGTAGTACCAAGTGCGTCCTGCAATTTGCCATCCAGAAGAGGGGCAGTTGAGTTTTGTTTGCCAGAGAAAAGGGCCGTGGTTTGTGTTTGAGGGCATATGGCTGAGAGTGGCCGGCTGACCCCTGAAAATCCACAATAGGCAGGATGGTTCCCAGAGCCACGGTGGCACCAGTGCCAAGTTGGGCTGGTTTGATAGTACTAAATAGCTCCTGCAATCTGCAAACCAGTAGCGGAGCAGCTTACTTTTGTTTGCCAGGGAAACGGGCCGAGGTTTTTGTCTGGGGGCCTATGGCTGGGAGTGACCGGCTGGTTCCTGAAAAGCTACGATAGGCACGATGGTGACCAGACCCATGGTGGCACCAGTGCCAAGTTGGGCTGGTTTGATAGTACCAAGCGGCTCCTGCAATCTGCCATCAAAATTTGGCAGGCCAGTTTTGTTTTCCAGGGAAAAGTGCCGTTGATTTTTTTGGTGGCCTGTGGCTGGGAGTGGCCGGCTGGCTCCTGAAAATCCACGATACACAGGATGGTTCCCAGACCAGAGGTGGCACCAGTGCCAAGTTGTGCTGTTTTTGTAGTACCAAGTGCGTCCTGCAATTTGCCATCCAGAAGAGGGGCAGTTGAGTTTTGTTTGCCAGAGAAAAGGGCCGTGGTTTGTGTTTGAGGGCATATGGCTGAGAGTGGCCGGCTGACCCCTGAAAATCCACAATAGGCAGGATGGTTCCCAGAGCCAAGGTGGCACCAGTGCCAAGTTGGGCTGGTTTGATAGTACCAAGTGGCTCCTGCAATCTGCCATAAAAAAGTTGGCAGGCCAGTTTTGTTTTCCAGGGAAAAGCGCCGTTGTTTGTGTTTGGGGCCCGATGGCTGGGAGTGGCCGGCTGGCTCCTTAGAATCCACGATACGCAGGATGGTTCCCAGACCAGAGGTGGCACCAGTGCCAAGTTGGGCTGGTTTGATAGTACCAAGTGGCTCCTGCAATCTGCCATCAAAAAGTTGGCAGGCGAGTTTTGTTTTCCAGGGAAAAGCGCCGTTGTTTGTGTTTGGGGGCCTGTGGCTGGGAGTGGCCGGCTGGCTAATTAGAATCCACGATACGCAGGATGGTTCCCAGACCAGAGGTGGCACCAGTGACAAGTCGGGCCAGTTTGATGGTGCAAAGTGGCCCCTGCAATCTGCCATCCAGAAGCGGGGTAGCTTACTTTTGTTTGCCAGGGAAACGGACCGAGGTTTGTGTCTGGGGGCCTATGGCTGCAAGTGACCGGCTGGCTCCTGAAAAGCAACGATAGGCAGGACGGTTAACAGACCCATGGTGGCACCAGTGCCAAGTTGGGCTGATTTGATAGTACCAAGTGGATCCTGCAATCTGCCATCAAAAAGTTGGCAGGCCAGTTTTGTTTGCCAGAGAAGAGCGCCGTTGTTTGCGTTTGGGGGCCTGTGGCCGGGAATGGCCGGCTGGCTCCTTAGAATCCACGATACGCAGGATGGTTCACAGACCCAAGGTTGCACCATTGCCAATGTAGGCTGGTTTGATAGTACCAAGTGGCTCCTGCAATCTGCCATCCAGAAGCGGGGCAGCTTACTTTTGTTTGCCAGGGAAACAGGCAGAGCTTTGTGTCTGGGGACTATGGCTGGGAGTGACCGGCTGGCTCCTGAAAAGCTACGATAGGCAGGATGGTGACCAGACCCATGGTGGCACCAGGGCCAAGTTGGGCTGGTTTGATAGTACCAAGTGGCTCCTCCAATCTGCCATCAAAAAGTTGGCAGGCCAGTTTTGTTTGCCAGAGAAGAGCGCCGTTGTTTGTGTTTGGGGGCCTGTGGCTGGGAGTGGCCAGCTGGCTCCTTAGAATCCAGGATACGCAGGATGGTTCCCAGACCTGAGGTGGCACCAGTGCCAAGTCGGGCTGGTTTGATAGTACCAATTGGCTCCTGCAATCTGCCCTCCAGAAGCGGGGCAGCTTACTTTTGTTTTCCAGGGAAACGGGCCAAGGTTTGTGTCTCGGGGCCTATGGCTGGGAGTGACCGGCTGGCTCCTGAAAAGCTACGATAGGCAGGATGGTGACCAGACCCATGGTGGCACCAGTGCCAAGTTGGGCTGGTTTTGTAGTACAAAGTGCGTCCTGCAATTTGCCATCCAGAAGAGGGGCAGTTGAGTTTTGTTTGCCAGAGGAAAGCGCCGTGGTTTGTGTTTGAGGGCATATGGCTGGGAGTGGCCGGCTGGCTCCTTAGAATCCACGATACGCAGGATGGTTCCCAGACCAGAGGTGGCACCAGTTCCAAGTCAGGCTTGTTTGATAGTACCAAGTGGCTCCTGCAATCTGCCATCAAAAAGTTGGCAGTCCAGTTTTGTTTTCCAGGGGAAAGCGTCGTTGCTTGTGTTTGGGGGCCTATGACTGGGAGTGGCCGGCTGGCTAATTAGAATCCACGATACGCAGAATGGTTCCCACACCATGGTGGCACCAGTGCCAAGTTGGGCTGATTTGATAGTACCAAGCGGCTCCTGCAATCTACCATCAAAAAGTTGGCAGGCGAGTTTTGTTTTCCAGGGAAAAGCGCCGTTGTTTGTGTTTGGGGGCTTGTGGCTGGGAGTGGCCGGCTGGCTCCTTAGAATCCACGATACGCAGGATGGTTCCCAGACCAGAGGTAGCACCAGTGCCAAGTCGGGCTAGTTTGATGGTGCAAAGTGGCTCCTGCAATCTGCCATCCAGAAGCGGGGTAGCTTACTTTTGTTTCCCGGGGAAACAGGCCGAGGTTTTTTCTAGGGGCCTATGGCAGAAAGTGACCGGCTGGCTCCTGAAAAGCTACGATAGGCAGGATGGTGACCAGACCCATGGTGGCACCAGTGCCAAGTTGGGCTGGTTTGATAGTACCATGTGGCTCCTGCAATCTGCCATCAAAAAGTTGGCAGGCGAGTTTTGTTTTCCAGGGAAAAGTGCCGTTGTTTGTGTTTGGGGTCCTGTGGCTGGGAGTGGCCGGCTGGCTCCTTAGAATCCACGATACGCAGGATGGTTCCCAGACCAGAGGTGGCACCAGTGCCAAGTCGGGCTGGTTTGATGGTGCAAAGTGGCTCCTGCAATCTGCCATCAAAATGTTGGCAGGCGAGTTTTGTTTTCCTGGGGAAAGCGCCGTTGTTTGTGTTTGGGGGCCTGTGGCTGGGAGTGGCCGGCTGGCTAATTAGAATCCACGATACGCAGGATGGTTCCCAGACCAGAGGTGGCAGCAGTGCCAAGTCGGGCTAGTTTGATGGTGCAAAGTGTCTCCTGCAATCTGCCATTAAAAAGTTGGCAGGCCACTTTGGTGTTCCAGGGAAAAGCGCCGTTGTTTGTGTTTGGGGGCCTGTGGCTGGGAGTGGCCAGCTGGCTCCTTATAATCCACGATACGCAGGATGGTTCCCAGACCAGAGGTGGCACCAGTGCCAAGTCGAGCTGGTTTGATGGTGCAAAGTGGCTCCTGCAATCTGCCATCCTGAAGCGGGGTAGCATACTTTTGTTTGCCAAGGAAACCGGCAGTGCTTTGTGTCTGGGGCCTATGGCTGGGAGTGACCGGCTGGCTCCTGAAAAGCTACGATAGGCAGGATGGTGACCAGACCCATGGTGGAACCAGTGCCAAGTTGGGCTGGTTTGATAGTACCAAGTGGCTCCTGCAATCTGCCATCAAAATGTTGGCAGGCGAGTTTTGTTTTCCAGGGAAAAGCGCCGTTGTTTTGTTTGGGGGCCTGTGGCTGGGAGTGGCCAGCTGGCTCCTTATAATCCACGATACGCAGGATGGTTCCCAGACCAGAGGTGGCACCAGTGCCAAGTCAGGCTGGTTTGATGGTGCAAAGTGGCTCCTGCAATCTGCCATACAGAAGCGGGGCAGCTGAGTTTTGTTTGCCAGAGAAAAGGGCCGTGGTTTTTTTTTGGCGGCATATGGCTGGAAGTGGCCAACTGGCTCCTTAAAATGCTCGATACGCAGGATGGTGACCAGACCCAAGGTGGCACCAGTGCCAAGTTGTGCTGTTTTTGTAGTACCAAGTGCGTCCTGCAATTTGCCATCCAGAAGAGGGGCAGTTGAGTTTTGTTTGCCAGAGAAAAGGGCCATGGTTTTTGTTTGGGTGCATATGGCTGAGAGTGGCCGGCTGGCCCCTGAAAATCCACAATAGGCAGGATGCTTCCCAGAGCCAAGGTGGCACCAGGGCCAAGTTGGGCTGGTTTGATAGTACCAAGTGGCTCCTGCAATCTGCCATCAAAAAGTTGGCAGGCGAGTTTTGTTTTCCAGGGAAAAGTGCCGTTGTTTGTGTTTGGGGGCCTGTGGCTGGGAGTGGCCGGCTGGCTCCTTAGAATCCACGATACGCAGGATGGTTCCCAGACCAGAGGTGGCACCAGTGCCAAGTCGGGCTGGTTTGATGGTACCATGTGGCTCCTGCAATCTGCCATCAAAATGTTGGCAGGCCAGTTTTGTTTTCCAGGGAAAAGTGCCGTTGTTTGTGTTTGGGGGCCTGTGGCTAGGAGTGGCCAGCTGGCTCCCTATAATCCACGATACGCAGGATGGTTCACAGACCCAAGGTGGCACCAGTGCCAAGTCCGGCTGGTTTGATAGTACCAAGTGGCTTCTGCAATCTGCCATCCAGAAGCGGGGCAGCGGATTTTTGTTTGCCAGAGAAAAGTGCCGTGGTTTGTGTTTGGGGGCATATGGCTGGGAGTGGCCGGCAGGCTCCTGAAAAACCTCTATACGCAGGATGGTGACCAGAGCCAAGGTGGCACCAATGCCAAGTTGTGCTGTTTTTGTAGTACCAAGTGCGTCCTGCAATTTGCCATCCAGAAGAGGGGCAGTTGAGTTTTGTTTGCCAGAGAAAAGGGCCGTGGTTTGTGTTTGAGGGCATATGGCTGAGAGTGGCCGGCTGACCCCTGAAAATCCACAATAGGCAGGATGGTTCCCAGAGCCACGGTGGCACCAGTGCCAAGTTGGGCTGGTTTGATAGTACTAAATAGCTCCTGCAATCTGCAAACCAGTAGCGGAGCAGCTTACTTTTGTTTGCCAGGGAAACGGGCCGAGGTTTTTGTCTGGGGGCCTATGGCTGGGAGTGACCGGCTGGTTCCTGAAAAGCTACGATAGGCACGATGGTGACCAGACCCATGGTGGCACCAGTGCCAAGTTGGGCTGGTTTGATAGTACCAAGCGGCTCCTGCAATCTGCCATCAAAATTTGGCAGGCCAGTTTTGTTTTCCAGGGAAAAGTGCCGTTGATTTTTTTGGTGGCCTGTGGCTGGGAGTGGCCGGCTGGCTCCTTAAAATCCACGATACACAGGATGGTTCCCAGACCAGAGGTGGCACCAGTTCCAAGTCGGGCTTGTTTGATAGTACCAAGTGGCTCCTGCAATCTGCCATCTAAAAGCGGGGCAGCTGAGTTTTGCTTGCCAGAGAAAAGGGCTGTGGTATATGTTTGGGTCCTGTGGCTGGCAGTGGCCGGCTGGCTCCTGAAATTCCATGATACGCGGCATGATTCCCAGACCCAAGGTGGCACCAGTGCCAAGTAGGGCTGGTTTGACAGAGTCAAGCGCCTCCTGCAATCTCCCATCCAGAAGTGGGGCAGCTGAGTTTTTTTTGCCTGTGAATCGGGCCCTTGTTTTTGATTGGGGTCTGTGGCCGAGAGTGGTCGGCTGGCTCCTGACAATCCACAATACGCAGGATGGTTCACAGACCCAAGGTGGCACCAGTGCCAAGTCGGGCTGGTTTGATAGTACCAAGTGGCTCCTGCAATCTGCCATCCAGAAGCGGGGCAGCGGATATTTGTTTGCCAGAGAAAAGGGCCGTGGTTTGTTTTTGGGGGCATATGGCTGGGAGTGACCGGCTGGCTCCTGAAAATGCTCGAGACGCAGGATGGTGACCAGACCAAAGGTGGCACCAGTGCCAAGTTGTGCTGTTTTTGTAGTACCAAGTGCGTCCTGCAATTTGCCATCCAGAAGAGGGGCAGTTGAGTTTTGTTTGCCAGAGACAAGCGCCGTGGTTTGTGTTTGAGGGCATATGGCTGAGAGTGGCCGGCTGACCCCTGAAAATCCACAATAGGCAGGATGGTTCCCAGAGCCAAGGTGGCACCAGTGCCAAGTTGGGCTGGTTTGATAGTACCAAGTGGCTCCTGCAATCTGCCATCAAAAAGTTGGCAGGCCAGTTTTGTTTTCCAGGGAAAAGCGCGGTTGTTTGTGTTTGGGGCCCGATGGCTGGGAGTGGCCGGCTGCCTCCTTAGAATCCACGATACGCAGGATGGTTCCCAGACCAGAGGTGGCACCAGTGCCAAGTTGGGCTGGTTTGATAGTACCAAGTGGCTCCTGCAATCTGCCATCAAAAAGTTGGCAGGCGAGTTTTGTTTTCCAGGGTAAAGTGCGGTTGTTTGTGTTTGGGGGCCTGTGGCTGGGAGTGGCCGGCTGGCTAATTAGAATCCACGATACGCAGGATGGTTCCCAGACCAGAGGTGGCACCAGTGACAAGTCGGGCCAGTTTGATGGTGCAAAGTGGCCCCTGCAATCTGCCATCCAGAAGCGGGGTAGCTTACTTTTGTTTGCCAGGGAAACGGACCGAGGTTTGTGTCTGGGGGCCTATGGCTGCAAGTGACCGGCTGGCTCCTGAAAAGCAACGATAGGCAGGACGGTTAACAGACCCATGGTGGCACCAGTGCCAAGTTGGGCTGATTTGATAGTACCAAGTGGATCCTGCAATCTGCCATCAAAAAGTTGGCAGGCCAGTTTTGTTTGCCAGAGAAGAGCGCCGTTGTTTGCGTTTGGGGGCCTGTGGCCGGGAATGGCCGGCTGGCTCCTTAGAATCCACGATACGCAGGATGGTTCACAGACCCAAGGTTGCACCATTGCCAATGTAGGCTGGTTTGATAGTACCAAGTGGCTCCTGCAATCTGCCATCCAGAAGCGGGGCAGCTTACTTTTGTTTGCCAGGGAAACGGGCAGAGCTTTGTGTCTGGGGACTATGGCTGGGAGTGACCGGCTGGCTCCTGAAAAGCTACGATAGGCAGGATGGTGACCAGACCCATGGTGGCACCAGGGCCAAGTTGGGCTGGTTTGATAGTACCAAGTGGCTCCTCCAATCTGCCATCAAAAAGTTGGCAGGCCAGTTTTGTTTGCCAGAGAAGAGCGCCGTTGTTTGTGTTTGGGGGCCTGTGGCTGGGAGTGGCCAGCTGGCTCCTTAGAATCCAGGATACGCAGGATGGTTCCCAGACCTGAGGTGGCACCAGTGCCAAGTCGGGCTGGTTTGATAGTACCAATTGGCTCCTGCAATCTGCCCTCCAGAAGCGGGGCAGCTTACTTTTGTTTGCCAGGGAAACGGGCCAAGGTTTGTGTCTGGGGGCCTATGGCTGGGAGTGACCGGCTCGGTCGTGAAAAGCTACGATAGGCAGGATGGTGACCAGACCCATGGTGGCACCAGTGCCAAGTTGGGCTGGTTTTGTAGTACAAAGTGCGTCCTGCAATTTGCCATCCAGAAGAGGGGCAGTTGAGTTTTGTTTGCCAGAGAAAAGCGCCGTGGTTTGTGTTTGAGGGCATATGGCTGGGAGTGGCCGGCTGGCTCCTTAGAATCCACGATACGCAGGATGGTTCCCGCACCATGGTGGCACCAGTGCCAAGTTGGGCTGATTTGATAGTACCAAGCGGCTCCTGCAACCTACCATCAAAAAGTTGGCAGGCGAGTTTTGTTTTCCAGGGAAAAGCGCCGTTGTTTGTGTTTGGGGGCTTGTGGCTGGGAGTGGCCGGCTGGCTCCTTAGAATCCACGATACGCAGGATGGTTCCCAGACCAGAGGTAGCACCAGTGCCAAGTCGGGCTAGTTTGATGGTGC
This sequence comes from Melospiza melodia melodia, assembly GCF_035770615.1. Lineage (NCBI taxonomy): Eukaryota > Metazoa > Chordata > Aves > Passeriformes > Passerellidae > Melospiza > Melospiza melodia. The sequence continues at coordinate 154,660 of NC_086205.1, read as the reverse complement.
AAAGTGGCTCCTGCAATCTGCCATCCAGAAGCGGGGTAGCTTACTTTTGTTTCCCGGGGAAACAGGCCGAGGTTTTTTCTAGGGGCCTATGGCAGAAAGTGACCGGCTGGCTCCTGAAAAGCTACGATAGGCAGGATGGTGACCAGACCCATGGTGGCACCAGTGCCAAGTTGGGCTGGTTTGATAGTACCATGTGGCTCCTGCAATCTGCCATCAAAAAGTTGGCAGGCGAGTTTTGTTTTCCAGGGAAAAGTGCCGTTGTTTGTGTTTGGGGGCCTGTGGCTGCTAGTGGCCGGCTGGCTCCTTAGAATCCACGATACGCAGGATGGTTCCCAGACCAGAGGTGGCACCAGTGCCAAGTCGGGCTGGTTTGATGGTGCAAAGTGGCTCCTGCAATCTGCCATCAAAATGTTGGCAGGCGAGTTTTGTTTTCCAGGGGAAAGCGCCGTTGTTTGTGTTTGGGGGCCTGTGGCTGGGAGTGGCCGGCTGGCTAATTAGAATCCACGATAGGCAGGATGGTTCCCAGACCAGAGGTGGCACCAGTGCCAAGTCGGGCTAGTTTGATGGTGCAAAGTGGCTCCTGCAATCTGCCATCCTGAAGCGGGGTAGCATACTTTTGTTTGCCAGGGAAACCGGCAGTGCTTTGTGTCTGGGGCCTATGGCTGGGAGTGACCGGCTGGCTCCTGAAAAGCTACGATAGGCAGGATGGTTCCCAGACCAGAGGTGGCACCAGTGCCAAGTCGGGCTAGTTTGATGGTGCAAAGTGGCTCCTGCAATCTGCCATCCTGAAGCGGGGTAGCATACTTTTGTTTGCCAGGGAAACCGGCAGTGCTTTGTGTCTGGGGCCTATGGCTGGGAGTGACCGGCTGGCTCCTGAAAAGCTACGATAGGCAGGATGGTGACCAGACCCATGGTGGCACCAGTGCCAAGTTGGGCTGGTTTGATAGTACCAAGTGGTTCCTGCAATCTGCCATCAAAAAGTTGGCAGGCGAGTTTTGTTTTCCAGGGAAAAGCGCCGTTGTTTGTGTTTGGGGGCCTGTGGCTGGGAGTGGCCGGCTGGCTCCTTAGAATCCACGATACGCAGGATGGTTCCCAGACCAGTGGTGGCACCAGGGCTAAGTTGGGCTGGTTTGATACCACAAAGTGGCTCCTGCAATCTGCCATCCAGAAGCGGGGCAGCTTACTTTTGTTTGCCAGGGAAACGGGCCGTAGTTTGTGTCTGGGGGCCTATGGCTGGGAGTGACCGGCTCGGTCGTGAAAAGCTACGATAGGCAGGATGGTTACCAGACCCATGGTGGCACCAGTGCCAAGTTGGGCTGGTTTGATAGTACCAAGTGGCTCCTGCAATCTGCCATCTAAAAGCGGGGCAGCTGAGTTTTGCTTGCCAGAGAAAAGGGCTGTGGTATATGTTTGGGTCCTGTGGCTGGCAGTGGCCGGCTGGCTCCTGAAATTCCATGATACGCGGCATGATTCCCAGACCCAAGGTGGCACCAGTGCCAAGTAGGGCTGGTTTGACAGAGTCAAGCGCCTCCTGCAATCTCCCATCCAGAAGTGGGGCAGCTGAGTTTTTTTTGCCTGTGAATCGGGCCCTTGTTTTTGATTGGGGTCTGTGGCCGAGAGTGGTCGGCTGGCTCCTGACAATCCACAATACGCAGGATGGTTCACAGACCCAAGGTGGCACCAGTGCCAAGTCGGGCTGGTTTGATAGTTCCAAGTGGCTCCTGCAATCTGCCATCCAGAAGCGGGGCAGCGGATTTTTGTTTGCCAGAGAAAAGCGCTGTGGTTTGTGTTTGAGGGCATATGGCTGAGAGTGGCCGGATGACCCCTGAAAATGCTCGATACGCAGGATGGTGACCAGACCAAAGGTGGCACCAGTGCCAAGTTGTGCTGTTTTTGTAGTACCAAGTGCGTCCTGCAATTTGCCATCCAGAAGAGGGGCAGTTGAGTTTTGTTTGCCAGAGAAAAGGGCCGTGGTTTGTGTTTGAGGGCATATGGCTGAGAGTGGCCGGCTGACCCCTGAAAATCCACAATAGGCAGGATGGTTCCCAGAGCCAAGGTGGCACCAGTGCCAAGTTGGGCTGGTTTGATAGTACCAAGTGGCTCCTGCAATCTGCCATCAAAAAGTTGGCAGGCCAGTTTTGTTTTCCAGGGAAAAGCGCCGTTGTTTGTGTTTGGGGTTCTGTGGCTGGGAGTGGCCGGCTGGCTCCTTAGAATCCACGATACGCAGGATGGTTCACAGACCCAAGGTTGCGCCATTGCCAAGGTAGGCTGGTTTGATAGTACCAAGTGGCTCCTGCAATCTGCCATCCAGAAGCGGGGCAGCTTACTTTTGTTTGCCAGGGAAACGGGCAGATCTTTGTGTCTGGGGCCTATGGCTGGGAGTGACCAGCTGGCTCCTGAAAAGCTACGATAGGCAGGATGGTGACCAGACCCATGGTGGCACCAGTGCCAAGTTGGGCTGGTTTGATAGTACCAAGTGGTTCCTGCAATCTGCCATCAAAAATTGGCAGGCGAGATTTGTTTTCCAGGGAAATGCACCGTTGTTTTTGTTTGGGGTCCTGTGGCTGGGAGTGGCCGGCTGGCTCCTTAGAATCCACGATACGCAGGATGGTTCCCAGACCAGAGGTGGCACCAGTGCCAAGTCGGGCTGGTTTGATGGTGCAAAGTGGCTCCTGCAATCTGCCATCAAAATGTTGGCAGGCGAGTTTTGTTTTCCAGGAAAAGCGCCGTTGTTTGTGTTTGGGGGCCTGTGGCTGGGAGTGGCCGGCTGGCTAATTAGAATCCACGATACGCAGGATGGTTCCCAAACCAGAGGTGGCACCAGTGCCAAGTCGGGCTAGTTTGATGGTGCAAAGTGTCTCCTGCAATCTGCCATTAAAAAGTTGGCAGGCCACTTTGGTTTTCCAGGGAAAAGCGCCGTTGTTTGTGTTTGGGGGCCTGTGGCTGGGAGTGGCCAGCTGGCTCCTTATAATCCACCATACGCAGGATGGTTCCCAGACCAGAGGTGGCACCAGTGCCAAGTCGGGCTGGTTTGATGGTGCAAAGTGGCTCCTGCAATCTGCCATCCTGAAGCGGGGTAGCATACTTTTGTTTGCCAGGGAAACCGGCAGTGCTTTGTGTCTGGGGGCCTATGGCTGGGAGTGACCGGCTGGCTCCTGAAAAGCTACGATAGGCAGGATGGTGACCAGACCCATGGTGGCACCAGTGCCAAGTTGGGCTGGTTTGATAGTACCAAGCGGCTCCTGCAATCTGCCATCAAAAAGTTGGCAGGCGAGTTCTGTTTTCCAGGGAAAAGCGCCGTTGTTTTTGTTTGGGGGCCTGTGGCTGGGAGTGGCCGGCTGGCTCCTGAAAAGCTACGATAGGCAGGATGGCTACCAGACCCATGGTGGCAGCAGTGCCAAGTTGGGCTGGTTTGATAGTACCAAGTGGCTCCTGCAATCTGCCATCCAGAAGCGGGGCAGCTTACTTTTGTTTGCCAGGGAAACGGGCCGAGGTTTGTGTCTGGGGGCCTATGGCTGGGAGTGACCGGCTCGGTCGTGAAAAGCTACGATAGGCAGGATGGTTACCAGACCCATGGTGGCACCAGTGCCAAGTTGGGCTGGTTTGATAGTACCAAGTGGCTCCTGCAATCTGCCATCTAAAAGCGGGGCAGCTGAGTTTTGCTTGCCAGAGAAAAGGGCTGTGGTATATGTTTGGGTCCTGTGGCTGGCAGTGGCCGGCTGGCTCCTGAAATTCCATGATACGCGGCATGATTCCCAGACCCAAGGTGGCACCAGTGCCAAGTAGGGCTGGTTTGACAGAGTCAAGCGCCTCCTGCAATCTCCCATCCAGAAGTGGGGCCGCTGAGTTTTTTTTGCCTGTGAATCGGGCCCTTGTTTTTGATTGGGGTCTGTGGCCGAGAGTGGTCGGCTGGCTCCTGACAATCCACAATACGCAGGATGGTTCACAGACCCAAGGTGGCACCAGTGCCAAGTCGGGCTGGTTTGATAGTACCAAGTGGCTCCTGCAATCTGCCATCCAGAAGCGGGGCAGCGGATATTTGTTTGCCAGAGAAAAGGGCCGTGGTTTGTTTTTGGGGGCATATGGCTGGGAGTGACCGGCTGGCTCCTGAAAATGCTCGAGACGCAGGATGGTGACCAGACCAAAGGTGGCACCAGTGCCAAGTTGTGCTGTTTTTGTAGTACCAAGTGCGTCCTGCAATTTGCCATCCAGAAGAGGGGCAGTTGAGTTTTGTTTGCCAGAGACAAGCGCCGTGGTTTGTGTTTGAGGGCATATGGCTGAGAGTGGCCGGCTGACCCCTGAAAATCCACAATAGGCAGGATGGTTCCCAGAGCCAAGGTGGCACCAGTGCCAAGTTGGGCTGGTTTGATAGTACCAAGTGGCTCCTGCAATCTGCCATCAAAAAGTTGGCAGGCCAGTTTTGTTTTCCAGGGAAAAGCGCGGTTGTTTGTGTTTGGGGCCCGATGGCTGGGAGTGGCCGGCTGGCTCCTTAGAATCCACGATACGCAGGATGGTTCCCAGACCAGAGGTGGCACCAGTGCCAAGTTGGGCTGGTTTGATAGTACCAAGTGGCTCCTGCAATCTGCCATCAAAAAGTTGGCAGGCGAGTTTTGTTTTCCAGGGAAAAGCGCCGTTGTTTGTGTTTGGGGGCCTGTGGCTGGGAGTGGCCGGCTGGCTAATTAGAATCCACGATACGCAGGATGGTTCCCAGACCAGAGGTGGCACCAGTGACAAGTCGGGCCAGTTTGATGGTGCAAAGTGGCCCCTGCAATCTGCCATCCAGAAGCGGGGTAGCTTACTTTTGTTTGCCAGGGAAACGGACCGAGGTTTGTGTCTGGGGGCCTATGGCTGCAAGTGACCGGCTGGCTCCTGAAAAGCAACGATAGGCAGGACGGTTAACAGACCCATGGTGGCACCAGTGCCAAGTTGGGCTGATTTGATAGTACCAAGTGGATCCTGCAATCTGCCATCAAAAAGTTGGCAGGCCAGTTTTGTTTGCCAGAGAAGAGCGCCGTTGTTTGCGTTTGGGGGCCTGTGGCCGGGAATGGCCGGCTGGCTCCTTAGAATCCACGATACGCAGGATGGTTCACAGACCCAAGGTTGCACCATTGCCAATGTAGGCTGGTTTGATAGTACCAAGTGGCTCCTGCAATCTGCCATCCAGAAGCGGGGCAGCTTACTTTTGTTTGCCAGGGAAACAGGCAGAGCTTTGTGTCTGGGGACTATGGCTGGGAGTGACCGGCTGGCTCCTGAAAAGCTACGATAGGCAGGATGGTGACCAGACCCATGGTGGCACCAGGGCCAAGTTGGGCTGGTTTGATAGTACCAAGTGGCTCCTCCAATCTGCCATCAAAAAGTTGGCAGGCCAGTTTTGTTTGCCAGAGAAGAGCGCCGTTGTTTGTGTTTGGGGGCCTGTGGCTGGGAGTGGCCAGCTGGCTCCTTAGAATCCAGGATACGCAGGATGGTTCCCAGACCTGAGGTGGCACCAGTGCCAAGTCGGGCTGGTTTGATAGTACCAATTGGCTCCTGCAATCTGCCCTCCAGAAGCGGGGCAGCTTACTTTTGTTTGCCAGGGAAACGGGCCAAGGTTTTTGTCTCGGGGTCTATGGCTGGGAGTGACCGGCTGGCTCCTGAAAAGCTACGATAGGCAGGATGGTGACCAGACCCATGGTGGCACCAGTGCCAAGTTGGGCTGGTTTTGTAGTACAAAGTGCGTCCTGCAATTTGCCATCCAGAAGAGGGGCAGTTGAGTTTTGTTTGCCAGAGAAAAGCGCCGTGGTTTGTGTTTGAGGGCATATGGCTGGGAGTGGCCGGCTGGCTCCTTAGAATCCACGATACGCAGGATGGTTCCCAGACCAGAGGTGGCACCAGTTCCAAGTCGGGCTTGTTTGATAGTACCAAGTGGCTCCTGCAATCTGCCATCAAAAAGTTGGCAGTCCAGTTTTGTTTTCCAGGGGAAAGCGTCGTTGCTTGTGTTTGGGGGCCTATGACTGGGAGTGGCCGGCTGGCTAATTAGAATCCACGATACGCAGGATGGTTTCCGCACCATGGTGGCACCAGTGCCAAGTTGGGCTGATTTGATAGTACCAAGCGGCTCCTGCAATCTACCATCAAAAAGTTGGCAGGCGAGTTTTGTTTTCCAGGGAAAAGCGCCGTTGTTTGTGTTTGGGGGCTTGTGGCTGGGAGTGGCCGGCTGGCTCCTTAGAATCCACGATACGCAGGATGGTTCCCAGACCAGAGGTAGCACCAGGGCCAAGTCGGGCTAGTTTGATGGTGCAAAGTGGCTCCTGCAATCTGCCATCCAGAAGCGGGGTAGCTTACTTTTGTTTCCCGGGGAAACAGGCCGAGGTTTTTTCTAGGGGCCTATGGCAGAAAGTGACCGGCTGGCTCCTGAAAAGCTACGATAGGCAGGATGGTGACCAGACCCATGGTGGCACCAGTGCCAAGTTGGGCTGGTTTGATAGTACCATGTGGCTCCTGCAATCTGCCATCAAAAAGTTGGCAGGCGAGTTTTGTTTTCCAGGGAAAAGTGCCGTTGTTTGTGTTTGGGGGCCTGTGGCTGGTAGTGGCCGGCTGGCTCCTTAGAATCCACGATACGCAGGATGGTTCCCAGACCAGAGGTGGCACCAGTGCCAAGTCGGGCTGGTTTGATGGTGCAAAGTGGCTCCTGCAATCTGCCATCAAAATGTTGGCAGGCGAGTTTTGTTTTCCAGGGGAAAGCGCCGTTGTTTGTGTTTGGGGGCCTGTGGCTGGGAGTGGCCGGCTGGCTAATTAGAATCCACGATACGCAGGATGGTTCCCAGACCAGAGGTGGCACCAGTGCCAAGTCGGGCTAGTTTGATGGTGCAAAGTGTCTCCTGCAATCTGCCATTAAAAAGTTGGCAGGCCACTTTGGTTTTCCAGGGAAAAGCGCCGTTGTTTGTGTTTGGGGGCCTGTGGCTGGGAGTGGCCAGCTGGCTCCTTATAATCCACGATACGCAGGATGGTTCCCAGACCAGAGGTGGCACCAGTGCCAAGTCGGGCTGGTTTGATGGTACAAAGTGGCTCCTGCAATCTGCCATCCTGAAGCGGGGTAGCATACTTTTGTTTGCCAGGGAAACCGGCAGTGCTTTGTGTCTGGGGCCTATGGCTGGGAGTGACCGGCTGGCTCCTGAAAAGCTACGATAGGCAGGATGGTGACCAGACCCATGGTGGCACCAGTGCCAAGTTGGGCTGGTTTGATAGTACCAAGTGGTTCCTGCAATCTGCCATCAAAAAGTTGGCAGGCGAGTTTTGTTTTCCAGGGAAAAGCGCCGTTGTTTGTGTTTGGGGGCCTGTGGCTGGGAGTGGCCGGCTGGCTCCTTAGAATCCACGATACGCAGGATGGTTCCCAGACCAGAGGTGGCACCAGGGCTAAGTTGGGCTGGTTTGATACCACAAAGTGGCTCCTGCAATCTGCCATCCAGAAGCGGGGCAGCTTACTTTTGTTTGCCAGGGAAACGGGCCGTAGTTTGTGTCTGGGGGCCTATGGCTGGGAGTGACCGGCTCGGTCGTGAAAAGCTACGATAGGCAGGATGGTTACCAGACCCATGGTGGCACCAGTGCCAAGTTGGGCTGGTTTGATAGTACCAAGTGGCTCCTGCAATCTGCCATCTAAAAGCGGGGCAGCTGAGTTTTGCTTGCCAGTGAAAAGGGCTGTGGTATATGTTTGGGTCCTGTGGCTGGCAGTGGCCGGCTGGCTCCTGAAATTCCATGATACGCGGCATGATTCCCAGACCCAAGGTGGCACCAGTGCCAAGTAGGGCTGGTTTGACAGAGTCAAGCGCCTCCTGCAATCTCCCATCCAGAAGTGGGGCAGCTGAGTTTTTTTTGCCTGTGAATCGGGCCCTTGTTTTTGATTGGGGTCTGTGGCCGAGAGTGGTCGGCTGGCTCCTGACAATCCACAATACGCAGGATGGTTCACAGACCCAAGGTGGCACCAGTGCCAAGTCGGGCTGGTTTGATAGTTCCAAGTGGCTCCTGCAATCTGCCATCCAGAAGCGGGGCAGCGGATTTTTGTTTGCCAGAGAAAAGCGCTGTGGTTTGTGTTTGAGGGCATATGGCTGAGAGTGGCCGGATGACCCCTGAAAATGCTCGATACGCAGGATGGTGACCAGACCAAAGGTGGCACCAGTGCCAAGTTGTGCTGTTTTTGTAGTACCAAGTGCGTCCTGCAATTTGCCATCCAGAAGAGGGGCAGTTGAGTTTTGTTTGCCAGAGAAAAGGGCCGTGGTTTGTGTTTGAGGGCATATGGCTGAGAGTGGCCGGCTGACCGCCGAAAATCCACAATAGGCAGGATGGTTCCCAGAGCCAAGGTGGCACCAGTGCCAAGTTGGGCTGGTTTGATAGTACCAAGTGGCTCCTGCAATCTGCCATCAAAAAGTTGGCAGGCCAGTTTTGTTTTCCAGGGAAAAGTGCCGTTGTTTGTGTTTGGGGGCCTGTGGCTGGGAGTGGCCGGCTGGCTCCTATGAATCCACGATACGCAGGATGGTTCACAGACCCAAGGTTGCACCATTGCCAAGGTAGGCTGGTTTGATAGTACCAAGTGGCTCCTGCAATCTGCCATCCAGAAGCGGGGCAGCTTACTTTTGTTTGCCAGGGAAACGGGCAGATTTTTGTGTCTGGGGCCTATGGCTGGGAGTGACCAGCTGGCTCCTGAAAAGCTACGATAGGCAGGATGGTGACCAGACCCAAGGTGGCACCAGTGCCAAGTTGGGCTGGTTTGATAGTACCAAGTGGTTCCTGCAATCTGCCATCAAAAATTGGCAGGCGAGATTTGTTTTCCAGGGAAATGCACCGTTGTTTTTGTTTGGGGTCCTGTGGCTGGGAGTGGCCGGCTGGCTCCTTAGAATCCACGATACGCAGGATGGTTCCCAGACCAGAGGTGGCACCAGTGCCAAGTCGGGCTGGTTTGATGGTGCAAAGTGGCTCCTGCAATCTGCCATCAAAATGTTGGCAGGCGAGTTTTGTTTTCCAGGAAAAGCGCCGTTGTTTGTGTTTGGGGGCCTGTGGCTGGGAGTGGCCGGCTGGCTAATTAGAATCCACGATACGCAGGATGGTTCCCAAACCAGAGGTGGCACCAGTGCCAAGTCGGGCTAGTTTGATGGTGCAAAGTGTCTCCTGCAATCTGCCATTAAAAAGTTGGCAGGCCACTTTGGTTTTCCAGGGAAAAGCGCCGTTGTTTGTGTTTGGGGGCCTGTGGCTGGGAGTGGCCAGCTGGCTCCTTATAATCCACGATACGCAGGATGGTTCCCAGACCAGAGGTGGCACCAGTGCCAAGTCGGGCTGGTTTGATGGTGCAAAGTGGCTCCTGCAATCTGCCATCCTGAAGCGGGGTAGCATACTTTTGTTTGCCAGGGAAACCGGCAGTGCTTTGTGTCTGGGGGCCTATGGCTGGGAGTGACCGGCTGGCTCCTGAAAAGCTACGATAGGCAGGATGGTGACCAGACCCATGGTGGCACCAGTGCCAAGTTGGGCTGGTTTGATAGTACCAAGCGGCTCCTGCAATCTGCCATCAAAAAGTTGGCAGGCGAGTTCTGTTTTCCAGGGAAAAGCGCCGTTGTTTTTGTTTGGGGGCCTGTGGCTGGGAGTGGCCGGCTGGCTCCTGAAAAGCTACGATAGGCAGGATGGCTACCAGACCCATGGTGGCAGCAGTGCCAAGTTGGGCTGGTTTGATAGTACCAAGTGGCTCCTGCAATCTGCCATCCAGAAGCGGGGCAGCTTACTTTTGTTTGCCAGGGAAACGGGCCGAGGTTTGTGTCTGGGGGCCTGTGGCTGGGAGTGACCGGCTGGCTCCTGAAAAGCTACGATAGGCAGGATGGCTACCAGACCCATGGTGGCAGCAGTGCCAAGTTGGGCTGGTTTGATAGTACCAAGTGGCTCCTGCAATCTGCCATCCAGAAGCGGGGCAGCTTACTTTTGTTTGCCAGGGAAACGGGCCGAGGTTTGTGTCTGGGGGCCTATGGCTGGGAGTGACCGGCTCGGTCGTGAAAAGCTACGATAGGCAGGATGGTTACCAGACCCATGGTGGCACCAGTGCCAAGTTGGGCTGGTTTGATAGTACCAAGTGGCTCCTGCAATCTGCCATCTAAAAGCGGGGCAGCTGAGTTTTGCTTGCCAGAGAAAAGGGCTGTGGTATATGTTTGGGTCCTGTGGCTGGCAGTGGCCGGCTGGCTCCTGAAATTCCATGATACGCGGCATGATTCCCAGACCCAAGGTGGCACCAGTGCCAAGTAGGGCTGGTTTGACAGAGTCAAGCGCCTCCTGCAATCTCCCATCCAGAAGTGGGGCAGCTGAGTTTTTTTTGCCTGTGAATCGGGCCCTTGTTTTTGATTGGGGTCTGTGGCCGAGAGTGGTCGGCTGGCTCCTGACAATCCACAATACGCAGGATGGTTCACAGACCCAAGGTGGCACCAGTGCCAAGTCGGGCTGGTTTGATAGTTCCAAGTGGCTCCTGCAATCTGCCATCCAGAAGCGGGGCAGCGGATTTTTGTTTGCCAGAGAAAATCGCTGTGGTTTGTTTTTGGGGGCATATGGCTGGGAGTGACCGGCTGGCTCCTGAAAATGCTCGAGACGCAGGATGGTGACCAGACCAAAGGTGGCACCAGTGCCAAGTTGTGCTGTTTTTGTAGTACCAAGTGCGTCCTGCAATTTGCCATCCAGAAGAGGGGCAGTTGAGTTTTGTTTGCCAGAGAAAAGCGTCGTGGTTTGTGTTTGAGGGCATATGGCTGAGAGTGGCCGGCTGACCCCTGAAAATCCACAATAGGCAGGATGGTTCCCAGAGCCAAGGTGGCACCAGTGCCAAGTTGGGCTGGTTTGATAGTACCAAGCGGCTCCTGCAATCTGCCATCTAAAAGTTGGCAGGCCAGTTTTGTTTTCCAGGGAAAAGCGCCGTTGTTTGTGTTTGGGGCCCGATGGCTGGGAGTGGCCGGCTGCCTCCTTAGAATCCACGATACGCAGGATGGTTCCCAGACCAGAGGTGGCACCAGGGCCAAGTTGGGCTGGTTTGATAGTACCAAGTGGCTCCTGCAATCTGCCATCAAAAAGTTGGCAGGCGAGTTTTGTTTTCCAGGGAAAAGCGCCGTTGTTTGTGTTTGGGGGCCTGTGGCTGGGAGTGGCCGGCTGGCTAATTAGAATCCACGATACGCAGGATGGTTCCCAGACCAGAGGTGGCACCAGTGACAAGTCGGGCCAGTTTGATGGTGCAAAGTGGCCCCTGCAATCTGCCATCCAGAAGCGGGGTACCTTACTTTTGTTTGCCAGGGAAACGGACCGAGGTTTGTGTCTGGGGGCCTATGGCTGCAAGTGACCGGCTGGCTCCTGAAAAGCAACGATAGGCAGGACGGTTAACAGACCCATGGTGGCACCAGTGCCAAGTTGGGCTGATTTGATAGTACCAAGTGGATCCTGCAATCTGCCATCAAAAAGTTGGCAGGCGAGTTCTGTTTTCCAGGGAAGAGTGCCGTTGTTTGTGTTTGGGGTCCTGTGGCTGGGAGTGGCCGGCTGGCTAATTAGAATCCACGATACGCAGGATGGTTCCCAGACCAGAGGTGGCACCAGTGCCAAGTCGGGCTAGTTTGATGGTGCAAAGTGGCTCCTGCAATCTGCCATTAAAAAGTTGGCAGGCGAGTTTTGTTTGCCAGGGAAGAGTGCCGTTGTTTGTGTTTGGGGGCCTGTGGCCGGGAATGGGCGGCTGGCTCCTTAGAATCCACGATACGTAGGATGGTTCCCAGACCCAAGGTTGCACCATTGCCAAGGTAGGCTGGTTTGATAGTACCAAGTGGCTCCTGCAATCTGCCATCAAAAAGTTGGCAGGCGAGTTCTGTTTTCCAGGGAAAAGCGCCGTTGTTTTTGTTTGGGGGCCTGTGGCTGGGAGTTGCCGGCTGGCTCCTGAAAAGCTACGATAGGCAGGATGGTTACCAGACCCATGGTGGCAGCAGTGCCAAGTTGGGCTGGTTTGATAGTACCAAGGGGCCCCTCCAATCTGCCATCCAAAAGCGGGGCAGCTGAGTTTTGCTTGCCAGAGAAAAGGGCTGTGGTATGTGTTTGGGTCCTGTGGCTGGCAGTGGCCGGCTGGCTCCTGAAATTCCATGATACGCGGCATGGTTCCCAGACCCAAGGTGGCACCAGTGCCATGTAGGGCTGGTTTGACAGCGTCTAGCGCCTCCTGCAATCTCCCATCCAGAAGTGGGGCAGCTGAGTTTTTTTTGCCTGTGAATCGGGCCCTTGTTTTTGATTGGGTTCTGTGGCCGAGAGTGGTCGGCTGGCTCCTGACAATCCACAATACGCAGGATGGTTCACAGACCCAAGGTGGCACCAGTGCCAAGTCGGGCTGGTTTGATAGTTCCAAGTGGCTCCTGCAATCTGCCATCCAGAAGCGGGGCAGCGGATTTTTGTTTGCCAGAGAAAAGCGCTGTGGTTTGTGTTTGTGGGCATATGGCTGAGAGTGGCCGGATGACCCCTGAAAATGCTCGATACGCAGGATGGTGACCAGACCAAAGGTGGCACCAGTGCCAAGTTGTGCTGTTTTTGTAGTACCAAGTGCGTCCTGCAATTTGCCATCCAGAAGAGGGGCAGTTGAGTTTTGTTTGCCAGAGAAAAGGGCCGTGGTTTGTGTTTGAGGGCATATGGCTGAGAGTGGCCGGCTGACCCCTGAAAATCCACAATAGGCAGGATGGTTCCCAGAGCCAAGGTGGCACCAGTGCCAAGTTGGGCTGGTTTGATAGTACCAAGTGGCTCCTGCAATCTGCCATCAAAAAGTTGGCAGGCGAGTTTTGTTTTCCAGGGAAAAGCGCCGTTGTTTGTGTTTGGGGGCCTGTGGCTGGGAGTGGCCGGCTGGCTCCTTAGAATCCACGATACGCAGGATGGTTCACAGACCAGTGGTGGCACCAGGGCTAAGTTGGGCTGGTTTGATACCACAAAGTGGCTCCTGCAATCTGCCATCCAGAAGCGGGGCAGCGGATTTTTGTTTGCCAGAGAAAAGCGCTGTGGTTTGTGTTTGAGGGCATATGGCTGAGAGTGGCCGGATGACCCCTGAAAATGCTCGATACGCAGGATGGTGACCAGACCAAAGGTGGCACCAGTGCCAAGTTGTGCTGTTTTTGTAGTACCAAGTGCGTCCTGCAATTTGCCATCCAGAAGAGGGGCAGTTGAGTTTTGTTTGCCAGGGAAACGGGCCGAGGTTTGTGTTTGGGGGCCTATGGCTGGGAGTGACCGGCTGGCTCCTGAAAAGCTACGATAGGCAGGATGGTTCCCAGAGCAGAGGTGGCACCAGTGCCAAGTCGGGCTAGTTTGATGGTGAAAAGTGGCTCCTGCCATCTGCCATGAAAAAGTTGGCAGGCGAGTTTTGTTTTCCAGGGAAAAGTGCTGTTGTTTGTGTTTGGTGGACTGTGGCTGGGAGTGGCCGGCCAGCTCCTTAGAATCCACGATACGCAGCATGGTTCCCAGACCAGAGGTGGCACCAGTTCCAAGTCGGGCTGGTTTGATAGTACCAAATGGCTCCTGCAATCTGCCATCCAGAAGCGGGGCAGCTTACTTTTGTTTGCCAGGGAAACAGGCCGAGGTTTGTGTCTGGGGGCCTATGGCTGGGAGTGACCGGCTGGCTCCTGAAAAGCTACGATAGGCAGGATGGTGACCAGACCCATGGTGGCACCAGTGCCAAGTTGGGCTGGTTTGATAGTACCAAGCGGTTCCTGCAATCTGCCATCAAAAAGTTGGCAGGCGAGTTTTGTTTTCCAGGGAAAAGCGCCGTTGTTTGTGTTTGGGGGCCTGTGGCTGGGAGTGGCCGGCTGGCTCCTTAGAATCCACGATACGCAGGATGGTTCCCAGACCAGTGGTGGCACCAGGGCTAAGTTGGGCTGGTTTGATACCACAAAGTGGCTCCTGCAATCTGCCATCCAGAAGCGGGGCAGCTTACTTTTGTTTGCCAGGGAAACGGGCCGTAGTTTGTGTCTGGGGGCCTATGGCTGGGAGTGACCGGCTCGGTCGTGAAAAGCTACGATAGGCAGGATGGTTACCAGACCCATGGTGGCACCAGTGCCAAGTTGGGCTGGTTTGATAGTACCAAGTGGCTCCTGCAATCTGCCATCTAAAAGCGGGGCAGCTGAGTTTTGCTTGCCAGAGAAAAGGGCTGTGGTATATGTTTGGGTCCTGTGGCTGGCAGTGGCCGGCTGGCTCCTGAAATTCCATGATACGCGGCATGATTCCCAGACCCAAGGTGGCACCAGTGCCAAGTAGGGCTGGTTTGACAGAGTCAAGCGCCTCCTGCAATCTCCCATCCAGAAGTGGGGCAGCTGAGTTTTTTTTGCCTGTGAATCGGGCCCTTGTTTTTGATTGGGGTCTGTGGCCGAGAGTGGTCGGCTGGCTCCTGACAATCCACAATACGCAGGATGGTTCACAGACCCAAGGTGGCACCAGTGCCAAGTCGGGCTGGTTTGATAGTTCCAAGTGGCTCCTGCAATCTGCCATCCAGAAGCGGGGCAGCGGATTTTTGTTTGCCAGAGAAAAGCGCTGTGGTTTGTGTTTGAGGGCATATGGCTGAGAGTGGCCGGATGACCCCTGAAAATGCTCGATACGCAGGATGGTGACCAGACCAAAGGTGGCACCAGTGCCAAGTTGTGCTGTTTTTGTAGTACCAAGTGCGTCCTGCAATTTGCCATCCAGAAGAGGGGCAGTTGAGTTTTGTTTGCCAGAGAAAAGGGCCGTGGTTTGTGTTTGAGGGCATATGGCTGAGAGTGGCCGGCTGACCCCTGAAAATCCACAATAGGCAGGATGGTTCCCAGAGCCAAGGTGGCACCAGTGCCAAGTTGGGCTGGTTTGATAGTACCAAGTGGCTCCTGCAATCTGCCATCAAAAAGTTGGCAGGCCAGTTTTGTTTTCCAGGGAAAAGTGCCGTTGTTTGTGTTTGGGGGCCTGTGGCTGGGAGTGGGCGGCTGGCTCCTTAGAATCCACGATACGCAGGATGGTTCACAGACCCAAGGTTGCACCATTGCCAAGGTAGGCTGGTTTGATAGTACCAAGTGGCTCCTGCAATCTGCCATCCAGAAGCGGGGCAGCTTACTTTTGTTTGCCAGGGAAACGGGCAGATTTTTGTGTCTGGGGGCCTATGGCTGGGAGTGACCAGCTGGCTCCTGAAAAGCTACGATAGGCAGGATGGTGACCAGACCCATGGTGGCACCAGTGCCAAGTTGGGCTGGTTTGATAGTACCAAGTGGTTCCTGCAATCTGCCATCAAAAATTGGCAGGCGAGATTTGTTTTCCAGGGAAATGCACCGTTGTTTTTGTTTGGGGTCCTGTGGCTGGGAGTGGCCGGCTGGCTCCTTAGAATCCACGATACGCAGGATGGTTCCCAGACCAGAGGTGGCACCAGTGCCAAGTCGGGCTGGTTTGATGGTGCAAAGTGGCTCCTGCAATCTGCCATCAAAATGTTGGCAGGCGAGTTTTGTTTTCCAGGAAAAGCGCCGTTGTTTGTGTTTGGGGGCCTGTGGCTGGGAGTGGCCAGCTGGCTAATTAGAATCCACGATACGCAGGATGGTTCCCAAACCAGAGGTGGCACCAGTGCCAAGTCGGGCTAGTTTGATGGTGCAAAGTGTCTCCTGCAATCTGCCATTAAAAAGTTGGCAGGCCACTTTGGTTTTCCAGGGAAAAGCGCCGTTGTTTGTGTTTGGGGGCCTGTGGCTGGGAGTGGCCAGCTGGCTCCTTATAATCCACGATACGCAGGATGGTTCCCAGACCAGAGGTGGCACCAGTGCCAAGTCGGGCTGGTTTGATGGTGCAAAGTGGCTCCTGCAATCTGCCATCCTGAAGCGGGGTAGCATACTTTTGTTTGCCAGGGAAACCGGCAGTGCTTTGTGTCTGGGGGCCTATGGCCGAGAGTGGTCGGCTGGCTCCTGACAATCCACAATACGCAGGATGGTTCCCAGACCAGAGGTGGCACCAGTGCCAAGTCGGGCTGGTTTGATGGTGCAAAGTGGCTCCTGCAATCTGCCATCCTGAAGCGGGGTAGCATACTTTTGTTTGCCAGGGAAACCGGCAGTGCTTTGTGTCTGGGGGCCTATGGCTGGGAGTGACCGGCTGGCTCCTGAAAAGCTACGATAGGCAGGATGGTGACCAGACCCATGGTGGCACCAGTGCCAAGTTGGGCTGGTTTGATAGTACCAAGCGGTTCCTGCAATCTGCCATCAAAAAGTTGGCAGGCGAGTTTTGTTTTCCAGGGAAAAGCGCCGTTGTTTGTGTTTGGGGGCCTGTGGCTGGGAGTGGCCGGCTGGCTCCTTAGAATCCACGATACGCAGGATGGTTCCCAGACCAGTGGTGGCACCAGGGCTAAGTTGGGCTGGTTTAATACCACAAAGTGGCTCCTGCAATCTGCCATCCAGAAGCGGGGCAGCTTACTTTTGTTTGCCAGGGAAACGGGCCGTAGTTTGTGTCTGGGGGCCTATGGCTGGGAGTGACCGGCTCGGTCGTGAAAAGCTACGATAGGCAGGATGGTTACCAGACCCATGGTGGCACCAGTGCCAAGTTGGGCTGGTTTGATAGTACCAAGTGGCTCCTGCAATCTGCCATCTAAAAGCGGGGCAGCTGAGTTTTGCTTGCCAGAGAAAAGGGCTGTGGTATATGTTTGGGTCCTGTGGCTGGCAGTGGCCGGCTGGCTCCTGAAATTCCATGATACGCGGCATGATTCCCAGACCCAAGGTGGCACCAGTGCCAAGTAGGGCTGGTTTGACAGAGTCAAGCGCCTCCTGCAATCTCCCATCCAGAAGTGGGGCAGCTGAGTTTTTTTTGCCTGTGAATCGGGCCCTTGTTTTTGATTGGGGTCTGTGGCCGAGAGTGGTCGGCTGGCTCCTGACAATCCACAATACGCAGGATGGTTCACAGACCCAAGGTGGCACCAGTGCCAAGTCGGGCTGGTTTGATGGTGCAAAGTGGCTCCTGCAATCTGCCATCCTGAAGCGGGGTAGCATACTTTTGTTTGCCAGGGAAACCGGCAGTGCTTTGTGTCTGGGGCCTATGGCTGGGAGTGACCGGCTGGCTCCTGAAAAGCTACGATAGGCAGGATGGTGACCAGACCCATGGTGGCACCAGTGCCAAGTTGGGCTGGTTTGATAGTACCAAGTGGTTCCTGCAATCTGCCATCAAAAATTGGCAGGCGAGATTTGTTTTCCAGGGAAATGCACCGTTGTTTTTGTTTGGGGTCCTGTGGCTGGGAGTGGCCGGCTGGCTCCTTAGAATCCACGATACGCAGGATGGTTCCCAGACCAGAGGTGGCACCAGTGCCAAGTCGGGCTGGTTTGATGGTGCAAAGTGGCTCCTGCAATCTGCCATCAAAATGTTGGCAGGCGAGTTTTGTTTTCCAGGAAAAGCGCCGTTGTTTGTGTTTGGGGGCCTGTGGCTGGGAGTGGCCGGCTGGCTAATTAGAATCCACGATACGCAGGATGGTTCCCAAACCAGAGGTGGCACCAGTGCCAAGTCGGGCTAGTTTGATGGTGCAAAGTGTCTCCTGCAATCTGCCATTAAAAAGTTGGCAGGCCACTTTGGTTTTCCAGGGAAAAGCGCCGTTGTTTGTGTTTGGGGGCCTGTGGCTGGGAGTGGCCAGCTGGCTCCTTATAATCCACGATACGCAGGATGGTTCCCAGACCAGAGGTGGCACCAGTGCCAAGTCGGGCTGGTTTGATGGTGCAAAGTGGCTCCTGCAATCTGCCATCCTGAAGCGGGGTAGCATACTTTTGTTTGCCAGGGAAACCGGCAGTGCTTTGTGTCTGGGGGCCTATGGCTGGGAGTGACCGGCTGGCTCCTGAAAAGCTACGATAGGCAGGATGGTGACCAGACCCATGGTGGCACCAGTGCCAAGTTGGGCTGGTTTGATAGTACCAAGCGGCTCCTGCAATCTGCCATCAAAAAGTTGGCAGGCGAGTTCTGTTTTCCAGGGAAAAGCGCCGTTGTTTTTGTTTGGGGGCCTGTGGCTGGGAGTGGCCGGCTGGCTCCTGAAAAGCTACGATAGGCAGGATGGCTACCAGACCCATGGTGGCAGCAGTGCCAAGTTGGGCTGGTTTGATAGTACCAAGTGGCTCCTGCAATCTGCCATCCAGAAGCGGGGCAGCTTACTTTTGTTTGCCAGGGAAACGGGCCGAGGTTTGTGTCTGGGGGCCTATGGCTGGGAGTGACCGGCTCGGTCGTGAAAAGCTACGATAGGCAGGATGGTTACCAGACCCATGGTGGCACCAGTGCCAAGTTGGGCTGGTTTGATAGTACCAAGTGGCTCCTGCAATCTGCCATCTAAAAGCGGGGCAGCTGAGTTTTGCTTGCCAGAGAAAAGGGCTGTGGTATATGTTTGGGTCCTGTGGCTGGCAGTGGCCGGCTGGCTCCTGAAATTCCATGATACGCGGCATGATTCCCAGACCCAAGGTGGCACCAGTGCCAAGTAGGGCTGGTTTGACAGAGTCAAGCGCCTCCTGCAATCTCCCATCCAGAAGTGGGGCAGCTGAGTTTTTTTTGCCTGTGAATCGGGCCCTTGTTTTTGATTGGGGTCTGTGGCCGAGAGTGGTCGGCTGGCTCCTGACAATCCACAATACGCAGGATGGTTCACAGACCCAAGGTGGCACCAGTGCCAAGTCGGGCTGGTTTGATAGTTCCAAGTGGCTCCTGCAATCTGCCATCCAGAAGCGGGGCAGCGGATTTTTGTTTGCCAGAGAAAAGCGCTGTGGTTTGTTTTTGGGGGCATATGGCTGGGAGTGACCGGCTGGCTCCTGAAAATGCTCGAGACGCAGGATGGTGACCAGACCAAAGGTGGCACCAGTGCCAAGTTGTGCTGTTTTTGTAGTACCAAGTGCGTCCTGCAATTTGCCATCCAGAAGAGGGGCAGTTGAGTTTTGTTTGCCAGAGAAAAGCGTCGTGGTTTGTGTTTGAGGGCATATGGCTGAGAGTGGCCGGCTGACCCCTGAAAATCCACAATAGGCAGGATGGTTCCCAGAGCCAAGGTGGCACCAGTGCCAAGTTGGGCTGGTTTGATAGTACCAAGCGGCTCCTGCAATCTGCCATCTAAAAGTTGGCAGGCCAGTTTTGTTTTCCAGGGAAAAGCGCCGTTGTTTGTGTTTGGGGCCCGATGGCTGGGAGTGGCCGGCTGCCTCCTTAGAATCCACGATACGCAGGATGGTTCCCAGACCAGAGGTGGCACCAGGGCCAAGTTGGGCTGGTTTGATAGTACCAAGTGGCTCCTGCAATCTGCCATCAAAAAGTTGGCAGGCGAGTTTTGTTTTCCAGGGAAAAGCGCCGTTGTTTGTGTTTGGGGGCCTGTGGCTGGGAGTGGCCGGCTGGCTAATTAGAATCCACGATACGCAGGATGGTTCCCAGACCAGAGGTGGCACCAGTGACAAGTCGGGCCAGTTTGATGGTGCAAAGTGGCCCCTGCAATCTGCCATCCAGAAGCGGGGTACCTTACTTTTGTTTGCCAGGGAAACGGACCGAGGTTTGTGTCTGGGGGCCTATGGCTGCAAGTGACCGGCTGGCTCCTGAAAAGCAACGATAGGCAGGACGGTTAACAGACCCATGGTGGCACCAGTGCCAAGTTGGGCTGATTTGATAGTACCAAGTGGATCCTGCAATCTGCCATCAAAAAGTTGGCAGGCGAGTTCTGTTTTCCAGGGAAGAGTGCCGTTGTTTGTGTTTGGGGTCCTGTGGCTGGGAGTGGCCGGCTGGCTAATTAGAATCCACGATACGCAGGATGGTTCCCAGACCAGAGGTGGCACCAGTGCCAAGTCGGGCTAGTTTGATGGTGCAAAGTGGCTCCTGCAATCTGCCATTAAAAAGTTGGCAGGCGAGTTTTGTTTGCCAGGGAAGAGTGCCGTTGTTTGTGTTTGGGGGCCTGTGGCCGGGAATGGGCGGCTGGCTCCTTAGAATCCACGATACGTAGGATGGTTCCCAGACCCAAGGTTGCACCATTGCCAAGGTAGGCTGGTTTGATAGTACCAAGTGGCTCCTGCAATCTGCCATCAAAAAGTTGGCAGGCGAGTTCTGTTTTCCAGGGAAAAGCGCCGTTGTTTTTGTTTGGGGGCCTGTGGCTGGGAGTTGCCGGCTGGCTCCTGAAAAGCTACGATAGGCAGGATGGTTACCAGACCCATGGTGGCAGCAGTGCCAAGTTGGGCTGGTTTGATAGTACCAAGGGGCCCCTCCAATCTGCCATCCAAAAGCGGGGCAGCTGAGTTTTGCTTGCCAGAGAAAAGGGCTGTGGTATGTGTTTGGGTCCTGTGGCTGGCAGTGGCCGGCTGGCTCCTGAAATTCCATGATACGCGGCATGGTTCCCAGACCCAAGGTGGCACCAGTGCCATGTAGGGCTGGTTTGACAGCGTCTAGCGCCTCCTGCAATCTCCCATCCAGAAGTGGGGCAGCTGAGTTTTTTTTGCCTGTGAATCGGGCCCTTGTTTTTGATTGGGGTCTGTGGCCGAGAGTGGTCGGCTGGCTCCTGACAATCCACAATACGCAGGATGGTTCACAGACCCAAGGTGGCACCAGTGCCAAGTCGGGCTGGTTTGATAGTTCCAAGTGGCTCCTGCAATCTGCCATCCAGAAGCGGGGCAGCGGATTTTTGTTTGCCAGAGAAAAGCGCTGTGGTTTGTGTTTGAGGGCATATGGCTGAGAGTGGCCGGATGACCCCTGAAAATGCTCGATACGCAGGATGGTGACCAGACCAAAGGTGGCACCAGTGCCAAGTTGTGCTGTTTTTGTAGTACCAAGTGCGTCCTGCAATTTGCCATCCAGAAGAGGGGCAGTTGAGTTTTGTTTGCCAGAGAAAAGGGCCGTGGTTTGTGTTTGAGGGCATATGGCTGAGAGTGGCCGGCTGACCCCTGAAAATCCACAATAGGCAGGATGGTTCCCAGAGCCAAGGTGGCACCAGTGCCAAGTTGGGCTGGTTTGATAGTACCAAGTGGCTCCTGCAATCTGCCATCAAAAAGTTGGCAGGCGAGTTTTGTTTTCCAGGGAAAAGCGCCGTTGTTTGTGTTTGGGGGCCTGTGGCTGGGAGTGGCCGGCTGGCTCCTTAGAATCCACGATACGCAGGATGGTTCACAGACCAGTGGTGGCACCAGGGCTAAGTTGGGCTGGTTTGATACCACAAAGTGGCTCCTGCAATCTGCCATCCAGAAGCGGGGCAGCGGATTTTTGTTTGCCAGAGAAAAGCGCTGTGGTTTGTGTTTGAGGGCATATGGCTGAGAGTGGCCGGATGACCCCTGAAAATGCTCGATACGCAGGATGGTGACCAGACCAAAGGTGGCACCAGTGCCAAGTTGTGCTGTTTTTGTAGTACCAAGTGCGTCCTGCAATTTGCCATCCAGAAGAGGGGCAGTTGAGTTTTGTTTGCCAGGGAAACGGGCCGAGGTTTGTGTTTGGGGGCCTATGGCTGGGAGTGACCGGCTGGCTCCTGAAAAGCTACGATAGGCAGGATGGTTCCCAGAGCAGAGGTGGCACCAGTGCCAAGTCGGGCTAGTTTGATGGTGAAAAGTGGCTCCTGCCATCTGCCATGAAAAAGTTGGCAGGCGAGTTTTGTTTTCCAGGGAAAAGTGCTGTTGTTTGTGTTTGGTGGACTGTGGCTGGGAGTGGCCGGCCAGCTCCTTAGAATCCACGATACGCAGCATGGTTCCCAGACCAGAGGTGGCACCAGTTCCAAGTCGGGCTGGTTTGATAGTACCAAATGGCTCCTGCAATCTGCCATCCAGAAGCGGGGCAGCTTACTTTTGTTTGCCAGGGAAACAGGCCGAGGTTTGTGTCTGGGGGCCTATGGCTGGGAGTGACCGGCTGGCTCCTGAAAAGCTACGATAGGCAGGATGGTGACCAGACCCATGGTGGCACCAGTGCCAAGTTGGGCTGGTTTGATAGTACCAAGCGGTTCCTGCAATCTGCCATCAAAAAGTTGGCAGGCGAGTTTTGTTTTCCAGGGAAAAGCGCCGTTGTTTGTGTTTGGGGGCCTGTGGCTGGGAGTGGCCGGCTGGCTCCTTAGAATCCACGATACGCAGGATGGTTCCCAGACCAGTGGTGGCACCAGGGCTAAGTTGGGCTGGTTTGATACCACAAAGTGGCTCCTGCAATCTGCCATCCAGAAGCGGGGCAGCTTACTTTTGTTTGCCAGGGAAACGGGCCGTAGTTTGTGTCTGGGGGCCTATGGCTGGGAGTGACCGGCTCGGTCGTGAAAAGCTACGATAGGCAGGATGGTTACCAGACCCATGGTGGCACCAGTGCCAAGTTGGGCTGGTTTGATAGTACCAAGTGGCTCCTGCAATCTGCCATCTAAAAGCGGGGCAGCTGAGTTTTGCTTGCCAGAGAAAAGGGCTGTGGTATATGTTTGGGTCCTGTGGCTGGCAGTGGCCGGCTGGCTCCTGAAATTCCATGATACGCGGCATGATTCCCAGACCCAAGGTGGCACCAGTGCCAAGTAGGGCTGGTTTGACAGAGTCAAGCGCCTCCTGCAATCTCCCATCCAGAAGTGGGGCAGCTGAGTTTTTTTTGCCTGTGAATCGGGCCCTTGTTTTTGATTGGGGTCTGTGGCCGAGAGTGGTCGGCTGGCTCCTGACAATCCACAATACGCAGGATGGTTCACAGACCCAAGGTGGCACCAGTGCCAAGTCGGGCTGGTTTGATAGTTCCAAGTGGCTCCTGCAATCTGCCATCCAGAAGCGGGGCAGCGGATTTTTGTTTGCCAGAGAAAAGCGCTGTGGTTTGTGTTTGAGGGCATATGGCTGAGAGTGGCCGGATGACCCCTGAAAATGCTCGATACGCAGGATGGTGACCAGACCAAAGGTGGCACCAGTGCCAAGTTGTGCTGTTTTTGTAGTACCAAGTGCGTCCTGCAATTTGCCATCCAGAAGAGGGGCAGTTGAGTTTTGTTTGCCAGAGAAAAGGGCCGTGGTTTGTGTTTGAGGGCATATGGCTGAGAGTGGCCGGCTGACCCCTGAAAATCCACAATAGGCAGGATGGTTCCCAGAGCCAAGGTGGCACCAGTGCCAAGTTGGGCTGGTTTGATAGTATCAAGTGGCTCCTGCAATCTGCCATCAAAAAGTTGGCAGGCCAGTTTTGTTTTCCAGGGAAAAGTGCCGTTGTTTGTGTTTGGGGGCCTGTGGCTGGGAGTGGGCGGCTGGCTCCTTAGAATCCACGATACGCAGGATGGTTCACAGACCCAAGGTTGCACCATTGCCAAGGTAGGCTGGTTTGATAGTACCAAGTGGCTCCTGCAATCTGCCATCCAGAAGCGGGGCAGCTTACTTTTGTTTGCCAGGGAAACGGGCAGATTTTTGTGTCTGGGGGCCTATGGCTGGGAGTGACCAGCTGGCTCCTGAAAAGCTACGATAGGCAGGATGGTGACCAGACCCATGGTGGCACCAGTGCCAAGTTGGGCTGGTTTGATAGTACCAAGTGGTTCCTGCAATCTGCCATCAAAAATTGGCAGGCGAGATTTGTTTTCCAGGGAAATGCACCGTTGGTTTTGTTTGGGGTCCTGTGGCTGGGAGTGGCCGGCTGGCTCCTTAGAATCCACGATACGCAGGATGGTTCCCAGACCAGAGGTGGCACCAGTGCCAAGTCGGGCTGGTTTGATGGTGCAAAGTGGCTCCTGCAATCTGCCATCAAAATGTTGGCAGGCGAGTTTTGTTTTCCAGGAAAAGCGCCGTTGTTTGTGTTTGGGGGCCTGTGGCTGGGAGTGGCCGGCTGGCTAATTAGAATCCACGATACGCAGGATGGTTCCCAAACCAGAGGTGGCACCAGTGCCAAGTCGGGCTAGTTTGATGGTGCAAAGTGTCTCCTGCAATCTGCCATTAAAAAGTTGGCAGGCCACTTTGGTTTTCCAGGGAAAAGCGCCGTTGTTTTTGTTTGGGGGCCTGTGGCTGGGAGTGGCCAGCTGGCTCCTTATAATCCACGATACGCAGGATGGTTCCCAGACCAGAGGTGGCACCAGTGCCAAGTCGGGCTGGTTTGATCGTGCAAAGTGGCTCCTGCAATCTGCCATCCTGAAGCGGGGTAGCATACTTTTGTTTGCCAGGGAAACCGGCAGTGCTTTGTGTCTGGGGGCCTATGGCCGAGAGTGGTCGGCTGGCTCCTGACAATCCACAATACGCAGGATGGTTCCCAGACCAGAGGTGGCACCAGTGCCAAGTCGGGCTGGTTTGATGGTGCAAAGTGGCTCCTGCAATCTGCCATCCTGAAGCGGGGTAGCATACTTTTGTTTGCCAGGGAAACCGGCAGTGCTTTGTGTCTGGGGGCCTATGGCTGGGAGTGACCGGCTGGCTCCTGAAAAGCTACGATAGGCAGGATGGTGACCAGACCCATGGTGGCACCAGTGCCAAGTTGGGCTGGTTTGATAGTACCAAGCGGTTCCTGCAATCTGCCATCAAAAAGTTGGCAGGCGAGTTTTGTTTTCCAGGGAAAAGCGCCGTTGTTTGTGTTTGGGGGCCTGTGGCTGGGAGTGGCCGGCTGGCTCCTTAGAATCCACGATACGCAGGATGGTTCCCAGACCAGTGGTGGCACCAGGGCTAAGTTGGGCTGGTTTGATACCACAAAGTGGCTCCTGCAATCTGCCATCCAGAAGCGGGGCAGCTTACTTTTGTTTGCCAGGGAAACGGGCCGTAGTTTGTGTCTGGGGGCCTATGGCTGGGAGTGACCGGCTGGCTCCTGAAAAGCTACGATAGGCAGGATGGTTACCAGACCCATGGTGGCACCAGTGCCAAGTTGGGCTGGTTTGATAGTACCAAGTGGCTCCTGCAATCTGCCATCTAAAAGCGGGGCAGCTGAGTTTTGCTTGCCAGAGAAAAGGGCTGTGGTATATGTTTGGGTCCTGTGGCTGGCAGTGGCCGGCTGGCTCCTGAAATTCCATGATACGCGGCATGATTCCCAGACCCAAGGTGGCACCAGTGCCAAGTAGGGCTGGTTTGACAGAGTCAAGCGCCTCCTGCAATCTCCCATCCAGAAGTGGGGCAGCTGAGTTTTTTTTGCCTGTGAATCGGGCCCTTGTTTTTGATTGGGGTCTGTGGCCGAGAGTGGTCGGCTGGCTCCTGACAATCCACAATACGCAGGATGGTTCACAGACCCAAGGTGGCACCAGTGCCAAGTCGGGCTGGTTTGATGGTGCAAAGTGGCTCCTGCAATCTGCCATCCTGAAGCGGGGTAGCATACTTTTGTTTGCCAGGGAAACCGGCAGTGCTTTGTGTCTGGGGGCATATGGCTGGGAGTGACCGGCTGGCTCCTGAAAATGCTCGAGACGCAGGATGGTGACCAGACCAAAGGTGGCACCAGTGCCAAGTTGTGCTGTTTTTGTAGTACCAAGTGCGTCCTGCAATTTGCCATCCAGAAGAGGGGCAGTTGAGTTTTGTTTGCCAGAGAAAAGCGCCGTGGTTTGTGTTTGAGGGCATATGGCTGAGAGTGGCCGGCTGACCCCTGAAAATCCACAATAGGCAGGATGGTTCCCAGAGCCAAGGTGGCACCAGTGCCAAGTTGGGCTGGTTTGATAGTACCAAGTGGCTCCTGCAATCTGCCATCAAAAAGTTGGCAGGCCAGTTTTGTTTTCCAGGGAAAAGCGCCGTTGTTTGTGTTTGGGGGCCTGTGGCTGGGAGTGGCCGGCTGGCTCCTTAGAATCCACGATACGCAGGATGGTTCCCAGACCAGAGGTGGCACCAGTGCCAAGTCGGGCTGGTTTGATGGTGCAAAGTGGCTCCTGCAATCTGCCATCAAAATGTTGGCAGGCGAGTTTTGTTTTCCAGGAAAAGCGCCGTTGTTTGTGTTTGGGGGCCTGTGGCTGGGAGTGGCCGGCTGGCTAATTAGAATCCACGATACGCAGGATGGTTCCCAAACCAGAGGTGGCACCAGTGCCAAGTCGGGCTAGTTTGATGGTGCAAAGTGTCTCCTGCAATCTGCCATTAAAAAGTTGGCAGGCCACTTTGGTTTTCCAGGGAAAAGCGCCGTTGTTTGTGTTTGGGGGCCTGTGGCTGGGAGTGGCCAGCTGGCTCCTTATAATCCACGATACGCAGGATGGTTCCCAGACCAGAGGTGGCACCAGTGCCAAGTCGGGCTGGTTTGATGGTGCAAAGTGGCTCCTGCAATCTGCCATCCTGAAGCAGGGTAGCATACTTTTGTTTGCCAGGGAAACCGGCAGTGCTTTGTGTCTGGGGGCCTATGGCTGGGAGTGACCGGCTGGCTCCTGAAAAGCTACGATAGGCAGGATGGTGACCAGACCCATGGTGGCACCAGTGCCAAGTTGGGCTGGTTTGATAGTACCAAGCGGCTCCTGCAATCTGCCATCAAAAAGTTGGCAGGCGAGTTCTGTTTTCCAGGGAAAAGCGCCGTTGTTTTTGTTTGGGGGCCTGTGGCTGGGAGTGGCCGGCTGGCTCCTGAAAAGCTACGATAGGCAGGATGGCTACCAGACCCATGGTGGCAGCAGTGCCAAGTTGGGCTGGTTTGATAGTACCAAGTGGCTCCTGCAATCTGCCATCCAGAAGCGGGGCAGCTTACTTTTGTTTGCCAGGGAAACGGGCCGAGGTTTGTGTCTGGGGGCCTATGGCTGGGAGTGACCGGCTCGGTCGTGAAAAGCTACGATAGGCAGGATGGTTACCAGACCCATGGTGGCACCAGTGCCAAGTTGGGCTGGTTTGATAGTACCAAGTGGCTCCTGCAATCTGCCATCTAAAAGCGGGGCAGCTGAGTTTTGCTTGCCAGAGAAAAGGGCTGTGGTATATGTTTGGGTCCTGTGGCTGGCAGTGGCCGGCTGGCTCCTGAAATTCCATGATACGCGGCATGATTCCCAGACCCAAGGTGGCACCAGTGCCAAGTAGGGCTGGTTTGACAGAGTCAAGCGCCTCCTGCAATCTCCCATCCAGAAGTGGGGCAGCTGAGTTTTTTTTGCCTGTGAATCGGGCCCTTGTTTTTGATTGGGGTCTGTGGCCGAGAGTGGTCGGCTGGCTCCTGACAATCCACAATACGCAGGATGGTTCACAGACCCAAGGTGGCACCAGTGCCAAGTCGGGCTGGTTTGATAGTTCCAAGTGGCTCCTGCAATCTGCCATCCAGAAGCGGGGCAGCGGATTTTTGTTTGCCAGAGAAAAGCGCTGTGGTTTGTTTTTGGGGGCATATGGCTGGGAGTGACCGGCTGGCTCCTGAAAATGCTCGAGACGCAGGATGGTGACCAGACCAAAGGTGGCACCAGTGCCAAGTTGTGCTGTTTTTGTAGTACCAAGTGCGTCCTGCAATTTGCCATCCAGAAGAGGGGCAGTTGAGTTTTGTTTGCCAGAGAAAAGCGTCGTGGTTTGTGTTTGAGGGCATATGGCTGAGAGTGGCCGGCTGACCCCTGAAAATCCACAATAGGCAGGATGGTTCCCAGAGCCAAGGTGGCACCAGTGCCAAGTTGGGCTGGTTTGATAGTACCAAGCGGCTCCTGCAATCTGCCATCTAAAAGTTGGCAGGCCAGTTTTGTTTTCCAGGGAAAAGCGCCGTTGTTTGTGTTTGGGGCCCGATGGTTGGGAGTGGCCGGCTGCCTCCTTAGAATCCACGATACGCAGGATGGTTCCCAGACCAGAGGTGGCACCAGGGCCAAGTTGGGCTGGTTTGATAGTACCAAGTGGCTCCTGCAATCTGCCATCAAAAAGTTGGCAGGCGAGTTTTGTTTTCCAGGGAAAAGCGCCGTTGTTTGTGTTTGGGGGCCTGTGGCTGGGAGTGGCCGGCTGGCTAATTAGAATCCACGATACGCAGGATGGTTCCCAGACCAGAGGTGGCACCAGTGACAAGTCGGGCCAGTTTGATGGTGCAAAGTGGCCCCTGCAATCTGCCATCCAGAAGCGGGGTACCTTACTTTTGTTTGCCAGGGAAACGGACCGAGGTTTGTGTCTGGGGGCCTATGGCTGCAAGTGACCGGCTGGCTCCTGAAAAGCAACGATAGGCAGGACGGTTAACAGACCCATGGTGGCACCAGGGCCAAGTTGGGCTGATTTGATAGTACCAAGTGGATCCTGCAATCTGCCATCAAAAAGTTGGCAGGCGAGTTCTGTTTTCCAGGGAAGAGTGCCGTTGTTTGTGTTTGGGGTCCTGTGGCTGGGAGTGGCCGGCTGGCTAATTAGAATCCACGATACGCAGGATGGTTCCCAGACCAGAGGTGGCACCAGTGCCAAGTCGGGCTAGTTTGATGGTGCAAAGTGGCTCCTGCAATCTGCCATTAAAAAGTTGGCAGGCGAGTTTTGTTTGCCAGGGAAGAGTGCCGTTGTTTGTGTTTGGGGGCCTGTGGCCGGGAATGGGCGGCTGGCTCCTTAGAATCCACGATACGTAGGATGGTTCCCAGACCCAAGGTTGCACCATTGCCAAGGTAGGCTGGTTTGATAGTACCAAGTGGCTCCTGCAATCTGCCATCAAAAAGTTGGCAGGCGAGTTCTGTTTTCCAGGGAAAAGCGCCGTTGTTTTTGTTTGGGGGCCTGTGGCTGGGAGTTGCCGGCTGGCTCCTGAAAAGCTACGATAGGCAGGATGGTTACCAGACCCATGGTGGCAGCAGTGCCAAGTTGGGCTGGTTTGATAGTACCAAGGGGCCCCTCCAATCTGCCATCCAAAAGCGGGGCAGCTGAGTTTTGCTTGCCAGAGAAAAGGGCTGTGGTATGTGTTTGGGTCCTGTGGCTGGCAGTGGCCGGCTGGCTCCTGAAATTCCATGATACGCGGCATGGTTCCCAGACCCAAGGTGGCACCAGTGCCATGTAGGGCTGGTTTGACAGCGTCTAGCGCCTCCTGCAATCTCCCATCCAGAAGTGGGGCAGCTGAGTTTTTTTTGCCTGTGAATCGGGCCCTTGTTTTTGATTGGGGTCTGTGGCCGAGAGTGGTCGGCTGGCTCCTGACAATCCACAATACGCAGGATGGTTCACAGACCCAAGGTGGCACCAGTGCCAAGTCGGGCTGGTTTGATAGTTCCAAGTGGCTCCTGCAATCTGCCATCCAGAAGCGGGGCAGCGGATTTTTGTTTGCCAGAGAAAAGCGCTGTGGTTTGTGTTTGAGGGCATATGGCTGAGAGTGGCCGGATGACCCCTGAAAATGCTCGATACGCAGGATGGTGACCAGACCAAAGGTGGCACCAGTGCCAAGTTGTGCTGTTTTTGTAGTACCAAGTGCGTCCTGCAATTTGCCATCCAGAAGAGGGGCAGTTGAGTTTTGTTTGCCAGAGAAAAGGGCCGTGGTTTGTGTTTGAGGGCATATGGCTGAGAGTGGCCGGCTGACCCCTGAAAATCCACAATAGGCAGGATGGTTCCCAGAGCCAAGGTGGCACCAGTGCCAAGTTGGGCTGGTTTGATAGTACCAAGTGGCTCCTGCAATCTGCCATCAAAAAGTTGGCAGGCGAGTTTTGTTTTCCAGGGAAAAGCGCCGTTGTTTGTGTTTGGGGGCCTGTGGCTGGGAGTGGCCGGCTGGCTCCTTAGAATCCACGATACGCAGGATGGTTCACAGACCAGTGGTGGCACCAGGGCTAAGTTGGGCTGGTTTGATACCACAAAGTGGCTCCTGCAATCTGCCATCCAGAAGCGGGGCAGCGGATTTTTGTTTGCCAGAGAAAAGCGCTGTGGTTTGTGTTTGAGGGCATATGGCTGAGAGTGGCCGGATGACCCCTGAAAATGCTCGATACGCAGGATGGTGACCAGACCAAAGGTGGCACCAGTGCCAAGTTGTGCTGTTTTTGTAGTACCAAGTGCGTCCTGCAATTTGCCATCCAGAAGAGGGGCAGTTGAGTTTTGTTTGCCAGGGAAACGGGCCGAGGTTTGTGTTTGGGGGCCTATGGCTGGGAGTGACCGGCTGGCTCCTGAAAAGCTACGATAGGCAGGATGGTTCCCAGAGCAGAGGTGGCACCAGTGCCAAGTCGGGCT
Organism: Melospiza melodia melodia; assembly: GCF_035770615.1. NCBI lineage: Eukaryota > Metazoa > Chordata > Aves > Passeriformes > Passerellidae > Melospiza > Melospiza melodia. The sequence goes on along the minus strand of NC_086205.1, from coordinate 124,796 downwards.
AGTTTGATGGTGAAAAGTGGCTCCTGCCATCTGCCATGAAAAAGTTGGCAGGCCAGTTTTGTTTTCCAGGGAAAAGTGCTGTTGTTTGTGTTTGGTGGACTGTGGCTGGGAGTGGCCGGCCAGCTCCTTAGAATCCACGATACGCAGCATGGTTCCCAGACCAGAGGTGGCACCAGTGCCAAGTCGGGCTGGTTTGATAGTACCAAATGGCTCCTGCAATCTGCCATCCAGAAGCGGGGCAGCTTACTTTTGTTTGCCAGGGAAACAGGCCGAGGTTTGTGTCTGGGGGCCTATGGCTGGGAGTGACCGGCTGGCTCCTGAAAAGCTACGATAGGCAGGATGGTGACCAGACCCATGGTGGCACCAGTGCCAAGTTGGGCTGGTTTGATAGTACCAAGTGGATCCTGCAATCTGCCATCAAAAAGTTGGCAGGCGAGTTTTGTTTTCCAGGGAAAAGCGCCGTTGTTTGTGTTTGGGGGCCTGTGGCTGGGAGTGGCCGGCTGGCTCCTTAGAATCCACGATACGCAGGATGGTTCCCAGACCAGTGGTGGCACCAGGGCTAAGTTGGGCTGGTTTGATACCACAAAGTGGCTCCTGCAATCTGCCATCCAGAAGCGGGGCAGCTTACTTTTGTTTGCCAGGGAAACGGGCCGTAGTTTGTGTCTGGGGGCCTATGGCTGGGAGTGACCGGCTCGGTCGTGAAAAGCTACGATAGGCAGGATGGTTACCAGACCCATGGTGGCACCAGTGCCAAGTTGGGCTGGTTTGATAGTACCAAGTGGCTCCTGCAATCTGCCATCTAAAAGCGGGGCAGCTGAGTTTTGCTTGCCAGAGAAAAGGGCTGTGGTATATGTTTGGGTCCTGTGGCTGGCAGTGGCCGGCTGGCTCCTGAAATTCCATGATACGCGGCATGATTCCCAGACCCAAGGTGGCACCAGTGCCAAGTAGGGCTGGTTTGACAGAGTCAAGCGCCTCCTGCAATCTCCCATCCAGAAGTGGGGCAGCTGAGATTTTTTTGCCTGTGAATCGGGCCCTTGTTTTTGATTGGGGTCTGTGGCCGAGAGTGGTCGGCTGGCTCCTGACAATCCACAATACGCAGGATGGTTCACAGACCCAAGGTGGCACCAGTGCCAAGTCGGGCTGGTTTGATAGTTCCAAGTGGCTCCTGCAATCTGCCATCCAGAAGCGGGGCAGCGGATTTTTGTTTGCCAGAGAAAAGCGCTGTGGTTTGTGTTTGAGGGCATATGGCTGAGAGTGGCCGGATGACCCCTGAAAATGCTCGATACGCAGGATGGTGACCAGACCAAAGGTGGCACCAGTGCCAAGTTGTGCTGTTTTTGTAGTACCAAGTGCGTCCTGCAATTTGCCATCCAGAAGAGGGGCAGTTGAGTTTTGTTTGCCAGAGAAAAGGGCCGTGGTTTGTGTTTGAGGGCATATGGCTGAGAGTGGCCGGCTGACCCCTGAAAATCCACAATAGGCAGGATGGTTCCCAGAGCCAAGGTGGCACCAGTGCCAAGTTGGGCTGGTTTGATAGTACCAAGTGGCTCCTGCAATCTGCCATCAAAAAGTTGGCAGGCCAGTTTTGTTTTCCAGGGAAAAGTGCCCTTGTTTGTGTTTGGGGGCCTGTGGCTGGGAGTGGGCGGCTGGCTCCTTAGAATCCACGATACGCAGGATGGTTCACAGACCCAAGGTTGCACCATTGCCAAGGTAGGCTGGTTTGATAGTACCAAGTGGCTCCTGCAATCTGCCATCCAGAAGCGGGGCAGCTTACTTTTGTTTGCCAGGGAAACGGGCAGATTTTTGTGTCTGGGGGCCTATGGCTGGGAGTGACCAGCTGGCTCCTGAAAAGCTACGATAGGCAGGATGGTGACCAGACCCATGGTGGCACCAGTGCCAAGTTGGGCTGGTTTGATAGTACCAAGTGGTTCCTGCAATCTGCCATCAAAAATTGGCAGGCGAGATTTGTTTTCCAGGGAAATGCACCGTTGTTTGTGTTTGGGGTCCTGTGGCTGGGAGTGGCCGGCTGGCTCCTTAGAATCCACGATACGCAGGATGGTTCCCAGACCAGAGGTGGCACCAGTGCCAAGTCGGGCTGGTTTGATGGTGCAAAGTGGCTCCTGCAATCTGCCATCAAAATGTTGGCAGGCGAGTTTTGTTTTCCAGGAAAAGCGCCGTTGTTTGTGTTTGGGGGCCTGTGGCTGGGAGTGGCCGGCTGGCTAATTAGAATCCACGATACGCAGGATGGTTCCCAAACCAGAGGTGGCACCAGTGCAGGGTCGGGCTAGTTTGATGGTGCAAAGTGTCTCCTGCAATCTGCCATTAAAAAGTTGGCAGGCCACTTTGGTTTTCCAGGGAAAAGCGCCGTTGTTTGTGTTTGGGGGCCTGTGGCTGGGAGTGGCCAGCTGGCTCCTTATAATCCACGATACGCAGGATGGTTCCCAGACCAGAGGTGGCACCAGTGCCAAGTCGGGCTGGTTTGATGGTGCAAAGTGGCTCCTGCAATCTGCCATCCTGAAGCGGGGTAGCATACTTTTGTTTGCCAGGGAAACCGGCAGTGCTTTGTGTCTGGGGGCCTATGGCCGAGAGTGGTCGGCTGGCTCCTGACAATCCACAATACGCAGGATGGTTCCCAGACCAGAGGTGGCACCAGTGCCAAGTCGGGCTGGTTTGATGGTGCAAAGTGGCTCCTGCAATCTGCCATCCTGAAGCGGGGTAGCATACTTTTGTTTGCCAGGGAAACCGGCAGTGCTTTGTGTCTGGGGGCCTATGGCTGGGAGTGACCGGCTGGCTCCTGAAAAGCTACGATAGGCAGGATGGTGACCAGACCCATGGTGGCACCAGTGCCAAGTTGGGCTGGTTTGATAGTACCAAGCGGTTCCTGCAATCTGCCATCAAAAAGTTGGCAGGCGAGTTTTGTTTTCCAGGGAAAAGCGCCGTTGTTTGTGTTTGGGGGCCTGTGGCTGGGAGTGGCCGGCTGGCTCCTTAGAATCCACGATACGCAGGATGGTTCCCAGACCAGTGGTGGCACCAGGGCTAAGTTGGGCTGGTTTGATACCACAAAGTGGCTCCTGCAATCTGCCATCCAGAAGCGGGGCAGCTTACTTTTGTTTGCCAGGGAAACGGGCCGTAGTTTGTGTCTGGGGGCCTATGGCTGGGAGTGACCGGCTCGGTCGTGAAAAGCTACGATAGGCAGGATGGTTACCAGACCCATGGTGGCACCAGTGCCAAGTTGGGCTGGTTTGATAGTACCAAGTGGCTCCTGCAATCTGCCATCTAAAAGCGGGGCAGCTGAGTTTTGCTTGCCAGAGAAAAGGGCTGTGGTATATGTTTGGGTCCTGTGGCTGGCAGTGGCCGGCTGGCTCCTGAAATTCCATGATACGCGGCATGATTCCCAGACCCAAGGTGGCACCAGTGCCAAGTAGGGCTGGTTTGACAGAGTCAAGCGCCTCCTGCAATCTCCCATCCAGAAGTGGGGCAGCTGAGTTTTTTTTGCCTGTGAATCGGGCCCTTGTTTTTGATTGGGGTCTGTGGCCGAGAGTGGTCGGCTGGCTCCTGACAATCCACAATACGCAGGATGGTTCACAGACCCAAGGTGGCACCAGTGCCAAGTCGGGCTGGTTTGATGGTGCAAAGTGGCTCCTGCAATCTGCCATCCTGAAGCGGGGTAGCATACTTTTGTTTGCCAGGGAAACCGGCAGTGCTTTGTGTCTGGGGGCATATGGCTGGGAGTGACCGGCTGGCTCCTGAAAATGCTCGAGACGCAGGATGGTGACCAGACCAAAGGTGGCACCAGTGCCAAGTTGTGCTGTTTTTGTAGTACCAAGTGCGTCCTGCAATTTGCCATCCAGAAGAGGGGCAGTTGAGTTTTGTTTGCCAGAGAAAAGCGCCGTGGTTTGTGTTTGAGGGCATATGGCTGAGAGTGGCCGGCTGACCCCTGAAAATCCACAATAGGCAGGATGGTTCCCAGAGCCAAGGTGGCACCAGTGCCAAGTTGGGCTGGTTTGATAGTACCAAGCGGCTCCTGCAATCTGCCATCAAAAAGTTGGCAGGCGAGTTTTGTTTTCCAGGGAAAAGCGCCGTTGTTTGTGTTTGGGGGCCTGTGGCTGGGAGTGGCCGGCTGGCTAATTAGAATCCACGATACGCAGGATGGTTCCCAGACCAGAGGTGGCACCAGTGACAAGTCGGGCCAGTTTGATGGTGCAAAGTGGCCCCTGCAATCTGCCATCCAGAAGCGGGGTAGCTTACTTTTGTTTGCCAGGGAAACGGACCGAGGTTTGTGTCTGGGGGCCTATGGCTGGAAGTGACCGGCTGGCTCCTGAAAAGCAACGATAGGCAGGACGGTTAACAGACCCATGGTGGCACCAGTGCCAAGTTGGGCTGATTTGATAGTACCAAGTGGATCCTGCAATCTGCCATCAAAAAGTTGGCAGGCGAGTTCTGTTTTCCAGGGAAGAGTGCCGTTGTTTGTGTTTGGGGTCCTGTGGCTGGGAGTGGCCGGCTGGCTAATTAGAATCCACGATACGCAGGATGGTTCCCAGACCAGAGGTGGCACTAGTGCCAAGTCGGGCTAGTTTGATGGTGCAAAGTGGCTCCTGCAATCTGCCATGAAAAAGTTGGCAGGCGAGTTTTGTTTGCCAGGGAAGAGTGCCGTTGTTTGTGTTTGGGGGCCTGTGGCCGGGAATGGGCGGCTGGCTCCTTAGAATCCACGATACGTAGGATGGTTCCCAGACCCAAGGTGGCACCAGTGCCAAGGTAGGCTGGTTTGATAGTACCAAGTGGCTCCTGCAATCTGCCATCCAAAAGTTGGCAGGCGAGTTTTGTTTTCCAGGGAAAAGCGCCGTTGTTTGTGTTTGGGGGCCTGTGGCTGGGAGTGGCCGGCTGGCTCCTTAGAATCCACGATACGCAGGATGGTTCCCAGACCCGTGGTGGCACCAGGGCTATGTTGGGCTGGTTTGATACCACAAAGTGGCTCCTGCAATCTGCCATCCAGAAGCGGGGCAGCTTACTTTTGTTTGCCAAGGAAACGGGCCGTAGTTTGTGTCTGGGGGCCTATGGCTGGGAGTGACCGGCTCGGTCGTGAAATTCCATGATACGCGGCATGATTCCCAGACCCAAGGTGGCACCAGTGCCAAGTAGGGCTGGTTTGACAGAGTCAAGCGCCTCCTGCAATCTCCCATCCAGAAGTGGGGCAGCTGAGTTTTTTTTGCCTGTGAATCGGGCCCTTGTTTTTGATTGGGGTCTGTGGCCGAGAGTGGTCGGCTGGCTCCTGACAATCCACAATACGCAGGATGGTTCACAGACCCAAGGTGGCACCAGTGCCAAGTCGGGCTGGTTTGATGGTGCAAAGTGGCTCCTGCAATCTGCCATCCAGAAGCGGGGCAGCGGATTTTTGTTTGCCAGAGAAAAGCGCTGTGGTTTGTGTTTGAGGGCATATGGCTGAGAGTGGCCGGATGACCCCTGAAAATGCTCGATACGCAGGATGGTGACCAGACCAAAGGTGGCACCAGTGCCAAGTTGTGCTGTTTTTGTAGTACCAAGTGCGTCCTGCAATTTGCCATCCAGAAGAGGGGCAGTTGAGTTTTGTTTGCCAGAGAAAAGCGCCGTGGTTTGTGTTTGAGGGCATATGGCTGAGAGTGGCCGGCTGACCCCTGAAAATCCACAATAGGCAGGATGGTTCCCAGAGCCAAGGTGGCACCAGTGCCAAGTTGGGCTGGTTTGATAGTACCAAGTGGCTCCTGCAATCTGCCATCAAAAAGTTGGCAGGCGAGTTTTGTTTTCCAGGGAAAAGCGCCGTTGTTTGTGTTTGGGGGCCTGTGGCTGGGAGTGGCCGGCTGGCTCCTTAGAATCCACGATACGCAGGATGGTTCACAGACCAGTGGTGGCACCAGGGCTAAGTTGGGCTGGTTTGATACCACAAAGTGGCTCCTGCAATCTGCCATCCAGAAGCGGGGCAGCGGATTTTTGTTTGCCAGAGAAAAGCGCTGTGGTTTGTGTTTGAGGGCATATGGCTGAGAGTGGCCGGATGACCCCTGAAAATGCTCGATACGCAGGATGGTGACCAGACCAAAGGTGGCACCAGTGCCAAGTTGTGCTGTTTTTGTAGTACCAAGTGCGTCCTGCAATTTGCCATCCAGAAGAGGGGCAGTTGAGTTTTGTTTGCCAGGGAAACGGGCCGAGGTTTGTGTTTGGGGGCCTATGGCTGGGAGTGACCGGCTGGCTCCTGAAAAGCTACGATAGGCAGGATGGTTCCCAGACCAGAGGTGGCACCAGTGCCAAGTCGGGCTAGTTTGATGGTGAAAAGTGGCTCCTGCCATCTGCCATGAAAAAGTTGGCAGGCCAGTTTTGTTTTCCAGGGAAAAGTGCTGTTGTTTGTGTTTGGTGGACTGTGGCTGGGAGTGGCCGGCCAGCTCCTTAGAATCCACGATACGCAGCATGGTTCCCAGACCAGAGGTGGCACCAGTTCCAAGTCGGGCTGGTTTGATAGTACCAAATGGCTCCTGCAATCTGCCATCCAGAAGCGGGGCAGCTTACTTTTGTTTGCCAGGGAAACAGGCCGAGGTTTGTGTCTGGGGGCCTATGGCTGGGAGTGACCGGCTGGCTCCTGAAAAGCTACGATAGGCAGGATGGTGACCAGACCCATGGTGGCACCAGTGCCAAGTTGGGCTGGTTTGATAGTACCAAGCGGTTCCTGCAATCTGCCATCAAAAAGTTGGCAGGCGAGTTTTGTTTTCCAGGGAAAAGCGCCGTTGTTTGTGTTTGGGGGCCTGTGGCTGGGAGTGGCCGGCTGGCTCCTTAGAATCCACGATACGCAGGATGGTTCCCAGACCAGTGGTGGCACCAGGGCTAAGTTGGGCTGGTTTGATACCACAAAGTGGCTCCTGCAATCTGCCATCCAGAAGCGGGGCAGCTTACTTTTGTTTGCCAGGGAAACGGGCCGTAGTTTGTGTCTGGGGGCCTATGGCTGGGAGTGACCGGCTCGGTCGTGAAAAGCTACGATAGGCAGGATGGTTACCAGACCCATGGTGGCACCAGTGCCAAGTTGGGCTGGTTTGATAGTACCAAGTGGCTCCTGCAATCTGCCATCTAAAAGCGGGGCAGCTGAGTTTTGCTTGCCAGAGAAAAGGGCTGTGGTATATGTTTGGGTCCTGTGGCTGGCAGTGGCCGGCTGGCTCCTGAAATTCCATGATACGCGGCATGATTCCCAGACCCAAGGTGGCACCAGTGCCAAGTAGGGCTGGTTTGACAGAGTCAAGCGCCTCCTGCAATCTCCCATCCAGAAGTGGGGCAGCTGAGTTTTTTTTGCCTGTGAATCGGGCCCTTGTTTTTGATTGGGGTCTGTGGCCGAGAGTGGTCGGCTGGCTCCTGACAATCCACAATACGCAGGATGGTTCACAGACCCAAGGTGGCACCAGTGCCAAGTCGGGCTGGTTTGATAGTTCCTCCAAGTGGCTCCTGCAATCTGCCATCCAGAAGCGGGGCAGCGGATTTTTGTTTGCCAGAGAAAAGCGCTGTGGTTTGTGTTTGAGGGCATATGGCTGAGAGTGGCCGGATGACCCCTGAAAATGCTCGATACGCAGGATGGTGACCAGACCAAAGGTGGCACCAGTGCCAAGTTGTGCTGTTTTTGTAGTACCAAGTGCGTCCTGCAATTTGCCATCCAGAAGAGGGGCAGTTGAGTTTTGTTTGCCAGAGAAAAGGGCCGTGGTTTGTGTTTGAGGGCATATGGCTGAGAGTGGCCGGCTGACCCCTGAAAATCCACAATAGGCAGGATGGTTCCCAGAGCCAAGGTGGCACCAGTGCCAAGTTGGGCTGGTTTGATAGTACCAAGTGGCTCCTGCAATCTGCCATCAAAAAGTTGGCAGGCGAGTTTTGTTTTCCAGGGAAAAGCGCCGTTGTTTGTGTTTGGGGGCCTGTGGCTGGGAGTGGCCGGCTGGCTCCTTAGAATCCACGATACGCAGGATGGTTCCCAGACCAGTGGTGGCACCAGGGCTAAGTTGGGCTGGTTTGATACCACAAAGTGGCTCCTGCAATCTGCCATCCAGAAGCGGGGCAGCGGATTTTTGTTTGCCAGAGAAAAGCGCTGTGGTTTGTGTTTGAGGGCATATGGCTGAGAGTGGCCGGATGACCCCTGAAAATGCTCGATACGCAGGATGGTGACCAGACCAAAGGTGGCACCAGTGCCAAGTTGTGCTGTTTTTGTAGTACCAAGTGCGTCCTGCAATTTGCCATCAAGAAGAGGGGCAGTTGAGTTTTGTTTGCCAGAGAAAAGGGCCGTGGTTTGTGTTTGAGGGCATATGGCTGAGAGTGGCCGGCTGACCCCTGAAAATCCACAATAGGCAGGATGGTTCCCAGAGCCACGGTGGCACCAGTGCCAAGTTGGGCTGGTTTGATAGTACCAAGTGGCTCCTGCAATCTGCCATCAAAAAGTTGGCAGGCGAGTTTTGTTTTCCAGGGAAAAGCGCCGTTGTTTGTGTTTGGGGTTCTGTGGCTGGGAGTGGGCGGCTGGCTCCTTAGAATCCACGATACGCAGGATGGTTCACAGACCCAAGGTTGCACCATTGCCAAGGTAGGCTGGTTTGATAGTACCAAGTGGCTCCTGCAATCTGCCATCCAGAAGCGGGGCAGCTTACTTTTGTTTGCCAGGGAAACGGGCCGTAGTTTGTGTCTGGGGGCCTATGGCTGGGAGTGACCGGCTGGCTCCTGAAAAGCTACGATAGGCAGGATGGTGACCAGACCCATGGTGGCACCAGTGCCAAGTTGGGCTGGTTTGATAGTACCAAGTGGTTCCTGCAATCTGCCATCAAAAATTGGCAGGCGAGATTTGTTTTCCAGGGAAATGCACCGTTGTTTTTGTTTGGGGTCCTGTGGCTGGGAGTGGCCGGCTGGCTCCTTAGAATCCACGATACGCAGGATGGTTCCCAGACCAGAGGTGGCACCAGTGCCAAGTCGGGCTGGTTTGATGGTGCAAAGTGGCTCCTGCAATCTGCCATCCTGAAGCGGGGTAGCATACTTTTGTTTGCCAGGGAAACCGGCAGTGCTTTGTGTCTGGGGGCCTATGGCTGGGAGTGACCGGCTGGCTCCTGAAAAGCTACGATAGGCAGGATGGTGACCAGACCCATGGTGGCACCAGTGCCAAGTTGGGCTGGTTTGATAGTACCAAGCGGCTCCTGCAATCTGCCATCAAAAAGTTGGCAGGCGAGTTCTGTTTTCCAGGGAAAAGCGCCGTTGTTTTTGTTTGGGGGCCTGTGGCTGGGAGTGGCCGGCTGGCTCCTTAGAATCCACGATACGCAGGATGGTTCCCAGACCAGTGGTGGCACCAGGGCTAAGTTGGGCTGGTTTGATACCACAAAGTGGCTCCTGCAATCTGCCATCCAGAAGCGGGGCAGCTTACTTTTGTTTGCCAGGGAAACGGGCCGTAGTTTGTGTCTGGGGGCCTATGGCTGGGAGTGACCGGCTCGGTCGTGAAAAGCTATGATAGGCAGGATGGTTACCAGACCCATGGTGGCACCAGTGCCAAGTTGGGCTGGTTTGATAGTACCAAGTGGCTCCTGCAATCTGCCATCTAAAAGCGGGGCAGCTGAGTTTTGCTTGCCAGAGAAAAGGGCTGTGGTATATGTTTGGGTCCTGTGGCTGGCAGTGGCCGGCTGGCTCCTGAAATTCCATGATACGCGGCATGATTCCCAGACCCAAGGTGGCACCAGTGCCAAGTAGGGCTGGTTTGACAGAGTCAAGCGCCTCCTGCAATCTCCCATCCAGAAGTGGGGCAGCTGAGTTTTTTTTGCCTGTGAATCGGGCCCTTGTTTTTGATTGGGGTCTGTGGCCGAGAGTGGTCGGCTGGCTCCTGACAATCCACAATACGCAGGATGGTTCACAGACCCAAGGTGGCACCAGTGCCAAGTCGGGCTGGTTTGATGGTGCAAAGTGGCTCCTGCAATCTGCCATCCTGAAGCGGGGTAGCATACTTTTGTTTGCCAGGGAAACCGGCAGTGCTTTGTGTCTGGGGGCATATGGCTGGGAGTGACCGGCTGGCTCCTGAAAATGCTCGAGACGCAGGATGGTGACCAGACCAAAGGTGGCACCAGTGCCAAGTTGTGCTGTTTTTGTAGTACCAAGTGCGTCCTGCAATTTGCCATCCAGAAGAGGGGCAGTTGAGTTTTGTTTGCCAGAGAAAAGGGCCGTGGTTTGTGTTTGAGGGCATATGGCTGAGAGTGGCCGGCTGACCCCTGAAAATCCACAATAGGCAGGATGGTTCCCAGAGCCAAGGTGGCACCAGTGCCAAGTTGGGCTGGTTTGATAGTACCAAGCGGCTCCTGCAATCTGCCATCTAAAAGTTGGCAGGCCAGTTTTGTTTTCCAGGGAAAAGCGCCGTTGTTTGTGTTTGGGGCCCGATGGCTGGGAGTGGCCGGCTGCCTCCTTAGAATCCACGATACGCAGGATGGTTCCCAGACCAGAGGTGGCACCAGTGCCAAGTTGGGCTGGTTTGATAGTACCAAGTGGCTCCTGCAATCTGCCATCAAAAAGTTGGCAGGCGAGTTTTGTTTTCCAGGGAAAAGCGCCGTTGTTTGTGTTTGGGGGCCTGTGGCTGGGAGTGGCCGGCTGGCTAATTAGAATCCACGATACGCAGGATGGTTCCCAGACCAGAGGTGGCACCAGTGACAAGTCGGGCCAGTTTGATGGTGCAAAGTGGCCCCTGCAATCTGCCATCCAGAAGCGGGGTAGCTTACTTTTGTTTGCCAGGGAAACGGACCGAGGTTTGTGTCTGGGGGCCTATGGCTGCAAGTGACCGGCTGGCTCCTGAAAAGCAACGATAGGCAGGACGGTTAACAGACCCATGGTGGCACCAGTGCCAAGTTGGGCTGATTTGATAGTACCAAGTGGATCCTGCAATCTGCCATCAAAAAGTTGGCAGGCGAGTTCTGTTTTCCAGGGAAGAGTGCCGTTGTTTGTGTTTGGGGTCCTGTGGCTGGGAGTGGCCGGCTGGCTAATTAGAATCCACGATACGCAGGATGGTTCCCAGACCAGAGGTGGCACCAGTGCCAAGTCGGGCTAGTTTGATGGTGCAAAGTGGCTCCTGCAATCTGCCATGAAAAAGTTGGCAGGCGAGTTTTGTTTGCCAGGGAAGAGTGCCGTTGTTTGTGTTTGGGGGCCTGTGGCCGGGAATGGGCGGCTGGCTCCTTAGAATCCACGATACGTAGGATGGTTCCCAGACCCAAGGTTGCACCATTGCCAAGGTAGGCTGGTTTGATAGTACCAAGTGGCTCCTGCAATCTGCCATCCAAAAGTTGGCAGGCGAGTTCTGTTTTCCAGGGAAAAGCGCCGTTGTTTTTGTTTGGGGGCCTGTGGCTGGGAGTGGCCGGCTGGCTCCTGAAAAGCTACGATAGGCAGGATGGTTACCAGACCCATGGTGGCAGCAGTGCCAAGTTGGGCTGGTTTGATAGTACCAAGGGGCCCCTCCAATCTGCCATCCAAAAGCGGGGCAGCTGAGTTTTGCTTGCCAGAGAAAAGGGCTGTGGTATGTGTTTGGGTCCTGTGGCTGGCAGTGGCCGGCTGGCTCCTGAAATTCCATGATACGCGGCATGGTTCCCAGACCCAAGGTGGCACCAGTGCCATGTAGGGCTGGTTTGACAGCGTCTAGCGCCTCCTGCAATCTCCCATCCAGAAGTGGGGCAGCTGAGTTTTTTTTGCCTGTGAATCGGGCCATTGTTTTTGATTGGGGTCTGTGGCCGAGAGTGGTCGGCTGGCTCCTGTCAATCCACAATACGCAGGATGGTTCACAGACCCAAGGTGGCACCAGTGCCAAGTCGGGCTGGTTTGATAGTACCAAGTGGCTCCTGCAATCTGCCATCCAGAAGCGGGGCAGCTGAGTTTTGTTTGCCAGAGAAAAGGGCCGTGCTTTGTTTTGGGGGCATATGGCTGGGAGTGACCGGCTGGCTCCTGAAAATGCTCGATACGCAGGATGGTGACCAGACCAAAAGTGGCACCAGTGCCAAGTCGTGCTGTTTTTGTAGTACCAAGTGCGTCCTGCAATTTGCCATCCAGAAGAGGGGCAGTTGAGTTTTGTTTGCCAGGGAAACGGGCCGAGGTTTGTGTTTGGGGGCCTATGGCTGGGAGTGACCGGCTCGGTCGTGAAAAGCTACGATAGGCAGGATGGTTACCAGACCCATGGTGGCACCAGTGCCAAGTTGGGCTGGTTTGATAGTACCAAGTGGCTCCTGCAATCTGCCATCTAAAAGCGGGGCAGCTGAGTTTTGCTTGCCAGAGAAAAGGGCTGTGGTATATGTTTGGGTCCTGTGGCTGGCAGTGGCCGGCTGGCTCCTGAAATTCCATGATACGCGGCATGATTCCCAGACCCAAGGTGGCACCAGTGCCAAGTAGGGCTGGTTTGACAGAGTCAAGCGCCTCCTGCAATCTCCCATCCAGAAGTGGGGCAGCTGAGTTTTTTTTGCCTGTGAATCGGGCCCTTGTTTTTGATTGGGGTCTGTGGCCGAGAGTGGTCGGCTGGCTCCTGACAATCCACAATACGCAGGATGGTTCACAGACCCAAGGTGGCACCAGTGCCAAGTCGGGCTGGTTTGATAGTTCCAAGTGGCTCCTGCAATCTGCCATCCAGAAGCGGGGCAGCGGATTTTTGTTTGCCAGAGAAAAGCGCTGTGGTTTGTGTTTGAGGGCATATGGCTGAGAGTGGCCGGATGACCCCTGAAAATGCTCGATACGCAGGATGGTGACCAGACCAAAGGTGGCACCAGTGCCAAGTTGTGCTGTTTTTGTAGTACCAAGTGCGTCCTGCAATTTGCCATCCAGAAGAGGGGCAGTTGAGTTTTGTTTGCCAGAGAAAAGGGCCGTGGTTTGTGTTTGAGGGCATATGGCTGAGAGTGGCCGGCTGACCCCTGAAAATCCACAATAGGCAGGATGGTTCCCAGAGCCAAGGTGGCACCAGTGCCAAGTTGGGCTGGTTTGATAGTACCAAGTGGCTCCTGCAATCTGCCATCAAAAAGTTGGCAGGCGAGTTTTGTTTTCCAGGGAAAAGCGCCGTTGTTTGTGTTTGGGGGCCTGTGGCTGGGAGTGGCCGGCTGGCTCCTTAGAATCCACGATACGCAGGATGGTTCACAGACCAGTGGTGGCACCAGGGCTAAGTTGGGCTGGTTTGATACCACAAAGTGGCTCCTGCAATCTGCCATCCAGAAGCGGGGCAGCGGATTTTTGTTTGCCAGAGAAAAGCGCTGTGGTTTGTGTTTGAGGGCATATGGCTGAGAGTGGCCGGATGACCCCTGAAAATGCTCGATACGCAGGATGGTGACCAGACCAAAGGTGGCACCAGTGCCAAGTTGTGCTGTTTTTGTAGTACCAAGTGCGTCCTGCAATTTGCCATCCAGAAGAGGGGCAGTTGAGTTTTGTTTGCCAGGGAAACGGGCCGAGGTTTGTGTTTGGGGGCCTATGGCTGGGAGTGACCGGCTGGCTCCTGAAAAGCTACGATAGGCAGGATGGTTCCCAGAGCAGAGGTGGCACCAGTGCCAAGTCGGGCTAGTTTGATGGTGAAAAGTGGCTCCTGCCATCTGCCATGAAAAAGTTGGCAGGCGAGTTTTGTTTTCCAGGGAAAAGTGCTGTTGTTTGTGTTTGGTGGACTGTGGCTGGGAGTGGCCGGCCAGCTCCTTAGAATCCACGATACGCAGCATGGTTCCCAGACCAGAGGTGGCACCAGTTCCAAGTCGGGCTGGTTTGATAGTACCAAATGGCTCCTGCAATCTGCCATCCAGAAGCGGGGCAGCTTACTTTTGTTTGCCAGGGAAACAGGCCGAGGTTTGTGTCTGGGGGCCTATGGCTGGGAGTGACCGGCTGGCTCCTGAAAAGCTACGATAGGCAGGATGGTGACCAGACCCATGGTGGCACCAGTGCCAAGTTGGGCTGGTTTGATAGTACCAAGCGGTTCCTGCAATCTGCCATCAAAAAGTTGGCAGGCGAGTTTTGTTTTCCAGGGAAAAGCGCCGTTGTTTGTGTTTGGGGGCCTGTGGCTGGGAGTGGCCGGCTGGCTCCTTAGAATCCACGATACGCAGGATGGTTCCCAGACCAGTGGTGGCACCAGGGCTAAGTTGGGCTGGTTTGATACCACAAAGTGGCTCCTGCAATCTGCCATCCAGAAGCGGGGCAGCTTACTTTTGTTTGCCAGGGAAACGGGCCGTAGTTTGTGTCTGGGGGCCTATGGCTGGGAGTGACCGGCTCGGTCGTGAAAAGCTACGATAGGCAGGATGGTTACCAGACCCATGGTGGCACCAGTGCCAAGTTGGGCTGGTTTGATAGTACCAAGTGGCTCCTGCAATCTGCCATCTAAAAGCGGGGCAGCTGAGTTTTGCTTGCCAGAGAAAAGGGCTGTGGTATATGTTTGGGTCCTGTGGCTGGCAGTGGCCGGCTGGCTCCTGAAATTCCATGATACGCGGCATGATTCCCAGACCCAAGGTGGCACCAGTGCCAAGTAGGGCTGGTTTGACAGAGTCAAGCGCCTCCTGCAATCTCCCATCCAGAAGTGGGGCAGCTGAGTTTTTTTTGCCTGTGAATCGGGCCCTTGTTTTTGATTGGGGTCTGTGGCCGAGAGTGGTCGGCTGGCTCCTGACAATCCACAATACGCAGGATGGTTCACAGACCCAAGGTGGCACCAGTGCCAAGTCGGGCTGGTTTGATAGTTCCTCCAAGTGGCTCCTGCAATCTGCCATCCTGAAGCGGGGCAGCGGATTTTTGTTTGCCAGAGAAAAGCGCTGTGGTTTGTGTTTGAGGGCATATGGCTGAGAGTGGCCGGATGACCCCTGAAAATGCTCGATACGCAGGATGGTGACCAGACCAAAGGTGGCACCAGTGCCAAGTTGTGCTGTTTTTGTAGTACCAAGTGCGTCCTGCAATTTGCCATCCAGAAGAGGGGCAGTTGAGTTTTGTTTGCCAGAGAAAAGGGCCGTGGTTTGTGTTTGAGGGCATATGGCTGAGAGTGGCCGGCTGACCCCTGAAAATCCACAATAGGCAGGATGGTTCCCAGAGCCAAGGTGGCACCAGTGCCAAGTTGGGCTGGTTTGATAGTACCAAGTGGCTCCTGCAATCTGCCATCAAAAAGTTGGCAGGCGAGTTTTGTTTTCCAGGGAAAAGCGCCGTTGTTTGTGTTTGGGGGCCTGTGGCTGGGAGTGGCCGGCTGGCTCCTTAGAATCCACGATACGCAGGATGGTTCCCAGACCAGTGGTGGCACCAGGGCTAAGTTGGGCTGGTTTGATACCACAAAGTGGCTCCTGCAATCTGCCATCCAGAAGCGGGGCAGCGGATTTTTGTTTGCCAGAGAAAAGCGCTGTGGTTTGTGTTTGAGGGCATATGGCTGAGAGTGGCCGGATGACCCCTGAAAATGCTCGATACGCAGGATGGTGACCAGACCAAAGGTGGCACCAGTGCCAAGTTGTGCTGTTTTTGTAGTACCAAGTGCGTCCTGCAATTTGCCATCAAGAAGAGGGGCAGTTGAGTTTTGTTTGCCAGAGAAAAGGGCCGTGGTTTGTGTTTGAGGGCATATGGCTGAGAGTGGCCGGCTGACCCCTGAAAATCCACAATAGGCAGGATGGTTCCCAGAGCCAAGGTGGCACCAGTGCCAAGTTGGGCTGGTTTGATAGTACCAAGTGGCTCCTGCAATCTGCCATCAAAAAGTTGGCAGGCGAGTTTTGTTTTCCAGGGAAAAGCGCCGTTGTTTGTGTTTGGGGTTCTGTGGCTGGGAGTGGGCGGCTGGCTCCTTAGAATCCACGATACGCAGGATGGTTCACAGACCCAAGGTTGCACCATTGCCAAGGTAGGCTGGTTTGATAGTACCAAGTGGCTCCTGCAATCTGCCATCCAGAAGCGGGGCAGCTTACTTTTGTTTGCCAGGGAAACGGGCCGTAGTTTGTGTCTGGGGGCCTATGGCTGGGAGTGACCGGCTGGCTCCTGAAAAGCTACGATAGGCAGGATGGTGACCAGACCCATGGTGGCACCAGTGCCAAGTTGGGCTGGTTTGATAGTACCAAGTGGTTCCTGCAATCTGCCATCAAAAATTGGCAGGCGAGATTTGTTTTCCAGGGAAATGCACCGTTGTTTTTGTTTGGGGTCCTGTGGCTGGGAGTGGCCGGCTGGCTCCTTAGAATCCACGATACGCAGGATGGTTCCCAGACCAGAGGTGGCACCAGTGCCAAGTCGGGCTGGTTTGATGGTGCAAAGTGGCTCCTGCAATCTGCCATCCTGAAGCGGGGTAGCATACTTTTGTTTGCCAGGGAAACAGGCCGAGGTTTGTGTCTGGGGGCCTATGGCTGGGAGTGACCGGCTGGCTCCTGAAAAGCTACGATAGGCAGGATGGTGACCAGACCCATGGTGGCACCAGTGCCAAGTTGGGCTGGTTTGATAGTACCAAGTGGTTCCTGCAATCTGCCATCAAAAAGTTGGCAGGCGAGTTTTGTTTTCCAGGGAAAAGCGCCGTTGTTTGTGTTTGGGGGCCTGTGGCTGGGAGTGGCCGGCTGGCTCCTTAGAATCCACGATACGCAGGATGGTTCCCAGACCAGTGGTGGCACCAGGGCTAAGTTGGGCTGGTTTGATACCACAAAGTGGCTCCTGCAATCTGCCATCCAGAAGCGGGGCAGCTTACTTTTGTTTGCCAGGGAAACGGGCCGTAGTTTGTGTCTGGGGGCCTATGGCTGGGAGTGACCGGCTCGGTCGTGAAAAGCTACGATAGGCAGGATGGTTACCAGACCCATGGTGGCACCAGTGCCAAGTTGGGCTGGTTTGATAGTACCAAGTGGCTCCTGCAATCTGCCATCTAAAAGCGGGGCAGCTGAGTTTTGCTTGCCAGAGAAAAGGGCTGTGGTATATGTTTGGGTCCTGTGGCTGGCAGTGGCCGGCTGGCTCCTGAAATTCCATGATACGCGGCATGATTCCCAGACCCAAGGTGGCACCAGTGCCAAGTAGGGCTGGTTTGACAGAGTCAAGCGCCTCCTGCAATCTCCCATCCAGAAGTGGGGCAGCTGAGTTTTTTTTGCCTGTGAATCGGGCCCTTGTTTTTGATTGGGGTCTGTGGCCGAGAGTGGTCGGCTGGCTCCTGACAATCCACAATACGCAGGATGGTTCACAGACCCAAGGTGGCACCAGTGCCAAGTCGGGCTGGTTTGATGGTGCAAAGTGGCTCCTGCAATCTGCCATCCTGAAGCGGGGTAGCATACTTTTGTTTGCCAGGGAAACCGGCAGTGCTTTGTGTCTGGGGGCATATGGCTGGGAGTGACCGGCTGGCTCCTGAAAATGCTCGAGACGCAGGATGGTGACCAGACCAAAGGTGGCACCAGTGCCAAGTTGTGCTGTTTTTGTAGTACCAAGTGCGTCCTGCAATTTGCCATCCAGAAGAGGGGCAGTTGAGTTTTGTTTGCCAGAGAAAAGCGCCGTGGTTTGTGTTTGAGGGCATATGGCTGAGAGTGGCCGGCTGACCCCTGAAAATCCACAATAGGCAGGATGGTTCCCAGAGCCAAGGTGGCACCAGTGCCAAGTTGGGCTGGTTTGATAGTACCAAGCGGCTCCTGCAATCTGCCATCTAAAAGTTGGCAGGCCAGTTTTGTTTTCCAGGGAAAAGCGCCGTTGTTTGTGTTTGGGGCCCGATGGCTGGGAGTGGCCGGCTGCCTCCTTAGAATCCACGATACGCAGGATGGTTCCCAGACCAGAGGTGGCACCAGTGCCAAGTTGGGCTGGTTTGATAGTACCAAGTGGCTCCTGCAATCTGCCATCAAAAAGTTGGCAGGCGAGTTTTGTTTTCCAGGGAAAAGCGCCGTTGTTTGTGTTTGGGGGCCTGTGGCTGGGAGTGGCCGGCTGGCTAATTAGAATCCACGATACGCAGGATGGTTCCCAGACCAGAGGTGGCACCAGTGACAAGTCGGGCCAGTTTGATGGTGCAAAGTGGCCCCTGCAATCTGCCATCCAGAAGCGGGGTAGCTTACTTTTGTTTGCCAGGGAAACGGACCGAGGTTTGTGTCTGGGGGCCTATGGCTGCAAGTGACCGGCTGGCTCCTGAAAAGCAACGATAGGCAGGACGGTTAACAGACCCATGGTGGCACCAGTGCCAAGTTGGGCTGATTTGATAGTACCAAGTGGATCCTGCAATCTGCCATCAAAAAGTTGGCAGGCGAGTTCTGTTTTCCAGGGAAGAGTGCCGTTGTTTGTGTTTGGGGTCCTGTGGCTGGGAGTGGCCGGCTGGCTAATTAGAATCCACGATACGCAGGATGGTTCCCAGACCAGAGGTGGCACCAGTGCCAAGTCGGGCTAGTTTGATGGTGCAAAGTGGCTCCTGCAATCTGCCATGAAAAAGTTGGCAGGCGAGTTTTGTTTGCCAGGGAAGAGTGCCGTTGTTTGTGTTTGGGGGCCTGTGGCCGGGAATGGGCGGCTGGCTCCTTAGAATCCACGATACGTAGGATGGTTCCCAGACCCAAGGTTGCACCATTGCCAAGGTAGGCTGGTTTGATAGTACCAAGTGGCTCCTGCAATCTGCCATCCAAAAGTTGGCAGGCGAGTTCTGTTTTCCAGGGAAAAGCGCCGTTGTTTTTGTTTGGGGGCCTGTGGCTGGGAGTGGCCGGCTGGCTCCTGAAAAGCTACGATAGGCAGGATGGTTACCAGACCCATGGTGGCAGCAGTGCCAAGTCGGGCTGGTTTGATAGTACCAAGTGGCTCCTGCAATCTGCCATCCAGAAGCGGGGCAGCTGAGTTTTGTTTGCCAGAGAAAAGGGCCGTGCTTTGTTTTGGGGGCATATGGCTGGGAGTGACCGGCTGGCTCCTGAAAATGCTCGATACGCAGGATGGTGACCAGACCAAAAGTGGCACCAGTGCCAAGTCGTGCTGTTTTTGTAGTACCAAGTGCGTCCTGCAATTTGCCATCCAGAAGAGGGGCAGTTGAGTTTTGTTTGCCAGGGAAACGGGCCGAGGTTTGTGTTTGGGGGCCTATGGCTGGGAGTGACCGGCTCGGTCGTGAAAAGCTACGATAGGCAGGATGGTTACCAGACCCATGGTGGCACCAGTGCCAAGTTGGGCTGGTTTGATAGTACCAAGTGGCTCCTGCAATCTGCCATCTAAAAGCGGGGCAGCTGAGTTTTGCTTGCCAGAGAAAAGGGCTGTGGTATATGTTTGGGTCCTGTGGCTGGCAGTGGCCGGCTGGCTCCTGAAATTCCATGATACGCGGCATGATTCCCAGACCCAAGGTGGCACCAGTGCCAAGTAGGGCTGGTTTGACAGAGTCAAGCGCCTCCTGCAATCTCCCATCCAGAAGTGGGGCAGCTGAGTTTTTTTTGCCTGTGAATCGGGCCCTTGTTTTTGATTGGGGTCTGTGGCCGAGAGTGGTCGGCTGGCTCCTGACAATCCACAATACGCAGGATGGTTCACAGACCCAAGGTGGCACCAGTGCCAAGTCGGGCTGGTTTGATAGTTCCAAGTGGCTCCTGCAATCTGCCATCCAGAAGCGGGGCAGCGGATTTTTGTTTGCCAGAGAAAAGCGCTGTGGTTTGTGTTTGAGGGCATATGGCTGAGAGTGGCCGGATGACCCCTGAAAATGCTCGATACGCAGGATGGTGACCAGACCAAAGGTGGCACCAGTGCCAAGTTGTGCTGTTTTTGTAGTACCAAGTGCGTCCTGCAATTTGCCATCCAGAAGAGGGGCAGTTGAGTTTTGTTTGCCAGAGAAAAGGGCCGTGGTTTGTGTTTGAGGGCATATGGCTGAGAGTGGCCGGCTGACCCCTGAAAATCCACAATAGGCAGGATGGTTCCCAGAGCCAAGGTGGCACCAGTGCCAAGTTGGGCTGGTTTGATAGTACCAAGTGGCTCCTGCAATCTGCCATCAAAAAGTTGGCAGGCGAGTTTTGTTTTCCAGGGAAAAGCGCCGTTGTTTGTGTTTGGGGGCCTGTGGCTGGGAGTGGCCGGCTGGCTCCTTAGAATCCACGATACGCAGGATGGTTCACAGACCAGTGGTGGCACCAGGGCTAAGTTGGGCTGGTTTGATACCACAAAGTGGCTCCTGCAATCTGCCATCCAGAAGCGGGGCAGCGGATTTTTGTTTGCCAGAGAAAAGCGCTGTGGTTTGTGTTTGAGGGCATATGGCTGAGAGTGGCCGGATGACCCCTGAAAATGCTCGATACGCAGGATGGTGACCAGACCAAAGGTGGCACCAGTGCCAAGTTGTGCTGTTTTTGTAGTACCAAGTGCGTCCTGCAATTTGCCATCCAGAAGAGGGGCAGTTGAGTTTTGTTTGCCAGGGAAACGGGCCGAGGTTTGTGTTTGGGGGCCTATGGCTGGGAGTGACCGGCTGGCTCCTGAAAAGCTACGATAGGCAGGATGGTTCCCAGAGCAGAGGTGGCACCAGTGCCAAGTCGGGCTAGTTTGATGGTGAAAAGTGGCTCCTGCCATCTGCCATGAAAAAGTTGGCAGGCGAGTTTTGTTTTCCAGGGAAAAGTGCTGTTGTTTGTGTTTGGTGGACTGTGGCTGGGAGTGGCCGGCCAGCTCCTTAGAATCCACGATACGCAGCATGGTTCCCAGACCAGAGGTGGCACCAGTTCCAAGTCGGGCTGGTTTGATAGTACCAAATGGCTCCTGCAATCTGCCATCCAGAAGCGGGGCAGCTTACTTTTGTTTGCCAGGGAAACAGGCCGAGGTTTGTGTCTGGGGGCCTATGGCTGGGAGTGACCGGCTGGCTCCTGAAAAGCTACGATAGGCAGGATGGTGACCAGACCCATGGTGGCACCAGTGCCAAGTTGGGCTGGTTTGATAGTACCAAGCGGTTCCTGCAATCTGCCATCAAAAATTTGGCAGGCGAGTTTTGTTTTCCAGGGAAAAGCGCCGTTGTTTGTGTTTGGGGGCCTGTGGCTGGGAGTGGCCGGCTGGCTCCTTAGAATCCACGATACGCAGGATGGTTCCCAGACCAGTGGTGGCACCAGGGCTAAGTTGGGCTGGTTTGATACCACAAAGTGGCTCCTGCAATCTGCCATCCAGAAGCGGGGCAGCTTACTTTTGTTTGCCAGGGAAACGGGCCGTAGTTTGTGTCTGGGGGCCTATGGCTGGGAGTGACCGGCTCGGTCGTGAAAAGCTACGATAGGCAGGATGGTTACCAGACCCATGGTGGCACCAGTGCCAAGTTGGGCTGGTTTGATAGTACCAAGTGGCTCCTGCAATCTGCCATCTAAAAGCGGGGCAGCTGAGTTTTGCTTGCCAGAGAAAAGGGCTGTGGTATATGTTTGGGTCCTGTGGCTGGCAGTGGCCGGCTGGCTCCTGAAATTCCATGATACGCGGCATGATTCCCAGACCCAAGGTGGCACCAGTGCCAAGTAGGGCTGGTTTGACAGAGTCAAGCGCCTCCTGCAATCTCCCATCCAGAAGTGGGGCAGCTGAGTTTTTTTTGCCTGTGAATCGGGCCCTTGTTTTTGATTGGGGTCTGTGGCCGAGAGTGGTCGGCTGGCTCCTGACAATCCACAATACGCAGGATGGTTCACAGACCCAAGGTGGCACCAGTGCCAAGTCGGGCTGGTTTGATAGTTCCAAGTGGCTCCTGCAATCTGCCATCCAGAAGCGGGGCAGCGGATTTTTGTTTGCCAGAGAAAAGCGCTGTGGTTTGTGTTTGAGGGCATATGGCTGAGAGTGGCCGGATGACCCCTGAAAATGCTCGATACGCAGGATGGTGACCAGACCAAAGGTGGCACCAGTGCCAAGTTGTGCTGTTTTTGTAGTACCAAGTGCGTCCTGCAATTTGCCATCCAGAAGAGGGGCAGTTGAGTTTTGTTTGCCAGAGAAAAGGGCCGTGGTTTGTGTTTGAGGGCATATGGCTGAGAGTGGCCGGCTGACCCCTGAAAATCCACAATAGGCAGGATGGTTCCCAGAGCCAAGGTGGCACCAGTGCCAAGTTGGGCTGGTTTGATAGTACCAAGTGGCTCCTGCAATCTGCCATCAAAAAGTTGGCAGGCGAGTTTTGTTTTCCAGGGAAAAGCGCCGTTGTTTGTGTTTGGGGGCCTGTGGCTGGGAGTGGCCGGCTGGCTCCTTAGAATCCACGATACGCAGGATGGTTCCCAGACCAGTGGTGGCACCAGGGCTAAGTTGGGCTGGTTTGATACCACAAAGTGGCTCCTGCAATCTGCCATCCAGAAGCGGGGCAGCGGATTTTTGTTTGCCAGAGAAAAGCGCTGTGGTTTGTGTTTGAGGGCATATGGCTGAGAGTGGCCGGATGACCCCTGAAAATGCTCGATACGCAGGATGGTGACCAGACCAAAGGTGGCACCAGTGCCAAGTTGTGCTGTTTTTGTAGTACCAAGTGCGTCCTGCAATTTGCCATCCAGAAGAGGGGCAGTTGAGTTTTGTTTGCCAGAGAAAAGGGCGTGGTTTGTGTTTGAGGGCATATGGCTGAGAGTGGCCGGCTGACCCCTGAAAATCCACAATAGGCAGGATGGTTCCCAGAGCCAAGGTGGCACCAGTGCCAAGTTGGGCTGGTTTGATAGTACCAAGTGGCTCCTGCAATCTGCCATCAAAAAGTTGGCAGGCGAGTTTTGTTTTCCAGGGAAAAGCGCCGTTGTTTGTGTTTGGGGTTCTGTGGCTGGGAGTGGGTGGCTGGCTCCTTAGAATCCACGATACGCAGGATGGTTCACAGACCCAAGGTTGCACCATTGCCAAGGTAGGCTGGTTTGATAGTACCAAGTGGCTCCTGCAATCTGCCATCCAGAAGCGGGGCAGCTTACTTTTGTTTGCCAGGGAAACGGGCAGATCTTTGTGTCTGGGGCCTATGGCTGGGAGTGACCGGCTGGCTCCTGAAAAGCTACGATAGGCAGGATGGTGACCAGACCCATGGTGGCACCAGTGCCAAGTTGGGCTGGTTTGATAGTACCAAGTGGTTCCTGCAATCTGCCATCAAAAATTGGCAGGCGAGATTTGTTTTCCAGGGAAATGCACCGTTGTTTTTGTTTGGGGTCCTGTGGCTGGGAGTGGCCGGCTGGCTCCTTAGAATCCACGATACGCAGGATGGTTCCCAGACCAGAGGTGGCACCAGTGCCAAGTCGGGCTGGTTTGATGGTGCAAAGTGGCTCCTGCAATCTGCCATCAAAATGTTGGCAGGCGAGTTTTGTTTTCCAGGAAAAGCGCCGTTGTTTGTGTTTGGGGGCCTGTGGCTGGGAGTGGCCGGCTGGCTAATTAGAATCCACGATACGCAGGATGGTTCCCAGACCAGAGGTGGCACCAGTGCCAAGTCGGGCTAGTTTGATGGTGCAAAGTGGCTCCTGCAATCTGCCATTAAAAAGTTGGCAGGCCACTTTGGTTTTCCAGGGAAAAGCGCCGTTGTTTGTGTTTGGGGGCCTGTGGCTGGGAGTGGCCAGCTGGCTCCTTATAATCCACGATACGCAGGATGGTTCCCAGACCAGAGGTGGCACCAGTGCCAAGTCGGGCTGGTTTGATGGTGCAAAGTGGCTCCTGCAATCTGCCATCCTGAAGCGGGGTAGCATACTTTTGTTTGCCAGGGAAACCGGCAGTGCTTTGTGTCTGGGGCCTATGGCTGGGAGTGACCGGCTGGCTCCTGAAAAGCTACGATAGGCAGGATGGTGACCAGACCCATGGTGGAACCAGTGCCAAGTTGGGCTGGTTTGATAGTACCAAGTGGTTCCTGCAATCTGCCATCAAAAAGTTGGCAGGCGAGTTTTGTTTTCCAGGGAAAAGCGCCGTTGTTTGTGTTTGGGGTCCTGTGGCTGGGAGTGGCCGGCTGGCTCCTTAGAATCCACGATACGCAGGATGGTTCCCAGACCAGTGGTGGCACCAGGGCTAAGTTGGGCTGGTTTGATACCACAAAGTGGCTCCTGCAATCTGCCATCCAGAAGCGGGGCAGCTTACTTTTGTTTGCCAGGGAAACGGGCCGTAGTTTGTGTCTGGGGGCCTATGGCTGGGAGTGACCGGCTGGCTCCTGAAAAGCTATGATAGGCAGGATGGTGACCAGACCCATGGTGGCACCAGTGCCAAGTTGGGCTGGTTTGATAGTACCAAGCGGCTCCTGCAATCTGCCATCAAAAAGTTGGCAGGCGAGTTCTGTTTTCCAGGGAAAAGCGCCGTTGTTTTTGTTTGGGGGCCTGTGGCTGGGAGTGGCCGGCTGGCTCCTGAAAAGCTACGATAGGCAGGATGGCTACCAGACCCATGGTGGCAGCAGTGCCAAGTTGGGCTGGTTTGATAGTACCAAGTGGCTCCTGCAATCTGCCATCCAGAAGCGGGGCAGCTTACTTTTGTTTGCCAGGGAAACGGGCCGAGGTTTGTGTCTGGGGGCCTATGGCTGGGAGTGACCGGCTCGGTCGTGAAAAGCTACGATAGGCAGGATGGTTACCAGACCCATGGTGGCACCAGTGCCAAGTTGGGCTGGTTTGATAGTACCAAGTGGCTCCTGCAATCTGCCATCTAAAAGCGGGGCAGCTGAGTTTTGCTTGCCAGAGAAAAGGGCTGTGGTATATGTTTGGGTCCTGTGGCTGGCAGTGGCCGGCTGGCTCCTGAAATTCCATGATACGCGGCATGATTCCCAGACCCAAGGTGGCACCAGTGCCAAGTAGGGCTGGTTTGACAGAGTCAAGCGCCTCCTGCAATCTCCCATCCAGAAGTGGGGCAGCTGAGTTTTTTTTGCCTGTGAATCGGGCCATTGTTTTTGATTGGGGTCTGTGGCCGAGAGTGGTCGGCTGGCTCCTGACAATCCACAATACGCAGGATGGTTCACAGACCCAAGGTGGCACCAGTGCCAAGTCGGGCTGGTTTGATAGTTTCAAGTGGCTCCTGCAATCTGCCATCCAGAAGCGGGGCAGCGGATTTTTGTTTGCCAGAGGAAAGGGCCGTGGTTTGTTTTTGGGGGCATATGGCTGGGAGTGACCGGCTGGCTCCTGAAAATGCTCGAGACGCAGGATGGTGACCAGACCAAAGGTGGCACCAGTGCCAAGTTGTGCTGTTTTTGTAGTACCAAGTGCGTCCTGCAATTTGCCATCCAGAAGAGGGGCAGTTGAGTTTTGTTTGCCAGAGAAAAGCGCCGTGGTTTGTGTTTGAGGGCATATGGCTGAGAGTGGCCGGCTGACCCCTGAAAATCCACAATAGGCAGGATGGTTCCGAGAGCCAAGGTGGCACCAGTGCCAAGTTGGGCTGGTTTGATAGTACCAAGCGGCTCCTGCAATCTGCCATCTAAAAGTTGGCAGGCCAGTTTTGTTTTCCAGGGAAAAGCGCCGTTGTTTGTGTTTGGGGCCCAATGGCTGGGAGTGGCCGGCTGCCTCCTTAGAATCCACGATACGCAGGATGGTTCCCAGACCAGAGGTGGCACCAGTGCCAAGTTGGGCTGGTTTGATAGTACCAAGTGGCTCCTGCAATCTGCCATCAAAAAGTTGGCAGGCGAGTTTTGTTTTCCAGGGAAAAGCGCCGTTGTTTGTGTTTGGGGGCCTGTGGCTGGGAGTGGCCGGCTGGCTCCTTAGAATCCACGATACGCAGGATGGTTCCCAGACCAGAGGTGGCACCAGTGACAAGTCGGGCCAGTTTGATGGTGCAAAGTGGCCCCTGCAATCTGCCATCCAGAAGAGGGGTAGCTTACTTTTGTTTGCCAGGGAAACGGACCGAGGTTTGTGTCTGGGGGCCTATGGCTGGAAGTGACCGGCTGGCTCCTGAAAAGCAACGATAGGCAGGACGGTTAACAGACCCATGGTGGCACCAGTGCCAAGTCGGGCTAGTTTGATGGTGCAAAGTGGCTCCTGCAATCTGCCATGAAAAAGTTGGCAGGCGAGTTTTGTTTGCCAGGGAAGAGTGCCGTTGTTTGTGTTTGGGGGCCTGTGGCCGGGAATGGGCGGCTGGCTCCTTAGAATCCACGATACGTAGGATGGTTCCCAGACCCAAGGTTGCACCATTGCCAAGGTAGGCTGGTTTGATAGTACCAAGTGGCTCCTGCAATCTGCCATCAAAAAGTTGGCAGGCGAGTTCTGTTTTCCAGGGAAAAGCGCCGTTGTTTTTGTTTGGGGGCCTGTGGCTGGGAGTTGCCGGCTGGCTCCTGAAAAGCTACGATAGGCAGGATGGTTACCAGACCCATGGTGGCAGCAGTGCCAAGTTGGGCTGGTTTGATAGTAAGAAGGGGCCCCTCCAATCTGCCATCCAAAAGCGGGGCAGCTGAGTTTTGCTTGCCAGAGAAAAGGGCTGTGGTATGTGTTTGGGTCCTGTGGCTGGCAGTGGCCGGCTGGCTCCTGAAATTCCATGATACGCGGCATGGTTCCCAGACCCAAGGTGGCACCAGTGCCATGTAGGGCTGGTTTGACAGCGTCTAGTGCCTCCTGCAATCTCCCATCCAGAAGTGGGGCAGCTGAGTTTTTTTTGCCTGTGAATCGGGCCCTTGTTTTTGATTGGGGTCTGTGGCCGAGAGTGGTCGGCTGGCTCCTGTCAATCCACAATACGCAGGATGGTTCACAGACCCAAGGTGGCACCAGTGCCAAGTCGGGCTGGTTTGATAGTACCAAGTGGCTCCTGCAATCTGCCATCCAGAAGCGGGGCAGCTGAGTTTTGTTTGCCAGAGAAAAGGGCCGTGCTTTGTTTTGGGGGCATATGGCTGTGAGTGACCGGCTGGCTCCTGAAAATGCTCGATACGCAGGATGGTGACCAGACCAAAGGTGGCACCAGTGCCAAGTCGTGCTGTTTTTGTAGTACCAAGTGCGTCCTGCAATTTGCCATCCAGAAGAGGGGCAGTTGAGTTTTGTTTGCCAGGGAAACGGGCCGAGGTTTGTGTTTGGGGGCCTATGGCTGGGAGTGACCGGCTGGCTCCTGAAAAGCTACGATAGGCAGGATGGTTCCCAGACCAGAGGTGGCACCAGTGCCAAGTCGGGCTAGTTTGATGGTGAAAAGTGGCTCCTGCCATCTGCCATGAAAAAGTTGGCAGGCGAGTTTTGTTTTCCAGGGAAAAGTGCTGTTGTTTGTGTTTGGTGGACTGTGGCTGGGAGTGGCCGGCCAGCTCCTTAGAATCCACGATACGCAGCATGGTTCCCAGACCAGAGGTGGCACCAGTTCCAAGTCGGGCTGGTTTGATAGTACCAAGTGGCTCCTGCAATCTGCCATCCAGAAGCGGGGCAGCTTACTTTTGTTTGCCAGGGAAACAGGCCGAGGTTTGTGTCTGGGGGCCTATGGCTGGGAGTGACCGGCTGGCTCCTGAAAAGCTACGATAGGCAGGATGGTGACCAGACCCATGGTGGCACCAGTGCCAATTTGGGCTGATTTGATAGTACCAAGCGGCTCCTGCAATCTGCCATCAAAAAGTTGGCAGGCGAGTTTTGTTTTCCAGGCAAAAGCGCCGTTGTTTGTGTTTGGGGGCCTGTGGCTGGGAGTGGACGGATGGCTAATTAGAATCCACGATACGCAGGATGGTTCCCAGACCAGAGGTGGCACCAGTGCCAAGTCGGGCTAGTTTGATGGTGCAAAGTGGCTCCTGCAATCTGCCATGAAAAAGTTGGCAGGCCAGTTTTGTTTTCCAGGGAAGAGTGCCGTTGTTTGTGTTTGGGGGCCTATGCCGGGAATGGCCGGCTGGCTCCTTAGAATCCACGATACGCAGGATGGTTCCCAGACCCAAGGTTGCACCATTGCCAAGGTAGGCTGGTTTGATAGTACCAAGTGCGTCCTGCAATCTGCCATCCAGAAGTGGGGCAGCTTACTTTTGTTTGCCAGGGAAACGGGCAGAGCTTTGTGTCTGGGGACTATGGCTGGGAGTGACCGGCTTGCTCCTGAAAAGCTACGATAGGCAGGATGGTTCCCAGATCCAAGGTGGCACCAGTGCCAAGTAAGGCTGGTGGTATGATTCAAAGTGAGTCCTGCAATCTGCCATCCAGAAGCGGGGCAGCTGAGTTTTTTTTGCCAGAGAAAAGGTCCGTGGTTTGTTTTTGGGGCGTACGGCTGGGAATTGCCGGCTGGCTCCTTAAAATGCTCGATACGCAGGATGGTTCCCAGAGCCAAGGTGGCACCACTGCCAAGTCGGGCTCTTTTTGTAGTACCAAGTGCGTCCTGCAATTTGCCATCCAGAAGAGGGGCAGTTGAGTTTTGTTTGCCAGAGAAAAGGGCCGATGTTTGTGTTTGGGGGCATATGGCTGGGAGTGACCGGCTGGCCCCTGAAAATCTACGATACGCAGGATGGTTCCCAGATCCAAGGTGGTAGCAATACCAAGTCGGGCTGGTTTGATAGTCCCAAGTGGCTCCTGCAATCTGCCATCCAGAAGCGGGGCAGCTGAGTTTTGTTTGCCAGGGAAATGGGGCGTTGTTTGTGTTTGGTGGCCTGTGGCTGGGAGTGTTCGGCTGGTTCCTGAATATGTACGATACGCAGGATGGTTTTCAGATCCAAGGTGGCACCAGTGCCGTGTTGTGCTGGTGTGATAATCCCAAGGGACTCCTGCAATCTGCCATCCAGAAGTGGGGCAGCTGAGTTTTTTTTGCCAGAGAAAAGGGCCGTGGTTTGTTTTCGGGAGCATATGGCTGAGAGTGGCCTGCTGGCCCCTGAAAATCCACGATACACAGGATGGTTCCCAGATCCAAGGTGGCACCTGTGCCTAGTCGGGCTTATTTGATAGCACTAAGTAGCTCCTGCAATCTACCATCCAGAAGCGGGGCAGCTTACTTTTGTTTGCCAGGGAAACGGGCCGAGGTTTGTGTTTGGGGGCCTATGGCTGAGAGTGACCGGCTGGCTCCTGGAGAGCTACAATAGGCAGGATGGTTACCAGACCCATGGTGGCACCAGTGCCAAGTTGGGCTGGTTTGATAGTACCAAGTGGCTCCTGCAATCTGCCATCCAGAAGCAGGGCAGCTGAGTTTTGTTTGCCAGAGAAAAGGGCCGTGGTTTGTGTTTGGGGGCATATGGC
Organism: Melospiza melodia melodia; assembly: GCF_035770615.1. NCBI lineage: Eukaryota > Metazoa > Chordata > Aves > Passeriformes > Passerellidae > Melospiza > Melospiza melodia. The sequence goes on along the minus strand of NC_086205.1, from coordinate 95,934 downwards.
TGGTTGTGGCCAGCTGGCTCCTTAAAATGCACGATATGCAAGATGGCTCCCAGACCCAAGGTGGCACCAGTGCCAAGTTGGGCTGGTTTGATAGTTCCAAGTGGCTCCTGCAATCTTCCATGATCACGTGGAGAAATACTTTCTGGTTTCTGCCTTATGCTCTTTCTTCTCTCCCTCAACTTCTCTATCACCTCTCATCTGGTTCACATGCGCTGTCTTCAAGGTCCACAGGCTACTTTTCACAGAATCTTCTGGCCTGATGAAGTAAGAATGATGAATAGAACAGAGCTGGGATCTATTTTCCAGTTTGGATAAAAGGCATTCTGCACACAAATCCAAGGAGAACGTGCTGCCCCGATGCCCAGAAAATCTTTCACTCCTGCTAGTGTTCTACGTCAACCGCAACTTAGTCTGAAAGAAAAGCTTTTTCTCTGAGAGCATCTGAGAGGTTTGCATGAAGCACTGATATCTGACATATGCAATTTTGAATAGGAGAGGAAAAAGAAAATGGCAAGAAGTTTTTCATTTTAGTGGTTTCAATTTTAATTTCCGTGCACTTTTTCAAAACTTGTCAGCTCAAATGCCCATCAACATCTTTTAGTCATCTGGAAGTCAGTATTCATATAAAATGTGCTTCAAATCCAAAGAATTTCAAATTTGCACTCCAAGCTTCTATGCCTAGATTTATGATTTCCTACACATATTAGATGAAAGGAAGGCCTTTTTTACTGTGGGAGTGCTGGAACACTGGAACAGGTTGCCCAGAGAAGTTGTGGGTGTCCCATCCCTGAAAGTATTCAAGGTCACCTTGGACGGGGCTTGGAGCAGCAACAAAGGAGAAGCTTGATGGTAGAGAAACAAAGTTGGACTATAGAAGAAACTCGGATTGAAGTATAGGATCAAGTTTTCTCTCAGCTCTTGGGGTAAATTCAAAGTTGTACAAAATGACATTTATCTGTGCTATTCACTACTGTAACAGAAAGTTTCATGAAAACTGTACAGAAGATAGTAAATTTTAAAAGAGATAAGAATTACAGCATAAAATCCATGGGATAGGTTACAACATGAGACACTCTCTAAGAGAAAAATCTCTGTGTTTCAGCACTTCATCGGGGTAAGATTTCATGAAGTGCCAAAGAAGGCGGCAAAATATCATTCGGGACATTATTTACTGGAATTCAGCCTGGCCATTAGTAGGAACTGCCTTTGAACATATCATGTAGATATACCACACACACTTTCCCTTCACTGAAAAATTACTGTTTACAACAAATAAGCAATTGACGATCAAAATTGATTGAAAGCATCTTAAACATGTCAAGTATTTCATTGTAGATGATCTGTGATCCAAATGCTTCTTCCACCTTCGAGAGGGACAGAAGAATTCTTCCATATCATGATGGTTTAAAATTGTATCAACCAATGTTTTCTGCTGAAAAGATATCATCTATTTTTTTCTATTTTTGGAAGAAAATATTCCTAGACATACAACAGGTGAGAACTAAGTAATTTTAAAGAAACAAATGAAATGAAAATATTCTGTAAATAGAATGAAATGAAAAGCTGTGTTTTAAATAGGAGCTAAATATGAAACAGAATTTTTGTACCAGGCATTTGAATTACTGCACCAGCTCTTTTGCCCATCAAGAGAGGCATTTAGCATTTCAGTCTTTTCCAAGGAGTTCATGATCTGCTATGCTGATCTCTGTGTGTGCCTAGGTGTGTGTGGAGGGGGGGGCATCTGAAGGGGAGTGTGTATGTGCGCTTTACAATTGTTGTGGCAGATTCATGCCTCAGCTCCACATTTTGTTTTAAAAGGTCACACCGAGTGGATATGAAGTTTACTATCAACAAGAGATCGATTCCCAAATCATCCATTTGACTCTCCTTTATAAATCATGTGCTTTGTTGCATATTTTATCAAATATACTTTCAAGCCAGATGGAGGAAGGAGGATGTGGGAATCCCTCCACCATCTTGCAACTTTTATGTAAGTAGGTTTTCAAGAAAATCATCATTTCTCTTTTAAATATGTCTGGAACAGGCATGATGGTAGTGTCAACCTGTTGGAGTTTTTGTTGCTGGAAGAAGTTGTACAAAAGGATTGGTTTTTACATTGACCAGTTACTGAATCAAGCGCAGGCATACATTGGAAATTTAGCTGGGGGTTCCTTTTCCCAGCAGACTACTTCTAGAACGAGCTTGTACACTGAAGCTGACTCTTTTGCTCTCTTTTTGTTTCTTTCCTATTTTCTTGGCTTCTTTGCCACTATCTAGACAATTTTGGAACTTTGTTCCCAACTAAAATGGTTTCAATAGTCTGATTGTGATCATACATTTTTACAAGGAATTTTTAAAATCTTTCCTCGAGTCCAGAAAGTCAAGGACTTAGATCTTTTTCTTCCCTTATCAATATTGCCATGAAATTGATAAATAAAGACCAACTCTTTATTTTTGTTTTTAACCCACGTAGATAATTCCCATCCATTAATCCATTTTGTGGACCAATAGTTGCCATTCTGATGGAAGCTGTCACTTCTTAACAATAGGCATTCTGTGACTATGTTGACAGCACTTTGGGTGAAGATCCTAACTGGTCTTAGATATACATAGGGAGAAATTTGCTCAGCCAGTGTCAGTCTTAAGCATGCGTATCAGAAGATCTTTCTAGAGCTGGGAATTTTCCCATGAAAGGGATTCAGTTCGGGAAGAGACACTTGTGCCAGAGTTTTACATTCTTCTTGAACACTGCTTAAGGAACTTAGATGCCATGTCCATTTGGATCTCTGTCTGCACAGAACTTTGTCATGCCAGTGCTTGAAATGCATCTTGAAGAGAATTCACTAGCACAGAATGAAAGAGAGTGGAAGGGGTTGGTGGGGCTAACCAGGCCCAACCCCCCTGCCTAAACCAGGATACCTAGAGCCTCTTGCCCAGGATTCTATCTGGGTGTACTTTTAATGTCTTCAAAGATCCAGGCTCCACAATCTTTCTGGGCAGTCTGTGCCGTGGTTCAGTCACCCTGACAGTAAAGAAACATTTACTGATGTTCAAAGGCAATCTCCTGTATTTCAGTGTGTGCCCACTGCCTCTTGTCTTTTCCCTCAGCATCACTGAAAAGACACTGATTCCCTCCCCTTTGCACTATTGCTTCCATATGTATGTGTGATGCCATCTAGAGGTATGTCAAAAACCTCCCTGAAGCCCAGGCAGATAATATTCCCTTCATCTACCAGTCAAGTTGATTCATCAGAGGAGTTTAAAGTGATGTTCAGCATGAAATTCCCCTGAAAAATCATGCTAACTACATTATTTGGTCATCTTTCATGTGCCTGGCAAGGATTTCCAGGAAGAGCTGCTTCATCAACTTCCTGGGGATAAAAAAGAGGATGGCTGGTTTGTACTATCGCGAGTCCTCTTAATTGCCTTTTTTGAAGATGGGTGTCATTTGCTAACATCCACTCTTTAGCCTCTCTTGTCGTCTACATCTTAGCAAAACGCTTTCCCACTATGTCTGGCTAGGAAAAACTGTGCCAGCACAGAAAACATCTCCCATCGTGTTCTAGAAGTTGCACGGATGTCTGCCAAGTGTTTGGCAGGAAGAAAAGAAAAGTTGTCCAAAACAGCTTCCAATCGAATGTTCCTGTGATTGGAAAAGTCAGGAGAGTGCAAAGGTACTGTTTTCTATCAGTTGGCAAGGTGCGCACACAATCCCAGTGTTGTACAGCTTGCTTCTTCACCTTCCCGAAGCTGCCGCTCTCGCCGGCTGCCGGAGCCCAAGAAGCGGCTTCTTCGCGCAAAGACGATTGTGCCGCTCACAGTGCTCTCCTTAGCGCGGCTTCTGCCGAAAGACGCCCGGCAGCGGCTCTTACCTCCGGAGAGCGGCAGCTTCGGGAAGGTGAAGAAGCAAGCTGTACAACACTGGGATTGTGTGCGCACCTTGCCAACTGATAGAAAACAGTACCTTTGCACTCTCCTGACTTTTCCAATCACAGGAACATTCGATTGGAAGCTGTTTTGGACAACTTTTCTTTTCTTCCTGCCAAACACTTGGCAGACATCCGTGCAACTTCTAGAACACGATGGGAGATGTTTTCTGTGCTGGCACAGTTTTTCCTAGCCAGACATAGTGGGAAAGCGTTTTGCTAAGATGTAGACTACAAAAGACGCGAAAGACGAAGGTAGGATGCTCTCCGGAGGTAAGAGCCGCTGCCGAGCGTCTTTCGGCAGAAGCCGCGCTAAGGAGAGCACTGTGAGCGGCACAATCGTCTTTGCGCGAAGAAGCCGCTTCTTGGGCTCCGGCAGCCGGCGAGAGCGGCAGCTTCGGGAAGGTGAAGAAGCAAGCTGTACAACACTGGGATTGTGTGCGCACCTTGCCAACTGATAGAAAACAGTACCTTTGCACTCTTCTGACTTTTCCAATCACAGGAACATTCGATTGGAAGCTGTTTTGGACAACTTTTCTTTTCTTCCTGCCAAACACTTGGCAGACATCCGTGCAACATCTATAACACGATGGGAGATGTTTTCTGTGCTGGCACAGTTTTTCCTAGCCAGACATAGTGGAAAAGCTTTTTGCCGTGAGGTAGATGAGAAGAGGAGCTAAAGAGGAAGGTAGGATGCTCTCCGGAGGTAAGAGCCGCTGCCGGGCGTCTTTCGGCAGAAGCCGCGCTAAGGAGAGCCCTGTGAGCGGCACAATCGTCTTTGCGCGAAGAAGCCGCTTCTTGGGCTCCGGCAGCCGGCGAGAGCGGCAGCTTCGGGAAGGTGAAGAAGCAAGCTGTACAACACTGGGATTGTGTGCGCACCTTGCCAACTGATAGAAAACAGTACCTTTGCACTCTCCTGACTTTTCCAATCACAGGAACATTCGATTGGAAGCTGTTTTGGACAACTTTTCTTTTCTTCCTGCCAAACACTTGGCAGACATCTCTGCAACTTCTAGAACACGATGGGAGATGTTTTCTGTGCTGGCACAGTTTTTCCTAGCCAGACATAGTGGGAAAGCGTTTTGCTAAGATGTAGACTACAAAAGACGCGAAAGACGAAGATAGGATGCTCTCCGGAGGAAAGAGCCGCTGCCGAGCGTCTTTCGGCAGAAGCCGCGCTAAAGAGAGCACTGTGAGCGGCGCAATCGTCTTTGCGCGAAGAAGCCGCTTTTTCGGCTCCGGCAGCCGGCGAGAGCGGCAGCTTCGGGAAGGTGAAGAAGCAAGCTGTACAACACTGGGATTGTGTGCGCACCTTGCCAACTGATAGAAAACAGTACCTTTGCACTCTCCTGACTTTTCCAATCACAGGAACATTCGATTGGAAGCTGTTTTGGACAACTTTTCTTTTCTTCCTGCCAAACACTTGGCAGACATCCGTGCAACTTCTAGAACACGATGGGAGATGTTTTCTGTGCTGGCACAGTTTTTCCTAGCCAGACATAGTGGAAAAGCTTGTTGCCGAGGTGTAGATGAGAAGAGGAGCTAAAGAGGAAGGTAGGATGCTCTCCGGAGGTAAGAGCCGCTGCCGGGCGTCTTTCGGCAGAAGCCGCGCTAAGGAGAGCACTGTGAGCGGCACAATCGTCTTTGCGCGAAGAAGCCGCTTCTTGGGCTCCGGCAGCCGGCGAGAGCGGCAGCTTCGGGAAGGTGAAGAAGCAAGCTGTACAACACTGGGATTGTGTGCGCACCTTGCCAACTGATAGAAAACAGTACCTTTGCACTCTCCTGACTTTTCCAATCACAGGAACATTCGATTGGAAGCTGTTTTGGACAACTTTTCTTTTCTTCCTGCCAAACACTTGGCAGACATCCGTGCAACTTCTAGAACACGATGGGAGATGTTTTCTGTGCTGGCACAGTTTTTCCTAGCCAGACATAGTGGAAAAGCTTGTTGCCGAGGTGTAGATGAGAAGAGGAGCTAAAGAGGAAGGTAGGATGCTCTCCGGAGGTAAGAGCCGCTGCCGGGCGTCTTTCGGCAGAAGCCGCGCTAAGGAGAGCCCTGTGAGCGGCACAATCGTCTTTGCGCGAAGAAGCCGCTTCTTGGGCTCCGGCAGCCGGCGAGAGCGGCAGCTTCGGGAAGGTGAAGAAGCAAGCTGTACAACACTGGGATTGTGTGCGCACCTTGCCAACTGATAGAAAACAGTACCTTTGCACTCTCCTGACTTTTCCAATCACAGGAACATTCGATTGGAAGCTGTTTTGGACAACTTTTCTTTTCTTCCTGCCAAACACTTGGCAGACATCCGTGCAACTTCTAGAACACGATGGGAGATGTTTTCTGTGCTGGCACAGTTTTTCCTAGCCAGACATAGTGGAAAAGCTTGTTGCCGAGGTGTAGATGAGAAGAGGAGCTAAAGAGGAAGGTAGGATGCTCTCCGGAGGTAAGAGCCGCTGCCGGGCGTCTTTCGGCAGAAGCCGCGCTAAGGAGAGCACTGTGAGCGGCACAATCGTCTTTGCGCGAAGAAGCCGCTTCTTGGGCTCCGGCAGCCGGCGAGAGCGGCAGCTTCGGGAAGGTGAAGAAGCAAGCTGTACAACACTGGGATTGTGTGCGCACCTTGCCAACTGATAGAAAACAGTACCTTTGCACTCTCCTGACTTTTCCAATCACAGGAACATTCGATTGGAAGCTGTTTTGGACAACTTTTCTTTTCTTCCTGCCAAACACTTGGCAGACATCCGTGCAACTTCTAGAACACGATGGGAGATGTTTTCTGTGCTGGCACAGTTTTTCCTAGCCAGACATAGTGGGAAAGCGTTTTGCTAAGATGTAGACTACAAAAGACGCGAAAGACGAAGGTAGGATGCTCTCCGGAGGTAAGAGCCGCTGCCGAGCGTCTTTCGGCAGAAGCCGCGCTAAGGAGAGCACTGTGAGCGGCACAATCGTCTTTGCGCGAAGAAGCCGCTTCTTGGGCTCCGGCAGCCGGCGAGAGCGGCAGCTTCGGGAAGGTGAAGAAGCAAGCTGTACAACACTGGGATTGTGTGCGCACCTTGCCAACTGATAGAAAACAGTACCTTTGCACTCTTCTGACTTTTCCAATCACAGGAACATTCGATTGGAAGCTGTTTTGGACAACTTTTCTTTTCTTCCTGCCAAACACTTGGCAGACATCCGTGCAACATCTATAACACGATGGGAGATGTTTTCTGTGCTGGCACAGTTTTTCCTAGCCAGACATAGTGGAAAAGCTTTTTGCCGTGAGGTAGATGAGAAGAGGAGCTAAAGAGGAAGGTAGGATGCTCTCCGGAGGTAAGAGCCGCTGCCGGGCGTCTTTCGGCAGAAGCCGCGCTAAGGAGAGCCCTGTGAGCGGCACAATCGTCTTTGCGCGAAGAAGCCGCTTCTTGGGCTCCGGCAGCCGGCGAGAGCGGCAGCTTCGGGAAGGTGAAGAAGCAAGCTGTACAACACTGGGATTGTGTGCGCACCTTGCCAACTGATAGAAAACAGTACCTTTGCACTCTCCTGACTTTTCCAATCACAGGAACATTCGATTGGAAGCTGTTTTGGACAACTTTTCTTTTCTTCCTGCCAAACACTTGGCAGACATCTCTGCAACTTCTAGAACACGATGGGAGATGTTTTCTGTGCTGGCACAGTTTTTCCTAGCCAGACATAGTGGGAAAGCGTTTTGCTAAGATGTAGACTACAAAAGACGCGAAAGACGAAGATAGGATGCTCTCCGGAGGAAAGAGCCGCTGCCGAGCGTCTTTCGGCAGAAGCCGCGCTAAAGAGAGCACTGTGAGCGGCGCAATCGTCTTTGCGCGAAGAAGCCGCTTTTTCGGCTCCGGCAGCCGGCGAGAGCGGCAGCTTCGGGAAGGTGAAGAAGCAAGCTGTACAACACTGGGATTGTGTGCGCACCTTGCCAACTGATAGAAAACAGTACCTTTGCACTCTCCTGACTTTTCCAATCACAGGAACATTCGATTGGAAGCTGTTTTGGACAACTTTTCTTTTCTTCCTGCCAAACACTTGGCAGACATCCGTGCAACTTCTAGAACACGATGGGAGATGTTTTCTGTGCTGGCACAGTTTTTCCTAGCCAGACATAGTGGAAAAGCTTGTTGCCGAGGTGTAGATGAGAAGAGGAGCTAAAGAGGAAGGTAGGATGCTCTCCGGAGGTAAGAGCCGCTGCCGGGCGTCTTTCGGCAGAAGCCGCGCTAAGGAGAGCGCTGTGAGCGGCACAATCGTCTTTGCGCGAAGAAGCCGCTTCTTGGGCTCCGGCAGCCGGCGAGAGCGGCAGCTTCGGGAAGGTGAAGAAGCAAGCTGTACAACACTGGGATTGTGTGCGCACCTTGCCAACTGATAGAAAACAGTACCTTTGCACTCTCCTGACTTTTCCAATCACAGGAACATTCGATTGGAAGCTGTTTTGGACAACTTTTCTTTTCTTCCTGCCAAACACTTGGCAGACATCCGTGCAACTTCTAGAACACGAGGGGAGATGTTTTCTGTGCTGGCACAGTTTTTCCTAGCCAGACATAGTGGAAAAGCTTGTTGCCGAGGTGTAGATGAGAAGAGGAGCTAAAGAGGAAGGTAGGATGCTCTCCGGAGGTAAGAGCCGCTGCCGGGCGTCTTTCGGCAGAAGCCGCGCTAAGGAGAGCCCTGTGAGCGGCACAATCGTCTTTGCGCGAAGAAGCCGCTTCTTGGGCTCCGGCAGCCGGCGAGAGCGGCAGCTTCGGGAAGGTGAAGAAGCAAGCTGTACAACACTGGGATTGTGTGCGCACCTTGCCAACTGATAGAAAACAGTACCTTTGCACTCTCCTGACTTTTCCAATCACAGGAACATTCGATTGGAAGCTGTTTTGGACAACTTTTCTTTTCTTCCTGCCAAACACTTGGCAGACATCCGTGCAACTTCTAGAACACGATGGGAGATGTTTTCTGTGCTGGCACAGTTTTTCCTAGCCAGACATAGTGGAAAAGCTTTTTGCCGAGGTGTAGATGAGAAGAGGAGCTAAAGAGGAAGGTAGGATGCTCTCCGGAGGTAAGAGCCGCTGGCGGGCGTCTTTCGGCAGAAGCCGCGCTAAGGAGAGCACTGTGAGCGGCACAATCGTCTTTGCGCGAAGAAGCCGCTTCTTGGGCTCCGGCAGCCGGCGAGAGCGGCAGCTTCGGGAAGGTGAAGAAGCAAGCTGTACAACACTGGGATTGTGTGCGCACCTTGCCAACTGATAGAAAACAGTACCTTTGCACTCTCCTGACTTTTCCAATCACAGGAACATTCGATTGGAAGCTGTTTTGGACAACTTTTCTTCCTGCCAAACACTTGGCAGACATCCGTGCAACTTCTAGAACACGATGGGAGATGTTTTCTGTGCTGGCACAGTTTTTCCTAGCCAGACATAGTGGAAAAGCTTTTTGCCGAGGTGTAGATGAGAAGAGGAGCTAAAGAGGAAGGTAGGATGCTCTCCGGAGGTAAGAGCCGCTGCCGGGCGTCTTTCGTCAGAAGCCGCGCTAAGGAGAGCACTGTGAGCGGCACAATCGTCTTTGCGCGAAGAAGCCGCTTCTTGGGCTCCGGCAGCCGGCGAGAGCGGCAGCTTCGGGAAGGTGAAGAAGCAAGCTGTACAACACTGGGATTGTGTGCGCACCTTGCCAACTGATAGAAAACAGTACCTTTGCACTCTCCTGACTTTTCCAATCACACGAACATTCGATTGGAAGCTGTTTTGGACAACTTTTCTTTTCTTCCTGCCAAACACTTGGCAGACATCCGTGCAACTTCTAGAACACGAGGGGAGATGTTTTCTGTGCTGGCACAGTTTTTCCTAGCCAGACATAGTGGAAAAGCTTGTTGCCGAGGTGTAGATGAGAAGAGGAGCTAAAGAGGAAGGTAGGATGCTCTCCGGAGGTAAGAGCCGCTGCCGGGCGTCTTTCGGCAGAAGCCGCGCTAAGGAGAGCACTGTGAGCGGCACAATCGTCTTTGCGCGAAGAAGCCGCTTCTTGGGCTCCGGCAGCCGGCGAGAGCGGCAGCTTCGGGAAGGTGAAGAAGCAAGCTGTACAACACTGGGATTGTGTGCGCACCTTGCCAACTGATAGAAAACAGTACCTTTGCACTCTCCTGACTTTTCCAATCACAGGAACATTCGATTGGAAGCTGTTTTGGACAACTTTTCTTTTCTTCCTGCCAAACACTTGGCAGACATCCGTGCAACTTCTAGAACACGATGGGAGATGTTTTCTGTGCTGGCACAGTTTTTCCTAGCCAGACATAGTGGAAAAGCTTGTTGCCGAGGTGTAGATGAGAAGAGGAGCTAAAGAGGAAGGTAGGATGCTCTCCGGAGGTAAGAGCCGCTGCCGGGCGTCTTTCGGCAGAAGCCGCGCTAAGGAGAGCGCTGTGAGCGGCACAATCGTCTTTGCGCGAAGAAGCCGCTTCTTGGGCTCCGGCAGCCGGCGAGAGCGGCAGCTTCGGGAAGGTGAAGAAGCAAGCTGTACAACACTGGGATTGTGTGCGCACCTTGCCAACTGATAGAAAACAGTACCTTTGCACTCTCCTGACTTTTCCAATCACAGGAACATTCGATTGGAAGCTGTTTTGGACAACTTTTCTTTTCTTCCTGCCAAACACTTGGCAGACATCCGTGCAACTTCTAGAACACGATGGGAGATGTTTTCTGTGCTGGCACAGTTTTTCCTAGCCAGACATAGTGGAAAAGCTTTTTGCCGAGGTGTAGATGAGAAGAGGAGCTAAAGAGGAAGGTAGGATGCTCTCCGGAGGTAAGAGCCGCTGCCGGGCGTCTTTCGGCAGAAGCCGCGCTAAGGAGAGCGCTGTGAGCGGCACAATCGTCTTTGCGCGAAGAAGCCGCTTCTTGGGCTCCGGCAGCCGGCGAGAGCGGCAGCTTCGGGAAGGTGAAGAAGCAAGCTGTACAACACTGGGATTGTGTGCGCACCTTGCCAACTGATAGAAAACAGTACCTTTGCACTCTCCTGACTTTTCCAATCACAGGAACATTCGATTGGAAGCTGTTTTGGACAACTTTTCTTTTCTTCCTGCCAAACACTTGGCAGACATCCGTGCAACTTCTAGAACACGATGGGAGATGTTTTCTGTGCTGGCACAGTTTTTCCTAGCCAGACATAGTGGAAAAGCTTGTTGCCGAGGTGTAGATGAGAAGAGGAGCTAAAGAGGAAGGTAGGATGCTCTCCGGAGGTAAGAGCCGCTGCCGGGCGTCTTTCGGCAGAAGCCGCGCTAAGGAGAGCACTGTGAGCGGCACAATCGTCTTTGCGCGAAGAAGCCGCTTCTTGGGCTCCGGCAGCCGGCGAGAGCGGCAGCTTCGGGAAGGTGAAGAAGCAAGCTGTACAACACTGGGATTGTGTGCGCACCTTGCCAACTGATAGAAAACAGTACCTTTGCACTCTCCTGACTTTTCCAATCACACGAACATTCGATTGGAAGCTGTTTTGGACAACTTTTCTTTTCTTCCTGCCAAACACTTGGCAGACATCCGTGCAACTTCTAGAACACGATGGGAGATGTTTTCTGTGCTGGCACAGTTTTTCCTAGCCAGACATAGTGGAAAAGCTTGTTGCCGAGGTGTAGATGAGAAGAGGAGCTAAAGAGGAAGGTAGGATGCTCTCCGGAGGTAAGAGCCGCTGCCGGGCGTCTTTCGGCAGAAGCCGCGCTAAGGAGAGCCCTGTGAGCGGCACAATCGTCTTTGCGCGAAGAAGCCGCTTCTTGGGCTCCGGCAGCCGGCGAGAGCGGCAGCTTCGGGAAGGTGAAGAAGCAAGCTGTACAACACTGGGATTGTGTGCGCACCTTGCCAACTGATAGAAAACAGTACCTTTGCACTCTCCTGACTTTTCCAATCACAGGAACATTCGATTGGAAGCTGTTTTGGACAACTTTTCTTTTCTTCCTGCCAAACACTTGGCAGACATCCGTGCAACTTCTAGAACACGATGGGAGATGTTTTCTGTGCTGGCACAGTTTTTCCTAGCCAGACATAGTGGAAAAGCTTTTTGCCGAGGTGTAGATGAGAAGAGGAGCTAAAGAGGAAGGTAGGATGCTCTCCGGAGGTAAGAGCCGCTGGCGGGCGTCTTTCGGCAGAAGCCGCGCTAAGGAGAGCACTGTGAGCGGCACAATCGTCTTTGCGCGAAGAAGCCGCTTCTTGGGCTCCGGCAGCCGGCGAGAGCGGCAGCTTCGGGAAGGTGAAGAAGCAAGCTGTACAACACTGGGATTGTGTGCGCACCTTGCCAACTGATAGAAAACAGTACCTTTGCACTCTCCTGACTTTTCCAATCACAGGAACATTCGATTGGAAGCTGTTTTGGACAACTTTTCTTCCTGCCAAACACTTGGCAGACATCCGTGCAACTTCTAGAACACGATGGGAGATGTTTTCTGTGCTGGCACAGTTTTTCCTAGCCAGACATAGTGGAAAAGCTTTTTGCCGAGGTGTAGATGAGAAGAGGAGCTAAAGAGGAAGGTAGGATGCTCTCCGGAGGTAAGAGCCGCTGCCGGGCGTCTTTCGTCAGAAGCCGCGCTAAGGAGAGCACTGTGAGCGGCACAATCGTCTTTGCGCGAAGAAGCCGCTTCTTGGGCTCCGGCAGCCGGCGAGAGCGGCAGCTTCGGGAAGGTGAAGAAGCAAGCTGTACAACACTGGGATTGTGTGCGCACCTTGCCAACTGATAGAAAACAGTACCTTTGCACTCTCCTGACTTTTCCAATCACACGAACATTCGATTGGAAGCTGTTTTGGACAACTTTTCTTTTCTTCCTGCCAAACACTTGGCAGACATCCGTGCAACTTCTAGAACACGAGGGGAGATGTTTTCTGTGCTGGCACAGTTTTTCCTAGCCAGACATAGTGGAAAAGCTTGTTGCCGAGGTGTAGATGAGAAGAGGAGCTAAAGAGGAAGGTAGGATGCTCTCCGGAGGTAAGAGCCGCTGCCGGGCGTCTTTCGGCAGAAGCCGCGCTAAGGAGAGCGCTGTGAGCGGCACAATCGTCTTTGCGCGAAGAAGCCGCTTCTTGGGCTCCGGCAGCCGGCGAGAGCGGCAGCTTCGGGAAGGTGAAGAAGCAAGCTGTACAACACTGGGATTGTGTGCGCACCTTGCCAACTGATAGAAAACAGTACCTTTGCACTCTCCTGACTTTTCCAATCACAGGAACATTCGATTGGAAGCTGTTTTGGACAACTTTTCTTTTCTTCCTGCCAAACACTTGGCAGACATCCGTGCAACTTCTAGAACACGAGGGGAGATGTTTTCTGTGCTGGCACAGTTTTTCCTAGCCAGACATAGTGGAAAAGCTTGTTGCCGAGGTGTAGATGAGAAGAGGAGCTAAAGAGGAAGGTAGGATGCTCTCCGGAGGTAAGAGCCGCTGCCGGGCGTCTTTCGGCAGAAGCCGCGCTAAGGAGAGCCCTGTGAGCGGCACAATCGTCTTTGCGCGAAGAAGCCGCTTCTTGGGCTCCGGCAGCCGGCGAGAGCGGCAGCTTCGGGAAGGTGAAGAAGCAAGCTGTACAACACTGGGATTGTGTGCGCACCTTGCCAACTGATAGAAAACAGTACCTTTGCACTCTCCTGACTTTTCCAATCACAGGAACATTCGATTGGAAGCTGTTTTGGACAACTTTTCTTTTCTTCCTGCCAAACACTTGGCAGACATCCGTGCAACTTCTAGAACACGATGGGAGATGTTTTCTGTGCTGGCACAGTTTTTCCTAGCCAGACATAGTGGAAAAGCTTTTTGCCGAGGTGTAGATGAGAAGAGGAGCTAAAGAGGAAGGTAGGATGCTCTCCGGAGGTAAGAGCCGCTGGCGGGCGTCTTTCGGCAGAAGCCGCGCTAAGGAGAGCACTGTGAGCGGCACAATCGTCTTTGCGCGAAGAAGCCGCTTCTTGGGCTCCGGCAGCCGGCGAGAGCGGCAGCTTCGGGAAGGTGAAGAAGCAAGCTGTACAACACTGGGATTGTGTGCGCACCTTGCCAACTGATAGAAAACAGTACCTTTGCACTCTCCTGACTTTTCCAATCACAGGAACATTCGATTGGAAGCTGTTTTGGACAACTTTTCTTCCTGCCAAACACTTGGCAGACATCCGTGCAACTTCTAGAACACGATGGGAGATGTTTTCTGTGCTGGCACAGTTTTTCCTAGCCAGACATAGTGGAAAAGCTTTTTGCCGAGGTGTAGATGAGAAGAGGAGCTAAAGAGGAAGGTAGGATGCTCTCCGGAGGTAAGAGCCGCTGCCGGGCGTCTTTCGTCAGAAGCCGCGCTAAGGAGAGCACTGTGAGCGGCACAATCGTCTTTGCGCGAAGAAGCCGCTTCTTGGGCTCCGGCAGCCGGCGAGAGCGGCAGCTTCGGGAAGGTGAAGAAGCAAGCTGTACAACACTGGGATTGTGTGCGCACCTTGCCAACTGATAGAAAACAGTACCTTTGCACTCTCCTGACTTTTCCAATCACACGAACATTCGATTGGAAGCTGTTTTGGACAACTTTTCTTTTCTTCCTGCCAAACACTTGGCAGACATCCGTGCAACTTCTAGAACACGAGGGGAGATGTTTTCTGTGCTGGCACAGTTTTTCCTAGCCAGACATAGTGGAAAAGCTTGTTGCCGAGGTGTAGATGAGAAGAGGAGCTAAAGAGGAAGGTAGGATGCTCTCCGGAGGTAAGAGCCGCTGCCGGGCGTCTTTCGGCAGAAGCCGCGCTAAGGAGAGCACTGTGAGCGGCACAATCGTCTTTGCGCGAAGAAGCCGCTTCTTGGGCTCCGGCAGCCGGCGAGAGCGGCAGCTTCGGGAAGGTGAAGAAGCAAGCTGTACAACACTGGGATTGTGTGCGCACCTTGCCAACTGATAGAAAACAGTACCTTTGCACTCTCCTGACTTTTCCAATCACAGGAACATTCGATTGGAAGCTGTTTTGGACAACTTTTCTTTTCTTCCTGCCAAACACTTGGCAGACATCCGTGCAACTTCTAGAACACGATGGGAGATGTTTTCTGTGCTGGCACAGTTTTTCCTAGCCAGACATAGTGGAAAAGCTTGTTGCCGAGGTGTAGATGAGAAGAGGAGCTAAAGAGGAAGGTAGGATGCTCTCCGGAGGTAAGAGCCGCTGCCGGGCGTCTTTCGGCAGAAGCCGCGCTAAGGAGAGCGCTGTGAGCGGCACAATCGTCTTTGCGCGAAGAAGCCGCTTCTTGGGCTCCGGCAGCCGGCGAGAGCGGCAGCTTCGGGAAGGTGAAGAAGCAAGCTGTACAACACTGGGATTGTGTGCGCACCTTGCCAACTGATAGAAAACAGTACCTTTGCACTCTCCTGACTTTTCCAATCACAGGAACATTCGATTGGAAGCTGTTTTGGACAACTTTTCTTTTCTTCCTGCCAAACACTTGGCAGACATCCGTGCAACTTCTAGAACACGATGGGAGATGTTTTCTGTGCTGGCACAGTTTTTCCTAGCCAGACATAGTGGAAAAGCTTTTTGCCGAGGTGTAGATGAGAAGAGGAGCTAAAGAGGAAGGTAGGATGCTCTCCGGAGGTAAGAGCCGCTGCCGGGCGTCTTTCGGCAGAAGCCGCGCTAAGGAGAGCGCTGTGAGCGGCACAATCGTCTTTGCGCGAAGAAGCCGCTTCTTGGGCTCCGGCAGCCGGCGAGAGCGGCAGCTTCGGGAAGGTGAAGAAGCAAGCTGTACAACACTGGGATTGTGTGCGCACCTTGCCAACTGATAGAAAACAGTACCTTTGCACTCTCCTGACTTTTCCAATCACAGGAACATTCGATTGGAAGCTGTTTTGGACAACTTTTCTTTTCTTCCTGCCAAACACTTGGCAGACATCCGTGCAACTTCTAGAACACGATGGGAGATGTTTTCTGTGCTGGCACAGTTTTTCCTAGCCAGACATAGTGGAAAAGCTTGTTGCCGAGGTGTAGATGAGAAGAGGAGCTAAAGAGGAAGGTAGGATGCTCTCCGGAGGTAAGAGCCGCTGCCGGGCGTCTTTCGGCAGAAGCCGCGCTAAGGAGAGCACTGTGAGCGGCACAATCGTCTTTGCGCGAAGAAGCCGCTTCTTGGGCTCCGGCAGCCGGCGAGAGCGGCAGCTTCGGGAAGGTGAAGAAGCAAGCTGTACAACACTGGGATTGTGTGCGCACCTTGCCAACTGATAGAAAACAGTACCTTTGCACTCTCCTGACTTTTCCAATCACACGAACATTCGATTGGAAGCTGTTTTGGACAACTTTTCTTTTCTTCCTGCCAAACACTTGGCAGACATCCGTGCAACTTCTAGAACACGATGGGAGATGTTTTCTGTGCTGGCACAGTTTTTCCTAGCCAGACATAGTGGAAAAGCTTGTTGCCGAGGTGTAGATGAGAAGAGGAGCTAAAGAGGAAGGTAGGATGCTCTCCGGAGGTAAGAGCCGCTGCCGGGCGTCTTTCGGCAGAAGCCGCGCTAAGGAGAGCCCTGTGAGCGGCACAATCGTCTTTGCGCGAAGAAGCCGCTTCTTGGGCTCCGGCAGCCGGCGAGAGCGGCAGCTTCGGGAAGGTGAAGAAGCAAGCTGTACAACACTGGGATTGTGTGCGCACCTTGCCAACTGATAGAAAACAGTACCTTTGCACTCTCCTGACTTTTCCAATCACAGGAACATTCGATTGGAAGCTGTTTTGGACAACTTTTCTTTTCTTCCTGCCAAACACTTGGCAGACATCCGTGCAACTTCTAGAACACGATGGGAGATGTTTTCTGTGCTGGCACAGTTTTTCCTAGCCAGACATAGTGGAAAAGCTTTTTGCCGAGGTGTAGATGAGAAGAGGAGCTAAAGAGGAAGGTAGGATGCTCTCCGGAGGTAAGAGCCGCTGGCGGGCGTCTTTCGGCAGAAGCCGCGCTAAGGAGAGCACTGTGAGCGGCACAATCGTCTTTGCGCGAAGAAGCCGCTTCTTGGGCTCCGGCAGCCGGCGAGAGCGGCAGCTTCGGGAAGGTGAAGAAGCAAGCTGTACAACACTGGGATTGTGTGCGCACCTTGCCAACTGATAGAAAACAGTACCTTTGCACTCTCCTGACTTTTCCAATCACAGGAACATTCGATTGGAAGCTGTTTTGGACAACTTTTCTTCCTGCCAAACACTTGGCAGACATCCGTGCAACTTCTAGAACACGATGGGAGATGTTTTCTGTGCTGGCACAGTTTTTCCTAGCCAGACATAGTGGAAAAGCTTTTTGCCGAGGTGTAGATGAGAAGAGGAGCTAAAGAGGAAGGTAGGATGCTCTCCGGAGGTAAGAGCCGCTGCCGGGCGTCTTTCGTCAGAAGCCGCGCTAAGGAGAGCACTGTGAGCGGCACAATCGTCTTTGCGCGAAGAAGCCGCTTCTTGGGCTCCGGCAGCCGGCGAGAGCGGCAGCTTCGGGAAGGTGAAGAAGCAAGCTGTACAACACTGGGATTGTGTGCGCACCTTGCCAACTGATAGAAAACAGTACCTTTGCACTCTCCTGACTTTTCCAATCACACGAACATTCGATTGGAAGCTGTTTTGGACAACTTTTCTTTTCTTCCTGCCAAACACTTGGCAGACATCCGTGCAACTTCTAGAACACGAGGGGAGATGTTTTCTGTGCTGGCACAGTTTTTCCTAGCCAGACATAGTGGAAAAGCTTGTTGCCGAGGTGTAGATGAGAAGAGGAGCTAAAGAGGAAGGTAGGATGCTCTCCGGAGGTAAGAGCCGCTGCCGGGCGTCTTTCGGCAGAAGCCGCGCTAAGGAGAGCACTGTGAGCGGCACAATCGTCTTTGCGCGAAGAAGCCGCTTCTTGGGCTCCGGCAGCCGGCGAGAGCGGCAGCTTCGGGAAGGTGAAGAAGCAAGCTGTACAACACTGGGATTGTGTGCGCACCTTGCCAACTGATAGAAAACAGTACCTTTGCACTCTCCTGACTTTTCCAATCACAGGAACATTCGATTGGAAGCTGTTTTGGACAACTTTTCTTTTCTTCCTGCCAAACACTTGGCAGACATCCGTGCAACTTCTAGAACACGATGGGAGATGTTTTCTGTGCTGGCACAGTTTTTCCTAGCCAGACATAGTGGAAAAGCTTGTTGCCGAGGTGTAGATGAGAAGAGGAGCTAAAGAGGAAGGTAGGATGCTCTCCGGAGGTAAGAGCCGCTGCCGGGCGTCTTTCGGCAGAAGCCGCGCTAAGGAGAGCGCTGTGAGCGGCACAATCGTCTTTGCGCGAAGAAGCCGCTTCTTGGGCTCCGGCAGCCGGCGAGAGCGGCAGCTTCGGGAAGGTGAAGAAGCAAGCTGTACAACACTGGGATTGTGTGCGCACCTTGCCAACTGATAGAAAACAGTACCTTTGCACTCTCCTGACTTTTCCAATCACAGGAACATTCGATTGGAAGCTGTTTTGGACAACTTTTCTTTTCTTCCTGCCAAACACTTGGCAGACATCCGTGCAACTTCTAGAACACGAGGGGAGATGTTTTCTGTGCTGGCACAGTTTTTCCTAGCCAGACATAGTGGAAAAGCTTGTTGCCGAGGTGTAGATGAGAAGAGGAGCTAAAGACGAAGGTAGGATGCTCTCCGGAGGTAAGAGCCGCTGCCGGGCGTCTTTCGGCAGAAGCCGCGCTAAGGAGAGCGCTGTGAGCGGCACAATCGTCTTTGCGCGAAGAAGCCGCTTCTTGGGCTCCGGCAGCCGGCGAGAGCGGCAGCTTCGGGAAGGTGAAGAAGCAAGCTGTACAACACTGGGATTGTGTGCGCACCTTGCCAACTGATAGAAAACAGTACCTTTGCACTCTCCTGACTTTTCCAATCACAGGAACATTCGATTGGAAGCTGTTTTGGACAACTTTTCTTTTCTTCCTGCCAAACACTTGGCAGACATCCGTGCAACTTCTAGAACACGATGGGAGATGTTTTCTGTGCTGGCACAGTTTTTCCTAGCCAGACATAGTGGAAAAGCTTGTTGCCGAGGTGTAGATGAGAAGAGGAGCTAAAGAGGAAGGTAGGATGCTCTCCGGAGGTAAGAGCCGCTGCCGGGCGTCTTTCGGCAGAAGCCGCGCTAGGGAGAGCGCTGTGAGCGGCACAATCGTCTTTGCGCGAAGAAGCCGCTTCTTGGGCTCCGGCAGCCGGCGAGAGCGGCAGCTTCGGGAAGGTGAAGAAGCAAGCTGTACAACACTGGGATTGTGTGCGCACCTTGCCAACTGATAGAAAACAGTACCTTTGCACTCTCCTGACTTTTCCAATCACAGGAACATTCGATTGGAAGCTGTTTTGGACAACTTTTCTTTTCTTCCTGCCAAACACTTGGCAGACATCCGTGCAACTTCTAGAACACGAGGGGAGATGTTTTCTGTGCTGGCACAGTTTTTCCTAGCCAGACATAGTGGAAAAGCTTGTTGCCGAGGTGTAGATGAGAAGAGGAGCTAAAGACGAAGGTAGGATGCTCTCCGGAGGTAAGAGCCGCTGCCGGGCGTCTTTCGGCAGAAGCCGCGCTAAGGAGAGCGCTGTGAGCGGCACAATCGTCTTTGCGCGAAGAAGCCGCTTCTTGGGCTCCGGCAGCCGGCGAGAGCGGCAGCTTCGGGAAGGTGAAGAAGCAAGCTGTACAACACTGGGATTGTGTGCGCACCTTGCCAACTGATAGAAAACAGTACCTTTGCACTCTCCTGACTTTTCCAATCACAGGAACATTCGATTGGAAGCTGTTTTGGACAACTTTTCTTTTCTTCCTGCCAAACACTTGGCAGACATCCGTGCAACTTCTAGAACACGAGGGGAGATGTTTTCTGTGCTGGCACAGTTTTTCCTAGCCAGACATAGTGGAAAAGCTTGTTGCCGAGGTGTAGATGAGAAGAGGAGCTAAAGACGAAGGTAGGATGCTCTCCGGAGGTAAGAGCCGCTGCCGGGCGTCTTTCGGCAGAAGCCGCGCTAAGGAGAGCACTGTGAGCGGCACAATCGTCTTTGCGCGAAGAAGCCGCTTCTTGGGCTCCGGCAGCCGGCGAGAGCGGCAGCTTCGGGAAGGTGAAGAAGCAAGCTGTACAACACTGGGATTGTGTGCGCACCTTGCCAACTGATAGAAAACAGTACCTTTGCACTCTCCTGACTTTTCCAATCACAGGAACATTCGATTGGAAGCTGTTTTGGACAACTTTTCTTTTCTTCCTGCCAAACACTTGGCAGACATCCGTGCAACTTCTAGAACACGATGGGAGATGTTTTCTGTGCTGGCACAGTTTTTCCTAGCCAGACATAGTGGAAAAGCTTGTTGCCGAGGTGTAGATGAGAAGAGGAGCTAAAGAGGAAGGTAGGATGCTCTCCGGAGGTAAGAGCCGCTGCCGGGCGTCTTTCGGCAGAAGCCGCGCTAAGGAGAGCGCTGTGAGCGGCACAATCGTCTTTGCGCGAAGAAGCCGCTTCTTGGGCTCCGGCAGCCGGCGAGAGCGGCAGCTTCGGGAAGGTGAAGAAGCAAGCTGTACAACACTGGGATTGTGTGCGCACCTTGCCAACTGATAGAAAACAGTACCTTTGCACTCTCCTGACTTTTCCAACCACAGGAACATTCGATTGGAAGCTGTTTTGGACAACTTTTCTTTTCTTCCTGCCAAACACTTGGCAGACATCCGTGCAACTTCTAGAACACGATGGGAGATGTTTTCTGTGCTGGCACAGTTTTTCCTAGCCAGACATAGTGGAAAAGCTTGTTGCCGAGGTGTAGATGAGAAGAGGAGCTAAAGACGAAGGTAGGATGCTCTCCGGAGGTAAGAGCCGCTGCCGGGCGTCTTTCGGCAGAAGCCGCGCTAAGGAGAGCGCTGTGAGCGGCACAATCGTCTTTGCGCGAAGAAGCCGCTTCTTGGGCTCCGGCAGCCGGCGAGAGCGGCAGCTTCGGGAAGGTGAAGAAGCAAGCTGTACAACACTGGGATTGTGTGCGCACCTTGCCAACTGATAGAAAACAGTACCTTTGCACTCTCCTGATTTTTCCAATCACAGGAACATTCGATTGGAAGCTGTTTTGGACAACTTTTCTTTTCTTCCTGCCAAACACTTGGCAGACATCCGTGCAACTTCTAGAACACGATGGGAGATGTTTTCTGTGCTGGCACAGTTTTTCCTAGCCAGACATAGTGGAAAAGCTTGTTGCCGAGGTGTAGATGAGAAGAGGAGCTAAAGAGGAAGGTAGGATGCTCTCCGGAGGTAAGAGCCGCTGCCGGGCGTCTTTCGGCAGAAGCCGCGCTAAGGAGAGCACTGTGAGCGGCACAATCGTCTTTGCGCGAAGAAGCCGCTTCTTGGGCTCCGGCAGCCGGCGAGAGCGGCAGCTTCGGGAAGGTGAAGAAGCAAGCTGTACAACACTGGGATTGTGTGCGCACCTTGCCAACTGATAGAAAACAGTACCTTTGCACTCTCCTGACTTTTCCAATCACAGGAACATTCGATTGGAAGCTGTTTTGGACAACTTTTCTTTTCTTCCTGCCAAACACTTGGCAGACATCCGTGCAACTTCTAGAACACGATGGGAGATGTTTTCTGTGCTGGCACAGTTTTTCCTAGCCAGACATAGTAGAAAAGCTTGTTGCCGAGGTGTAGATGAGAAGAGGAGCTAAAGAGGAAGGTAGGATGCTCTCCGGAGGTAAGAGCCGCTGCCGGGCGTCTTTCGGCAGAAGCCGCGCTAAGGAGAGCACTGTGAGCGGCACAATCGTCTTTGCGCGAAGAAGCCGCTTCTTGGGCTCCGGCAGCCGGCGAGAGCGGCAGCTTCGGGAAGGTGAAGAAGCAAGCTGTACAACACTGGGATTGTGTGCGCACCTTGCCAACTGATAGAAAACAGTACCTTTGCACTCTCCTGACTTTTCCAATCACAGGAACATTCGATTGGAAGCTGTTTTGGACAACTTTTCTTTTCTTCCTGCCAAACACTTGGCAGACATCCGTGCAACTTCTAGAACACGATGGGAGATGTTTTCTGTGCTGGCACAGTTTTTCCTAACCAGACATAGTGGAAAAGCTTGTTGCCGAGGTGTAGATGAGAAGAGGAGCTAAAGAGGAAGGTAGGATGCTCTCCGGAGGTAAGAGCCGCTGCCGGGCGTCTTTCGGCAGAAGCCGCGCTAAGGAGAGCACTGTGAGCGGCACAATCGTCTTTGCGCGAAGAAGCCGCTTCTTGGGCTCCGGCAGCCGGCGAGAGCGGCAGCTTCGGGAAGGTGAAGAAGCAAGCTGTACAACACTGGGATTGTGTGCGCACCTTGCCAACTGATAGAAAACAGTACCTTTGCACTCTCCTGACTTTTCCAATCACAGGAACATTCGATTGGAAGCTGTTTTGGACAACTTTTCTTTTCTTCCTGCCAAACACTTGGCAGACATCCGTGCAACTTCTAGAACACGATGGGAGATGTTTTCTGAGCTGGCACAGTTTTTCCTAGCCAGACATAGTGGAAAAGCTTGTTGCCGAGGTGTAGATGAGAAGAGGAGCTAAAAGGAAGGTAGGATGCTCTCCGGAGGTAAGAGCCGCTGCCGGGCGTCTTTCGGCAGAAGCCGCGCTAAGGAGAGCGCTGTGAGCGGCACAATCGTCTTTGCGCGAAGAAGCCGCTTCTTGGGCTCCGGCAGCCGGCGAGAGCGGCAGCTTCGGGAAGGTGAAGAAGCAAGCTGTACAACACTGGGATTGTGTGCGCACCTTGCCAACTGATAGAAAACAGTACCTTTGCACTCTCCTGACTTTTCCAATCACAGGAACATTCGATTGGAAGCTGTTTTGGACAACTTTTCTTTTCTTCCTGCCAAACACTTGGCAGACATCCGTGCAACTTCTAGAACACGATGGGAGATGTTTTCTGTGCTGGCACAGTTTTTCCTAGCCAGACATAGTGGAAAAGCTTGTTGCCGAGGTGTAGATGAGAAGAGGAGCTAAAGAGGAAGGTAGGATGCTCTCCGGAGGTAAGAGCCGCTGCCGGGCGTCTTTCGGCAGAAGCCGCGCTAAGGAGAGCGCTGTGAGCGGCACAATCGTCTTTGCGCGAAGAAGCCGCTTCTTGGGCTCCGGCAGCCGGCGAGAGCGGCAGCTTCGGGAAGGTGAAGAAGCAAGCTGTACAACACTGGGATTGTGTGCGCACCTTGCCAACTGATAGAAAACAGTACCTTTGCACTCTCCTGACTTTTCCAATCACAGGAACATTCGATTGGAAGCTGTTTTGGACAACTTTTCTTTTCTTCCTGCCAAACACTTGGCAGACATCCGTGCAACTTCTAGAACACGAGGGGAGATGTTTTCTGTGCTGGCACAGTTTTTCCTAGCCAGACATAGTGGAAAAGCTTGTTGCCGAGGTGTAGATGAGAAGAGGAGCTAAAGAGGAAGGTAGGATGCTCTCCGGAGGTAAGAGCCGCTGCCGGGCGTCTTTCGGCAGAAGCCGCGCTAGGGAGAGCACTGTGAGCGGCACAATCGTCTTTGCGCGAAGAAGCCGCTTCTTGGGCTCCGGCAGCCGGCGAGAGCGGCAGCTTCGGGAAGGTGAAGAAGCAAGCTGTACAACACTGGGATTGTGTGCGCACCTTGCCAACTGATAGAAAAAAGTACCTTTGCACTCTCCTGACTTTTCCAATCACAGGAACATTCGATTGGAAGCTGTTTTGGACAACTTTTCTTTTCTTCCTGCCAAACACTTGGCAGACATCCGTGCAACTTCTAGAACACGAGGGGAGATGTTTTCTGTGCTGGCACAGTTTTTCCTAGCCAGACATAGTGGAAAAGCTTGTTGCCGAGGTGTAGATGAGAAGAGGAGCTAAAGAGGAAGGTAGGATGCTCTCCGGAGGTAAGAGCCGCTGCCGGGCGTCTTTCGGCAGAAGCCGCGCTAAGGAGAGCGCTGTGAGCGGCACAATCGTCTTTGCGCGAAGAAGCCGCTTCTTGGGCTCCGGCAGCCGGCGAGAGCGGCAGCTTCGGGAAGGTGAAGAAGCAAGCTGTACAACACTGGGATTGTGTGCGCACCTTGCCAACTGATAGAAAACAGTACCTTTGCACTCTCCTGACTTTTCCAATCACAGGAACATTCGATTGGAAGCTGTTTTGGACAACTTTTCTTTTCTTCCTGCCAAACACTTGGCAGACATCCGTGCAACTCCTAGAACACGAGGGGAGATGTTTTCTGTGCTGGCACAGTTTTTCCTAGCCAGACATAGTGGAAAAGCTTGTTGCCGAGGTGTAGATGAGAAGAGGAGCTAAAAGGAAGGTAGGATGCTCTCCGGAGGTAAGAGCCGCTGCCGGGCGTCTTTCGGCAGAAGCCGCGCTAAGGAGAGCGCTGTGAGCGGCACAATCGTCTTTGCGCGAAGAAGCCGCTTCTTGGGCTCCGGCAGCCGGCGAGAGCGGCAGCTTCGGGAAGGTGAAGAAGCAAGCTGTACAACACTGGGATTGTGTGCGCACCTTGCCAACTGATAGAAAACAGTACCTTTGCACTCTCCTGACTTTTCCAATCACAGGAACATTCGATTGGAAGCTGTTTTGGACAACTTTTCTTTTCTTCCTGCCAAACACTTGGCAGACATCCGTGCAACTTCTAGAACACGAGGGGAGATGTTTTCTGTGCTGGCACAGTTTTTCCTAGCCAGACATAGTGGAAAAGCTTGTTGCCGAGGTGTAGATGAGAAGAGGAGCTAAAGAGGAAGGTAGGATGCTCTCCGGTGGTAAGAGCCGCTGCCGGGCGTCTTTCGGCAGAAGCCGCGCTAAGGAGAGCGCTGTGAGCGGCACAATCGTCTTTGCGCGAAGAAGCCGCTTCTTGGGCTCCGGCAGCCGGCGAGAGCGGCAGCTTCGGGAAGGTGAAGAAGCAAGCTGTACAACACTGGGATTGTGTGCGCACCTTGCCAACTGATAGAAAACAGTACCTTTGCACTCTCCTGACTTTTCCAATCACAGGAACATTCGATTGGAAGCTGTTTTGGACAACTTTTCTTTTCTTCCTGCCAAACACTTGGCAGACATCCGTGCAACTTCTAGAACACGAGGGGAGATGTT
The DNA here is from genome assembly GCF_035770615.1 of Melospiza melodia melodia. NCBI lineage: Eukaryota > Metazoa > Chordata > Aves > Passeriformes > Passerellidae > Melospiza > Melospiza melodia. Next base: position 71,078 of record NC_086205.1, on the reverse strand, counting down.
TTCTGTGCTGGCACAGTTTTTCCTAGCCAGACATAGTGGAAAAGCTTGTTGCCGAGGTGTAGATGAGAAGAGGAGCTAAAGACGAAGGTAGGATGCTCTCCGGAGGTAAGAGCCGCTGCCGGGCGTCTTTCGGCAGAAGCCGCGCTAAGGAGAGCGCTGTGAGCGGCACAATCGTCTTTGCGCGAAGAAGCCGCTTCTTGGGCTCCGGCAGCCGGCGAGAGCGGCAGCTTCGGGAAGGTGAAGAAGCAAGCTGTACAACACTGGGATTGTGTGCGCACCTTGCCAACTGATAGAAAACAGTACCTTTGCACTCTCCTGACTTTTCCAATCACAGGAACATTCGATTGGAAGCTGTTTTGGACAACTTTTCTTTTCTTCCTGCCAAACACTTGGCAGACATCCGTGCAACTTCTAGAACACGATGGGAGATGTTTTCTGTGCTGGCACAGTTTTTCCTAGCCAGACATAGTGGAAAAGCTTGTTGCCGAGGTGTAGATGAGAAGAGGAGCTAAAGACGAAGGTAGGATGCTCTCCGGAGGTAAGAGCCGCTGCCGGGCGTCTTTCGGCAGAAGCCGCGCTAAGGAGAGCGCTGTGAGCGGCACAATCGTCTTTGCGCGAAGAAGCCGCTTCTTGGGCTCCGGCAGCCGGCGAGAGCGGCAGCTTCGGGAAGGTGAAGAAGCAAGCTGTACAACACTGGGATTGTGTGCGCACCTTGCCAACTGATAGAAAACAGTACCTTTGCACTCTCCTGACTTTTCCAATCACAGGAACATTCGATTGGAAGCTGTTTTGGACAACTTTTCTTTTCTTCCTGCCAAACACTTGGCAGACATCCGTGCAACTTCTAGAACACGAGGGGAGATGTTTTCTGTGCTGGCACAGTTTTTCCTAGCCAGACATAGTGGAAAAGCTTGTTGCCGAGGTGTAGATGAGAAGAGGAGCTAAAGAGGAAGGTAGGATGCTCTCCGGAGGTAAGAGCCGCTGCCGGGCGTCTTTCGGCAGAAGCCGCGCTAGGGAGAGCACTGTGAGCGGCACAATCGTCTTTGCGCGAAGAAGCCGCTTCTTGGGCTCCGGCAGCCGGCGAGAGCGGCAGCTTCGGGAAGGTGAAGAAGCAAGCTGTACAACACTGGGATTGTGTGCGCACCTTGCCAACTGATAGAAAACAGTACCTTTGCACTCTCCTGACTTTTCCAATCACAGGAACATTCGATTGGAAGCTGTTTTGGACAACTTTTCTTTTCTTCCTGCCAAACACTTGGCAGACATCCGTGCAACTTCTAGAACACGAGGGGAGATGTTTTCTGTGCTGGCACAGTTTTTCCTAGCCAGACATAGTGGAAAAGCTTGTTGCCGAGGTGTAGATGAGAAGAGGAGCTAAAGAGGAAGGTAGGATGCTCTCCGCAGGTAAGAGCCGCTGCCGGGCGTCTTTCGGCAGAAGCCGCGCTAAGGAGAGCGCTGTGAGCGGCACAATCGTCTTTGCGCGAAGAAGCCGCTTCTTGGGCTCCGGCAGCCGGCGAGAGCGGCAGCTTCGGGAAGGTGAAGAAGCAAGCTGTACAACACTGGGATTGTGTGCGCACCTTGCCAACTGATAGAAAACAGTACCTTTGCACTCTCCTGACTTTTCCAATCACAGGAACATTCGATTGGAAGCTGTTTTGGACAACTTTTCTTTTCTTCCTGCCAAACACTTGGCAGACATCCGTGCAACTCTAGAACACGAGGGGAGATGTTTTCTGTGCTGGCACAGTTTTTCCTAGCCAGACATAGTGGAAAAGCTTGTTGCCGAGGTGTAGATGAGAAGAGGAGCTAAAAGGAAGGTAGGATGCTCTCCGGAGGTAAGAGCCGCTGCCGGGCGTCTTTCGGCAGAAGCCGCGCTAAGGAGAGCGCTGTGAGCGGCACAATCGTCTTTGCGCGAAGAAGCCGCTTCTTGGGCTCCGGCAGCCGGCGAGAGCGGCAGCTTCGGGAAGGTGAAGAAGCAAGCTGTACAACACTGGGATTGTGTGCGCACCTTGCCAACTGATAGAAAACAGTACCTTTGCACTCTCCTGACTTTTCCAATCACAGGAACATTCGATTGGAAGCTGTTTTGGACAACTTTTCTTTTCTTCCTGCCAAACACTTGGCAGACATCCGTGCAACTTCTAGAACACGAGGGGAGATGTTTTCTGTGCTGGCACAGTTTTTCCTAGCCAGACATAGTGGAAAAGCTTGTTGCCGAGGTGTAGATGAGAAGAGGAGCTAAAGAGGAAGGTAGGATGCTCTCCGGAGGTAAGAGCCGCTGCCGGGCGTCTTTCGGCAGAAGCCGCGCTAAGGAGAGCGCTGTGAGCGGCACAATCGTCTTTGCGCGAAGAAGCCGCTTCTTGGGCTCCGGCAGCCGGCGAGAGCGGCAGCTTCGGGAAGGTGAAGAAGCAAGCTGTACAACACTGGGATTGTGTGCGCACCTTGCCAACTGATAGAAAACAGTACCTTTGCACTCTCCTGACTTTTCCAATCACAGGAACATTCGATTGGAAGCTGTTTTGGACAACTTTTCTTTTCTTCCTGCCAAACACTTGGCAGACATCCGTGCAACTTCTAGAACACGAGGGGAGATGTTTTCTGTGCTGGCACAGTTTTTCCTAGCCAGACATAGTGGAAAAGCTTGTTGCCGAGGTGTAGATGAGAAGAGGAGCTAAAGACGAAGGTAGGATGCTCTCCGGAGGTAAGAGCCGCTGCCGGGCGTCTTTCGGCAGAAGCCGCGCTAAGGAGAGCGCTGTGAGCGGCACAATCGTCTTTGCGCGAAGAAGCCGCTTCTTGGGCTCCGGCAGCCGGCGAGAGCGGCAGCTTCGGGAAGGTGAAGAAGCAAGCTGTACAACACTGGGATTGTGTGCGCACCTTGCCAACTGATAGAAAACAGTACCTTTGCACTCTCCTGACTTTTCCAATCACAGGAACATTCGATTGGAAGCTGTTTTGGACAACTTTTCTTTTCTTCCTGCCAAACACTTGGCAGACATCCGTGCAACTTCTAGAACACGATGGGAGATGTTTTCTGTGCTGGCACAGTTTTTCCTAGCCAGACATAGTGGAAAAGCTTGTTGCCGAGGTGTAGATGAGAAGAGGAGCTAAAGACGAAGGTAGGATGCTCTCCGGAGGTAAGAGCCGCTGCCGGGCGTCTTTCGGCAGAAGCCGCGCTAAGGAGAGCGCTGTGAGCGGCACAATCGTCTTTGCGCGAAGAAGCCGCTTCTTGGGCTCCGGCAGCCGGCGAGAGCGGCAGCTTCGGGAAGGTGAAGAAGCAAGCTGTACAACACTGGGATTGTGTGCGCACCTTGCCAACTGATAGAAAACAGTACCTTTGCACTCTCCTGACTTTTCCAATCACAGGAACATTCGATTGGAAGCTGTTTTGGACAACTTTTCTTTTCTTCCTGCCAAACACTTGGCAGACATCCGTGCAACTTCTAGAACACGAGGGGAGATGTTTTCTGTGCTGGCACAGTTTTTCCTAGCCAGACATAGTGGAAAAGCTTGTTGCCGAGGTGTAGATGAGAAGAGGAGCTAAAGAGGAAGGTAGGATGCTCTCCGGAGGTAAGAGCCGCTGCCGGGCGTCTTTCGCAGAAGCCGCGCTAGGGAGAGCACTGTGAGCGGCACAATCGTCTTTGCGCGAAGAAGCCGCTTCTTGGGCTCCGGCAGCCGGCGAGAGCGGCAGCTTCGGGAAGGTGAAGAAGCAAGCTGTACAACACTGGGATTGTGTGCGCACCTTGCCAACTGATAGAAAACAGTACCTTTGCACTCTCCTGACTTTTCCAATCACAGGAACATTCGATTGGAAGCTGTTTTGGACAACTTTTCTTTTCTTCCTGCCAAACACTTGGCAGACATCCGTGCAACTTCTAGAACACGAGGGGAGATGTTTTCTGTGCTGGCACAGTTTTTCCTAGCCAGACATAGTGGAAAAGCTTGTTGCCGAGGTGTAGATGAGAAGAGGAGCTAAAGAGGAAGGTAGGATGCTCTCCGCAGGTAAGAGCCGCTGCCGGGCGTCTTTCGGCAGAAGCCGCGCTAAGGAGAGCACTGTGAGCGGCACAATCGTCTTTGCGCGAAGAAGCCGCTTCTTGGGCTCCGGCAGCCGGCGAGAGCGGCAGCTTCGGGAAGGTGAAGAAGCAAGCTGTACAACACTGGGATTGTGTGCGCACCTTGCCAACTGATAGAAAACAGTACCTTTGCACTCTCCTGACTTTTCCAATCACAGGAACATTCGATTGGAAGCTGTTTTGGACAACTTTTCTTTTCTTCCTGCCAAACACTTGGCAGACATCCGTGCAACTTCTAGAACACGATGGGAGATGTTTTCTGTGCTGGCACAGTTTTTTCCTAGCCAGACATAGTGGAAAAGCTTGTTGCCGAGGTGTAGATGAGAAGAGGAGCTAAAGAGGAAGGTAGGATGCTCTCCGGAGGTAAGAGCCGCTGCCGGGCGTCTTTCGGCAGAAGCCGCGCTAAGGAGAGCGCTGTGAGCGGCACAATCGTCTTTGCGCGAAGAAGCCGCTTCTTGGGCTCCGGCAGCCGGCGAGAGCGGCAGCTTCGGGAAGGTGAAGAAGCAAGCTGTACAACACTGGGATTGTGTGCGCACCTTGCCAACTGATAGAAAACAGTACCTTTGCACTCTCCTGACTTTTCCAATCACAGGAACATTCGATTGGAAGCTGTTTTGGACAACTTTTCTTTTCTTCCTGCCAAACACTTGGCAGACATCCGTGCAACTTCTAGAACACGATGGGAGATGTTTTCTGTGCTGGCACAGTTTTTCCTAGCCAGACATAGTGGAAAAGCTTGTTGCCGAGGTGTAGATGAGAAGAGGAGCTAAAGACGTAGGTAGGATGCTCTCCGGAGGTAAGAGCCGCTGCCGGGCGTCTTTCGGCAGAAGCCGCGCTAAGGAGAGCGCTGTGAGCGGCACAATCGTCTTTGCGCGAAGAAGCCGCTTCTTGGGCTCCGGCAGCCGGCGAGAGCGGCAGCTTCGGGAAGGTGAAGAAGCAAGCTGTACAACACTGGGATTGTGTGCGCACCTTGCCAACTGATAGAAAACAGTACCTTTGCACTCTCCTGACTTTTCCAATCACAGGAACATTCGATTGGAAGCTGTTTTGGACAACTTTTCTTTTCTTCCTGCCAAACACTTGGCAGACATCCGTGCAACTTCTAGAACACGAGGGGAGATGTTTTCTGTGCTGGCACAGTTTTTCCTAGCCAGACATAGTGGAAAAGCTTGTTGCCGAGGTGTAGATGAGAAGAGGAGCTAAAGAGGAAGGTAGGATGCTCTCCGGAGGTAAGAGCCGCTGCCGGGCGTCTTTCGGCAGAAGCCGCGCTAAGGAGAGCACTGTGAGCGGCACAATCGTCTTTGCGCGAAGAAGCCGCTTCTTGGGCTCCGGCAGCCGGCGAGAGCGGCAGCTTCGGGAAGGTGAAGAAGCAAGCTGTACAACACTGGGATTGTGTGCGCACCTTGCCAACTGATAGAAAACAGTACCTTTGCACTCTCCTGACTTTTCCAATCACAGGAACATTCGATTGGAAGCTGTTTTGGACAACTTTTCTTTTCTTCCTGCCAAACACTTGGCAGACATCCGTGCAACTTCTAGAACACGATGGGAGATGTTTTCTGTGCTGGCACAGTTTTTCCTAGCCAGACATAGTGGAAAAGCTTGTTGCCGAGGTGTAGATGAGAAGAGGAGCTAAAGAGGAAGGTAGGATGCTCTCCGGAGGTAAGAGCCGCTGCCGGGCGTCTTTCGGCAGAAGCCGCGCTAGGGAGAGCACTGTGAGCGGCACAATCGTCTTTGCGCGAAGAAGCCGCTTCTTGGGCTCCGGCAGCCGGCGAGAGCGGCAGCTTCGGGAAGGTGAAGAAGCAAGCTGTACAACACTGGGATTGTGTGCGCACCTTGCCAACTGATAGAAAACAGTACCTTTGCACTCTCCTGACTTTTCCAATCACAGGAACATTCGATTGGAAGCTGTTTTGGACAACTTTTCCTTTCTTCCTGCCAAACACTTGGCAGACATCCGTGCAACTTCTAGAACACGATGGGAGATGTTTTCTGTGCTGGCACAGTTTTTCCTAGCCAGACAGAGTGGAAAAGCTTGTTGCCGAGGTGTAGATGAGAAGAGGAGCTAAAGAGGAAGGTAGGATGCTCTCCGGAGGTAAGAGCCGCTGCCGGGCGTCTTTCGGCAGAAGCCGCGCTAAGGAGAGCACTGTGAGCGGCACAATCGTCTTTGCGCGAAGAAGCCGCTTCTTGGGCTCCGGCAGCCGGCGAGAGCGGCAGCTTCGGGAAGGTGAAGAAGCAAGCTGTACAACACTGGGATTGTGTGCGCACCTTGCCAACTGATAGAAAACAGTACCTTTGCACTCTCCTGACTTTTCCAATCACAGGAACATTCGATTGGAAGCTGTTTTGGACAACTTTTCTTTTCTTCCTGCCAAACACTTGGCAGACATCCGTGCAACTTCTAGAACACGATGGGAGATGTTTTCTGTGCTGGCACAGTTTTTCCTAGCTAGACATAGTGGAAAAGCTTGTTGCCGAGGTGTAGATGAGAAGAGGAGCTAAAGACGAAGGTAGGATGCTCTCCGGAGGTAAGAGCCGCTGCCGGGCGTCTTTCGGCAGAAGCCGCGCTAAGGAGAGCGCTGTGAGCGGCACAATCGTCTTTGCGCGAAGAAGCCGCTTCTTGGGCTCCGGCAGCCGGCGAGAGCGGCAGCTTCGGGAAGGTGAAGAAGCAAGCTGTACAACACTGGGATTGTGTGCGCACCTTGCCAACTGATAGCAAACAGTACCTTTGCACTCTCCTGACTTTTCCAATCACAGGAACATTCGATTGGAAGCTGTTTTGGACAACTTTTCTTTTCTTCCTGCCAAACACTTGGCAGACATCCGTGCAACTTCTAGAACACGATGGGAGATGTTTTCTGTGCTGGCACAGTTTTTCCTAGCCAGACATAGTGGAAAAGCTTGTTGCCGAGGTGTAGATGAGAAGAGGAGCTAAAGAGGAAGGTAGGATGCTCTCCGGAGGTAAGAGCCGCTGCCGGGCGTCTTTCGGCAGAAGCCGCGCTAAGGAGAGCGCTGTGAGCGGCACAATCGTCTTTGCGCGAAGAAGCCGCTTCTTGGGCTCCGGCAGCCGGCGAGAGCGGCAGCTTCGGGAAGGTGAAGAAGCAAGCTGTACAACACTGGGATTGTGTGCGCACCTTGCCAACTGATAGAAAACAGTACCTTTGCACTCTCCTGACTTTTCCAATCACAGGAACATTCGATTGGAAGCTGTTTTGGACAACTTTTCTTTTCTTCCTGCCAAACACTTGGCAGACATCCGTGCAACTTCTAGAACACGAGGGGAGATGTTTTCTGTGCTGGCACAGTTTTTCCTAGCCAGACATAGTGGAAAAGCTTGTTGCCGAGGTGTAGATGAGAAGAGGAGCTAAAGACGAAGGTAGGATGCTCTCCGGAGGTAAGAGCCGCTGCCGGGCGTCTTTCGGCAGAAGCCGCGCTAAGGAGAGCGCTGTGAGCGGCACAATCGTCTTTGCGCGAAGAAGCCGCTTCTTGGGCTCCGGCAGCCGGCGAGAGCGGCAGCTTCGGGAAGGTGAAGAAGCAAGCTGTACAACACTGGGATTGTGTGCGCACCTTGCCAACTGATAGAAAACAGTACCTTTGCACTCTCCTGACTTTTCCAATCACAGGAACATTCGATTGGAAGCTGTTTTGGACAACTTTTCTTTTCTTCCTGCCAAACACTTGGCAGACATCCGTGCAACTTCTAGAACACGAGGGGAGATGTTTTCTGTGCTGGCACAGTTTTTCCTAGCCAGACATAGTGGAAAAGCTTGTTGCCGAGGTGTAGATGAGAAGAGGAGCTAAAGAGGAAGGTAGGATGCTCTCCGGAGGTAAGAGCCGCTGCCGGGCGTCTTTCGGCAGAAGCCGCGCTAAGGAGAGCGCTGTGAGCGGCACAATCGTCTTTGCGCGAAGAAGCCGCTTCTTGGGCTCCGGCAGCCGGCGAGAGCGGCAGCTTCGGGAAGGTGAAGAAGCAAGCTGTACAACACTGGGATTGTGTGCGCACCTTGCCAACTGATAGAAAACAGTACCTTTGCACTCTCCTGACTTTTCCAATCACAGGAACATTCGATTGGAAGCTGTTTTGGACAACTTTTCTTTTCTTCCTGCCAAACACTTGGCAGACATCCGTGCAACTTCTAGAACACGATGGGAGATGTTTTCTGTGCTGGCACAGTTTTTCCTAGCCAGACATAGTGGAAAAGCTTGTTGCCGAGGTGTAGATGAGAAGAGGAGCTAAAGAGGAAGGTAGGATGCTCTCCGGAGGTAAGAGCCGCTGCCGGGCGTCTTTCGGCAGAAGCCGCGCTAAGGAGAGCACTGTGAGCGGCACAATCGTCTTTGCGCGAAGAAGCCGCTTCTTGGGCTCCGGCAGCCGGCGAGAGCGGCAGCTTCGGGAAGGTGAAGAAGCAAGCTGTACAACACTGGGATTGTGTGCGCACCTTGCCAACTGATAGAAAACAGTACCTTTGCACTCTCCTGACTTTTCCAATCACAGGAACATTCGATTGGAAGCTGTTTTGGACAACTTTTCTTTTCTTCCTGCCAAACACTTGGCAGACATCCGTGCAACTTCTAGAACACGATGGGAGATGTTTTCTGAGCTGGCACAGTTTTTCCTAGCCAGACATAGTGGAAAAGCTTGTTGCCGAGGTGTAGATGAGAAGAGGAGCTAAAAGGAAGGTAGGATGCTCTCCGGAGGTAAGAGCCGCTGCCGGGCGTCTTTCGGCAGAAGCCGCGCTAAGGAGAGCGCTGTGAGCGGCACAATCGTCTTTGCGCGAAGAAGCCGCTTCTTGGGCTCCGGCAGCCGGCGAGAGCGGCAGCTTCGGGAAGGTGAAGAAGCAAGCTGTACAACACTGGGATTGTGTGCGCACCTTGCCAACTGATAGAAAACAGTACCTTTGCACTCTCCTGACTTTTCCAATCACAGGAACATTCGATTGGAAGCTGTTTTGGACAACTTTTCTTTTCTTCCTGCCAAACACTTGGCAGACATCCGTGCAACTTCTAGAACACGATGGGAGATGTTTTCTGTGCTGGCACAGTTTTTCCTAGCCAGACATAGTGGAAAAGCTTGTTGCCGAGGTGTAGATGAGAAGAGGAGCTAAAGAGGAAGGTAGGATGCTCTCCGGAGGTAAGAGCCGCTGCCGGGCGTCTTTCGGCAGAAGCCGCGCTAAGGAGAGCGCTGTGAGCGGCACAATCGTCTTTGCGCGAAGAAGCCGCTTCTTGGGCTCCGGCAGCCGGCGAGAGCGGCAGCTTCGGGAAGGTGAAGAAGCAAGCTGTACAACACTGGGATTGTGTGCGCACCTTGCCAACTGATAGAAAACAGTACCTTTGCACTCTCCTGACTTTTCCAATCACAGGAACATTCGATTGGAAGCTGTTTTGGACAACTTTTCTTTTCTTCCTGCCAAACACTTGGCAGACATCCGTGCAACTTCTAGAACACGATGGGAGATGTTTTCTGTGCTGGCACAGTTTTTCCTAGCCAGACAGAGTGGAAAAGCTTGTTGCCGAGGTGTAGATGAGAAGAGGAGCTAAAGAGGAAGGTAGGATGCTCTCCGGAGGTAAGAGCCGCTGCCGGGCGTCTTTCGGCAGAAGCCGCGCTAAGGAGAGCACTGTGAGCGGCACAATCGTCTTTGCGCGAAGAAGCCGCTTCTTGGGCTCCGGCAGCCGGCGAGAGCGGCAGCTTCGGGAAGGTGAAGAAGCAAGCTGTACAACACTGGGATTGTGTGCGCACCTTGCCAACTGATAGAAAACAGTACCTTTGCACTCTCCTGACTTTTCCAATCACAGGAACATTCGATTGGAAGCTGTTTTGGACAACTTTTCTTTTCTTCCTGCCAAACACTTGGCAGACATCCGTGCAACTTCTAGAACACGATGGGAGATGTTTTCTGTGCTGGCACAGTTTTTCCTAGCCAGACATAGTGGAAAAGCTTGTTGCCGAGGTGTAGATGAGAAGAGGAGCTAAAGACGAAGGTAGGATGCTCTCCGGAGGTAAGAGCCGCTGCCGGGCGTCTTTCGGCAGAAGCCGCGCTAAGGAGAGCGCTGTGAGCGGCACAATCGTCTTTGCGCGAAGAAGCCGCTTCTTGGGCTCCGGCAGCCGGCGAGAGCGGCAGCTTCGGGAAGGTGAAGAAGCAAGCTGTACAACACTGGGATTGTGTGCGCACCTTGCCAACTGATAGCAAACAGTACCTTTGCACTCTCCTGACTTTTCCAATCACAGGAACATTCGATTGGAAGCTGTTTTGGACAACTTTTCTTTTCTTCCTGCCAAACACTTGGCAGACATCCGTGCAACTTCTAGAACACGATGGGAGATGTTTTCTGTGCTGGCACAGTTTTTCCTAGCCAGACATAGTGGAAAAGCTTGTTGCCGAGGTGTAGATGAGAAGAGGAGCTAAAGAGGAAGGTAGGATGCTCTCCGGAGGTAAGAGCCGCTGCCGGGCGTCTTTCGGCAGAAGCCGCGCTAAGGAGAGCGCTGTGAGCGGCACAATCGTCTTTGCGCGAAGAAGCCGCTTCTTGGGCTCCGGCAGCCGGCGAGAGCGGCAGCTTCGGGAAGGTGAAGAAGCAAGCTGTACAACACTGGGATTGTGTGCGCACCTTGCCAACTGATAGAAAACAGTACCTTTGCACTCTCCTGACTTTTCCAATCACAGGAACATTCGATTGGAAGCTGTTTTGGACAACTTTTCTTTTCTTCCTGCCAAACACTTGGCAGACATCCGTGCAACTTCTAGAACACGAGGGGAGATGTTTTCTGTGCTGGCACAGTTTTTCCTAGCCAGACATAGTGGAAAAGCTTGTTGCCGAGGTGTAGATGAGAAGAGGAGCTAAAGACGAAGGTAGGATGCTCTCCGGAGGTAAGAGCCGCTGCCGGGCGTCTTTCGGCAGAAGCCGCGCTAAGGAGAGCGCTGTGAGCGGCACAATCGTCTTTGCGCGAAGAAGCCGCTTCTTGGGCTCCGGCAGCCGGCGAGAGCGGCAGCTTCGGGAAGGTGAAGAAGCAAGCTGTACAACACTGGGATTGTGTGCGCACCTTGCCAACTGATAGAAAACAGTACCTTTGCACTCTCCTGACTTTTCCAATCACAGGAACATTCGATTGGAAGCTGTTTTGGACAACTTTTCTTTTCTTCCTGCCAAACACTTGGCAGACATCCGTGCAACTTCTAGAACACGATGGGAGATGTTTTCTGTGCTGGCACAGTTTTTCCTAGCCAGACATAGTGGAAAAGCTTGTTGCCGAGGTGTAGATGAGAAGAGGAGCTAAAGAGGAAGGTAGGATGCTCTCCGGAGGTAAGAGCCGCTGCCGGGCGTCTTTCGGCAGAAGCCGCGCTAAGGAGAGCGCTGTGAGCGGCACAATCGTCTTTGCGCGAAGAAGCCGCTTCTTGGGCTCCGGCAGCCGGCGAGAGCGGCAGCTTCGGGAAGGTGAAGAAGCAAGCTGTACAACACTGGGATTGTGTGCGCACCTTGCCAACTGATAGAAAACAGTACCTTTGCACTCTCCTGACTTTTCCAATCACAGGAACATTCGATTGGAAGCTGTTTTGGACAACTTTTCTTTTCTTCCTGCCAAACACTTGGCAGACATCCGTGCAACTTCTAGAACACGATGGGAGATGTTTTCTGTGCTGGCACAGTTTTTCCTAGCCAGACATAGTGGAAAAGCTTGTTGCCGAGGTGTAGATGAGAAGAGGAGCTAAAGAGGAAGGTAGGATGCTCTCCGGAGGTAAGAGCCGCTGCCGGGCGTCTTTCGGCAGAAGCCGCGCTAAGGAGAGCACTGTGAGCGGCACAATCGTCTTTGCGCGAAGAAGCCGCTTCTTGGGCTCCGGCAGCCGGCGAGAGCGGCAGCTTCGGGAAGGTGAAGAAGCAAGCTGTACAACACTGGGATTGTGTGCGCACCTTGCCAACTGATAGAAAACAGTACCTTTGCACTCTCCTGACTTTTCCAATCACAGGAACATTCGATTGGAAGCTGTTTTGGACAACTTTTCTTTTCTTCCTGCCAAACACTTGGCAGACATCCGTGCAACTTCTAGAACACGATGGGAGATGTTTTCTGTGCTGGCACAGTTTTTCCTAGCCAGACATAGTGGAAAAGCTTGTTGCCGAGGTGTAGATGAGAAGAGGAGCTAAAAGGAAGGTAGGATGCTCTCCGGAGGTAAGAGCCGCTGCCGGGCGTCTTTCGGCAGAAGCCGCGCTAAGGAGAGCGCTGTGAGCGGCACAATCGTCTTTGCGCGAAGAAGCCGCTTCTTGGGCTCCGGCAGCCGGCGAGAGCGGCAGCTTCGGGAAGGTGAAGAAGCAAGCTGTACAACACTGGGATTGTGTGCGCACCTTGCCAACTGATAGAAAACAGTACCTTTGCACTCTCCTGACTTTTCCAATCACAGGAACATTCGATTGGAAGCTGTTTTGGACAACTTTTCTTTTCTTCCTGCCAAACACTTGGCAGACATCCGTGCAACTTCTAGAACACGATGGGAGATGTTTTCTGTGCTGGCACAGTTTTTCCTAGCCAGACATAGTGGAAAAGCTTGTTGCCGAGGTGTAGATGAGAAGAGGAGCTAAAGAGGAAGGTAGGATGCTCTCCGGAGGTAAGAGCCGCTGCCGGGCGTCTTTCGGCAGAAGCCGCGCTAAGGAGAGCGCTGTGAGCGGCACAATCGTCTTTGCGCGAAGAAGCCGCTTCTTGGGCTCCGGCAGCCGGCGAGAGCGGCAGCTTCGGGAAGGTGAAGAAGCAAGCTGTACAACACTGGGATTGTGTGCGCACCTTGCCAACTGATAGAAAACAGTACCTTTGCACTCTCCTGACTTTTCCAATCACAGGAACATTCGATTGGAAGCTGTTTTGGACAACTTTTCTTTTCTTCCTGCCAAACACTTGGCAGACATCCGTGCAACTTCTAGAACACGATGGGAGATGTTTTCTGTGCTGGCACAGTTTTTCCTAGCCAGACATAGTGGAAAAGCTTGTTGCCGAGGTGTAGATGAGAAGAGGAGCTAAAGAGGAAGGTAGGATGCTCTCCGGAGGTAAGAGCCGCTGCCGGGCGTCTTTCGGCAGAAGCCGCGCTAGGGAGAGCACTGTGAGCGGCACAATCGTCTTTGCGCGAAGAAGCCGCTTCTTGGGCTCCGGCAGCCGGCGAGAGCGGCAGCTTCGGGAAGGTGAAGAAGCAAGCTGTACAACACTGGGATTGTGTGCGCACCTTGCCAACTGATAGAAAACAGTACCTTTGCACTCTCCTGACTTTTCCAATCACAGGAACATTCGATTGGAAGCTGTTTTGGACAACTTTTCCTTTCTTCCTGCCAAACACTTGGCAGACATCCGTGCAACTTCTAGAACACGATGGGAGATGTTTTCTGTGCTGGCACAGTTTTTCCTAGCCAGACAGAGTGGAAAAGCTTGTTGCCGAGGTGTAGATGAGAAGAGGAGCTAAAGAGGAAGGTAGGATGCTCTCCGGAGGTAAGAGCCGCTGCCGGGCGTCTTTCGGCAGAAGCCGCGCTAAGGAGAGCACTGTGAGCGGCACAATCGTCTTTGCGCGAAGAAGCCGCTTCTTGGGCTCCGGCAGCCGGCGAGAGCGGCAGCTTCGGGAAGGTGAAGAAGCAAGCTGTACAACACTGGGATTGTGTGCGCACCTTGCCAACTGATAGAAAACAGTACCTTTGCACTCTCCTGACTTTTCCAATCACAGGAACATTCGATTGGAAGCTGTTTTGGACAACTTTTCTTTTCTTCCTGCCAAACACTTGGCAGACATCCGTGCAACTTCTAGAACACGATGGGAGATGTTTTCTGTGCTGGCACAGTTTTTCCTAGCCAGACATAGTGGAAAAGCTTGTTGCCGAGGTGTAGATGAGAAGAGGAGCTAAAGACGAAGGTAGGATGCTCTCCGGAGGTAAGAGCCGCTGCCGGGCGTCTTTCGGCAGAAGCCGCGCTAAGGAGAGCGCTGTGAGCGGCACAATCGTCTTTGCGCGAAGAAGCCGCTTCTTGGGCTCCGGCAGCCGGCGAGAGCGGCAGCTTCGGGAAGGTGAAGAAGCAAGCTGTACAACACTGGGATTGTGTGCGCACCTTGCCAACTGATAGCAAACAGTACCTTTGCACTCTCCTGACTTTTCCAATCACAGGAACATTCGATTGGAAGCTGTTTTGGACAACTTTTCTTTTCTTCCTGCCAAACACTTGGCAGACATCCGTGCAACTTCTAGAACACGATGGGAGATGTTTTCTGTGCTGGCACAGTTTTTCCTAGCCAGACATAGTGGAAAAGCTTGTTGCCGAGGTGTAGATGAGAAGAGGAGCTAAAGAGGAAGGTAGGATGCTCTCCGGAGGTAAGAGCCGCTGCCGGGCGTCTTTCGGCAGAAGCCGCGCTAAGGAGAGCGCTGTGAGCGGCACAATCGTCTTTGCGCGAAGAAGCCGCTTCTTGGGCTCCGGCAGCCGGCGAGAGCGGCAGCTTCGGGAAGGTGAAGAAGCAAGCTGTACAACACTGGGATTGTGTGCGCACCTTGCCAACTGATAGAAAACAGTACCTTTGCACTCTCCTGACTTTTCCAATCACAGGAACATTCGATTGGAAGCTGTTTTGGACAACTTTTCTTTTCTTCCTGCCAAACACTTGGCAGACATCCGTGCAACTTCTAGAACACGAGGGGAGATGTTTTCTGTGCTGGCACAGTTTTTCCTAGCCAGACATAGTGGAAAAGCTTGTTGCCGAGGTGTAGATGAGAAGAGGAGCTAAAGACGAAGGTAGGATGCTCTCCGGAGGTAAGAGCCGCTGCCGGGCGTCTTTCGGCAGAAGCCGCGCTAAGGAGAGCGCTGTGAGCGGCACAATCGTCTTTGCGCGAAGAAGCCGCTTCTTGGGCTCCGGCAGCCGGCGAGAGCGGCAGCTTCGGAAGGTGAAGAAGCAAGCTGTACAACACTGGGATTGTGTGCGCACCTTGCCAACTGATAGAAAACAGTACCTTTGCACTCTCCTGACTTTTCCAATCACAGGAACATTCGATTGGAAGCTGTTTTGGACAACTTTTCTTTTCTTCCTGCCAAACACTTGGCAGACATCCGTGCAACTTCTAGAACACGATGGGAGATTGTTTTCTGTGCTGGCACAGTTTTTCCTAGCCAGACAGAGTGGAAAAGCTTGTTGCCGAGGTGTAGATGAGAAGAGGAGCTAAAGAGGAAGGTAGGATGCTCTCCGGAGGTAAGAGCCGCTGCCGGGCGTCTTTCGGCAGAAGCCGCGCTAAGGAGAGCGCTGTGAGCGGCACAATCGTCTTTGCGCGAAGAAGCCGCTTCTTGGGCTCCGGCAGCCGGCGAGAGCGGCAGCTTCGGGAAGGTGAAGAAGCAAGCTGTACAACACTGGATTGTGTGCGCACCTTGCCAACTGATAGAAAACAGTACCTTTGCACTCTCCTGACTTTTCCAATCACAGGAACATTCGATTGGAAGCTGTTTTGGACAACTTTTCTTTTCTTCCTGCCAAACACTTGGCAGACATCCGTGCAACTTCTAGAACACGATGGGAGATGTTTTCTGTGCTGGCACAGTTTTTCCTAGCCAGACATAGTGGAAAAGCTTGTTGCCGAGGTGTAGATGAGAAGAGGAGCTAAAGAGGAAGGTAGGATGCTCTCCGGAGGTAAGAGCCGCTGCCGGGCGTCTTTCGCAGAAGCCGCGCTAAGGAGAGCGCTGTGAGCGGCACAATCGTCTTTGCGCGAAGAAGCCGCTTCTTGGGCTCCGGCAGCCGGCGAGAGCGGCAGCTTCGGGAAGGTGAAGAAGCAAGCTGTACAACACTGGGATTGTGTGCGCACCTTGCCAACTGATAGAAAACAGTACCTTTGCACTCTCCTGACTTTTCCAATCACAGGAACATTCGATTGGAAGCTGTTTTGGACAACTTTTCTTTTCTTCCTGCCAAACACTTGGCAGACATCCGTGCAACTTCTAGAACACGATGGGAGATGTTTTCTGTGCTGGCACAGTTTTTCCTAGCCAGACATAGTGGAAAAGCTTGTTGCCGAGGTGTAGATGAGAAGAGGAGCTAAAGAGGAAGGTAGGATGCTCTCCGGAGGTAAGAGCCGCTGCCGGGCGTCTTTCGGCAGAAGCCGCGCTAAGGAGAGCGCTGTGAGCGGCACAATCGTCTTTGCGCGAAGAAGCCGCTTCTTGGGCTCCGGCAGCCGGCGAGAGCGGCAGCTTCGGGAAGGTGAAGAAGCAAGCTGTACAACACTGGGATTGTGTGCGCACCTTGCCAACTGATAGAAAACAGTACCTTTGCACTCTCCTGACTTTTCCAATCACAGGAACATTCGATTGGAAGCTGTTTTGGACAACTTTTCTTTTCTTCCTGCCAAACACTTGGCAGACATCCGTGCAACTTCTAGAACACGATGGGAGATGTTTTCTGTGCTGGCACAGTTTTTCCTAGCCAGACATAGTGGAAAAGCTTGTTGCCGAGGTGTAGATGAGAAGAGGAGCTAAAGAGGAAGGTAGGATGCTCTCCGGAGGTAAGAGCCGCTGCCGGGCGTCTTTCGGCAGAAGCCGCGCTAAGGAGAGCGCTGTGAGCGGCACAATCGTCTTTGCGCGAAGAAGCCGCTTCTTGGGCTCCGGCAGCCGGCGAGAGCGGCAGCTTCGGGAAGGTGAAGAAGCAAGCTGTACAACACTGGGATTGTGTGCGCACCTTGCCAACTGATAGAAAACAGTACCTTTGCACTCTCCTGACTTTTCCAATCACAGGAACATTCGATTGGAAGCTGTTTTGGACAACTTTTCTTTTCTTCCTGCCAAACACTTGGCAGACATCCGTGCAACTTCTAGAACACGATGGGAGATGTTTTCTGTGCTGGCACAGTTTTTCCTAGCCAGACATAGTGGAAAAGCTTGTTGCCGAGGTGTAGATGAGAAGAGGAGCTAAAGAGGAAGGTAGGATGCTCTCCGGAGGTAAGAGCCGCTGCCGGGCGTCTTTCGGCAGAAGCCGCGCTAAGGAGAGCGCTGTGAGCGGCACAATCGTCTTTGCGCGAAGAAGCCGCTTCTTGGGCTCCGGCAGCCGGCGAGAGCGGCAGCTTCGGGAAGGTGAAGAAGCAAGCTGTACAACACTGGGATTGTGTGCGCACCTTGCCAACTGATAGAAAACAGTACCTTTGCACTCTCCTGACTTTTCCAATCACAGGAACATTCGATTGGAAGCTGTTTTGGACAACTTTTCTTTTCTTCCTGCCAAACACTTGGCAGACATCCGTGCAACTTCTAGAACACGATGGGAGATGTTTTCTGTGCTGGCACAGTTTTTCCTAGCCAGACATAGTGGAAAAGCTTGTTGCCGAGGTGTAGATGAGAAGAGGAGCTAAAGAGGAAGGTAGGATGCTCTCCGGAGGTAAGAGCCGCTGCCGGGCGTCTTTCGGCAGAAGCCGCGCTAAGGAGAGCGCTGTGAGCGGCACAATCGTCTTTGCGCGAAGAAGCCGCTTCTTGGGCTCCGGCAGCCGGCGAGAGCGGCAGCTTCGGGAAGGTGAAGAAGCAAGCTGTACAACACTGGGATTGTGTGCGCACCTTGCCAACTGATAGAAAACAGTACCTTTGCACTCTCCTGACTTTTCCAATCACAGGAACATTCGATTGGAAGCTGTTTTGGACAACTTTTCTTTTCTTCCTGCCAAACACTTGGCAGACATCCGTGCAACTTCTAGAACACGATGGGAGATGTTTTCTGTGCTGGCACAGTTTTTCCTAGCCAGACATAGTGGAAAAGCTTGTTGCCGAGGTGTAGATGAGAAGAGGAGCTAAAGAGGAAGGTAGGATGCTCTCCGGAGGTAAGAGCCGCTGCCGGGCGTCTTTCGGCAGAAGCCGCGCTAAGGAGAGCGCTGTGAGCGGCACAATCGTCTTTGCGCGAAGAAGCCGCTTCTTGGGCTCCGGCAGCCGGCGAGAGCGGCAGCTTCGGGAAGGTGAAGAAGCAAGCTGTACAACACTGGGATTGTGTGCGCACCTTGCCAACTGATAGAAAACAGTACCTTTGCACTCTCCTGACTTTTCCAATCACAGGAACATTCGATTGGAAGCTGTTTTGGACAACTTTTCTTTTCTTCCTGCCAAACACTTGGCAGACATCCGTGCAACTTCTAGAACACGATGGGAGATGTTTTCTGTGCTGGCACAGTTTTTCCTAGCCAGACATAGTGGAAAAGCTTGTTGCCGAGGTGTAGATGAGAAGAGGAGCTAAAGAGGAAGGTAGGATGCTCTCCGGAGGTAAGAGCCGCTGCCGGGCGTCTTTCGGCAGAAGCCGCGCTAAGGAGAGCGCTGTGAGCGGCACAATCGTCTTTGCGCGAAGAAGCCGCTTCTTGGGCTCCGGCAGCCGGCGAGAGCGGCAGCTTCGGGAAGGTGAAGAAGCAAGCTGTACAACACTGGGATTGTGTGCGCACCTTGCCAACTGATAGAAAACAGTACCTTTGCACTCTCCTGACTTTTCCAATCACAGGAACATTCGATTGGAAGCTGTTTTGGACAACTTTTCTTTTCTTCCTGCCAAACACTTGGCAGACATCCGTGCAACTTCTAGAACACGATGGGAGATGTTTTCTGTGCTGGCACAGTTTTTCCTAGCCAGACATAGTGGAAAAGCTTGTTGCCGAGGTGTAGATGAGAAGAGGAGCTAAAGAGGAAGGTAGGATGCTCTCCGGAGGTAAGAGCCGCTGCCGGGCGTCTTTCGGCAGAAGCCGCGCTAAGGAGAGCGCTGTGAGCGGCACAATCGTCTTTGCGCGAAGAAGCCGCTTCTTGGGCTCCGGCAGCCGGCGAGAGCGGCAGCTTCGGGAAGGTGAAGAAGCAAGCTGTACAACACTGGGATTGTGTGCGCACCTTGCCAACTGATAGAAAACAGTACCTTTGCACTCTCCTGACTTTTCCAATCACAGGAACATTCGATTGGAAGCTGTTTTGGACAACTTTTCTTTTCTTCCTGCCAAACACTTGGCAGACATCCGTGCAACTTCTAGAACACGATGGGAGATGTTTTCTGTGCTGGCACAGTTTTTCCTAGCCAGACATAGTGGAAAAGCTTGTTGCCGAGGTGTAGATGAGAAGAGGAGCTAAAGAGGAAGGTAGGATGCTCTCCGGAGGTAAGAGCCGCTGCCGGGCGTCTTTCGGCAGAAGCCGCGCTAAGGAGAGCGCTGTGAGCGGCACAATCGTCTTTGCGCGAAGAAGCCGCTTCTTGGGCTCCGGCAGCCGGCGAGAGCGGCAGCTTCGGGAAGGTGAAGAAGCAAGCTGTACAACACTGGGATTGTGTGCGCACCTTGCCAACTGATAGAAAACAGTACCTTTGCACTCTCCTGACTTTTCCAATCACAGGAACATTCGATTGGAAGCTGTTTTGGACAACTTTTCTTTTCTTCCTGCCAAACACTTGGCAGACATCCGTGCAACTTCTAGAACACGATGGGAGATGTTTTCTGTGCTGGCACAGTTTTTCCTAGCCAGACATAGTGGAAAAGCTTGTTGCCGAGGTGTAGATGAGAAGAGGAGCTAAAGAGGAAGGTAGGATGCTCTCCGGAGGTAAGAGCCGCTGCCGGGCGTCTTTCGGCAGAAGCCGCGCTAAGGAGAGCGCTGTGAGCGGCACAATCGTCTTTGCGCGAAGAAGCCGCTTCTTGGGCTCCGGCAGCCGGCGAGAGCGGCAGCTTCGGGAAGGTGAAGAAGCAAGCTGTACAACACTGGGATTGTGTGCGCACCTTGCCAACTGATAGAAAACAGTACCTTTGCACTCTCCTGACTTTTCCAATCACAGGAACATTCGATTGGAAGCTGTTTTGGACAACTTTTCTTTTCTTCCTGCCAAACACTTGGCAGACATCCGTGCAACTTCTAGAACACGATGGGAGATGTTTTCTGTGCTGGCACAGTTTTTCCTAGCCAGACATAGTGGAAAAGCTTGTTGCCGAGGTGTAGATGAGAAGAGGAGCTAAAGAGGAAGGTAGGATGCTCTCCGGAGGTAAGAGCCGCTGCCGGGCGTCTTTCGGCAGAAGCCGCGCTAAGGAGAGCGCTGTGAGCGGCACAATCGTCTTTGCGCGAAGAAGCCGCTTCTTGGGCTCCGGCAGCCGGCGAGAGCGGCAGCTTCGGGAAGGTGAAGAAGCAAGCTGTACAACACTGGGATTGTGTGCGCACCTTGCCAACTGATAGAAAACAGTACCTTTGCACTCTCCTGACTTTTCCAATCACAGGAACATTCGATTGGAAGCTGTTTTGGACAACTTTTCTTTTCTTCCTGCCAAACACTTGGCAGACATCCGTGCAACTTCTAGAACACGATGGGAGATGTTTTCTGTGCTGGCACAGTTTTTCCTAGCCAGACATAGTGGAAAAGCTTGTTGCCGAGGTGTAGATGAGAAGAGGAGCTAAAGAGGAAGGTAGGATGCTCTCCGGAGGTAAGAGCCGCTGCCGGGCGTCTTTCGGCAGAAGCCGCGCTAAGGAGAGCGCTGTGAGCGGCACAATCGTCTTTGCGCGAAGAAGCCGCTTCTTGGGCTCCGGCAGCCGGCGAGAGCGGCAGCTTCGGGAAGGTGAAGAAGCAAGCTGTACAACACTGGGATTGTGTGCGCACCTTGCCAACTGATAGAAAACAGTACCTTTGCACTCTCCTGACTTTTCCAATCACAGGAACATTCGATTGGAAGCTGTTTTGGACAACTTTTCTTTTCTTCCTGCCAAACACTTGGCAGACATCCGTGCAACTTCTAGAACACGATGGGAGATGTTTTCTGTGCTGGCACAGTTTTTCCTAGCCAGACATAGTGGAAAAGCTTGTTGCCGAGGTGTAGATGAGAAGAGGAGCTAAAGAGGAAGGTAGGATGCTCTCCGGAGGTAAGAGCCGCTGCCGGGCGTCTTTCGGCAGAAGCCGCGCTAAGGAGAGCGCTGTGAGCGGCACAATCGTCTTTGCGCGAAGAAGCCGCTTCTTGGGCTCCGGCAGCCGGCGAGAGCGGCAGCTTCGGGAAGGTGAAGAAGCAAGCTGTACAACACTGGGATTGTGTGCGCACCTTGCCAACTGATAGAAAACAGTACCTTTGCACTCTCCTGACTTTTCCAATCACAGGAACATTCGATTGGAAGCTGTTTTGGACAACTTTTCTTTTCTTCCTGCCAAACACTTGGCAGACATCCGTGCAACTTCTAGAACACGATGGGAGATGTTTTCTGTGCTGGCACAGTTTTTCCTAGCCAGACATAGTGGAAAAGCTTGTTGCCGAGGTGTAGATGAGAAGAGGAGCTAAAGAGGAAGGTAGGATGCTCTCCGGAGGTAAGAGCCGCTGCCGGGCGTCTTTCGGCAGAAGCCGCGCTAAGGAGAGCGCTGTGAGCGGCACAATCGTCTTTGCGCGAAGAAGCCGCTTCTTGGGCTCCGGCAGCCGGCGAGAGCGGCAGCTTCGGGAAGGTGAAGAAGCAAGCTGTACAACACTGGGATTGTGTGCGCACCTTGCCAACTGATAGAAAACAGTACCTTTGCACTCTCCTGACTTTTCCAATCACAGGAACATTCGATTGGAAGCTGTTTTGGACAACTTTTCTTTTCTTCCTGCCAAACACTTGGCAGACATCCGTGCAACTTCTAGAACACGATGGGAGATGTTTTCTGTGCTGGCACAGTTTTTCCTAGCCAGACATAGTGGAAAAGCTTGTTGCCGAGGTGTAGATGAGAAGAGGAGCTAAAGAGGAAGGTAGGATGCTCTCCGGAGGTAAGAGCCGCTGCCGGGCGTCTTTCGGCAGAAGCCGCGCTAAGGAGAGCGCTGTGAGCGGCACAATCGTCTTTGCGCGAAGAAGCCGCTTCTTGGGCTCCGGCAGCCGGCGAGAGCGGCAGCTTCGGGAAGGTGAAGAAGCAAGCTGTACAACACTGGGATTGTGTGCGCACCTTGCCAACTGATAGAAAACAGTACCTTTGCACTCTCCTGACTTTTCCAATCACAGGAACATTCGATTGGAAGCTGTTTTGGACAACTTTTCTTTTCTTCCTGCCAAACACTTGGCAGACATCCGTGCAACTTCTAGAACACGATGGGAGATGTTTTCTGTGCTGGCACAGTTTTTCCTAGCCAGACATAGTGGAAAAGCTTGTTGCCGAGGTGTAGATGAGAAGAGGAGCTAAAGAGGAAGGTAGGATGCTCTCCGGAGGTAAGAGCCGCTGCCGGGCGTCTTTCGGCAGAAGCCGCGCTAAGGAGAGCGCTGTGAGCGGCACAATCGTCTTTGCGCGAAGAAGCCGCTTCTTGGGCTCCGGCAGCCGGCGAGAGCGGCAGCTTCGGGAAGGTGAAGAAGCAAGCTGTACAACACTGGGATTGTGTGCGCACCTTGCCAACTGATAGAAAACAGTACCTTTGCACTCTCCTGACTTTTCCAATCACAGGAACATTCGATTGGAAGCTGTTTTGGACAACTTTTCTTTTCTTCCTGCCAAACACTTGGCAGACATCCGTGCAACTTCTAGAACACGATGGGAGATGTTTTCTGTGCTGGCACAGTTTTTCCTAGCCAGACATAGTGGAAAAGCTTGTTGCCGAGGTGTAGATGAGAAGAGGAGCTAAAGAGGAAGGTAGGATGCTCTCCGGAGGTAAGAGCCGCTGCCGGGCGTCTTTCGGCAGAAGCCGCGCTAAGGAGAGCGCTGTGAGCGGCACAATCGTCTTTGCGCGAAGAAGCCGCTTCTTGGGCTCCGGCAGCCGGCG
This sequence comes from Melospiza melodia melodia, assembly GCF_035770615.1. Lineage (NCBI taxonomy): Eukaryota > Metazoa > Chordata > Aves > Passeriformes > Passerellidae > Melospiza > Melospiza melodia. The sequence continues at coordinate 48,351 of NC_086205.1, read as the reverse complement.
AGAGCGGCAGCTTCGGGAAGGTGAAGAAGCAAGCTGTACAACACTGGGATTGTGTGCGCACCTTGCCAACTGATAGAAAACAGTACCTTTGCACTCTCCTGACTTTTCCAATCACAGGAACATTCGATTGGAAGCTGTTTTGGACAACTTTTCTTTTCTTCCTGCCAAACACTTGGCAGACATCCGTGCAACTTCTAGAACACGATGGGAGATGTTTTCTGTGCTGGCACAGTTTTTCCTAGCCAGACATAGTGGAAAAGCTTGTTGCCGAGGTGTAGATGAGAAGAGGAGCTAAAGAGGAAGGTAGGATGCTCTCCGGAGGTAAGAGCCGCTGCCGGGCGTCTTTCGGCAGAAGCCGCGCTAAGGAGAGCGCTGTGAGCGGCACAATCGTCTTTGCGCGAAGAAGCCGCTTCTTGGGCTCCGGCAGCCGGCGAGAGCGGCAGCTTCGGGAAGGTGAAGAAGCAAGCTGTACAACACTGGGATTGTGTGCGCACCTTGCCAACTGATAGAAAACAGTACCTTTGCACTCTCCTGACTTTTCCAATCACAGGAACATTCGATTGGAAGCTGTTTTGGACAACTTTTCTTTTCTTCCTGCCAAACACTTGGCAGACATCCGTGCAACTTCTAGAACACGATGGGAGATGTTTTCTGTGCTGGCACAGTTTTTCCTAGCCAGACAGAGTGGAAAAGCTTGTTGCCGAGGTGTAGATGAGAAGAGGAGCTAAAGAGGAAGGTAGGATGCTCTCCGGAGGTAAGAGCCGCTGCCGGGCGTCTTTCGGCAGAAGCCGCGCTAAGGAGAGCGCTGTGAGCGGCACAATCGTCTTTGCGCGAAGAAGCCGCTTCTTGGGCTCCGGCAGCCGGCGAGAGCGGCAGCTTCGGGAAGGTGAAGAAGCAAGCTGTACAACACTGGGATTGTGTGCGCACCTTGCCAACTGATAGAAAACAGTACCTTTGCACTCTCCTGACTTTTCCAATCACAGGAACATTCGATTGGAAGCTGTTTTGGACAACTTTTCTTTTCTTCCTGCCAAACACTTGGCAGACATCCGTGCAACTTCTAGAACACGATGGGAGATGTTTTCTGTGCTGGCACAGTTTTTCCTAGCCAGACATAGTGAAAAGCTTGTTGCCGAGGTGTAGATGAGAAGAGGAGCTAAAGAGGAAGGTAGGATGCTCTCCGGAGGTAAGAGCCGCTGCCGGGCGTCTTTCGGCAGAAGCCGCGCTAAGGAGAGCGCTGTGAGCGGCACAATCGTCTTTGCGCGAAGAAGCCGCTTCTTGGGCTCCGGCAGCCGGCGAGAGCGGCAGCTTCGGGAAGGTGAAGAAGCAAGCTGTACAACACTGGGATTGTGTGCGCACCTTGCCAACTGATAGAAAACAGTACCTTTGCACTCTCCTGACTTTTCCAATCACAGGAACATTCGATTGGAAGCTGTTTTGGACAACTTTTCTTTTCTTCCTGCCAAACACTTGGCAGACATCCGTGCAACTTCTAGAACACGATGGGAGATGTTTTCTGTGCTGGCACAGTTTTTCCTAGCCAGACATAGTGGAAAAGCTTGTTGCCGAGGTGTAGATGAGAAGAGGAGCTAAAGAGGAAGGTAGGATGCTCTCCGGAGGTAAGAGCCGCTGCCGGGCGTCTTTCGGCAGAAGCCGCGCTAAGGAGAGCGCTGTGAGCGGCACAATCGTCTTTGCGCGAAGAAGCCGCTTCTTGGGCTCCGGCAGCCGGCGAGAGCGGCAGCTTCGGGAAGGTGAAGAAGCAAGCTGTACAACACTGGGATTGTGTGCGCACCTTGCCAACTGATAGAAAACAGTACCTTTGCACTCTCCTGACTTTTCCAATCACAGGAACATTCGATTGGAAGCTGTTTTGGACAACTTTTCTTTTCTTCCTGCCAAACACTTGGCAGACATCCGTGCAACTTCTAGAACACGATGGGAGATGTTTTCTGTGCTGGCACAGTTTTTCCTAGCCAGACAGAGTGGAAAAGCTTGTTGCCGAGGTGTAGATGAGAAGAGGAGCTAAAGAGGAAGGTAGGATGCTCTCCGGAGGTAAGAGCCGCTGCCGGGCGTCTTTCGGCAGAAGCCGCGCTAAGGAGAGCGCTGTGAGCGGCACAATCGTCTTTGCGCGAAGAAGCCGCTTCTTGGGCTCCGGCAGCCGGCGAGAGCGGCAGCTTCGGGAAGGTGAAGAAGCAAGCTGTACAACACTGGGATTGTGTGCGCACCTTGCCAACTGATAGAAAACAGTACCTTTGCACTCTCCTGACTTTTCCAATCACAGGAACATTCGATTGGAAGCTGTTTTGGACAACTTTTCTTTTCTTCCTGCCAAACACTTGGCAGACATCCGTGCAACTTCTAGAACACGATGGGAGATGTTTTCTGTGCTGGCACAGTTTTTCCTAGCCAGACATAGTGGAAAAGCTTGTTGCCGAGGTGTAGATGAGAAGAGGAGCTAAAGAGGAAGGTAGGATGCTCTCCGGAGGTAAGAGCCGCTGCCGGGCGTCTTTCGGCAGAAGCCGCGCTAAGGAGAGCGCTGTGAGCGGCACAATCGTCTTTGCGCGAAGAAGCCGCTTCTTGGGCTCCGGCAGCCGGCGAGAGCGGCAGCTTCGGGAAGGTGAAGAAGCAAGCTGTACAACACTGGGATTGTGTGCGCACCTTGCCAACTGATAGAAAACAGTACCTTTGCACTCTCCTGACTTTTCCAATCACAGGAACATTCGATTGGAAGCTGTTTTGGACAACTTTTCTTTTCTTCCTGCCAAACACTTGGCAGACATCCGTGCAACTTCTAGAACACGATGGGAGATGTTTTCTGTGCTGGCACAGTTTTTCCTAGCCAGACATAGTGGAAAAGCTTGTTGCCGAGGTGTAGATGAGAAGAGGAGCTAAAGAGGAAGGTAGGATGCTCTCCGGAGGTAAGAGCCGCTGCCGGGCGTCTTTCGGCAGAAGCCGCGCTAAGGAGAGCGCTGTGAGCGGCACAATCGTCTTTGCGCGAAGAAGCCGCTTCTTGGGCTCCGGCAGCCGGCGAGAGCGGCAGCTTCGGGAAGGTGAAGAAGCAAGCTGTACAACACTGGGATTGTGTGCGCACCTTGCCAACTGATAGAAAACAGTACCTTTGCACTCTCCTGACTTTTCCAATCACAGGAACATTCGATTGGAAGCTGTTTTGGACAACTTTTCTTTTCTTCCTGCCAAACACTTGGCAGACATCCGTGCAACTTCTAGAACACGATGGGAGATGTTTTCTGTGCTGGCACAGTTTTTCCTAGCCAGACATAGTGGAGAAGCTTGTTGCCGAGGTGTAGATGAGAAGAGGAGCTAAAGAGGAAGGTAGGATGCTCTCCGGAGGTAAGAGCCGCTGCCGGGCGTCTTTCGGCAGAAGCCGCGCTAAGGAGAGCGCTGTGAGCGGCACAATCGTCTTTGCGCGAAGAAGCCGCTTCTTGGGCTCCGGCAGCCGGCGAGAGCGGCAGCTTCGGGAAGGTGAAGAAGCAAGCTGTACAACACTGGGATTGTGTGCGCACCTTGCCAACTGATAGAAAACAGTACCTTTGCACTCTCCTGACTTTTCCAATCACAGGAACATTCGATTGGAAGCTGTTTTGGACAACTTTTCTTTTCTTCCTGCCAAACACTTGGCAGACATCCGTGCAACTTCTAGAACACGATGGGAGATGTTTTCTGTGCTGGCACAGTTTTTCCTAGCCAGACAGAGTGGAAAAGCTTGTTGCCGAGGTGTAGATGAGAAGAGGAGCTAAAGAGGAAGGTAGGATGCTCTCCGGAGGTAAGAGCCGCTGCCGGGCGTCTTTCGGCAGAAGCCGCGCTAAGGAGAGCGCTGTGAGCGGCACAATCGTCTTTGCGCGAAGAAGCCGCTTCTTGGGCTCCGGCAGCCGGCGAGAGCGGCAGCTTCGGGAAGGTGAAGAAGCAAGCTGTACAACACTGGGATTGTGTGCGCACCTTGCCAACTGATAGAAAACAGTACCTTTGCACTCTCCTGACTTTTCCAATCACAGGAACATTCGATTGGAAGCTGTTTTGGACAACTTTTCTTTTCTTCCTGCCAAACACTTGGCAGACATCCGTGCAACTTCTAGAACACGATGGGAGATGTTTTCTGTGCTGGCACAGTTTTTCCTAGCCAGACATAGTGGAAAAGCTTGTTGCCGAGGTGTAGATGAGAAGAGGAGCTAAAGAGGAAGGTAGGATGCTCTCCGGAGGTAAGAGCCGCTGCCGGGCGTCTTTCGGCAGAAGCCGCGCTAAGGAGAGCGCTGTGAGCGGCACAATCGTCTTTGCGCGAAGAAGCCGCTTCTTGGGCTCCGGCAGCCGGCGAGAGCGGCAGCTTCGGGAAGGTGAAGAAGCAAGCTGTACAACACTGGGATTGTGTGCGCACCTTGCCAACTGATAGAAAACAGTACCTTTGCACTCTCCTGACTTTTCCAATCACAGGAACATTCGATTGGAAGCTGTTTTGGACAACTTTTCTTTTCTTCCTGCCAAACACTTGGCAGACATCCGTGCAACTTCTAGAACACGATGGGAGATGTTTTCTGTGCTGGCACAGTTTTTCCTAGCCAGACATAGTGGAGAAGCTTGTTGCCGAGGTGTAGATGAGAAGAGGAGCTAAAGAGGAAGGTAGGATGCTCTCCGGAGGTAAGAGCCGCTGCCGGGCGTCTTTCGGCAGAAGCCGCGCTAAGGAGAGCGCTGTGAGCGGCACAATCGTCTTTGCGCGAAGAAGCCGCTTCTTGGGCTCCGGCAGCCGGCGAGAGCGGCAGCTTCGGGAAGGTGAAGAAGCAAGCTGTACAACACTGGGATTGTGTGCGCACCTTGCCAACTGATAGAAAACAGTACCTTTGCACTCTCCTGACTTTTCCAATCACAGGAACATTCGATTGGAAGCTGTTTTGGACAACTTTTCTTTTCTTCCTGCCAAACACTTGGCAGACATCCGTGCAACTTCTAGAACACGATGGGAGATGTTTTCTGTGCTGGCACAGTTTTTCCTAGCCAGACAGAGTGGAAAAGCTTGTTGCCGAGGTGTAGATGAGAAGAGGAGCTAAAGAGGAAGGTAGGATGCTCTCCGGAGGTAAGAGCCGCTGCCGGGCGTCTTTCGGCAGAAGCCGCGCTAAGGAGAGCACTGTGAGCGGCACAATCGTCTTTGCGCGAAGAAGCCGCTTCTTGGGCTCCGGCAGCCGGCGAGAGCGGCAGCTTCGGGAAGGTGAAGAAGCAAGCTGTACAACACTGGGATTGTGTGCGCACCTTGCCAACTGATAGAAAACAGTACCTTTGCACTCTCCTGACTTTTCCAATCACAGGAACATTCGATTGGAAGCTGTTTTGGACAACTTTTCTTTTCTTCCTGCCAAACACTTGGCAGACATCCGTGCAACTTCTAGAACACGATGGGAGATGTTTTCTGTGCTGGCACAGTTTTTCCTAGCCAGACATAGTGGAAAAGCTTGTTGCCGAGGTGTAGATGAGAAGAGGAGCTAAAGAGGAAGGTAGGATGCTCTCCGGAGGTAAGAGCCGCTGCCGGGCGTCTTTCGGCAGAAGCCGCGCTAAGGAGAGCGCTGTGAGCGGCACAATCGTCTTTGCGCGAAGAAGCCGCTTCTTGGGCTCCGGCAGCCGGCGAGAGCGGCAGCTTCGGGAAGGTGAAGAAGCAAGCTGTACAACACTGGGATTGTGTGCGCACCTTGCCAACTGATAGAAAACAGTACCTTTGCACTCTCCTGACTTTTCCAATCACAGGAACATTCGATTGGAAGCTGTTTTGGACAACTTTTCTTTTCTTCCTGCCAAACACTTGGCAGACATCCGTGCAACTTCTAGAACACGATGGGAGATGTTTTCTGTGCTGGCACAGTTTTTCCTAGCCAGACATAGTGGAAAAGCTTGTTGCCGAGGTGTAGATGAGAAGAGGAGCTAAAGAGGAAGGTAGGATGCTCTCCGGAGGTAAGAGCCGCTGCCGGGCGTCTTTCGGCAGAAGCCGCGCTAAGGAGAGCGCTGTGAGCGGCACAATCGTCTTTGCGCGAAGAAGCCGCTTCTTGGGCTCCGGCAGCCGGCGAGAGCGGCAGCTTCGGGAAGGTGAAGAAGCAAGCTGTACAACACTGGGATTGTGTGCGCACCTTGCCAACTGATAGAAAACAGTACCTTTGCACTCTCCTGACTTTTCCAATCACAGGAACATTCGATTGGAAGCTGTTTTGGACAACTTTTCTTTTCTTCCTGCCAAACACTTGGCAGACATCCGTGCAACTTCTAGAACACGATGGGAGATGTTTTCTGTGCTGGCACAGTTTTTCCTAGCCAGACATAGTGGAAAAGCTTGTTGCCGAGGTGTAGATGAGAAGAGGAGCTAAAGAGGAAGGTAGGATGCTCTCCGGAGGTAAGAGCCGCTGCCGGGCGTCTTTCGGCAGAAGCCGCGCTAAGGAGAGCGCTGTGAGCGGCACAATCGTCTTTGCGCGAAGAAGCCGCTTCTTGGGCTCCGGCAGCCGGCGAGAGCGGCAGCTTCGGGAAGGTGAAGAAGCAAGCTGTACAACACTGGGATTGTGTGCGCACCTTGCCAACTGATAGAAAACAGTACCTTTGCACTCTCCTGACTTTTCCAATCACAGGAACATTCGATTGGAAGCTGTTTTGGACAACTTTTCTTTTCTTCCTGCCAAACACTTGGCAGACATCCGTGCAACTTCTAGAACACGAGGGGAGATGTTTTCTGTGCTGGCACAGTTTTTCCTAGCCAGACATAGTGGAAAAGCTTGTTGCCGAGGTGTAGATGAGAAGAGGAGCTAAAGAGGAAGGTAGGATGCTCTCCGGAGGTAAGAGCCGCTGCCGGGCGTCTTTCGGCAGAAGCCGCGCTAAGGAGAGCGCTGTGAGCGGCACAATCGTCTTTGCGCGAAGAAGCCGCTTCTTGGGCTCCGGCAGCCGGCGAGAGCGGCAGCTTCGGGAAGGTGAAGAAGCAAGCTGTACAACACTGGGATTGTGTGCGCACCTTGCCAACTGATAGAAAACAGTACCTTTGCACTCTCCTGACTTTTCCAATCACAGGAACATTCGATTGGAAGCTGTTTTGGACAACTTTTCTTTTCTTCCTGCCAAACACTTGGCAGACATCCGTGCAACTTCTAGAACACGATGGGAGATGTTTTCTGTGCTGGCACAGTTTTTCCTAGCCAGACATAGTGGAAAAGCTTGTTGCCGAGGTGTAGATGAGAAGAGGAGCTAAAGAGGAAGGTAGGATGCTCTCCGGAGGTAAGAGCCGCTGCCGGGCGTCTTTCGGCAGAAGCCGCGCTAAGGAGAGCGCTGTGAGCGGCACAATCGTCTTTGCGCGAAGAAGCCGCTTCTTGGGCTCCGGCAGCCGGCGAGAGCGGCAGCTTCGGGAAGGTGAAGAAGCAAGCTGTACAACACTGGGATTGTGTGCGCACCTTGCCAACTGATAGAAAACAGTACCTTTGCACTCTCCTGACTTTTCCAATCACAGGAACATTCGATTGGAAGCTGTTTTGGACAACTTTTCTTTTCTTCCTGCCAAACACTTGGCAGACATCCGTGCAACTTCTAGAACACGATGGGAGATGTTTTCTGTGCTGGCACAGTTTTTCCTAGCCAGACATAGTGGAAAAGCTTGTTGCCGAGGTGTAGATGAGAAGAGGAGCTAAAGAGGAAGGTAGGATGCTCTCCGGAGGTAAGAGCCGCTGCCGGGCGTCTTTCGGCAGAAGCCGCGCTAAGGAGAGCGCTGTGAGCGGCACAATCGTCTTTGCGCGAAGAAGCCGCTTCTTGGGCTCCGGCAGCCGGCGAGAGCGGCAGCTTCGGGAAGGTGAAGAAGCAAGCTGTACAACACTGGGATTGTGTGCGCACCTTGCCAACTGATAGAAAACAGTACCTTTGCACTCTCCTGACTTTTCCAATCACAGGAACATTCGATTGGAAGCTGTTTTGGACAACTTTTCTTTTCTTCCTGCCAAACACTTGGCAGACATCCGTGCAACTTCTAGAACACGAGGGGAGATGTTTTCTGTGCTGGCACAGTTTTTCCTAGCCAGACATAGTGGAAAAGCTTGTTGCCGAGGTGTAGATGAGAAGAGGAGCTAAAGAGGAAGGTAGGATGCTCTCCGGAGGTAAGAGCCGCTGCCGGGCGTCTTTCGGCAGAAGCCGCGCTAAGGAGAGCGCTGTGAGCGGCACAATCGTCTTTGCGCGAAGAAGCCGCTTCTTGGGCTCCGGCAGCCGGCGAGAGCGGCAGCTTCGGGAAGGTGAAGAAGCAAGCTGTACAACACTGGGATTGTGTGCGCACCTTGCCAACTGATAGAAAACAGTACCTTTGCACTCTCCTGACTTTTCCAATCACAGGAACATTCGATTGGAAGCTGTTTTGGACAACTTTTCTTTTCTTCCTGCCAAACACTTGGCAGACATCCGTGCAACTTCTAGAACACGATGGGAGATGTTTTCTGTGCTGGCACAGTTTTTCCTAGCCAGACATAGTGGAAAAGCTTGTTGCCGAGGTGTAGATGAGAAGAGGAGCTAAAGAGGAAGGTAGGATGCTCTCCGGAGGTAAGAGCCGCTGCCGGGCGTCTTTCGGCAGAAGCCGCGCTAAGGAGAGCACTGTGAGCGGCACAATCGTCTTTGCGCGAAGAAGCCGCTTCTTGGGCTCCGGCAGCCGGCGAGAGCGGCAGCTTCGGGAAGGTGAAGAAGCAAGCTGTACAACACTGGGATTGTGTGCGCACCTTGCCAACTGATAGAAAACAGTACCTTTGCACTCTCCTGACTTTTCCAATCACAGGAACATTCGATTGGAAGCTGTTTTGGACAACTTTTCTTTTCTTCCTGCCAAACACTTGGCAGACATCCGTGCAACTTCTAGAACACGAGGGGAGATGTTTTCTGTGCTGGCACAGTTTTTCCTAGCCAGACATAGTGGAAAAGCTTGTTGCCGAGGTGTAGATGAGAAGAGGAGCTAAAGAGGAAGGTAGGATGCTCTCCGGAGGTAAGAGCCGCTGCCGGGCGTCTTTCGGCAGAAGCCGCGCTAAGGAGAGCACTGTGAGCGGCACAATCGTCTTTGCGCGAAGAAGCCGCTTCTTGGGCTCCGGCAGCCGGCGAGAGCGGCAGCTTCGGGAAGGTGAAGAAGCAAGCTGTACAACACTGGGATTGTGTGCGCACCTTGCCAACTGATAGAAAACAGTACCTTTGCACTCTCCTGACTTTTCCAATCACAGGAACATTCGATTGGAAGCTGTTTTGGACAACTTTTCTTTTCTTCCTGCCAAACACTTGGCAGACATCCGTGCAACTTCTAGAACACGATGGGAGATGTTTTCTGTGCTGGCACAGTTTTTCCTAGCCAGACATAGTGGAAAAGCTTGTTGCCGAGGTGTAGATGAGAAGAGGAGCTAAAGAGGAAGGTAGGATGCTCTCCGGAGGTAAGAGCCGCTGCCGGGCGTCTTTCGGCAGAAGCCGCGCTAAGGAGAGCGCTGTGAGCGGCACAATCGTCTTTGCGCGAAGAAGCCGCTTCTTGGGCTCCGGCAGCCGGCGAGAGCGGCAGCTTCGGGAAGGTGAAGAAGCAAGCTGTACAACACTGGGATTGTGTGCGCACCTTGCCAACTGATAGAAAACAGTACCTTTGCACTCTCCTGACTTTTCCAATCACAGGAACATTCGATTGGAAGCTGTTTTGGACAACTTTTCTTTTCTTCCTGCCAAACACTTGGCAGACATCCGTGCAACTTCTAGAACACGATGGGAGATGTTTTCTGTGCTGGCACAGTTTTTCCTAGCCAGACATAGTGGAAAAGCTTGTTGCCGAGGTGTAGATGAGAAGAGGAGCTAAAGAGGAAGGTAGGATGCTCTCCGGAGGTAAGAGCCGCTGCCGGGCGTCTTTCGGCAGAAGCCGCGCTAAGGAGAGCGCTGTGAGCGGCACAATCGTCTTTGCGCGAAGAAGCCGCTTCTTGGGCTCCGGCAGCCGGCGAGAGCGGCAGCTTCGGGAAGGTGAAGAAGCAAGCTGTACAACACTGGGATTGTGTGCGCACCTTGCCAACTGATAGAAAACAGTACCTTTGCACTCTCCTGACTTTTCCAATCACAGGAACATTCGATTGGAAGCTGTTTTGGACAACTTTTCTTTTCTTCCTGCCAAACACTTGGCAGACATCCGTGCAACTTCTAGAACACGATGGGAGATGTTTTCTGTGCTGGCACAGTTTTTCCTAGCCAGACATAGTGGAAAAGCTTGTTGCCGAGGTGTAGATGAGAAGAGGAGCTAAAGAGGAAGGTAGGATGCTCTCCGGAGGTAAGAGCCGCTGCCGGGCGTCTTTCGGCAGAAGCCGCGCTAAGGAGAGCGCTGTGAGCGGCACAATCGTCTTTGCGCGAAGAAGCCGCTTCTTGGGCTCCGGCAGCCGGCGAGAGCGGCAGCTTCGGGAAGGTGAAGAAGCAAGCTGTACAACACTGGGATTGTGTGCGCACCTTGCCAACTGATAGAAAACAGTACCTTTGCACTCTCCTGACTTTTCCAATCACAGGAACATTCGATTGGAAGCTGTTTTGGACAACTTTTCTTTTCTTCCTGCCAAACACTTGGCAGACATCCGTGCAACTTCTAGAACACGATGGGAGATGTTTTCTGTGCTGGCACAGTTTTTCCTAGCCAGACATAGTGGAAAAGCTTGTTGCCGAGGTGTAGATGAGAAGAGGAGCTAAAGAGGAAGGTAGGATGCTCTCCGGAGGTAAGAGCCGCTGCCGGGCGTCTTTCGGCAGAAGCCGCGCTAAGGAGAGCACTGTGAGCGGCACAATCGTCTTTGCGCGAAGAAGCCGCTTCTTGGGCTCCGGCAGCCGGCGAGAGCGGCAGCTTCGGGAAGGTGAAGAAGCAAGCTGTACAACACTGGGATTGTGTGCGCACCTTGCCAACTGATAGAAAACAGTACCTTTGCACTCTCCTGACTTTTCCAATCACAGGAACATTCGATTGGAAGCTGTTTTGGACAACTTTTCTTTTCTTCCTGCCAAACACTTGGCAGACATCCGTGCAACTTCTAGAACACGATGGGAGATGTTTTCTGTGCTGGCACAGTTTTTCCTAGCCAGACAGAGTGGAAAAGCTTGTTGCCGAGGTGTAGATGAGAAGAGGAGCTAAAGAGGAAGGTAGGATGCTCTCCGGAGGTAAGAGCCGCTGCCGGGCGTCTTTCGGCAGAAGCCGCGCTAAGGAGAGCACTGTGAGCGGCACAATCGTCTTTGCGCGAAGAAGCCGCTTCTTGGGCTCCGGCAGCCGGCGAGAGCGGCAGCTTCGGGAAGGTGAAGAAGCAAGCTGTACAACACTGGGATTGTGTGCGCACCTTGCCAACTGATAGAAAACAGTACCTTTGCACTCTCCTGACTTTTCCAATCACAGGAACATTCGATTGGAAGCTGTTTTGGACAACTTTTCTTTTCTTCCTGCCAAACACTTGGCAGACATCCGTGCAACTTCTAGAACACGAGGGGAGATGTTTTCTGTGCTGGCACAGTTTTTCCTAGCCAGACATAGTGGAAAAGCTTGTTGCCGAGGTGTAGATGAGAAGAGGAGCTAAAGAGGAAGGTAGGATGCTCTCCGGAGGTAAGAGCCGCTGCCGGGCGTCTTTCGGCAGAAGCCGCGCTAAGGAGAGCACTGTGAGCGGCACAATCGTCTTTGCGCGAAGAAGCCGCTTCTTGGGCTCCGGCAGCCGGCGAGAGCGGCAGCTTCGGGAAGGTGAAGAAGCAAGCTGTACAGCACTGGGATTGTGTGCGCACCTTGCCAACTGATAGAAAACAGTACCTTTGCACTCTCCTGACTTTTCCAATCACAGGAACATTCGATTGGAAGCTGTTTTGGACAACTTTTCTTTTCTTCCTGCCAAACACTTGGCAGACATCCGTGCAACTTCTAGAACACGATGGGAGATGTTTTCTGTGCTGGCACAGTTTTTCCTAGCCAGACATAGTGGAAAAGCTTGTTGCCGAGGTGTAGATGAGAAGAGGAGCTAAAGAGGAAGGTAGGATGCTCTCCGGAGGTAAGAGCCGCTGCCGGGCGTCTTTCGGCAGAAGCCGCGCTAAGGAGAGCACTGTGAGCGGCACAATCGTCTTTGCGCGAAGAAGCCGCTTCTTGGGCTCCGGCAGCCGGCGAGAGCGGCAGCTTCGGGAAGGTGAAGAAGCAAGCTGTACAACACTGGGATTGTGTGCGCACCTTGCCAACTGATAGAAAACAGTACCTTTGCACTCTCCTGACTTTTCCAATCACAGGAACATTCGATTGGAAGCTGTTTTGGACAACTTTTCTTTTCTTCCTGCCAAACACTTGGCAGACATCCGTGCAACTTCTAGAACACGAGGGGAGATGTTTTCTGTGCTGGCACAGTTTTTCCTAGCCAGACATAGTGGAAAAGCTTGTTGCCGAGGTGTAGATGAGAAGAGGAGCTAAAGAGGAAGGTAGGATGCTCTCCGGAGGTAAGAGCCGCTGCCGGGCGTCTTTCGGCAGAAGCCGCGCTAAGGAGAGCACTGTGAGCGGCACAATCGTCTTTGCGCGAAGAAGCCGCTTCTTGGGCTCCGGCAGCCGGCGAGAGCGGCAGCTTCGGGAAGGTGAAGAAGCAAGCTGTACAGCACTGGGATTGTGTGCGCACCTTGCCAACTGATAGAAAACAGTACCTTTGCACTCTCCTGACTTTTCCAATCACAGGAACATTCGATTGGAAGCTGTTTTGGACAACTTTTCTTTTCTTCCTGCCAAACACTTGGCAGACATCCGTGCAACTTCTAGAACACGATGGGAGATGTTTTCTGTGCTGGCACAGTTTTTCCTAGCCAGACATAGTGGAAAAGCTTGTTGCCGAGGTGTAGATGAGAAGAGGAGCTAAAGAGGAAGGTAGGATGCTCTCCGGAGGTAAGAGCCGCTGCCGGGCGTCTTTCGGCAGAAGCCGCGCTAAGGAGAGCACTGTGAGCGGCACAATCGTCTTTGCGCGAAGAAGCCGCTTCTTGGGCTCCGGCAGCCGGCGAGAGCGGCAGCTTCGGGAAGGTGAAGAAGGAAGCTGTATAAGACTGGGATTGTGTGCGCAGCTTGCCAAATGATAGAAAACAGTACTTTTGCACTCTCCTGTTTTTTCCAATCACATGAACATTCGATTGGAAGCTGTTTTGGACACCTTTTCTTTTCTCCCTGCAAAACACCTGGCAGACCTCCGTGTATCCTCTCGACCACGGTGGGAGTAGTTTTCTGTGCTGGCACAGTTTCTCCCTGCCAGACATAATGGAAAAGCTTTCTACTTCCATGTAGACCACAAAAGACGCTAAAGACGATGGTACCATTCTGTCCGGAGCTAAGTGCTGCTCCCGGGCGTCTTTCGGAGAAGCCGTGCTAAGGAGAGCACTGTGAGCGGCACAATCGTCTTTGCGCGAAGAAGTCTCTTTTTCGTCTCCTGGAGCGGGCGAAAGCGGCAGCTTCGGAACGTTGAAGAAGGAAGCTGTATAAGACTGGGATTGTGTGCGCAGCTTGCCAACTGATAGAAAACAGTACTTTTGCACTCTCCTGTTGTTTCCAATCACATGAACATTCGATTGGAAGCTGTTTTGGACACCTTTTCTTTTCTCCCTGCAAAACACCTGGCAGACCTCCGTGCATCCCCTCGACCACAGTGGGAGTTGTTTTCTGTGCTGGCAGAGTTTCTCCCTGCCAGACATAGTGGAAAAGTATTATGCTACGATGTGGACCCCAAAAGAAGCTAAAGACGATGGTACCATGCTGTCCGGAGCTAAGTGCTGCTCCCGGGCGTCTTTCGGAGAAGCCGCGCTAAGGAGAGCACTGTGAGCGGCACAATCGTCTTTGCGCGAAGAAGGCTCTTTTTCGTCTCCTGGAGCGGGCGAAAGCGGCAGCTTCGGAAAGGTGAAGAAGGAAGCTGTATAAGACTGGGATTGTGTGCGCAGCTTGCCAAATGATAGAAAACAGTACTTTTGCACTCTCCTGTTGTTTCCAATCACATGAACATTCCATTGGAAGCTGTTTTGGACACCTTTTCTTTTCTCCCTGCAAAACACCTGGCAGACCTCCGTGCATCCCCTCGACCACAGTGGGAGTTGTTTTCTGTGCTGGCAGAGTTTCTCCCTGCCAGACATAGTGGAAAAGTATTATGCTACGATGTGGACCCCAAAAGAAGCTAAAGACGATGGTACCATGCTGTCCGGAGCTAAGTGCTGCTCCCGGGCGTCTTTCGGAGAAGCCGCGCTAAGGAGAGCACTGTGAGCGGCACAATCGTCTTTGCGCGAAGAAGCCGCTTCTTGGGCTCCGGCAGCCGGCGAGAGCGGCAGCTTCGGGAAGGTGAAGAAGCAAGCTGTACAACACTGGGATTGTGTGCGCACCTTGCCAACTGATAGAAAACAGTACTTTTGCACTCTCCTGACTTTTCCGATCACATGAACATTGGATTGGAAGCTGTTTTGGACACCTTTTCTTTTTTTCCCTGCAAAACACCTGGCAGACCTCCGTGTATCCTCTCGACCACGGTGGGAGTTGTTTTCTGTGCTGGCACAGTTTCTCCCTGCCAGACATAATGGAAAAGCTTTCTACTTCCATGTAGACCACAAAAGACGCTAAAGACGATGGTACCATGCTGTCCGGAGCAAAGTGCTGCTCCCGGGCGTCTTTCGGAGAAGCCGCACTAAGGAGAGCACTGTGAGCGGCACAATCGTCTTTGCGCGAAGGCTCTTTTTCATCTCCTGGAGCGGGCGAAAGCGGCAGCTTCGGAAAGGTGAAGAAGGAAGCTGTACAACACTGGGATTGTGTGCGCAGCTTGCCAAATGATAGAAAACAGTACTTTTGCACTCTCCTGTTGTTTCCAATCTCATGAACATTCCATTGGAAGCTGTTTTGGACACCTTTTCTTTTCTCCCTGCAAAACACCTGGCAGACCTCCGTGCATCCCCTCGACCACAGTGGGAGTTGTTTTCTGTGCTGGCAGAGTTTCTCCCTGCCAGACATAGTGGAAAAGTATTATGCTACGATGTGGACCCCAAAAGAAGCTAAAGACGATGGTACCATGCTGTCCGGAGCTAAGTGCTGCTCCCGGGCGTCTTTCGGAGAAGGCGCGCTAAGGAGAGCACTGTGAGCGGCACAATCGTCTTTGCGCGAAGAAGGCTCTTTTTCGTCTCCTGGAGCGGGCGAAAGCGGCAGCTTCGGAAAGGTGAAGAAGGAAGCTGTACAACACTGGGATTGTGTGCGCAGCTTGCCAACTGATAGAAAACAGTACTTTTGCACTCTCCTGTTGTTTCCAATCACATGAACATTCGATTGGAAGCTGTTTTGGACACCTTTTCTTTTCTCCCTGCAAAACACCTGGCAGACCTCCGTGTATCTTCTCGACCACGGTGGGAGTTGTTTTCTGTGCTGGCACAGTTTCTCCCTGCCAGACATAGTGGAAAAGCTTTGGCTAAGATGTAGACGAGAAGAGACGCTAAAGACGAAGGTACCGTGCTCTCTGGAGCAAAGCGCCGCTCCCGGGCCTCTTTCGGCAGAAGCCGCGTTAAGGAGAGCACTGTGAGCGGCACAATTGTCTTTGCGCGAAGAAGGCTCTTTTTCGTCTCCTGGAGCGGACGAAAGCGGCAGTTTCGGAAAGGTGAAGAGGGAAGCTGTACAAGACTGGGATTGTGTGCGCAGCTTGCCAACTGATAGAAAACAGTACTTTTGCACTCTCCTGTTGTTTCCAATCACATGAACATTCGATTGGAAGCTGTTTTGGACACCTTTTCTTTTCTCCCTGCAAAACACCTGGCAGACCTCCGTGTATCCTCTCGACCACGGTGGGAGTTGTTTTCTGTGCTGGCACAGTTTCTCCCTGCCAGACATAGTGGAAAAGCTTTGGCTAAGATGTAGACGAGAAGAGACGCTAAAGACGAAGGTACAGTGCTCTCTGGAGCTAAGCGCCGCTCCCGGGCGTCTTTCGGCAGAAGCCGCGCTAAGGAGAGCACTGTGAGCGGCACAATCGTCTTTGCGCGAAGAAGGCTCTTTTTCGTCTCCTGGAGCGGGCGAAAGCGGCAGCTTCGGAAAGGTGAAGAAGGAAGCTGTATAAGACTGGGATTGTGTGCGCAGCTTGCCAAATGATAGAAAACAGTACTTTTGCACTCTCCTGTTGTTTCCAATCTCATGAACATTCCATTGGAAGCTGTTTTGGACACCTTTTCTTTTCTCCCTGCAAAACACCTGGCAGACCTCCGTGCATCCCCTCGACCACAGTGGGAGTTGTTTTCTGTGCTGGCAGAGTTTCTCCCTGCCAGACATAGTGGAAAAGTATTATGCTACGATGTGGACCCCAAAAGAAGCTAAAGACGATGGTACCATGCTGTCCGGAGCTAAGTGCTGCTCCCGGGCGTCTTTCGGAGAAGCCGCGCTAAGGAGAGCACTGTGAGCGGCACAATCGTCTTTGCGCGAAGAAGGCTCTTTTTCGTCTCCTGGAGCGGGCGAAAGCGGCAGCTTCGGAAGGGTGAAGAAGGAAGCTGTATAAGACTGGGATTGTGTGCGCAGCTTGCCAACTGATAGAAAACAGTACCTTTGCACTCTCCTGACTTTTCCAATCACATGAACATCGGATTGGAAGCTGTTTTGGACACCTTTTCTTTTCTCCCTGCAAAACACCTGGCAGACTTCCGTGTATCCTATCGACCACGGTGGGAGATGTTTTCTGTGCTGGCACAGTTTCTCCCTGCCAGACATAGTGGAAAAGCTTTGGCTAAGATGTAGATTGTCGTAAAAGGTGCCGTAAAGCGCGGCTGTCGTAAATACGGCCGTAAAGCGCGACTGTCGTAAATACGGCTGTAAAGCGCGACTGCCGTAAATACGGCCGTAAAGCGCGACTGTCGTAAATACGGCCGTAAAGCGCGACTGTCGTAAAAGGTGCCGTAAAGCGCGACTGTCGTAAATACGGCCGTAAAGCGCGACTGTCGTAAAAGGTGCAGTAAAGCGCGACTGTCGTAAATACGGCCGTAAAGCGCGACTGTCGTAAATACGGCCGTAAAGCGCGACTGTCGTAAATACGGCCGTAAAGCGCGACTGCCGTAAAGATGGCCGTAAAGCGCGACTGTCGTAAATACGGCCGTAAAGCGCGACTGCCGTAAATACGGCCGTAAAGCGCGACTGTCGTAAATACGGCCGTAAAGCGCGACTGCCGTAAATACGGCCGTAAAGCGCGACTGTCGTAAATACGGCCGTAAAGCGCGACTGCCGTAAATACGGCCGTAAAGCGCGACTGTCGTAAATACGGCCGTAAAGCGCGACTGCCGTAAATACGGCCGTAAAGCGCGACTGTCGTAAATACGGCCGTAAAGCGCGACTGTCGTAAATACGGCCGTAAAGCGCGACTGTCGTAAAAGGTGCCGTAAAGCGCGACTGTCGTAAATACGGCCGTAAAGCGCGACTGTCGTAAATACGGCCGTAAAGCGCGACTGTCGTAAATACGGCCGTAAAGCGCGACTGCCGTAAATACGGCCGTAAAGCGCGACTGCCGTAAATACGGCCGTAAAGCGCGACTGTCGTAAATACGGCCGTAAAGCGCGACTGTCGTAAAAGGTGCCGTAAAGCGCGACTGTCGTAAATACGGCCGTAAAGCGCGACTGTCGTAAATACGGCCGTAAAGCGCGACTGTCGTAAATACGGCCGTAAAGCGCGACTGCCGTAAAAGGTGCCGTAAAGCGCGACTGTCGTAAATAGGGCCGTAAAGCGCGACTGTCGTAAATACGGCCGTAAAGCGCGACTGTCGTAAATACGGCCGTAAAGCGCGACTGCCGTAAATACGGCCGTAAAGCGCGACTGTCGTAAATACGGCCGTAAAGCGCGACTGTCGTAAATACGGCCGTAAATCGCGACTGTCGTAAAAGGTGCCGTAAAGCGCGACTGTCGTAAATACGGCCGTAAATCGCGACTGTCGTAAAAGGTGCCGTAAAGCGCGACTGTCGTAAAAGGTGCCGTAAAGCGCGACTGTCGTAAAAGGTGCCGTAAAGCGCGACTGTAGCAAATACGGCCGTAAAGCGCGACTGTCGTAAATACGGCCGTAAAGCGCGACTGTCGTAAATACGGCCGTAAAGCGCGACTGTCGTAAATACGGCCGTAAAGCGCGACTGTCGTAAATACGGCCGTAAAGCGCGACTGCCGTAAATACGGCCGTAAAGCGCGACTGTCGTAAATACGGCCGTGAAGCGCGACTGTCGTGAATAAGCCGTAAACGCGACTGTCGTAAATACGGCCGTAAAGCGCGACTGTCGTAAATACGGCCGTAAAGCGCGACTGTCGTAAATACGGCCGTAAAGCGCGAATGTCGTAAATACGGCCGTAAAGCGCGACTGTCGTAAATACGGCCGTAAAGCCCGACTGCCGTAAATACGGCCGTAAAGCGCGACTGCCGTAAATACGGCCGTAAAGCGCGACTGTCGTAAATACGGCCGTAAAGCGCGACTGTCGTAAATACGGCCGTGAAGCGCGACTGTCGTAAAAGGTGCCGTAAAGCGCGACTGTCGTAAATACGGCCGTAAAGCGCGACTGTCGTAAAAGGTGCCGTAAAGCGCGACTGTCGTAAATACGGCCGTAAAGCGCGACTGTCGTAAATACGTCCGTAAAGCGCGACTGTCGTAAATACGGCCGTAAAGCGCGACTGCCGTAAATACGGCCGTAAAGCGCGACTGTCGTAAATACGGCCGTAAAGCGCGACTGTCGTAAATACGGCCGTAAAGCGCGACTGCCGTAAATACGGCCGTAAAGCGCGACTGTCGTAAATACGGCCGTAAAGCGCGACTGTCGTAAAAGGTGCCGTAAAGCGCGACTGTCGTAAATACGGCCGTAAAGCGCGACTGCCGTAAATACGGCCGTAAAGCGCGACTGCCGTAAATACGGCCGTAAAGCGCGACTGTCGTAAAAGGTGCCGTAAAGCGCGACTGTCGTAAATACGGCCGTAAATCGCGACTGTCGTAAAAGGTGCCGTAAAGCGCGACTGTCGTAAATACGGCCGTAAATCGCGACTGTCGTAAATACGGCCGTAAATCGCGACTGTCGTAAAAGGTGCCGTAAAGCGCGACTGTCGTAAATACGGCCGTAAAGCGCGACTGCCGTAAATACGGCCGTAAAGCGCGACTGCCGTAAATACGGCCGTAAAGCGCGACTGTCGTAAATACGGCCGTAAAGCGCGACTGCCGTAAATACGGCCGTAAAGCGCGACTGCCGTAAATACGGCCGTAAAGCGCGACCGTCGTAAATACGGCCGTAAAGCGCGACTGTCGTAAAAGGTGCCGTAAAGCGCGGCTGTCGTAAATACGGCCGTAAATCGCGACTGTCGTAAATACGGCCGTAAAGCGCGACTGCCGTAAATACGGCCGTAAAGCGCGACTGCCGTAAATACGGCCGTAAATCGCGACTGTCGTAAAAGGTGCCGTAAAGCGCGACTGTCGTAAATACGGCCGTAAAGCGCGACTGTCGTAAAAGGTGCCGTAAAGCGCGACTGTCGCAAATACGGCCGTAAAGCGCGACTGTCGTAAATACGGCCGTAAAGCGCGACTGCCGTAAATACGGCCGTAAAGCGCGACTGTCGTAAATACGGCCGTAAAGCGCGACTGTCGTAAATACGGCCGTAAAGCGCGACTGCCGTAAATACGGCCGTAAAGCGCCACCGCCGTAAATACGGCCGTAAAGCGCGACCGTAGTAAATACGGCCGTAAAGCGCGACTGTCGTAAAAGGTGCCGTAAAGCGCGGCTGTCGTAAATACGGCCGTAAAGCGCGACTGCCGTAAATACGGCCGTAAAGCGCGACTGTCGTAAATACGGCCGTAAAGCGCGACTGTCGTAAAAGGTGCCGTAAAGCGCGACTGTCGTAAATACGGCCGTAAAGCGCGACTGCCGTAAATACGGCCGTAAAGCGCGACTGTCGTAAATACGGCCGTGAAGCGCGACTGTCGTAAATACGGCCGTAAATCGCGACTGTCGTAAATACGGCCGTAAAGCGCGACTGTCGTAAATACGGCCGTAAATCGCGACTGTCGTAAAAGGTGCCGTAAAGCGCGACTGTCGTAAATACGGCCGTAAATCGCGACTGTCGTAAAAGGTGCCGTAAAGCGCGACTGTCGTAAATACGGCCGTAAAGCGCGACTGTCGTAAATACGGCCGTAAAGCGCGACTGTCGTAAAAGGTGCCGTAAAGCGCGACTGTCGTAAATACGGCCGTAAAGCGCGACTGTCGTAAATACGGCCGTAAAGCGCGACTGCCGTAAATACGGCCGTAAAGCGCGACTGCCGTAAATACGGCCGTAAAGCGCGACTGTCGTAAATACGGCCGTAAAGCGCGACTGTCGTAAAAGGTGCCGTAAAGCGCGACTGTCGTGAATAAGCCGTAAAGCGCGACTGTCGTAAATACGGCCGTAAAGCGCGACTGTCGTAAATACGGCCGTAAAACGCGACTGTCGTAAATACGGCCGTAAATCGTAACTGTCGTAAATACGGCCGTAAAGCGCGACTGCCGTAAATACGGCCGTAAAGCGCGACTGTCGTAAATACGGCCGTAAAGCGCGACTGCCGTAAATACGGCCGTAAAGCGCGACTGCCGTAAATACGGCCGTAAAGCGCGACTGCCGTAAATACGGCCGTAAAGCGCGACTGTCGTAAATACGGCCGTAAAGCGCGACTGCCGTAAATACGGCCGTAAAGCGCGACTGTCGTAAATACGGCCGTAAAGCGCGACTGCCGTAAATACGGCCGTAAAGCGCGACTGTCGTAAATACGGCCGTAAAGCGCGACTGTCGTAAATACGGCCGTAAAGCGCGACTGTCGTAAATACGGCCGTAAATAGCGACTGCCGTAAAAGGTGCCGTAAAGCGCGACTGTCGTAAATAGGGCCGTAAAGCGCGACTGTCGTAAATACGGCCGTAAAGCGCGACTGTCGTAAAAGGTGCCGTAAAGCGCGACTGCCGTAAATACGGCCGTAAAGCGCGACTGCCGTAAATACGGCCGTAAAGCGCGATTGTCGTAAATACGGCCGTAAAGCGCGACTGTCGTAAATACGGCCGTAAAGCGCGACTGTCGTAAATACGGCCGTAAATCGCGACTGTCGTAAAAGGTGCCGTAAAGCGCGACTGCCGTAAATACGGCCGTAAAGCGCGACTGTCGTAAATACGGCCGTAAAGCGCGACTGTCGTAAAAGGTGCCGTAAAGCGCGACTGTCGTAAATACGGCCGTAAATCGCGACTGTCGTAAATACGGCCGTAAAGCGCGACTGTCGTAAATACGGCCGTAAAGCGCGACTGCCGTAAATACGGCCGTAAAGCGCGACTGTCGTAAATACGGCCGTAAAGCGCGACTGTCGCAAAAGGTGCCGTAAAGCGCGACTGTCGTAAATACGGCCGTAAAGCGCGACTGTCGTAAAAGGTGCCGTAAAGCGCGACTGCCGTAAATACGGCCGTAAAGCGCGACTGTCGTAAATACGGCCGTAAAGCGCGACTGCCGTAAATACGGCCGTAAAGCGCGACTGCCGTAAATACGGCCGTAAAGCGCGACTGTCGTAAAAGGTGCCGTAAAGCGCGACTGCCGTAAATACGGCCGTAAAGCACGACTGTCGTAAATACGGCCGTAAATCGCGACTGTCGTAAATACGGCCGTAAAGCGCGACTGTCGTAAATACGGCCGTAAAGCGCGACTGTCGTAAAAGGTGCCGTAAAGCGCGACTGTCGTAAATACGGTCGTAAATCGCGACTGTCGTAAAAGGTGCCGTAAAGCGCGACTGTCGTAAATACGGCCGTAAAGCGCGACTGTCGTAAAAGGTGCCGTAAAGCGCGACTGTCGTAAATACGGCCGTAAAGCGCGACTGCCGTAAATACGGCCGTAAAGCGCGACTGCCGTAAATACGGCCGTAAAGCGCGACTGTCGTAAATACGGCCGTAAAGCGCGACTGTCGTAAATACGGCCGTAAAGCGCGACTGTCGTAAATACGGCCGTAGAGCGCGACTGCCGTAAATACGGCCGTAAAGCGCGACTGTCGTAAATACGGCCGTAAAGCGCGACTGCCGTAAATACGGCCGTAAATCGCGACTGTCGTAAATACGGCCGTAAAGCGCGACTGTCGTAAAAGGTGCCGTAAAGCGCGACTGTCGTAAATACGGCCGTAAAACGCGACTGTCGTAAATACGGCCGTAAATCGTAACTGTCGTAAATACGGCCGTAAAGCGCGACTGCCGTAAATACGGCCGTAAAGCGCGACTGTCGTAAATACGGCCGTAAAGCGCGACTGCCGTAAATACGGCCGTAAAGCGCGACTGCCGTAAATACGGCCGTAAAGCGCGACTGCCGTAAATACGGCCGTAAAGCGCGACTGTCGTAAATACGGCCGTAAAGCGCGACTGCCGTAAATACGGCCGTAAAGCGCGACTGTCGTAAATACGGCCGTAAAGCGCGACTGCCGTAAATACGGCCGTAAAGCGCGACTGTCGTAAATACGGCCGTAAAGCGCGACTGTCGTAAATACGGCCGTAAAGCGCGACTGTCGTAAATACGGCCGTAAATAGCGACTGCCGTAAAAGGTGCCGTAAAGCGCGACTGTCGTAAATAGGGCCGTAAAGCGCGACTGTCGTAAATACGGCCGTAAAGCGCGACTGTCGTAAAAGGTGCCGTAAAGCGCGACTGCCGTAAATACGGCCGTAAAGCGCGACTGCCGTAAATACGGCCGTAAAGCGCGATTGTCGTAAATACGGCCGTAAAGCGCGACTGTCGTAAATACGGCCGTAAAGCGCGACTGTCGTAAATACGGCCGTAAATCGCGACTGTCGTAAAAGGTGCCGTAAAGCGCGACTGCCGTAAATACGGCCGTAAAGCGCGACTGTCGTAAATACGGCCGTAAAGCGCGACTGTCGTAAAAGGTGCCGTAAAGCGCGACTGTCGTAAATACGGCCGTAAATCGCGACTGTCGTAAATACGGCCGTAAAGCGCGACTGTCGTAAATACGGCCGTAAAGCGCGACTGCCGTAAATACGGCCGTAAAGCGCGACTGTCGTAAATACGGCCGTAAAGCGCGACTGTCGTAAAAGGTGCCGTAAAGCGCGACTGTCGTAAATACGGCCGTAAAGCGCGACTGTCGTAAAAGGTGCCGTAAAGCGCGACTGCCGTAAATACGGCCGTAAAGCGCGACTGTCGTAAATACGGCCGTAAAGCGCGACTGCCGTAAATACGGCCGTAAAGCGCGACTGCCGTAAATACGGCCGTAAAGCGCGACTGTCGTAAAAGGTGCCGTAAAGCGCGACTGCCGTAAATACGGCCGTAAAGCACGACTGTCGTAAATACGGCCGTAAATCGCGACTGTCGTAAATACGGCCGTAAAGCGCGACTGTCGTAAATACGGCCGTAAAGCGCGACTGTCGTAAAAGGTGCCGTAAAGCGCGACTGTCGTAAATACGGTCGTAAATCGCGACTGTCGTAAAAGGTGCCGTAAAGCGCGACTGTCGTAAATACGGCCGTAAAGCGCGACTGTCGTAAAAGGTGCCGTAAAGCGCGACTGTCGTAAATACGGCCGTAAAGCGCGACTGCCGTAAATACGGCCGTAAAGCGCGACTGCCGTAAATACGGCCGTAAAGCGCGACTGTCGTAAATACGGCCGTAAAGCGCGACTGTCGTAAATACGGCCGTAAAGCGCGACTGTCGTAAATACGGCCGTAGAGCGCGACTGCCGTAAATACGGCCGTAAAGCGCGACTGTCGTAAATACGGCCGTAAAGCGCGACTGCCGTAAATACGGCCGTAAATCGCGACTGTCGTAAATACGGCCGTAAAGCGCGACTGTCGTAAAAGGTGCCGTAAAGCGCGACTGTCGTAAATACGGCCGTAAAGCGCGACTGTCGTAAATACGGCCGTAAAGCGCGACTGTCGTAAATACGGCCGTAAAGCGCGACTGTCGTAAATACGGCCGTAAAGCGCGACTGCCGTAAATACGGCCGTAAAGCGCGACTGTCGTAAATACGGCCGTAAAGCGCGACTGTCGTAAAAGGTGCCGTAAAGCGCGGCTGTCGTAAATACGGCCGTAAAGCGCGACTGTCGTAAATACGGCCGTAAAGCGCGACTGACGTAAATACGGCCGTAAAGCGCGACTGCCGTAAAAGGTGCCGTAAAGCGCGGCTGTCGTAGATACGGCCGTAAAGCGCGACTGTCGTAAATACGGCCGTAAAGCGCGACTGTCGTAAATACGGCCGTAAAGCGCGGCTGTCGTAAATACGGCCGTAAAGCGCGACTGTCGTAAATACGGCCGTAAAGCGCGGCTGTCGTAAATACGGCCGTAAAGCGCGACTGTCGTAAATACGGCCGTAAAGCGCGACTGCCGTAAATACGGCCGTAAAGCGCGACTGCCGTAAATACGGCCGTAAATCGCGGCTGTCGTAAATACGGCCGTAAAGCGCGACTGTCGTAAATACGGCCGTAAAGCGCGACTGTCGTAAATACGGCCGTAAAGCGCGACTGTCGTAAAAGGTGCCGTAAAGCGCGACTGTCGTAAATACGGCCGTAAAGCGCGACTGCCGTAAATACGGCCGTAAAGCGCGACTGTCGTAAATACGGCCGTGAAGTGCGACTGTCGTAAATACGGCCGTAAATCGCGACTGTCGTAAATACGGCCGTAAAGCGCGACTGTCGTAAATACGGCCGTAAATCGCGACTGTCGTAAAAGGTGCCGTAAAGCCCGACTGTCGTAAATACGGCCGTAAATCGCGACTGTCGTAAATACGGCCGTAAATCGCGACTGTCGTAAAAGGTGCCGTAAAGCGCGACTGTCGTAAATACGGCCGTAAAGCGCGACTGTCGTAAATACGGCCGTAAAGCGCGACTGTCGTAAATACGGCCGTAAAGCGCGACTGCCGTAAATACGGCCGTAAAGCGCGACTGCCGTAAATACGGCCGTAAAGCGCGACTGTCGTAAATACGGCCGTAAAGCGCGACTGTCGTAAATACGGCCGTAAAGCGCGACTGTCGTAAATACGGCCGTAGAGCGCGACTGCCGTAAATACGGCCGTAAAGCGCGACTGTCGTAAATACGGCCGTAAAGCGCGACTGCCGTAAATACGGCCGTAAATCGCGACTGTCGTAAATACGGCCGTAAAGCGCGACTGTCGTAAAAGGTGCCGTAAAGCGCGACTGTCGTAAATACGGCCGTAAAGCGCGACTGTCGTAAATACGGCCGTAAAGCGCGACTGTCGTAAATACGGCCGTAAAGCGCGACTGTCGTAAATACGGCCGTAAAGCGCGACTGCCGTAAATACGGCCGTAAAGCGCGACTGTCGTAAATACGGCCGTAAAGCGCGACTGTCGTAAAAGGTGCCGTAAAGCGCGGCTGTCGTAAATACGGCCGTAAAGCGCGACTGTCGTAAATACGGCCGTAAAGCGCGACTGACGTAAATACGGCCGTAAAGCGCGACTGCCGTAAAAGGTGCCGTAAAGCGCGGCTGTCGTAGATACGGCCGTAAAGCGCGACTGTCGTAAATACGGCCGTAAAGCGCGACTGTCGTAAATACGGCCGTAAAGCGCGGCTGTCGTAAATACGGCCGTAAAGCGCGACTGTCGTAAATACGGCCGTAAAGCGCGGCTGTCGTAAATACGGCCGTAAAGCGCGACTGTCGTAAATACGGCCGTA
Organism: Melospiza melodia melodia; assembly: GCF_035770615.1. NCBI lineage: Eukaryota > Metazoa > Chordata > Aves > Passeriformes > Passerellidae > Melospiza > Melospiza melodia. The sequence goes on along the minus strand of NC_086205.1, from coordinate 22,737 downwards.
AAGCGCGACTGCCGTAAATACGGCCGTAAATCGCGGCTGTCGTAAATACGGCCGTAAAGCGCGACTGTCGTAAATACGGCCGTAAAGCGCGACTGTCGTAAATACGGCCGTAAAGCGCGACTGTCGTAAAAGGTGCCGTAAAGCGCGACTGTCGTAAATACGGCCGTAAAGCGCGACTGCCGTAAATACGGCCGTAAAGCGCGACTGTCGTAAATACGGCCGTGAAGTGCGACTGTCGTAAATACGGCCGTAAATCGCGACTGTCGTAAATACGGCCGTAAAGCGCGACTGTCGTAAATACGGCCGTAAATCGCGACTGTCGTAAAAGGTGCCGTAAAGCCCGACTGTCGTAAATACGGCCGTAAATCGCGACTGTCGTAAATACGGCCGTAAATCGCGACTGTCGTAAAAGGTGCCGTAAAGCGCGACTGTCGTAAATACGGCCGTAAAGCGCGACTGTCGTAAATACGGCCGTAAAGCGCGACTGTCGTAAATACGGCCGTAAAGCGCGACTGCCGTAAATACGGCCGTAAAGCGCGACTGTCGTAAATACGGCCGTGAAGCGCGACTGTCTTAAATACGGCCGTAAATCGCGACTGTCGTAAATACGGACGTAAAGCGCGACTGTCGTAAATACGGCCGTAAATCGCGACTGTCGTAAAAGGTGCCGTAAAGCGCGACTGTCGTAAAAGGTGCCGTAAAGCGCGACTGTCGTAAATACGGCCGTAAAGCGCGACTGTCGTAAATACGGCCGTAAAGCGCGACTGCCGTAAATACGGCCGTAAAGCGCGACTGTCGTAAATACGGCCGTAAAGCGCGACTGCCGTAAATACGGCCGTAAAGCGCGACTGTCGTAAATACGGCCGTGAATCGCGACTGTCTTAAATACGGCCGTAAAGCGCGACTGTCTTAAATACGGCCGTAAAGCGCGACTGTCGTAAATACGGCCGTAAAGCGCGACTGTCGTAAATACGGCCGTAAATCGCGACTGTCGTAAATACGGCCGTAAAGCGCGACTGCCGTAAATACGGCCGTAAAGCGCGACTGTCGTAAAAGGTGCCGTAAAGCGCGACTGTCGTAAATACGGCCGTGAAGAGCGACTGTCGTAAATACGGCCGTAAATCGCGACTGTCGTAAATACGGCCGTAAATCGCGACTGTCGTAAAAGGTGCCGTAAAGCGCGACTGTCGTAAATACGGCCGTAAAGCGCGACTGTCGTAAAAGGTGCCGTAAAGCGCGGCTGCCGTAAATACGGCCGTAAAGCGCGACTGTCGTAAATACGGCCGTAAAGCGCGACTGTCGTAAATACGGCCGTAAAGCGCGACTGCCGTAAATACGGCCGTAAAGCGCGACTGTCGTAAATACGGCCGTAAAGCGCGACTGTCGTAAATACGGCCGTAAAGCGCGACTGCCGTAAATACGGCCGTAAAGGGCGACTGTCGTAAATACGGCCGCAAAGCGCGACTGTCGTAAATACGGCCGTAAAGCGCGACTGCCGTAAATACGGCCGTAAAGCGCGACTGCCGTAAATACGGCCGTAAAGCGCGACTGCCGTAAATACGGCCGTAAAGCGCGACTGTCTTAAAAGGTGCCGTAAAGCTCGACTGTCGTAAATACGGCCGTAAAGCGCGGCTGTCGTAAATACGGCCGTGAAGCGCGACTGTCGTAAATACGGCCGTAAATCGCGACTGTCGTAAATACGGCCGTAAAGCGCGACTGCCGTAAATACGGCCGTAAAGCGCGACTGTCGTAAATACGGCCGTGAAGGGCGACTGTCGTAAATACGGCCGTAAATCGCGACTGTCGTAAAAGGTGCCGTAAAGCGCGACTGTCGTAAATACGGCCGTAAATCGCGACTGTCGTAAAAGGTGCCGTAAAGCGCGACTGTCGTAAATACGGCCGTAAAGCGCGACTGTCGTAAATACGGCCGTAAAGCGCGACTGTCGTAAAAGGTGCCGTAAAGCGCAACTGTCGTAAATACGGCCGTAAAGCGCGACTGTCGTAAATACGGCCGTAAAGCGCGACTGCCGTAAATACGGCCGTAAACCGCGACTGCCGTAAATACGGCCGTAAACCGCGACTGTCGTAAATACGGCCGTAAAGCGCGACTGCCGTAAATACGGCCGTAAAGCGCGACTGTCGTAAATACGGCCGTAAAGCGCGACTGTCGTAAATACGGCCGTAAATCGCGACTGTCGTAAATACGGCCGTAAATCGCGACTGTCGTAAAAGTGCCGTAAAGCGCGACTGTCGTAAATACGGCCGTAAAGCGCGACTGCCGTAAATACGGCCGTAAAGCGCGACTGCCGTAAATACGGCCGTAAAGCGCGACTGTCGTAAAAGGTGCCGTAAAGCGCGACTGCCGTAAATACGGCCGTAAATCGCGACTGTCGTAAATACGGCCGTAAAGCGCGACTGTCGTAAATACGGCCGTAAATCGCGACTGCCGTAAATACGGCCGTAAAGCGTGACTGTCGTAAATACGGCCGTGAAGCGCGACTGTCGTAAATACGGCCGTGAAGCGCGACTGTCGTAAATACGGCCGTAAAGCGCGACTGTCGTAAAAGGTGCCGTAAAGCGCGACTGTCGTAAATACGGCCGTAAATCGCGACTGTCGTAAAAGGTGCCGTAAAGCGCGACTGTCGTAAATACGGCCGTAAAGCGCGACTGCCGTAAATACGGCCGTGAAGCGCGACTGTCGTAAATACGGCCGTAAAGCGCGACTGTCGTAAATACGGCCGTAAAGCGCGACTGCCGTAAATACGGCCGTAAAGCGCGACTGTCGTAAATACGGCCGTAAAGCGCGACTGTCGTAAAAGGTGCCGTAAAGCGCGACTGTCGTAAATACGGCCGTAAAGCGCGACTGTCGTAAATACGGCCGTAAAGCGCGACTGCCGTAAATACGGCCGTAAAGCGCGACTGTCGTAAATACGGCCGTAAAGCGCGACTGCCGTAAATACGGCCGTAAAGCGCGACTGTCGTAAATACGGCCGCAAAGCGCGACTGTCATAAAAGGTGCCGTAAAGCGCGACTGTCGTAAATACGGCCGTAAAGCGCGACTGTCGTAAATACGGCCGTAAAGCGCGACTGTCGTAAATACGGCCGTAAATCGCGACTGCCGTAAATACGGCCGTAAAGCGCGACTGCCGTAAATACGGCCGTAAAGCGCGACTGCCGTAAATACGGCCGTAAAGCGCGACTGTCGTAAATTCGGCCCTAAAGCGCGACTGTCGTAAATACGGCCGTAAAGCGCGACTGTCGTAAATACGGCCGTAAAGCGCGACTGTCGTAAAAGGTGCCGTAAAGCGCGACTGTCGTAAATACGGCCGTAAAGCGCGACTGTCGTAAATACGGCCGTAAAGCGCGACTGACGTAAATACGGCCGTAAAGCGCGACTGTCGTAAATACGGCCGTAAAGCGCGACTGTCGTAAAAGGTGCCGTAAAGCGCGACTGTCGTAAATACGGCCGTAAAGCGCGACTGCCGTAAAAGGTGCCGTAAAGCGCGACTGTCGTAAATACGGCCGTAAAGCGCGACTGTCGTAAATACGGCCGTAAAGCGCGACTGTCGTAAATACGGCCGTAAAGCGCGGCTGTCGTAAATACGGCCGTAAAGCGCGACTGTCGTAAATACGGCCGTAAATAGCGACTGTCGTAAATACGGCCGTAAATCGCGACTGTCGTAAAAGGTGCCGTAAAGCGCGACTGTCGTAAATACGGCCGTAAAGCGCGACTGTCGTAAATACGGCCGTAAAGCGCGACTGTCGTAAATACGGCCGTGAAGCGCGACTGTCGTAAATACGGCCGTAAAGCGCGGCTGTCGTAAATACGGCCGTAAAGCGCGACTGTCGTAAATACGGCCGTAAAGCGCGACTGCCGTAAATACGGCCGTAAAGCGCGACTGCCGTAAATACGGCCGTAAATCGCGGCTGTCGTAAATACGGCCGTAAAGCGCGACTGTCGTAAATACGGCCGTAAAGCGCGACTGCCGTAAATACGGCCGTAAAGCGCGACTGTCGTAAAAGGTGCCGTAAAGCGCGACTGTCGTAAATACGGCCGTAAAGCGCGACTGCCGTAAATACGGCCGTAAAGCGCGACTGTCGTAAATACGGCCGTGAAGCGCGACTGTCGTAAATACGGCCGTAAATCGCGACTGTCGTAAATACGGCCGTAAAGCGCGACTGTCGTAAATACAGCCGTAAATCGCGACTGTTGTAAAAGGTGCCGTAAAACGCGACTGTCGTAAATACGGCCGTAAATCGCGACTGCCGTAAATACGGCCGTAAATCGCGACTGTCGTAAAAGGTGCCGTAAAGCGCGACTGTCGTAAATACGGCCGTAAAGCGCGACTGTCGTAAATACGGCCGTAAAGCGCGACTGCCGTAAATACGGCCGTAAAGCGCGACTGTCGTAAATACGGCCGTGAAGCGCGACTGTCTTAAATACGGCCGTGAATCGCGACTGTCGTAAATACGGCCGTAAAGCGCGACTGTCGTAAATACGGCCGTAAATCGCGACTGTCGTAAAAGGTGCCGTAAAGCGCGACTGTCGTAAATACGGCCGTAAATCGCGACTGTCGTAAATGGTGCCGTAAAGCGCGACTGCCGTAAATACGGCCGTAAAGCGCGACTGTCGTAAATACGGCCGTAAATCGCGACTGTCGTAAATACGGCCGTAAAGCGCGACTGTCGTAAATACGGCCGTAAAGCGCGACTGTCGTAAATACGGCCGTAAAGCGCGACTGCCGTAAATACGGCCGTAAAGCGCGACTGTCGTAAATACGGCCGTGAAGCGCGACTGTCGTAAATACGGCCGTAAAGCGCGACTGTCGTAAATACGGCCGTAAATCGCGACTGTCGTAAATACGGCCGTAAAGCGCGACTGTCGTAAATACGGCCGTAAAGCGCGACTGCCGTAAATACGGCCGTAAAGCGCGACTGTCGTAAATACGGCCGTGAAGCGCGACTGTCGTAAATACGGCCGTAAAGCGCGACTGTCGTAAATACGGCCGTAAAGCGCGACTGTCGTAAATACGGCCGTAAAGCGCGACTGTCGTAAATACGGCCGTAAAGCGTGACTGTCGTAAATACGGCCGTAAATCGCGACTGCCGTAAATACGGCCGTAAAGCGCGACTGTCGTAAATACGGCCGCAAAGCGCGACTGCGGAAAATACGGCCGTAAAGCGCGACTGTCGTAAATAAGGCCGTAAAGCGCGACTGTCGTAAATACGGCCGTAAAGCGCGACTGTCGTAAATACGGCCGTAAAGCGCGACTGTCGTAAAAGGTGCCGTAAAGCGCGACTGTCGTAAATACGGCCGTAAAGCGCGACTGTCGTAAAAGGTGCCGTAAAGCGTGACTGTCGTAAATACGGCCGTAAAGCGCGACTGCCGTAAATACGGCCGTAAAGCGCGACTGCCGTAAATACGGCCGTAAAGCGCGACTGTCGTAAATACGGCCGTAAAGCGCGACTGTCGTAAATACGGCCGTGAAGCGCGACTGTGGTAAATACGGCCGTAAAGCGCGACTGTCGTAATAGGTGCCGTAAAGCGCGACTGTCGTAAATAAGGCCGTAAATCGCGACTGTCGTAAAAGGTGCCGTAAAGCGCGACTGTCGTAAAAGGTGCCGTACAGTGCGACTTTCGTAAATACGGCCGTAAAGCGCGACTGTCGTAACTACGGCCGTAAAGCGCGACTGTCGTAAATACGGCCGTAAAGCGCGACTGCCGTAAATACGGCCGTAAAGCGCGACTGTCGTAAATACGGCCGTAAATAGCGACTGTCGTAAATACGGCCGTAAAGCGCGACTGTCGTAAATACGGCCGTAAAGCGCGACTGCCGTAAATACGGCCGTAAAGCGCGACTGCCGTAAATACGGCCGTAAAGCGCGACTGCCGTAAATACGGCCGTAAAGCGCGACTGTCGTAAATACGGCCGTAAAGCGCGACTGCCGTAAATACGGCCGTAAAGCGCGACTGCCGTAAATACGGCCGTAAAGCGCGACTGTCGTAAATACGGCCGTAAAGCGCGACTGCCGTAAATACGGCCGTAAAGCGCGACTGCCGTAAATACGGCCGTAAAGCGCGACTGTCGTAAATACGGCCGTAAAGCGCGACTGCCGTAAATACGGCCGTGAAGCGCGACTGTCGTAAATACGGCCGTAAAGCGCGACTGCCGTAAATACGGCCGTAAAGCGCGACTGCCGTAAATACGGCCGTAAATAGCGACTGTCGTAAATACGGCCGTAAAGCGCGACTGTCGTAAATACGGCCGTAAATAGCGACTGTCGTAAATACGGCCGTAAAGCGCGACTGTCGTAAATACGGCCGTAAAGCGCGACTGCCGTAAATACGGCCGTAAAGCGCGACTGTCGTAAATACGGCCGAAAAGCGCGACTGCCGTAAATACGGCCGTAAAGCGCGACTGCCGTAAATACGGCCGTAAAGCGCGACTGTCGTAATAACGGCCGTAAAGCGCGACTGCCGTAAATACGGCCGTAAAGCGCGACTGTCGTAAATACGGCCGTAAAGCGCGACTGCCGTAAATACGGCCGTAAAGCGCGACTGTCGTAAATACGGCCGTAAAGCGCGACTGCCGTAAATACGGCCGTAAAGCGCGACTGTCGTAAATACGGCCGTAAAGCGCGACTGCCGTAAATACGGCCGTAAATCGCGACTGTCGTAAATACGGCCGTAAAGCGCGACTGCCGTAAATACGGCCGTAAAGCGCGACTGTCGTAAATACGGCCGTAAATAGCGACTGTCGTAAATACGGCCGTAAAGCGCGACTGTCGTAAATACGGCCGTAAATAGCGACTGTCGTAAATACGGCCGTAAAGCGCGACTGCCGTAAATACGGCCGTAAAGCGCGACTGCCGTAAATACGGCCGTAAAGCGCGACTGTCGTAAATACGGCCGTAAATAGCGACTGTCGTAAATACGGCCGTAAAGCGCGACTGTCGTAAATACGGCCGTAAATAGCGACTGTCGTAAATACGGCCGTAAAGCGCGACTGTCGTAAATACGGCCGTAAAGCGCGACTGCCGTAAATACGGCCGTAAAGCGCGACTGCCGTAAATACGGCCGTAAAGCGCGACTGTCGTAAATACGGCCGTAAAGCGCGACTGCCGTAAATACGGCCGTAAAGCGCGACTGTCGTAAATACGGCCGTAAAGCGCGACTGTCGTAAATACGGCCGTAAAGCGCGACTGTCGTAAATACGGCCGTAAAGCGCGACTGTCATAAATACGGCCGTAAAGCGCGACAGCCGTAAATACGGCCGTAAAGCGCGACTGCCGTAAATACGGCCGTAAAGCGCGACTGTCGTAAATACGGCCGTAAAGCGCGACTGTCGTAAATACGGCCGTAAATAGCGACTGTCGTAAATACGGCCGTAAATAGCGACTGTCGTAAATACGGCCGTAAAGCGCGACTGTCGTAAATACGGCCGTAAAGCGCGACTGTCGTAAATATGGCCGTAAAGCGCGACTGTCGTAAATACGGCCGTAAAGCGCGACTGTCGTAAATACGGCCCTAAATAGCGACTGTCGTAAATACGGCCGTAAAGCGCGACTGTCGTAAAAGGTGCCGTAAAGCGCGGCTGTCGTAAATACGGCCGTAAAGCGCGACTGTCGTAAATACGGCCGTAAAGCGCGACTGTCGTAAATACGGCCGTAAAGCGCGACTGTCGTAAATACGGCCGTAAAGCGCGACTGCCGTAAATACGGCCGTAAAGCGCGACTGTCGTAAATACGGCCGTAAAGCGCGACTGCCGTAAATACGGCCGTAAAGCGCGACTGTCGTAAATACGGCCGTAAGGCGCGACTGTCGTAAATACGGCCGTAAAGCGCGACTGTCGTAAATACGGCCGTAAATAGCGACTGTCGTAAATACGGCCGTAAAGCGCGACTGCCGTAAATACGGCCGTAAAGCGCGACTGTCGTAAATACGGCCGTAAAGCGCGACTGCCGTAAATACGGCCGTAAATCGCGACTGCCGTAAATACGGCCGTAAAGCGCGACTGCCGTAAATACGGCCGTAAAGCGCGACTGTCGTAAATACGGCCGTAAAGCGCGACTGCCGTAAAAACGGCCGTAAATCGCGACTGCCGTAAATACGGCCGTAAAGCGCGACTGCCGAAAATACGGCCGTAAAGCGCGACTGCCGTAAATACGGCCGTAAAGCGCGACTGTCGTAAATACGGCCGTAAATAGCGACTGTCGCAAATACGGCCGTAAAGCGCGACTGCCGTAAATACGGCCGTAAATCGCGACTGCCGTAAATACGGCCGTAAAGCGCGACTGCCGTAAATACGGCCGTAAAGCGCGACTGCCGTAAATACGGCCGTAAAGCGCGACTGTCGTAAATACGGCCGTAAAGCGCGACTGCCGTAAATACGGCCGTAAAGCGCGACTGCCGTAAATACGGCCGTAAAGCGCGACTGCCGTAAATACGGCCGTAAAGCGCGACTGTCGTAAATACGGCCGTAAAGCGCGACTGCCGTAAATACGGCCGTAAAGCGCGACTGTCGTAAATACGGCCGTAAAGCGCGACTGTCGTAAATACGGCCGTAAAGCGCGACTGCCGGTAATACGGCCGTAAAGCGCGACTGCCGGTAATACGGCCGTAAAGCGCGACTGCCGTAAATACGGCCGTAAAGCGCGACTGTCGTAAATACGGCCGTAAAGCGCGACTGCCGTAAATACGGCCGTAAAGCGCGACTGCCGTAAATACGGCCGTAAAGCGCGACTGCCGTAAATACGGCCGTAAAGCGCGACTGCCGTAAATACGGCCGTAAAGCGCGACTGCCGTAAATACGGCCGTAAAGCGCGACTGCCGTAAATACGGCCGTAAAGCGCGACTGCCGTAAATACGGCCGTAAAGCGCGACTGCCGTAAATACGGCCGTAAAGCGCGACTGCCGTAAATACGGCCGTAAAGCGCGACTGCCGTAAATACGGCCGAAAAGCGCGACTGCCGTAAATACGGCCGTAAAGCGCGACTGCCGTAAATACGGCCGTAAAGCGCGACTGCCGTAAATACGGCCGTAAAGCGCGACTGTCGTAAATACGGCCGTAAAGCGCGACTGTCGTAAATACGGCCGTAAAGCGCGACTGCCGTAAATACGGCCGTAAAGCGCGACTGTCGTAAATACGGCCGAAAAGCGCGACTGCCGTAAATACGGCCGTAAAGCGCGACTGCCGTAAATACGGCCGTAAAGCGCGACTGTCGTAAATACGGCCGTAAAGCGCGACTGTCGTAAATACGGCCGTAAAGCGCGACTGCCGTAAATACGGCCGAAAAGCGCGAGTGTCGTAAATACGGCCGTAAAGCGCGACTGCCGTAAATACGGCCGTAAAGCGCGACTGTCGTAATAACGGCCGTAAAGCGCGACTGCCGTAAATACGGCCGTAAAGCGCGACTGTCGTAAATACGGCCGTAAAGCGCGACTGCCGTAAATACGGCCGTAAAGCGCGACTGCCGTAAATACGGCCGTAAAGCGCGACTGCCGTAAATACGGCCGTAAAGTGCGACTGCCGTAAATACGGCCGTAAAGCGCGACTGTCGTAAATACGGCCGTAAAGCGCGACTGCCGTAAATACGGCCGTAAAGCGCGACTGCCGTAAATACGGCCGTAAAGCGCGACTGTCGTAAATACGGCCGTAAAGCGCGACTGTCGTAAATACGGCCGTAAATCGCGACTGTCGTAAATACGGCCGTAAAGCGCGACTGTCGTAAATACGGCCGTAAAGCGCGACTGCCGTAAATACGGCCGTAAAGCGCGACTGCCGTAAATACGGCCGTAAAGCGCGACTGTCGTAAATACGGCCGTAAAGCGCGACTGTCGTAAATACGGCCGTAAAGCGCGACTGCCGTAAATACGGCCGTAAAGCGCGACTGTCGTAAATACGGCCGAAAAGCGCGACTGCCGTAAATACGGCCGTAAAGCGCGACTGCCGTAAATACGGCCGTAAATAGCGACTGTCGTAAATACGGCCGTAAAGCGCGACTGTCGTAAAAGGTGCCGTAAAGCGCGGCTGTCGTAAATACGGCCGTAAAGCGCGACTGTCGTAAATACGGCCGTAAAGCGCGACTGTCGTAAATACGGCCGTAAAGCGCGACTGCCGTAAATACGGCCGTAAAGCGCGACTGCCGTAAATACGGCCGTAAAGCGCGACTGTCGTAAATACGGCCGTAAAGCGCGACTGCCGTAAATACGGCCGTAAAGCGCGACTGTCGTAAATACGGCCGTAAGGCGCGACTGTCGTAAATACGGCCATAAAGCGCGACTGTCGTAAATACGGCCGTAAATAGCGACTGTCGTAAATACGGCCGTAAAGCGCGACTGCCGTAAATACGGCCGTAAAGCGCGACTGTCGTAAATACGGCCGTAAAGCGCGACTGCCGTAAATACGGCCGTAAATCGCGACTGCCGTAAATACGGCCGTAAAGCGCGACTGCCGTAAATACGGCCGTAAAGCGCGACTGTCGTAAATACGGCCGTAAAGCGCGACTGCCGTAAAAACGGCCGTAAATCGCGACTGCCGTAAATACGGCCGTAAAGCGCGACTGCCGTAAATACGGCCGTAAAGCGCGACTGCCGAAAATACGGCCGTAAAGCGCGACTGTCGTAAATACGGCCGTAAAGCGCGACTGTCGTAAATACGGCCGTAAAGCGCGACTGCCGTAAATACGGCCGTAAAGCGCGACTGCCGTAAATACGGCCGTAAATCGCGACTGCCGTAAATACGGCCGTAAAGCGCGACTGCCGTAAATACGGCCGTAAAGCGCGACTGCCGTAAATACGGCCGTAAAGCGCGACTGCCGTAAATACGGCCGTAAAGCGCGACTGTCGTAAATACGGCCGTAAAGCGCGACTGCCGTAAATACGGCCGTAAAGCGCGACTGTCGTAAATACGGCCGTAAAGCGCGACTGTCGTAAATACGGCCGTAAAGCGCGACTGCCGTAAATACGGCCGTAAAGCGCGACTGCCGTAAATACGGCCGTAAAGCGCGACTGCCGTAAATACGGCCGTAAAGCGCGACTGTCGTAAATACGGCCGTAAAGCGCGACTGCCGTAAATACGGCCGTAAAGCGCGACTGCCGTAAATACGGCCGTAAAGCGCGACTGCCGTAAATACGGCCGTAAAGCGCGACTGTCGTAAATACGGCCCTAAAGCGCGACTGTCGTAAATACGGCCGTAAAGCGCGACTGCCGTAAATACGGCCGTAAAGCGCGACTGCCGTAAATACGGCCGAAAAGCGCGACTGTCGTAAATACGGCCGTAAAGCGCGACTGCCGTAAATACGGCCGTAAAGCGCGACTGTCGTAATAACGGCCGTAAAGCGCGACTGCCGTAAATACGGCCGTAAAGCGCGACTGTCGTAAATACGGCCGTAAAGCGCGACTGCCGTAAATACGGCCGTAAAGCGCGACTGTCGTAAATACGGCCGTAAAGCGCGACTGCCGTAAATACGGCCGTAAAGCGCGACTGTCGTAAATACGGCCGTAAAGCGCGACTGCCGTAAATACGGCCGTAAAGCGCGACTGCCGTAAATACGGCCGTAAAGCGTGACTGTCGTAACTACGGCCGTAAATAGCGACTGTCGTAAATACGGCCGTAAAGCGCGACTGTCGTAAATACGGCCGTAAATAGCGACTGTCGTAAATACGGCCGTAAAGCGCGACTGTCGTAAATACGGCCGTAAAGCGCGACTGTCGTAAATACGGCCGTAAAGCGCGACTGCCGTAAATACGGCCGTAAATAGCGACTGTCGTAAATACGGCCGTAAAGCGCGACTGTCGTAAATACGGCCGTAAAGCGCGACTGTCGTAAATACGGCCCTAAAGCGCGACTGTCGTAAATACGGCCGTAAAGCGCGACTGTCGTAAAAGGTGCAGTAAAGCGCGGCTGTCGTAAATACGGCCGTAAAGCGCGACTGTCGTAAATACGGCCGTAAAGCGCGACTGTCGTAAATACGGCCGAAAAGCGCGACTGCCGTAAATACGGCCGTAAAGCGCGACTGTCGTAAATACGGCCGTAAAGCGCGACTGCCGTAAATACGGCCGTAAAGCGCGACTGTCGTAAATACGGCCGTAAAGCGCGACTGCCGTAAATACGGCCGTAAAGCGCGACTGTCATAAATACGGCCGTAAAGCGCGACTGTCGTAAATACGGCCGTAAAGCGCGACTGCCGTAAATACGGCCGTAAAGCGCGACTGCCGTAAATACGGCCGTAAAGCGCGACTGTCGTAAATACGGCCGTAAAGCGCGACTGCCGTAAATACGGCCGTAAAGCGCGACTGCCGTAAATACGGCCGTAAAGCGCGACTGCCGTAAATACGGCCGTAAATCGCGACTGCCGTAAATACGGCCGTAAAGCGCGACTGCCGTAAATACGGCCGTAAAGCGCGACTGCCGTAAATACGGCCGTAAGGCGCGACTGTCGTAAATACGGCCGTAAAGCGCGACTGCCGTAAATACGGCTGTAAAGCGCGACTGTCGTAAATACGGCCGTAAAGCGCGACTGCCGTAAATACGGCCGTAAATCGCGACTGTCGTAAATACGGCCGTAAAGCGCGACTGTCGTAAATACGGCCGTAAAGCGCGACTGCCGTAAATACGGCCGTAAAGCGCGACTGCCGTAAATACGGCCGTAAAGCGCGACTGTCGTAAATACGGCCGTAAATAGCGACTGTCGTAAATACGGCCGTAAAGCGCGACTGTCGTAAATACGGCCGTAAATAGCGACTGTCGTAAATACGGCCGTAAAGCGCGACTGTCGTAAATACGGCCGTAAAGCGCGACTGCCGTAAATACGGCCGTAAAGCGCGACTGCCGTAAATACGGCCGTAAAGCGCGACTGTCGTAAATACGGCCGTAAATAGCGACTGCCGTAAATACGGCCGTAAAGCGCGACTGTCGTAAATACGGCCGTAAAGCGCGACTGTCGTAAATACGGCCGTAAATCGCGACTGTCGTAAATACGGCCGTAAAGCGCGACTGCCGTAAATACGGCCGTAAAGCGCGACTGCCGTAAATACGGCCGTAAAGCGCGACTGCCGTAAATACGGCCGTAAAGCGCGATTGTCGTAAATACGGCCGTAAAGCGCGACTGTCGTAAATACGGCCGTAAAGCGCGACTGCCGTAAATACGGCCGTAAAGCGCGACTGTCGTAAATACGGCCGTAAAGCGCGACTGTCGTAAATACGGCCTTAAATAGCGACTGTCGTAAATACTGCCGTAAAGCGCGACTGTCGTAAATACGGCCGTAAAGCGCGACTGTCGTAAATACGGCCGTAAATAGCGACTGTCGTAAATACGGCCGTAAAGCGCGACTGTCGTAAAAGGTGCCGTAAAGCGCGGCTGTCGTATATACGGCCGTAAAGCGCGACTGTCGTAAATACGGCCGTAAAGCGCGACTGCCGTAAATACGGCCGTAAAGCGCGACTGCCGTAAATACGGCCGTAAAGCGCGACTGCCGTAAATACGGCCGTAAATAGCGACTGTCGCAAATACGGCCGTAAAGCGCGACTGTCGTAAATACGGCCGTAAATCGCGACTGCCGTAAATACGGCCGTAAAGCGCGACTGCCGTAAATACGGCCGTAAAGCGCGACTGCCGTAAATACGGCCGTAAAGCGCGACTGCCGTAATACGGCCGTAAAGCGCGACTGCCGTAAATACGGCCGTAAAGCGCGACTGCCGTAAATACGGCCGTAAAGCGCGACTGCCGTAAATACGGCCGTAAAGCGCGACTGCCGTAAATACGGCCGTAAAGCGCGACTGTCGTAAATACGGCCGTAAAGCGCGACTGCCGTAAATACGGCCGTAAATCGCGACTGTCGTAAATACGGCCGTAAAGCGCGACTGTCGTAAATACGGCCGTAAATCGCGACTGCCGTAAATACGGCCGTAAAGCGCGACTGCCGTAAATACGGCCGTAAAGCGCGACTGCCGTAAATACGGCCGTAAAGCGCGACTGTCGTAAATACGGCCGTAAATAGCGACTGCCGTAAATACGGCCGTAAAGCGCGACTGCCGTAAATACGGCCGTAAAGCGCGACTGTCGTAACTACGGCCGTAAAGCGCGACTGTCGTAAATACGGCCGTAAAGCGCGACTGTCGTAAATACGGCCGTAAATCGCGACTGTCGTAAATACGGCCGTAAAGCGCGACTGTCGTAAATACGGCCGTAAAGCGCGACTGCCGTAAATACGGCCGTAAAGCGCGACTGTCGTAAATACGGCCGTGAAGCGCGACTGTCGTAAATACGGCCGTAAAGCGCGAATGCCGTAAATACGGCCGTAAAGCGCGACTGCCGTAAATACGGCCGTAAAGCGCGACTGTCGTAAATACGGCCGTAAAGCGAGACTGTCGTAAATACGGCCGTAAAGCGCGACTGTCGTAAATACGGCCGTAAAGCGCGACTGCCGTAAATACGGCCGTAAAGCGCGACTGCCGTAAATACGGCCGTAAAGCGCGAATGCCGTAAATACGGCCGTAAAGCGCGACTGCCGTAAATACGGCCGTAAAGCGCGACTGCCGTAAATACGACCGTAAAGCGCGACTGCCGTAAATACGGCCGTAAAGCGCGACTGTCGTAAAAGGTGCCGTAAAGCGCGACTGCCGTAAATACGGCCGTAAAGCGCGACTGCCGTAAATACGGCCGTAAAGCGCGACTGTCGTAAATACGGCCGTAAAGCGCGAATGCCGTAAATACGGCCGTAAAGCGCGACTGCCGTAAATACGGCCGTAAAGCGCGACTGCCGTAAATACGGCCGTAAAGCGCGACTGCCGTAAATACGGCCGTAAAGCGCGACTGTCGTAAATACGGCCGTAAATAGCGACTGCCGTAAATACGGCCGTAAAGCGCGACTGCCGTAAATACGGCCGTAAAGCGCGACTGTCGTAACTACGGCCGTAAAGCGCGACTGTCGTAAATACGGCCGTAAAGCGCGACTGTCGTAAATACGGCCGTAAAGCGCGACTGTCGTAAATACGGCCGTAAATCGCGACTGTCGTAAATACGGCCGTAAAGCGCGACTGACGTAAATACGGCCGTAAAGCGCGACTGCCGTAAATACGGCCGTAAAGCGCGACTGTCGTAAATACGGCCGTAAAGCGCGACTGTCGTAAATACGGCCGTAAAGCGCGACTGCCGTAAATACGGCCGTAAAGCGCGACTGCCGTAAATACGGCCGTAAAGCGCGACTGCCGTAAATACGGCCGTAAAGCGCGACTGTCGTAAATACGGCCGTAAAGCGCGACTGCCGTAAATACGGCCGTAAATCGCGACTGTCGTAAATACGGCCGTAAAGCGCGACTGTCGTAAATACGGCCGTAAATAGCGACTGTCGTAAATACGGCCGTAAAGCGCGACTGCCGTAAATACGGCCGTTAAAGCGCGACTGCCGTAAATACGGCCGTAAAGCGCGACTGTCGTAAATACGGCCGTAAAGCGCGACTGCCGTAAATACGGCCGTAAATCGCGACTGCCGTAAATACGGCCGTAAAGCGTGACTGTCGTAAATACGGCCGTAAAGCGCGACTGCCGTAAATACGGCCGTAAATCGCGACTGTCGTAAATACGGCCGTAAAGCGCGACTGTCGTAAATACGGCCGTAAATAGCGACTGTCGTAAATACGGCCGTAAGCGCGACTGCCGTAAATACGGCCGTAATAGCGACTGTCGTAAATACGGCCGTAAAGCGCGACTGTCGTAAATACGGCCGTAAAGCGCGACTGTCGTAAATACGGCCGTAAAGCGCGACTGCCGTAAATACAGCCGTAAAGCGCGACTGCCGTAAATACGGCCGTAAAGCGCGACTGCCGTAATACGGCCGTAAAGCGCGACTGTCGTAAATACGGCCGTAAAGCGCGACTGCCGTAAATACGGCCGTAAATCGCGACTGCCGTAAATACGGCCGTAAAGCGCGACTGTCGTAAATACGGCCGTAAAGCGCGACTGCCGTAAATACGGCCGTAAAGCGCGACTGCCGTAAATACGGCCGTAAAGCGCGACTGCCGTAAATACGGCCGTAAAGCGCGACTGTCGTAAATACGGCCGTAAATAGCGACTGCCGTAAATACGGCCGTAAAGCGCGACTGCCGTAAATACGGCCGTAAAGCGCGACTGTCGTAACTACGGCCGTAAAGCGCGACTGTCGTAAATACGGCCGTAAAGCGCGACTGTCGTAATACGGCCGTAAAGCGCGACTGTCGTAAATACGGCCGTAAATAGCGACTGTCGTAAATACGGCCGTAAAGCGCGACTGACGTAAATACGGCCGTAAAGCGCGACTGCCGTAAATACGGCCGTAAAGCGCGACTGTCGTAAATACGGCCGTAAAGCGCGACTGTCGTAAATACGGCCGTAAAGCGCGACTGCCGTAAATACGGCCGTAAAGCGCGACTGCCGTAAATACGGCCGTAAAGCGCGACTGCCGTAAATACGGCCGTAAAGCGCGACTGTCGTAAATACGGCCGTAAAGCGCGACTGCCGTAAATACGGCCGTAAATCGCGACTGTCGTAAATACGGCCGTAAAGCGCGACTGTCGTAAATACGGCCGTAAATAGCGACTGTCGTAAATACGGCCGTAAAGCGCGACTGCCGTAAATACGGCCGTAAAGCGCGACTGTCGTAAATACGGCCGTAAAGCGCGACTGTCGTAATACGGCCGTAAAGCGCGACTGCCGTAAATACGGCCGTAAATCGCGACTGCCGTAAATACGGCGTAAAGCGTGACTGTCGTAAATACGGCCGTAAAGCGCGACTGCCGTAAATACGGCCGTAAATCGCGACTGTCGTAAATACGGCCGTAAAGCGCGACTGTCGTAAATACGGCCGTAAATAGCGACTGTCGTAAATACGGCCGTAAAGCGCGACTGCCGTAATACGGCCGTAAATAGCGACTGTCGTAATACGGCCGTAAAGCGCGACTGTCGTAAATACGGCCGTAAAGCGCGACTGTCGTAAATACGGCCGTAAAGCGCGACTGCCGTAAATACGGCCGTAAAGCGCGACTGCCGTAAATACGGCCGTAAAGCGCGACTGCCGTAAATACGGCCGTAAAGCGCGACTGCCGTAAATACGGCCGTAAAGCGCGACTGTCGTAAATACGGCCGTAAAGCGCGACTGCCGTAAATACGGCCGTAAAGCGCGACTGCCGTAAATACGGCCGTAAAGCGCGACTGTCGTAAATACGGCCGTAAAGCGCGACTGTCGTAAATACGGCCGTAAAGCGCGACTGCCGTAAATACGGCCGTAAATCGCGACTGCCGTAAATACGGCCGTAAAGCGTGACTGTCGTAAATACGGCCGTAAAGCGCGAATGTCGTAAATACGGCCGTAAAGCGCGAATGTCGTAAATACGGCCGTAAATAGCGACTGTCGTAAATACGGCCGTAAAGAGCGACTGTCGTAAATACGGCCGTAAAGCGCGACTGTCGTAAATACGGCCGTAAAGCGCGACTGTCGTAAATACGGCCGTAAAGCGCGACTGTCGTAAATACGGCCGTAAAGCGCGACTGCCGTAAATACGGCCGTAAAGCGCGACTGCCGTAAATACGGCCGTAAAGCGCGACTGCCGTAAATACGGCCGTAAAGCGCGACTGTCGTAAATACGGCCGTAAAGCGCGACTGCCGTAAATACGGCCGTTAAAGCGCGACTGCCGTAAATACGGCCGTAAAGCGCGACTGCCGTAAATACGGCCGTAAAGCGCGACTGTCGTAAATACGGCCGTAAAGCGCGACTGCCGTAAATACGGCCGTAAAGCGCGACTGTCGTAAATACGGCCGTAAAGCGCGACTGCCGTAAATACGGCCGTAAATAGCGACTGTCGTAAATACGGCCGTAAAGCGCGACTGTCGTAATACGGCCGTAAATAGCGACTGTCGTAAATACGGCCGTAAAGCGCGACTGCCGTAAATACGGCCGTAAAGCGCGACTGCCGTAAATACGGCCGTAAAGCGCGACTGTCGTAAATACGGCCGTAAAGCGCGACTGCCGTAAATACGGCCGTAAAGCGCGACTGCCGTAAATACGGCCGTAAAGCGCGACTGCCGTAAATACGGCCGTAAAGCGCGACTGCCGTAAATACGGCCGTAAAGCGCGACTGCCGTAAATACGGCCGTAAAGCGCGACTGTCGTAAATACGGCCGTAAAGCGCGACTGCCGTAAATACGGCCGTAAAGCGCGACTGCCGTAAATACGGCCGTAAAGCGCGACTGCCGTAAATACGGCCGTAAAGCGCGACTGTCGTAAATACGGCCGTAAAGCGCGACTGCCGTAAATACGGCCGTAAAGCGCGACTGCCGTAAATACGGCCGTAAAGCGCGACTGTCGTAAATACGGCCGTAAAGCGCGACTGTCGTAAATACGGCCGTAAAGCGCGACTGCCGTAAATACGGCCGTAAAGCGCGACTGTCGTAAATACGGCCGAAAAGCGCGACTGCCGTAAATACGGCCGTAAAGCGCGACTGCCGTAAATACGGCCGTAAAGCGCGACTGTCGTAAATACGGCCGTAAAGCGCGACTGTCGTAAATACGGCCGTAAAGCGCGACTGCCGTAAATACGGCCGAAAAGCGCGAGTGTCGTAAATACGGCCGTAAAGCGCGACTGCCGTAAATACGGCCGTAAAGCGCGACTGTCGTAATAACGGCCGTAAAGCGCGACTGCCGTAAATACGGCCGTAAAGCGCGACTGTCGTAAATACGGCCGTAAAGCGCGACTGCCGTAAATACGGCCGTAAAGCGCGACTGCCGTAAATACGGCCGTAAAGCGCGACTGCCGTAAATACGGCCGTAAAGTGCGACTGCCGTAAATACGGCCGTAAAGCGCGACTGTCGTAAATACGGCCGTAAAGCGCGACTGCCGTAAATACGGCCGTAAAGCGCGACTGCCGTAAATACGGCCGTAAAGCGCGACTGTCGTAAATACGGCCGTAAAGCGCGACTGTCGTAAATACGGCCGTAAATCGCGACTGTCGTAAATACGGCCGTAAAGCGCGACTGTCGTAAATACGGCCGTAAAGCGCGACTGCCGTAAATACGGCCGTAAAGCGCGACTGCCGTAAATACGGCCGTAAAGCGCGACTGTCGTAAATACGGCGTAAAGCGCGACTGTCGTAAATACGGCCGTAAAGCGCGACTGCCGTAAATACGGCCGTAAAGCGCGACTGTCGTAAATACGGCCGAAAAGCGCGACTGCCGTAAATACGGCCGTAAAGCGCGACTGCCGTAAATACGGCCGTAAATAGCGACTGTCGTAAATACGGCCGTAAAGCGCGACTGTCGTAAAAGGTGCCGTAAAGCGCGGCTGTCGTAAATACGGCCGTAAAGCGCGACTGTCGTAAATACGGCCGTAAAGCGCGACTGTCGTAAATACGGCCGTAAAGCGCGACTGCCGTAAATACGGCCGTAAAGCGCGACTGCCGTAAATACGGCCGTAAAGCGCGACTGTCGTAAATACGGCCGTAAAGCGCGACTGCCGTAAATACGGCCGTAAAGCGCGACTGTCGTAAATACGGCCGTAAGGCGCGACTGTCGTAAATACGGCCATAAAGCGCGACTGTCGTAAATACGGCCGTAAATAGCGACTGTCGTAAATACGGCCGTAAAGCGCGACTGCCGTAAATACGGCCGTAAAGCGCGACTGTCGTAAATACGGCCGTAAAGCGCGACTGCCGTAAATACGGCCGTAAATCGCGACTGCCGTAAATACGGCCGTAAAGCGCGACTGCCGTAAATACGGCCGTAAAGCGCGACTGTCGTAAATACGGCCGTAAAGCGCGACTGCCGTAAAAACGGCCGTAAATCGCGACTGCCGTAAATACGGCCGTAAAGCGCGACTGCCGTAAATACGGCCGTAAAGCGCGACTGCCGAAAATACGGCCGTAAAGCGCGACTGTCGTAAATACGGCCGTAAAGCGCGACTGTCGTAAATACGGCCGTAAAGCGCGACTGCCGTAAATACGGCCGTAAAGCGCGACTGCCGTAAATACGGCCGTAAATCGCGACTGCCGTAAATACGGCCGTAAAGCGCGACTGCCGTAAATACGGCCGTAAAGCGCGACTGCCGTAAATACGGCCGTAAAGCGCGACTGCCGTAAATACGGCCGTAAAGCGCGACTGTCGTAAATACGGCCGTAAAGCGCGACTGCCGTAAATACGGCCGTAAAGCGCGACTGTCGTAAATACGGCCGTAAAGCGCGACTGTCGTAAATACGGCCGTAAAGCGCGACTGCCGTAAATACGGCCGTAAAGCGCGACTGCCGTAAATACGGCCGTAAAGCGCGACTGCCGTAAATACGGCCGTAAAGCGCGACTGCCGTAAATACGGCCGTAAAGCGCGACTGCCGTAAATACGGCCGTAAAGCGCGACTGCCGTAAATACGGCCGTAAAGCGCGACTGCCGTAAATACGGCCGTAAAGCGCGACTGTCGTAAATACGGCCCTAAAGCGCGACTGTCGTAAATACGGCCGTAAAGCGCGACTGCCGTAAATACGGCCGTAAAGCGCGACTGCCGTAAATACGGCCGAAAAGCGCGACTGTCGTAAATACGGCCGTAAAGCGCGACTGCCGTAAATACGGCCGTAAAGCGCGACTGTCGTAATAACGGCCGTAAAGCGCGACTGCCGTAAATACGGCCGTAAAGCGCGACTGTCGTAAATACGGCCGTAAAGCGCGACTGCCGTAAATACGGCCGTAAAGCGCGACTGTCGTAAATACGGCCGTAAAGCGCGACTGCCGTAAATACGGCCGTAAAGCGCGACTGTCGTAAATACGGCCGTAAAGCGCGACTGCCGTAAATACGGCCGTAAAGCGCGACTGCCGTAAATACGGCCGTAAAGCGTGACTGTCGTAACTACGGCCGTAAATAGCGACTGTCGTAAATACGGCCGTAAAGCGCGACTGTCGTAAATACGGCCGTAAATAGCGACTGTCGTAAATACGGCCGTAAAGCGCGACTGTCGTAAATACGGCCGTAAAGCGCGACTGTCGTAAATACGGCCGTAAAGCGCGACTGCCGTAAATACGGCCGTAAATAGCGACTGTCGTAAATACGGCCGTAAAGCGCGACTGTCGTAAATACGGCCGTAAAGCGCGACTGTCGTAAATACGGCCCTAAAGCGCGACTGTCGTAAATACGGCCGTAAAGCGCGACTGTCGTAAAAGGTGCAGTAAAGCGCGGCTGTCGTAAATACGGCCGTAAAGCGCGACTGTCGTAAATACGGCCGTAAAGCGCGACTGTCGTAAATACGGCCGAAAAGCGCGACTGCCGTAAATACGGCCGTAAAGCGCGACTGTCGTAAATACGGCCGTAAAGCGCGACTGCCGTAAATACGGCCGTAAAGCGCGACTGTCGTAAATACGGCCGTAAAGCGCGACTGCCGTAAATACGGCCGTAAAGCGCGACTGTCATAAATACGGCCGTAAAGCGCGACTGTCGTAAATACGGCCGTAAAGCGCGACTGCCGTAAATACGGCCGTAAAGCGCGACTGCCGTAAATACGGCCGTAAAGCGCGACTGTCGTAAATACGGCCGTAAAGCGCGACTGCCGTAAATACGGCCGTAAAGCGCGACTGCCGTAAATACGGCCGTAAAGCGCGACTGCCGTAAATACGGCCGTAAATCGCGACTGCCGTAAATACGGCCGTAAAGCGGCGACTGCCGTAAATACGGCCGTAAAGCGCGACTGCCGTAAATACGGCCGTAAGGCGGCGACTGTCGTAAATACGGCCGTAAAGCGCGACTGCCGTAAATACGGCTGTAAAGCGCGACTGTCGTAAATACGGCCGTAAAGCGCGACTGCCGTAAATACGGCCGTAAATCGCGACTGTCGTAAATACGGCCGTAAAGCGCGACTGTCGTAAATACGGCCGTAAAGCGCGACTGCCGTAAATACGGCCGTAAAGCGCGACTGCCGTAAATACGGCCGTAAAGCGCGACTGTCCGTAAATACGGCCGTAAATAGCGACTGTCGTAAATACGGCCGTAAAGCGCGACTGTCGTAAATACGGCCGTAAATAGCGACTGTCGTAAATACGGCCGTAAAGCGCGACTGTCGTAAATACGGCCGTAAAGCGCGACTGCCGTAAATACGGCCGTAAAGCGCGACTGCCGTAAATACGGCCGTAAAGCGCGACTGTCGTAAATACGGCCGTAAATAGCGACTGCCGTAAATACGGCCGTAAAGCGCGACTGTCGTAAATACGGCCGTAAAGCGCGACTGTCGTAAATACGGCCGTAAATCGCGACTGTCGTAAATACGGCCGTAAAGCGCGACTGCCGTAAATACGGCCGTAAAGCGCGACTGCCGTAAATACGGCCGTAAAGCGCGACTGCCGTAAATACGGCCGTAAAGCGCGATTGTCGTAAATACGGCCGTAAAGCGCGACTGTCGTAAATACGGCCGTAAAGCGCGACTGCCGTAAATACGGCCGTAAAGCGCGACTGTCGTAAATACGGCCGTAAAGCGCGACTGTCGTAAATACGGCCTTAAATAGCGACTGTCGTAAATACTGCCGTAAAGCGCGACTGTCGTAAATACGGCCGTAAAGCGCGACTGTCGTAAATACGGCCGTAAATAGCGACTGTCGTAAATACGGCCGTAAAGCGCGACTGTCGTAAAAGGTGCCGTAAAGCGCGGCTGTCGTATATACGGCCGTAAAGCGCGACTGTCGTAAATACGGCCGTAAAGCGCGACTGCCGTAAATACGGCCGTAAAGCGCGA